>NC_088360.1:73866101-73946101 GCF_034508935.2 Berghia stephanieae | reverse complement strand
TTAGCTTCAGGACGGGCAAGTACGGAATCTGCCCACCCTTCCTTTAAACGTCTTTATTTCCTCTATAACTTAGAATTCAACTCTCTCCTTTCTCAGAAGAGTATTTCTCGTATACTAATTCAATTTTTGAGTAAACCAAAATGGTGGGGGTTGTATTTTATATATTTATTTAGTCGTGACTTCTGAATAAAAGTGTTTTATTAGGGGAATGCAATAGAAAATACATTGTTTTGCAAAAATATTTAGTCTGGCAATAAAAATACAGCGGTAATTACTTTAAGAATTTTTTTTAAAAAAGGAACAAATTAATTTGTTTAAAAAAAAAACAAAACAAAAAAAAAAACAAACAAACAAATAAGACAACAATTTAAATAAATGAATTTTGAGAAGCACTAAAGAAAACGAGAAAAAAAGAGATAATTTAAATGGATAAACAAATATATTAAAACAACACAAGTTAATACTAAATTGATATAATATTAGTAAATTGATACATTTAATTCAATACTGGAACCTTCCCAATGTTATTACATCAATGGTACCAGCACAAGTAAGGCAATAAATAAAAAAAAGTTCGTTTGCCAAAATCTCTATTTGGTGCTCACTGGTTTATAAGGTGGGCTCATTTGAATTAGCCCGACCTAGAACTAGAGAGGCCAGACAGCAAAATCACCGTCAGGCGACGTGACGATGAGATGACGATGTGGGCGGAGTGGAGTGGTTGGGAAAGGGGGGGGGGGGGGGGTGATAAAAAAGAACAGGAGCGTATCCTGGTTTATGCATTACGGGGTGCATGGTGATTCGCAATCTATCAAAAATACATACAAATTGATTTCAGTACGAAGTATCAAGTTTAAGTACTAACTTTTGAAATTATCTAATTTAAATTAGATTATTTCCGACCTGGTAATACAGCTTATAACTTGAAAAAAACAGGCTGGTATTTGCCCACCCTGCCCAATATTACCAGCCGTCCCTGACATATTGCTCCGTGATGAGACGCAGGACTATGAAATACAAATTATGAAGACTAAATTGTACCTACTGGAGGATGGAAACCGGAAGCACACACCCTTGTGTTTATTATTTGGGATAATAAGAAATTGTTCGTTTATGTCATGTAAACGATGTTTTAGTCCATTTTTGGCTGTTTATGTGCATTTACTTATTTCGACATTCTTCGGGAATTTCTTTTCAGCAAGACATAGCCCCGTGACATTCGTAAAAAAACAAACACCAAAATAAAAAAAAAAGAAATAATTTTTCTGAAAAACAACAACAAACAAGTGAATGTTTTGGAAAGGCCGATACTTTCTCCCCCCCCCCCAACCCCCTCCACCCCGTCCCCTTATCCCGATATTAACCAAATTCAAAATCTATGGGTTTTCTTAAGCTACTCCTTCAAAACCATGATTGTACAACTTTGAACATGCTCCTCAGGGATGTCTTTAAACTTCGATAAAAATCATGACTTGTCCCCCAAATATATTACTTTTTATAAAAGTGTATAATTATGTTTTCAGAACACTTTTATGACATTATCTTGCTTATTTTTGATATATGAAACCTACTGTCTCGAATCATTGTTATGTTGGGAAGATTTAGACCCATAACTCAGACCCGGTGTTACATAATATGAAACTTAGATTATTTAATCATTTTTAAAATTAAGTTTTATGAAGAAAAAAATCTAAAATCTAACATTTCAGCTCATTCTTTAATATCATGCCACTTTATGGCATTGGTTCACCTCGATATTATAATACTGTGTTCAGACCAGTGTTGATTTTCATACGAATAATTTAAATGAATTATATTGTACAAAAATCATGAAATAATACGTCAATTTCCCATAAAACCGACGTGCACTTACTTGTAGGTCTGATAAACCAATTCCATATGGGCTCATTGTTGTAATGGAAGTATAAAAAAATATCGCAAAATATTGTCAACAATGTTAAACTAGGCCCATAAGTGGGATGTCAGACCTGTAAATATGTACACATCGCATAAAACCCCACAGTCGACCTTAAAAGATTCGTCATCGGACAAAAACCTTCTTCAGGGGACATTTTTAAATAATGCCGATTAATTAATTTATTTTTTTTCCAAATTCAAAATCTTTCTTAGACAGTGATTGATCCCCCCCCCCCCCCCCCCCCACCCTCCCAACTGGCCCAGTTCGCTTCAAACCTTTATAGCGTGCGGTTTTTTAAATGAAACCTTTCTCACTTTGATTGGTTCTCAAATTTAACGTCTTGACCTTAAGAACTATACGTGTCGTGTGGTCAAGGTGACATTGTGCTTCAAAACCAGTATTTTACAAAAGTAAACGAGGATATGTTCAGTGGTGAATATTTCACGAAATCCTGCTTTTAAAAAATAATAAATCAAAAATAAAACGAATGCCTTATAATTTTATTGCTATAATGCTACAGTAAAATCGGTTTTCCCCATAACTAAAGGTGTATACTAGGATATTCTAAATCGTTGTATAAACCTATCAGCAAGCACATTTTCAAATCGTTAGGATCTGCAGATAGTCTTTTGGCTAGATACTTTCGAGTGCTGTGTCCTTATACATATTACGATTAAACAAAACACTTTCGGTTATGGGACAAGTCAAATTTAACGAAATCATAAGCTTAATGAGGAAACCCTGAATTCTTTATGAAAAAAAAGCACAAACACTAAAAACAGAATTAAAAGTTTTGATGGGTAATGTCATCTTGATCACACTGATAATCATTCTTAAGGTCAAACCATCAAGCCTTTCATTCAGCTATACAAGAACATGTTACAAAACGCGCACACACATAAAACCAATTAAAGCACACACACACACACACACACACACACACACACACATATATATATACAAACAGTCATACAAACTCAATTAATCTAAAGTGATATGGGTAGGCTTAATAGAGGGTATAATAAATAGAATATTGACACACAACCACCCCCCCCCCCCTCCGGCCAAAAAAAAACAAAAAACAAACAAAAAACAAAAAAAAAAACAACAACAAACAAAAAAAAAAAAAAACAAATACTCTCTCACACATACAAATCAGTCAAACAAACTCAATTAATCTAAAGTGTCGTGGGTAGGCTTAATAGCGGGCATAATAAATAGAATATTGCGTTCGAAATTTTGAATTCGTTCTCTCCATGCAACGCTCCCATGTTCGCAGCGCAGTTAGGGGTAGTCGTTCAAAATTACAAACGTTCCCGTTCCCTCTGCTTTTCCTCCTCCTCCTATTATTATTACTACTACTACTACTACTACTACTACTACTACTACTACTACTACTACTACTACTACTACTACTACTGCTACTACTACTACTACTACTACTACTACTACTACTACTACTACTACTACTACTACTACTACTAGTAGTAGTAGTAGTAGTAGTAGTAGTAGTAGTAGTAGTAGTAGTAGTAGCAGTAGTAAGAGTAGTAGTGGTATCATCGTAATCATCATCAACATCACCACCACCATCATCCCAAATGTGTAAACGGCATCCCTGTTGTGGATGTCCATAACTTTTGACGTCAAGCATAATGGCAAAGGATTAAAAATCCTACTATTCGTATTTAATTCGGACTTATTAAATTAAACCTTATTTCTTTTATCATTTGCGTTTGAGGTAATAAAATTTCCACCCTATGAATCTCACACGAAATGTTAACGTGAACCTGCTAGAAACTTCAAAGCAAAGTCCAAAGTTGAATTGAATGAAATCTCTAATACAACTTGCAAAGGGTCATGCTGCCGTACTCTGAAAAGTACACAGTGAAAAAATCGGGCCAGAAAACTCGTACTTTAAACTGTAAATATCACTTGGTTAAAATAACCCCCATCTTGGCATATGAAAGTCCCATGTTTGAGAGTTATTGACAAGTTGGGGGTCATTTTAACTGGTCGATATTTGAAGGATGAGTTTTCTAGCCATTTTTTTAAAAAAGTATTATTTCCCCTCTCAGATAACGGCAGTATGGTTTGAGGATCTCCATTTTTACTATAAATTTCAGGAAGTATAAGGGGTATTATTACATTGGAGGTAAAGTAAATATGAGTGCGACTTGTCCTCGAGTCGATAGTTTATTGGCCTAAAGCACCTGCAATACAAAGAATTGTTTACTGGAAAAAATAATAAAAGAATAGAATAGAAGACTTCAACGTGTGTGTAAGTGTGTGTGTGTGTGTGTAAGTGCGCGCGCGCATGTGCAGAAGAGGGATTGGGAACGGTAATGTAGACTAGATAGTGGACCTACGTATTGATGCCATATCAAAGTATTTTAATAGTTACAATACTAAATAGATTCGTTATATCGGTAACTCGTATAGAATCGTAAAATAGTATATTTTCTTTATATATACACACACACACGATTAATCTGACGCTGACGGGCTGAACATGTGAGTATCTTACATAAACGTATAGCATGGACATTCTATATTGTTTGAAAGTATATTATACCTAACATTACATTGCACCACAACTGTAACTGAGCATAGTATATTTTTCTGGCGGTAATTTTATTTACTAAATCTGTCGTCAGTACAGTCAAGCTCAAAGGCTAGTTAGTATCCCAAAGGCAACACAAACGACTTATCACAATTCTTGCAGTGAGGTTGAAACCAGTGGGAAATACATAGTACAATAATAACGGCATATGAAGACCAGCAAATTCATTGTTATAATAAAGTAGTTATAAAGCACATTAAAGTTGGAGAAATGGTATCCAGCTTTCGGTACACATTAAAGGTAGAAGAAGCAGTCTTTATTATCTATCCCATTCTCAATGGAAACGATCCCTGTAAAATCTGACCATGGTTAAAACCGCGCTATTTACCCCCCCCCCCCCTTTAATTTGCTCTTTAAGTCCATTGGGGGGGGGGGGGGGGTGTTGGCATTAATACCCATGTCTGTTGTCAAACTTGCAGGAAATGGGGGATGGATAGACTTTTAATCTCTCATGCAGGTAAGGACATTATCAGTGGGTTCTCGTTTCTTAGCTTTCTTTTGCGGTTTTGATTTGGGTGTGTAATATTTGTCATCTCCTCCCCTCCCCCCTCCCGTCTCCCTTTCTCTCTCTCTCTCTCTCTCTCTCTCTCTCTCTCTCTCTCTCTCTCTGTCTGTATATATATATATATATATATATATATATATATATCACACACAGACACACAAACACACATATTCTCTTCTCTCTCTCTCTCTCTCTCTCTCTCTCTCTCTCTCTCTCTTTTTTTTTTTTTTTTTTTTCTGGATTACTGGCACAAGTCATAAAAAACACATGAAAGAAAAACAAGAGAAAAATTATGTGATAAAACCAAAACAACTCGTGTTAAAATACCCTATGAAAACAAAGCAGATCAAAACAAATATATTAAGAGGAATTGCAAGGTTTATGTCGAGTATTGTAAAACAGAAAGTAAAAAGAAGGCAGTTTTATGACATAATACAACCTATCATATTATCTAAGGCTAATAACTTACCGCATTTATTCCGATGTTTTAAAGATAATCCTTAAAACATGAATATAAAAAAAAAAAACTCAAATCCACAAATTTCTCAAAGTGTCTCAATTTAACAAAACAACAAGCCATTAACACATCAGATAATAACAATATAACGAAATTAATTGACAAAATAAGTTAGCTATTTTTTAAAACCACAATCAGAGGAAAGTTGCTGAACATTGGAGTAGTAAAAAGTTTTGCGAAGTTAATGCCGAAGGTTTTTGTTGTAGCCAGTGTTATGACGGTGGAACGACGACTTCTGCGAAACGCCTCGACAAGCCACTCTTCCTACCTTTGGGTGACAGTTTCACCTTTTTCACCCTCGCCGTCCTCCCGGCGAGCAACACACACTCAAACACACAATGAGACACGCTTACCCTCATACAAACATCGATACACACGAAAACACACATTGTACCATACACAAACATGCCTCACATACAAAAAGATCCTTCCCACTCGCGTGTCTGCCGCCTGCTGCTCCTGCCGCCCCGACCGTGTCTCGAGGATTGGAGGGTTGAGATTTGGCCTCAACCGCTAAGGACAATGAATTTTGAGAGGCGAAGAGGGCACTCTCAGATCGCTTTTGTTTTGAATACTTTTGGACGTGTCTTTGAATGTTGACATCAGGTGAGCTATATTAAATAATTGGCTCCTTGTGGATTGCTTTGACAGGTACCAAGATCTCACAAAACCACATGAGAGATCAGATCCCACTGCTAATTGTATCAGTTCCCGTTGGTCAGGAATCAATAGGGTCATACAGGCAAAACGGGGACTCAGGCGAAATGCTTCACGATACACTAAAAGCCATAGGAGTCCAGTAATAATATATTATGCATTGTAAAAAGAATTAAACAAATTTATCATTTTTTAAAAATGTATCACATAATTGTTTTACCTCTTTAGCCAGGCGCCAGACTATTCAACGCTTTCCCAAATGCGGAATCAAAGGTGGGCAGGAGGTCACGTGCTTTGTCTTCTACCTCCGCCTCCTATATCTGTTTTCCGAGTTGCTGTCTATCTTTGCCTTGGAATGAGATTACTTGTTTTGTCCTGGCCCTGGTCGGAATCCTTGGCTTTGAAGGAAACAGTCAAATGCATAATATGTTATTTTGGAGTTGATCTTTTTTTTAACTTGTAAATCATCTCTCTGTTTTGAACTGTAATATTTTTGTTTTGTTTTGATTATCATGTTTTGTAAGCATTTGAGTATGTCGCTCTTGGAGGGATCCCGTGCCTGTGTCCGGATGGTTCATTCAGGTGAATGTACTCTTGAAATCTACATATTATGTTCCCTATTTGAACCATTCCCCTCTCTTATTCTTGTGTGCTTTTAATAAATCTAGACCTTTTTTTTTTTTTACTATTCTGTCTATTTACTAACACTGAAATGGTCTAAATGTGTCACAAGCGCCGTAAAACTATTTTAAAACAAACAAAACGAAATCAGAAGTCTGTCATACAGCAAAAATGTTTTCACTCTTTATGAAACAAGGAACTGAAAATTCCAGTCACACAGAAAAAGTTACTCGTCTATCTTATAGTGTTATCCAGATTGTTAATTTACTCCATTAAAAAAAACAAACAAAACAAATAAAACAAAACAACATATATAGGCCAGAAGTCATAAAATTGACATCGCCCAACTTGTTGTTGTTTACTTAGATCTACCACCATAGAGGTGATTAGAAGATTATCACAAGGTTCTTTATTAAATAGAGAATAAGCCGTTAGTGAGCATTTCATTGAACGTATAAGATATACTAAAACTTCAATCTTAATATATCCAGCCACCAAAAATGCAAATAACGAATTGGTTCTGGCGTAGAGTGTGAGTAGTTCGAGTGAGTAACTTAGTAACTGTGGATACATTTGAAAGCAGTCTTAATTTCAATGCATTAAAACATTATGTTCCCTGGTGTATACGACACTTCTCTATAATTACGTCACAACACAATGCGACGACCACCAAAAGAAGGTGAAAAGTGGGTTGTTATTAGTGCTCAAGGAAACAATGAATGAATGTTTGTATGTAATGTATGTATGTATGTATGTATGTATGTATGTATGTATGTATGTATGTATGTATGTATGTATGTATGTATGTATGTATGTGTGTATGTATGTATGTATTTTATGTATGTATGTATGTATGTATGTATGTATGTATGTATGTATGTATGTATGTATGTATGTATGTATGTATGTATTGTATGTATGTATGTATAATACAATCATAAATTCCCTGACGAAATTAGAACGTTTGCTATAAAATGCCGCTTGCAGCTTCTCGAGTGCGACAGTCTACTTCATACATATTACCCATTGTCATATTCCAAAGGCTGCAAGATCTGTAATCATCCGTCAGATACGGTATCTCACGTTGTAAATGGATGTACAAAATTCAAATTAATATATCAAAAACGACACAATATAATTGTTGACATTATTTTTGACAAAATACCTAAAAAACGACACTACTCAAATTTTCAACGACACATTCATCAGACCAAGTTTTTTCGACAGTGACAAATCCTCATTTAATACTAACAGTAATCGACCGGACATTTTAAAAATCAACAAAGAAATGAAAACAGCCCAAATTGTTGAAATTTCAGTCCCATTTGATGCTCATATTAACAAGTCATTCCAAACTAAATTTGAAAAGTACTTTCCTTTATGCATGGAAATAAATGCCTTGGATATAAATCCGAGGTTATCGTTCTTTCTGTAGGTAGCCTCGGCTATGTCCATGGTAGATTTGTGAATGGCTTAAAGATTCTGGGCATTAAAAGCAAAGAAGCAAAAGTCCTTTCAAATATATAAGCAACAGTGCCATCATTGGCTCTTACAAAGTTTGGAGACAAAGATGTAAAATTCATAATAATTAGTAGCACTATATATTTAATAATATAGATATTTGTCTATTTATATATCCCTCTATCTATATGTATCCATCTATTTGTCAAATATTCCAAATAGATCAATTTGTATATCATTGTAATAATCGATTTAATTATTATTATTATTATTATTATTATTATTATTATTATTATTATTATTATTATTATTATTATTATTATTATTATTATTATTATTATTCTCATTATTATTATTATTATTATTATTATTATTATTATTATTATTATTATTATTATTATTATTATTATTATTATTATTATTATTATTGTCATTATTATCATCATCGTAATTATTAGCACTGTTGTTATCATCACCACAATTATCACCATTATTATTATTATAGTGGTAGGGATTATTATTAATATCATTGTTATTATTATTATTATTGTTGTTGTTATTATTATTGATATCATTGCTACCGTTGTTACTCTCATCGTCGTCGTCTCCATCACCGCCATGGCCACCACTGTTATTGTCAGCATCGCCGACATCATCATCGTCATTGTCATCATCATCATCGTCATCATCATCGTCGTCATCATCATCATCATCATCATCATCATCATCATCATCATCATCATCATCTTCATCATCGTCATCATCGTATTCATCATCATTATCATCGTCATCAGCACTAAAATCATTATTACCTCTGAGACATTCTGTGGCAGAGTCTGAAACTTCACTGTTCAAATTAATACTCCAGCTCTATACATTGTACATTATTTTAGGAAATGGTATTATGTCAATGAATATGTTACCCTTGTTACATTATCATGTATATTTCCTGAAATAAACAATTTTGATATGTATGAATATGTATATGTATGTTATATATGTATGTATGTATGTATGTATGTATGTATGTATGTATGTATGTATGTTGTATGTATGTATGTATGTATGCATGTATGTATGTATGTATGTATGTATGTATGTATGTATGTATGTATGTATGTATGTATGTATGTATGTATGTTATGGGCACGCATGCGTGTGTTTGCGTGTCTCCCTATGTGTGGAATGTGTTGGTGTTTGGATTGCTTTTGATATTCTGTTTAAGGTAATTGCGGTTTATGATGGTGGGCAGTTGCCAGTAAATATGTTTTATCATTGTGGCCATGTATTAATTTGACATGTTTTGCTGTTGTTAAGTATGCCCGCTAAGTGTTGGTGATGAAATGGAATTTCTCCTCTAAACAGCTTTTGCATTCTTTCATTTGTCTTGTTTTTTTTTTTTTTTTGTTTTTTTTTTGTTTGGCTTTCCTTTGCATCGAAATAATATAGATATTATTTTGTGATAGATAGTCCATTTCCAAACCAGTTCACTGAGCGATATTGATGTTCATTTTTCTTTCTTTTGTTGTATCTGAATGTGGATATGTGTTGCTTACAGATAGTCTGCGTTTGGCTAAGAATCTCACAACATTGCCATCCGGAAGTATAATGGAACAACACACAAAACTCTGTGTAACCATGATCGTTTATAGTCTGGATAATACAGTTAAGTGAGAATTATTCATAAGCATGGATAGCAAAAAACAATAACAAAGACTCAGGTGACGTCAACTTAATTGAATCTATACTAGTACCGTGCTTTGAAATGCTCCCCCCCCCCTCCCTCCTCCTCCAATTTCGTTTTCCTGTTTTGCATTAGTTTGACTGACTGTTAGCATGCTAAATTCAAGTCATATAGCTTGGAGGATATTACACGAATCATATTTAGACTGCAGTCGCATTGCATTTGTGTGTGTGTGTGTGTGTGTGTGTGTGTGTGTGTGTGTGTGTGTGTGTGTGTGTGTGTGTGTTGGTTTGTTGAATGTGAGTAATAACAGACCTGACAAAATGGGACAGCGTGGCTCAGCGGTACGGTCTTTGCTTCGTACCCGAAAGGTACCGAGTTCGACTACCCGCCGCGTTGTATGGCCTTGAGCAAGTCACCTAGCCTTAGCTCACTTTGCGGCGCTGCACTGCGGCTGACGCCTGGGTTATTCCAGTCTTCCCTTGGAATAGACCCTAAAGAAAAATTTCCCCTTAGGGATGAATAAAGGGAATTTATTTTATTTTATTTATTTAACTTAAAAACTAAAAAATTCGTAGTTTCTAGGAGGTAAGAATTGTATTCGTAAAAGATAACTTTATAGATTAACAATTTACTTTCACAAAGATTAATTAATACCTCAAAATCCATAAAATTATGTATTCTGGCATCAACGTTCATTTAATATAAGTTTTACTGACTTATAGATCCTCATGAAGTTCTGAAATAAGAACCAGAATTTCGTAATTCTACGAATTTTTCGTGGTAGTAGGCAGGTCTGTAATGAGGATCCGTTTTTTGGGGGGTTTTGTTGTTGTTGTTGTTGTTGTTGCTTGATTTCGGAAGTGATCATGCGAGAAAAACTGATTATAATATTGTTTCTGATGAGTATTTCCATGTGTAGTTTGTGATTGTGTGGCGAAACAGGAATCTTTAGTTTTAAGAATTTCTACTATTATTAGTTGTGATGGTTTTGTCGATAGTAAACTGTCGGGGAGAACCAGTTTGTATTCTGTGATCTCACATTTTTGTGTTGTGCCAAAGCACGGTTTTCTAATGTCTGGGACGATAACCTGTCATTCTTATTTGTTGTGATGCTTCTAAGCAGTTTTAGTGGATGTTGTGCTATATAAAAGCTCAAGTTCCAACCCCCCCCCCCCCCCTCCACACACACACACTTTCCTTGCGGGCCTTGACTAAGATAACTACAAAATTATATGATGAAAGAAAAAGAAAAACAACCTTCCAAAGCCTAACATTTTGTGGTTGGCCAACATGTTGACACGTGCCTGCCTAATGGTGTTGCCATTAATAAGACAATAGTAGACAGTAGTCACCTTTACAAACGAATGTCTCATTTGCCAGTGATGACGATGACCGCATACAAGTAAAATATGCTACACAACGAAACAACCGTTTACAGGTTACAGAGGGTTTCAAGTTCCCCAAGTCATAATTGATTGTCTGGTGTCTGAACTTCCGCGTTGCGCGCGAGTCGCCTGTACGGTCCATAATTAATTTCCGTTACGACCCCTATCATTACAGTACATCACTTTGAAATTAATCATAATAATAAGTCACCAACCAAAAATCTTAATCTACTCCCTGCCATTGTAAAACTTGGCGAATTTGTGTAATTAATGGTAAATGAAATATTTCATAGCTGATGACTTTACGTCTAAACACGTTCCTACATCTTACCAAATCCCAATCGGTTGTCAAATAAATATTACGTCACAAACTCAATCCACACAAGAACTTGAAAAGACATAACATGCTTTTATTTAACAATAATCAATAGCCTCCCTCCCTTATTCCACTCTAAATATATAGCTGCCTCAAATTAAGATCTGACGGAAAGTATTTGAGCAAGATCATAGGATAGCATTTAACGCCACGGAAACCGGTTATTGGCCACCGAGTTTATACCCTGTGACGTATATGTTGTTAACATAACATCAAACCATATGACAAATACCTTTCTGTTGGACTCCACTTCTGTCGTTACCCGGGACTTGATTAACTTGATACTTTTTTCGATTAGTACTACAATGGTACTCTTGGATTCAACACGACATATCCAAATTATTTAAGATCAAAGTTAAGCATCAGTCTGATTTCTAATTCAACTACATCATTATTGTCAACAGAAACGGCCTGTAAGAAACAACGTGACTGTCTGTCTGCGTCCATCCAGAAGGCTACCGGGTTATGAGAAGTTTTCACTTGTTTGCTTATTTGCGTGGATTCTTGGGGGGGGGGGGGGGGGGGTTCGTTTGTTTCTACATAATCTCGGAGTGAGCATGGGTCCCTCGTTTATATCATTGATCCGCGAAAGTTCACGGTGCTATAGCCTCTTTGTGTCCATTTCTTAGAGTGATCACTGCCATAATGTTGCAGGCGGATCTTCAATATTGGAGAAGTGGGAGAAATGGGACTATAATCCACTTGTAAATTTATATATCTCCCAAAATATTATTTTAAAATCAATCATTTCCATTTTTACTCATCAAGTACATTAAAACGTGGACTTCCGAGTGTTAATATATTTAAAACAAATATTTTGATAATTTGATGAATTTAATTGATTTTGAATCTGAACCTAAAATGGGAGATTTGGAACAAGTCAGGGAGACATGGGACACGAACCATGGAGACTTGGGACAGTCTGGGAGATATGGGACAGTCACTTTAAAATATCAAAAGTATTATTTAAAGTATTAAGGCGGACGACGACCAAAGATAAAATTCAATGCTCATATTGCTTTTTTAGTTTCAAATAATATTTTTTTTTTTAGAATTCCAGGTGTTTGAAACAAACTATTGATAGGCTTTCAGAACCAATAATATCCAATGTCGAATCCTACTGTAAGTTGAACTTTCAAAAGTACCTTTTAGAAATCCGAATGTTTCTGAGTGGCTTATGATGCATTTACACTTGGGATCATAAAAGATGAATCGAACATTTGAAAATGGCTTAAGAGTATGTAATTTTTTAAATTTTTAAACGTTTTTTCTTATACACAGAAATTCAAAATCTGTCCTTGACAATCATTTTCATCTCCCACATTTTTTCCCTGGACTAGCCCGACGACACGTGGAACTAATCTTTTTAGTGTAATAAATCATATAATACTGTCCAATATTAGTTTCATGTTAGGTCTGAACATAATGGTATTTAGATTAACTGTCCTGCTTGTTGTCTGATCTTTTAGCAGCCGTGATGTGTCGTATTTTTAAATATTTTTTTGGGGATATGAAACCTGTTTTGTCGAGATTGAACTCGCCTACCGTTGACAGTGTCAAAACTTCGCAGCCAAGACACTTCAAAAACCGTGGCCACTGCATTCCACCTATGCAGTGCTTGGCACACCCGCAAACTGAATGTCCTAGTCGGGGACCAGCCACTCCCACTTCCAAAGTATTTAGGGGTGACGTTGGATCGCAGCCTTACCTATCGGGTGCATCTCGAAGAGGTTGCCCGGAAGATAGAGAAGCGGCATAGTCTTCTGAGGAATCTGGCGGGATCAACTTGGGGCGCTAGCCAAGCGCTCCTGAGAACGTCCGCCTCGGCACTATGCTATTCCACCGCGGAGTATTGCGCTCCAGTGTGGGGTAGAAGCAGAAACGTTGAGAAGGTGGATGTAAAACTTTGCAAGTCGATGCACATAGTGTCAGGAACGCTAGCAACAACCTCTAGAGAATGGGGCCCGATAATGGCAGCGATCCAGCCCCCGATGTCCGGAGGGAGACGATTACGGGAAACTGGCTGAGTAAGATCAAAGAGAGAGGGAATGGGGATACCCCTCTCATGCGCATAATGGACGGTGCCCCCGTTTCGAGCCGAAATAAGTCCCGGCAACCCTTGTACGCAGAATCCCTGACTACGGACAGAGCTGCACATACGAGATGGAAGTCGGTTTGGACGAATTCAATCCCTCGTGGGGGCGGGGACCTACACTCCTCTAAGCTTGGTGAGAAGTTGCCAGGCTTTGATACCAGTAAGAGGAGACATTGGGTGGCTGCGAATCGGCTTCGGTCGAGGAGCTGCCTAACGGCAAGTGCGTTACATCGGTGGGGTCTTACTACCTGTCCAATATGTCCACGCTGTGGGCAAGAACCCGAGACGGCAGAGCATCAAGTCGAAAGGTGTGTTGTGACGATGCTACCCGGCGGGTTCGCGACAGTGCACGAATGCGGACCGGACTTTGCTGATTGGGTCGATCGTCATTACATAGTAGTGTGAACCATAAGAGGCTGCTGCCAAGACAAAAGAAGAAGAAGAAGAAGAAGAAAAAAAAAGATTAAACCTCAATTTGGTCTATGCAAACGACGGAGTCATCTCTAGCTTCTTTATTTTTTCTCTAGTTTCAGCTTTCTGGAGTTAAACAAAATAAATAAAGATATTGACAACTGCTATTTCCTATGCCAAACTTCTCATACAACGTACTCACTACTTGCCGAAAGAGCATAAGAACTCAACGAACTACAACATGCACTTCTAATACTCACAAAGCACACTAAATGAACCCCCTCCCCCCCCCCCCCCCCCCAAAAAAAAAAAAAAAAAACAAAAAACAAAAAAAACAAAAACAAAAAAAACAAAACAAAAAACAAAAACAAAAAAAGAACAAACACAAACACAAACAAACAAAACAAAACAAAACGAAACAAACTAGACAATAATCATTGTTTGTCTAAATGTGAATTCGTTTTTAAACATGAGAAATAAGATCGTTTTCACGATAATGATACCCAAACTTAGCAACAAACACCGATCATACTTGTCATGGGATATATTAAAACATGAGTCAAGAAGGCAAAGAAGACTTGGAATTCAATCCAGTGTAGACGTTTATGATCTGTTAGAGAGAATTTAGAAAGAAGTAATCACTCAACTGAAGATAGCCGCGAAAACCAAAGGTAGTAAACTGAGTGCATTCATTTTCGTCTCCGCACGGTTCCAGTTCGTGAATAATCATACATTTCTGTAATTTACTCACAACAAACATATGAAACATATCAGCACACAAGACTAAGTGTAACCTAAAACGTTTATATTGCTATTCATTAATTTATCTAGGGAGAACTAATCATCCAAAACGTGTTCTTAAAACAATAACAAATAAACCACGTGCGTTGTTTCAGTTTGCTGGTAGAAAACTGAAATAAATTTTAATTCCGAGCTAAAAACTTTTGTGTTTAGTTCCTGTTCGGCTCGGCAACTGAAAACGAGATTGTCACTCACTTTGCTATGATTTAAAACAAGAGATCAACTGAGAGGAAAAATCAAACTGAGATCAAAACGGACCTAAAAGGAAAATGAATTAATGAATGCACTCAGTTTACAGCTTCTGCCAAATTTATTAAAAATAAAAATATGAGCGTATAGAAGGAACGAAGTTGACGTCACTCAGCTCTGTTATCATTTTAAGCATATTTTGGTCTCATTAAATGTTATCAGTCAGGCGACAATTTATGGTATTAAACGTTAAAGATTGCGCCTGTGTGTTGTTGACTTTAATTTGGCTGGCGGGCGTTGTGAGTATTTTACCTAAACGCATAGTATCAATTATTATCAGTACATAAGCATCGGCTTCTATCAAAACTCTCTTGCGATTCCAGAAGATTCCTGCCTCTGACATTTTCGGCTGTGTTAGATGCAGCTCTCTGAATAATAAACATTTTGTGGAGGAATCACACTGGGTTTTCCCAGTTTGACGGTTATTAAGGTGGCGATGAGAAAGTCCCGATGACGAAGGGCTTCGTTGGTTTACTTCAGAATCAGAATCGTAATCGCATTTGGAAATATATTTTATTTTTTTCTGTTTAAAATTCAATAATGTAGGAAACTTGACCCACCCGACATAATCATTAAAGAAACAGTTTATGTTTGCATGTGTTCAGAAATATTTAATCGGATGGAAATTGCTGAAAAATGTGTGTCCTTATCAGTATTGGGTAGATTGGTTTAGTTTTGTTTACCCGATATTTTCTAAATATAGCCTGTTACCGCACCACCGGAAAAACCCGTCAGTCCAGTCCAGCCATATTGTAAAGATCGGTTTATTCCGATAGAATCAAGTGTAGCTCATCCATCCAATATAAAAGTTTATAAAGTATAGAGGAGCTGGAGTTAAGCTGAAGTTGTCCATTGGACTTAAGGATACAAAAACAACATGAAACAAAAGGTAATAATGGAAAATTTAGTGATAATTGATGAAATAAATAAGTCGTTGACTTGTTTTAGTTTTTAGTCAATCAGTTTTGACAGTTGTAACAGTAACAGTGATACTCAGTGATGACTGTCTGAATTGAAATGATTTTTCTTCTTTTTCTTTACCAAGTTATTCTAGAAAATAACTAAAACTTTACTGAAACAAAGTTTAAGTCAAAGACACTTCACTTCCCCAAGCACAAGTAGACTCACACGACTCACTACCTGGACTTCTAGGTCTATACTGTTGTCCCTGTGATTATTCTCTGACATGTCTGAGAATAAGAAAATTGATTATTCACAGACACTTTTTTGAAACGCCGCTATTTTTTAACACTTATCCACATCCCAGAATATGGAAAGTTTCAAAATGCACATGGAAATAAGTAAAGTTGATAAAATATTTTTTAAAAGCATATTAACTAACAATAAATCAGTTGATGGATAGCAGGTTACTTGACTAAATATACACATAAGGCGTTGACATTCATGTGGATGTCATGGCCGAATGGTTAGGTCGTCTGCCTTAGAAGACTTGTTGGAATCGACACTGTTTGTTCGAATCCTGGTTTCCCCACTTTTTTTTTTCTTCCGGTATTCTTTCTACAGAACTTTGCAAATAATAAATGTCCCATCCATTTCCCCCCCCCTTTTTTTTTCTTTTTCTTTAAATATTTGTCTCGCTCTCTTTTGGTTCCTTTCTAGCAAATTGTCATATTCGTCCCCACTCCGATCTCAAAATGTATATTCTAAAAAGAATAAATAATTAAAAAGATACAAAAGAAAATATTCAGAGAGCGACAAAATGGTCAGATAGAGAAAAATAAATAAAGCAATAACATTTATAAAAAACAAAAACAATTTTAAGAAAATCATGCTCAGAATCGGAACAAGGCCAAACAATAAAGATGAAAAGAGTAGACTCATTCCAAAATTAAAAAAAATTTTTTTTTTTAAATAAGGGAGCGATCGGATTCGAACCTGTGCAGCTAAAAGGAACAAAATGAAAGGTAGTCTAATCCACTGAAAAGTGAGTGGAGCAGGCACTTATGTTGGTAACAACAAGATATGAAGTGAATAGAAAAGTGCCAGAAGACAATAGAGAATAAAAATTTTTTCGCGGCGGTGGTGGGGTTTGAACCTGCGACCTTATTGGTACGACAACTCCCCCTGGCAGGTGAGAGCGTGGCTCTACCGTGTGAGCTATCCACGAACACAAAATATTCGTTTCAAACTCAAAGTCATTACTAGATCCCTCTCTCACCCACTTCTTGAGACCGCCGATTCGTTCGTACACCACCATCGCGAATAATTTTGACCAGCAGTTAAGCTTAATAGCCAATATTCTCAACACAAACATATAACATAGAAACGATTGAGACATTGAGTATGCTCCGGTGTATGGGGTGAATTTTTAATTCAGAAAAGTGAGTGGAGCAGGCACTTATGTTGGTAACAACAAGATATGAAGTGAATAGAAAAGTGCCAGAAGACAATAGAGAATAAAATTTTTTCGCGGCGGTGGTGGGGTTTGAACCTGCGACCTTATTGGTACGACAACTCCGCCTGGCAGGTGAGAGCGTGGCTCTACCGTGTGAGCTATCCACGAACACAAAATATTCGTTTCAAACTCAAAGTCATTACTAGATCCCTCTCTCACCCACTTCTTGAGACCGCCGATTCGTTCGTACACCCCCATCGCGAATAATTTTGACCAGCAGTTAAGCTTAATAGCCAATATTCTCAACACAAACATATAACATAGAAACGATTGAGACATTGAGTATGCTCCGGTGTATGGGGTGAATTTTTAATTCAGAAAAGTGAGTGGAGCAGGCACTTATGTTGGTAACAACAAGATATGAAGTGAATAGAAAAGTGCCAGAAGACAATAGAGAATAAAAATTTTTTCGCGGCGGTGGTGGGGTTTGAACCTGCGACCTTATTGGTACGACAACTCCGCCTGGCAGGTGAGAGCGTGGCTCTACCGTGTGAGCTATCCACGAACACAAAATATTCGTTTCAAACTCAAAGTCATTACTAGATCCCTCTCTCACCCACTTCTTGAGACCGCCGATTCTTCGTACACCACCATCGCGAATAATTTTGACCAGCAGTTAAGCTTAATAGCCAATAAAAAAAATTTTTATTCTCTATTGTCTTCTGGCACTTTTCTATTCACTTCATATCTTGTTGTTACCAACATAAGTGCCTGCTCCACTCACTTTTCTGAATTAAAAATTCACCCCATACACCGGAGCATACTCAATGTCTCAATCGTTTCTATGTTATATGTTTGTGTTGAGAATATTGGCTATTAAGCTTAACTGCTGGTCAAAATTATTCGCGATGGTGGTGTACGAACGAATCGGCGGTCTCAAGAAGTGGGTGAGAGAGGGATCTAGTAATGACTTTGAGTTTGAAACGAATATTTTGTGTTCGTGGATAGCTCACACGGTAGAGCCACGCTCTCACCTGCCAGGCGGAGTTGTCGTACCAATAAGGTCGCAGGTTCAAACCCCACCACCGCCGCGAAAAAATTTTTATTCTCTATTGTCTTCTGGCACTTTTCTATTCACTTCATATCTTGTTGTTACCAACATAAGTGCCTGCTCCACTCACTTTTCTGAATTAAAAATTCACCCCATACACCGGAGCATACTCAATGTCTCAATCGTTTCTATGTTATATGTTTGTGTTGAGAATATTGGCTATTAAGCTTAACTGCTGGTCAAAATTATTCGCGATGGTGGTGTACGAACGAATCGGCGGTCTCAAGAAGTGGGTGAGAGAGGGATCTAGTAATGACTTTGAGTTTGAAACGAATATTTTGTGTTCGTGGATAGCTCACACGGTAGAGCCACGCTCTCACCTGCCAGGCGGAGTTGTCGTACCAATAAGGTCGCAGGTTCAAACCCCACCACCGCCGCGAAAAAATTTTTATTCTCTATTGTCTTCTGGCACTTTTCTATTCACTTCATATCTTGTTCTAATCCACTGAGCTGTCTATCCACACCGATATTGGTGTATCTTAAAATTCATATATGAGCTATATAATTTTCCACCATCTTTGCTTCCTTGTTTTGATAGTTATTTTCATCTCTGAATTGAATAATATGTTGTTGGATCTAGTTTTGAGGAAGTGTGATAATAAATTGTTTGAAGAAGACAGGAAAAAAAACAGGTATGTTCGGTTTTGGGGCGAACAACACCTAGGCCTAGGGATACGTCCGCAAAATAAACAAGTTCCCAGCCATCATCAATATCCCCCAAATTGTGGTCAGAATGAACAAATTATAGAAACAAAAGAAGATCAATACAGTTAACAGGTAGGTAGGTAGTGAAAATTTTAATGGTTGGTGGACTATGAACCAATTTGATGATTAATAAGTTTCTTGCTGGTTGAAAAAAGAAGGCAAATTGCCAGTTTGATGTTTCAGTTCAAAGTGTCAAAAACTTACATTTCATTGATCCATTTGCTTTTTGAAAAAAAATCTGGATTTGGCATTTGAGCACTATTTACTTTCATTTTGTGTTAAATATCACTTGATTTTTAACTGATTTGGGACACAAATAAGCACTGCCATTTTTTCAAAGTATTTTGTATTTTTCACGCCTAGTTTGGCATGTTGCTGCCAACTTGATAAATGTGTCTGCCAATAACGAAAAGGCCAGGCTTTTGGTTATTGCCAGACTGGGTCTGCCAATAATCAGTTCTCTTTATAGGCAGACATGTCAGAGAATAACGACAGCTGATTGTTGTAGTCTAAGATTGCCTCGATCTCTTTTTACTAATTTTAATTATTTAAAAGTTTTGTAGACAGGTCTGCCTAAAAATACAGTGATTACACCCAACTCTTTTTGTTAATTTCATTGGTATGCTAAACATATGAATATTACTATTACTATGAAGACCATCACCAATCAACAGATTTTTGTAAAATGCATTTGTTATCTGGAATCTTTTTAAAAATTCTTGGTGGATTAATTTCTTTTGGCCACACGTTATTCTTTGATTTTTCTTCTTCCTAGTTTTGTAACAATTAAGGGGTTGAATAATTGAAGATGGGGGGAGGGAGGGTTCAGGGGTCTTTAGTAAAGATGTGGTCCCTGCCGTTCTTTCAGATAGGGGAAGACAGGAGGCATTTTAAAAAGTTTGTTAAAAATTTATAATCTGAAAGAGGGTGGTGGTGGGTTACCAATCACCAGTTATTTTTCACAAAGATTATGATTGACACGTGTCAAAACTAAATATGTGGCCCAGTGGCTCAGCTGTACGGTGTCTCGTCTTGTCATGAGATGATGTTAAACACGCTACGTTACTGGATGGTGACAAGGGTTGTGAAAATTCTGGTCCTAGTTTTGGGTCCATTGGTGAGGCACTTAACAAACATTACCCCACTTGACTCAGGTGTGAATAATTACCTGCCTTTAGGTAGTAACAGAAAGTGTAAGATTGTTTATACAAAAATGACAACTGGTAGTGGTAGTGTATGAAAAAGACATATGGTTCCATGTGGACTGCTGGGAGAATAAAGGAAACATTTTGACGCTCAGTGAGCACGTTAAATCTATGGAGGTGCACCATATAAATGTTTCTATTTATTTTGTTGCAACATTATGCATTTCAGTTTCAGTGAGCCCACTATCCAATATAGCGACATCCTCAGTAACTTCAGATCGACCAGATGTGGAATTTTTCGCCTAGGCATTAGATGTTTTGACTGAGTAGCTTGTTTATTTTAAATGATGTCCTATGTGATGTTGTGGCTCATGTTGGTGTCTTTCAATTTCCAGACCTGCTCACTTAGTGTTGTTGATGTTCTTTTTTTGTCGTATTTGAAGGTGGAGTTGCGTTGATTATACTGGGTTTTGAAAGGACCCTTTGTAAGTCTGATGTAATTCTCATACTTGTCTGTGTTAGATATGTCTGACAGTTGCTTCTTATGTTATGTTCGATTCAATATATATATATATATATTTAATATATATTTATGAGTGCTGGTGGACACTTGTAGGTATGAGAGTGCTCGATAATATTGATGAGAGCATATAAAATAAATAAATAAGAACACTCACATGATCATCTCGACAGAATATATATATATATATAATGGATATTTTCAAACAATTATTTTCATCTTGAAGAAAAAATGAACAATTCTCATTTTCATTTGTTCACAGTCTGTTTCAACTACAGGCAGGGGTCGACCTCCAAAGCAAAAAGCGATAAAGACAGAAACAGATGAGGTTGTTCATGTGGAGGACCTTTCAGCCCCAGGCAAGTTAATTTTATTAGGATTGTTTTTCAAAATATTATTGCGCCTGTTACGGCTGATCTTGGATTAAATGAGAATCAAAACAAGAGAGAAAAAAATTAAAAGAAAACAAACAAATGGGTTGGAGTTATATGTAAATGTTCCTTCTTTACTTTTTGTTATTCAGTTCACTTAAACAAATGTTGTACTTTCAAAATCACATTATAATCTTTTATGAAGCCAAATATTGAACCTTGTAATGGTAATTCCTGTCAATTTTTATTTCAGCTCTGTCATTTGGTCCCCCAATAATGTCAAATAAAAATTCATGGAATCAACTTCATATAATTTGATATGTCGAGATGAAGTATAATAAGTGATTACAACACATGGCTATAAATTTTTTTTGACACAGAATATCAAAGTCCACAAGCTGCCAAACCAGCTGTTGAGATTTTATCTTGCATCAGTTATCAGAAGTTTAGATACAGTGGTGAAAATAGACCAGGCAAGAAGTATCAGGAAAAAGACTTTATGGAACTGAAGGTAATTTTATGAATCCCAAATTGATATTTTGATGAGCATTCTGATTATCTATTTTCCAGAAACCTCCTTACTTTTGTAATTTAGCACTAAAGGTAAGATGATAAGGCAATATGACAATATCCAGATGAATCTTTGTTAGTTTTTTATCTGTTTAAACTCATATTTTATGAATGTATTATTTTATTTTTCCGTTTGTATTATTAAAATAGCTCTATATAGTGAGCACTTTATAAAAGCACAACATTTGGGATTTTGAGGATTAGGAATTACTTTTTAAAAAAAATAATATAAAGTTGAAAGTTCCCCAGGGGTAAAGGGGGAGAGGCATGGTAGTCCAAAGACTATCCCTCTCAAGAAAAAGAATGGCATTCACAAAAAACTAGTTTTGTCAAAATAATGAAATGAAATTTCTTACATAAAATTTCAACCATTTCAGCTTGTGAATCTTGGAGAAAAGGTGGTGAGAGTTGTTATCATCTGTACTGATGCAGAGAATAAAGAGTTGATTCATCCGAATGGTTTAGTGGGAAAAGATTGTCATGATGGAATTTATGACAAAGAATATGCTGTCACAAAACAAAGCTACACTATCAAGTAAGATTTTTGTGAACTGTTGTGGTTATGTCCACTACGTTTTCCAAACCCATTGATCTAAACATTCATAAAGATATGATGCCGGTGATCTAGGAAGTCAAACTGTTCCATATCAGGAGAAGGTAACAAAGGCCACCATAAGAGATTTGGAAAAAAAGTGAGCCGTGAGTTCTATATTAACAGTTGGCTAATTCAATGTTGGAAGAGATGGATGTCTTGAGTAACCGATAGTATTTTGGTCCAAGTTTGATTCTTCTATCCTTGCATCTTTTAAGACGTCGTCATAAGATTTAAAAAAATAAACAGACTTTTTATGTAAGTATTCTCTATTTAAAGGGCTCAATAAAATTCAGTAAATTTACTTTATCATAAGCTTTTATATCAGTGAGATGATAGGTAAGAAAGATAACAGAAAATAGTTTTAAAATGAGAAATTGTTGAATAATTCTCAAGATGCCATTTTCAATTTGTCTGCATTTTTTTTTTCATCACTTTGAGAGCTTTTCCACTTATTTTCATGCCAGACTTTCAGTTAAAACAAAAAAAATCTTTTGCCATTATTTATCCCAGAGAAATTGATGACAGCTAAGTCATATCAAATTTTCTCAAAAGAATTTACCATATTTATGTCTTTTTGTGTCAAATCGTTATGACAATGACCTTTACCACAGTCCCATATACCAAAATTTGTTGACGACATTAATGTTTTAATTTTTTTTCCCTCTCTTTTCCCTTGAATAAGAATTCCTTATTTGCGAACAGAGAGAATCAAGACAAAGAAAAATGAGCTCAATAAGATTCGTCATATTCTGAAAAGTCGTGCAGAGCATTTACCAAGTCCTTACAGAGGTGAATACATTATCATGTTTAAAGGTGGAACTGAAATATATTTTGTTTCTCACTTTTGTAAGTTTTATGTTCACAAATTAAAATGATACTTTTATAAAATAAGATAACAAAATACTATTGAATAATGAAATTGTTCACTCTCTCTCTTTCTCTCTCTCTCTCTCTCTCTCTCTCTCTCTCTCTCTCTCTCTCTCTCTCTCTCTCTCTCTCTCTCTCTCTCTCTCTCTCTCTCTCTCTCTCTCTCTCATTCTCTCTCTTTTTAAATGTTTTCCTAATTTATTATTTTTCTCATGTCATTGATATTTTTATTGACAGAACGATGTGAATCTCAGTGCACAGACCAATACACATTCAATCGGAAGTTTGATACCACAAAAGTGTGCCTTGGTGTGATTGTCACAGTCCGGAGTAATTTTCAGGGGGCTGTCAATGGATCCTTGCATGCCATCAGTCACGTTGTTAATAATGCTAGTGAGAAAACAGCTTTAAATATTTTGAAGCTCAGTAATGATGTGTTTTCATCTACCAAAGGTGGCTTGGTTGATGTTTTTACCACGGAAGATGGTCCAGCTATTGAAAATGGTATTTGTTTATTATTTTTAAAAATATATTTAATTATTATAATAAGCTTTTTTATCTTTGTTATTTTAACATTTTTTATGGTGATGATCGTTTTGCTTTTATTCTCATTACTATTAATACTTTTGAGAATATTTACAAATAGATATTGTTTGCATGTATGACAAGTTAACCGTATTTTTATGGCAACATAATTCTAAGTATTACTACAGTTGTAGCAGTCATGATTTAACCGATGGTAATTTATGAGAAATCACTGATGAAATGTAGCAATTAATTGTATGGAAAAATTTCTTTAAATTGATTTTGAATAGCGAACATAGTTTAACTAGCCTTTCCACACAATAGTCACTGTTTATGTATATCACTGTATGAGGTTTTAACAAATCTCTGAACAAGAATTAAAACCCTCTACAAACACACACACACACACAGACTCTCTCTCTCTTTTTCTCTCTCTCTCTCTCTCTCTCTCACACACACACACTCTCTCTCTCTCTCTCTCTCTCTCTCTCTCTCTCTCTCTCTCTCTCTCTCCATTGCTCTGGTCATACTTCAGTTGAAATAATCTAACTACGCATATTGTGTACAAGTAAAGGCTATCTTTGATACCAAGCTGGTCCAACATTGTATCATCACCATATTATCACATTGGCTTTTCATCCATTATGTCGTTTAGTATCCTATGACATTTTATATACAAAGTAAGGAACCAAAACAAAGCTACGTCTCTTCAAAACAAATGTTCTCTTTGTTCTCTTCTGAATCATGGAAACTGACAGGCACTGTCTCTAACAAACTAAACGCATTCCAAAACAAATGCCTAAAAAGGATCCTGAGGATATTCTGGCCAAAAGTAATTTCAAACAAGGAACTGGTTAAATGCACTGAAATTGGAACCATTATCTAAAGCTGTAAAGAGGAAAGGGACTGGACATGTCCTCAGAATGGATCCGAGTACCATTCCCAGGATAGCCCTCAGGGGATCTCCCAGGGAATAAGAAGGGGCCGCCTGCTGGAGGCGGAGGAGGAGCATCGAAAGAGAAATGAAAGCTAGTGGTTGGTCTTGAGGACAGATGACAAAGATGGTCTCCAACTGAGAAAGATGGCGTTCCACCATGTTAGCCTTCTGTGCTGATCAACTACCAAGAGGATAACCAATAAACAAGGGATTTGAAACATTTGTTTTCATTTGATATTTTACAAGTATTCTATGCCTCATTGATAAATTGAAACCCAAAACTTTCTCTAATTTTAAAATCTTAATTTTTTTTCAGATAAATACTATTTATATGTGTCATATCAAAACGAGGACAAGGGCCATTCTTGGACTTCTGAAAAATTTTCACCTATGAAAGAGCACATTTTGTACAAGAGAATTATCAGTTACATGATACCTTCTTTTGGTTTTAATCCTGACATTGATGAACCTCTTCTGGTCACACTGCATCTCATTTGCCCTCAAAGCAATCAAAGTTGTGAATGTCCCATCTATTACTATCCAGGTATATTTGTCTTATTATTGCTATGAATTTTTCTTTTCTTTTCTGACACTATAAATAATAAAGAATTTGTTGTTCTTCTGGCAACAAAAATATCATCTAATCATCACATCAGTGGCAATTGTGTGACAGGCCCTGAAAGGAAGACAACAAAGAGGCAGGTCAAACATCCCTTTGAGTTGGACTGTCGAGAAAGAAAAGTAGTGCAGCCCATTTATGATGACATCGATTATAGCAACATCCCTTAAGCGTGACATGGAATCCGAAATCCAATTTAGAAAATATATAATTGATATGTATATATATATATATATATATATATATATATATATATATATATATATATATATATATATATATTATTTTAATATTTACCACAATGTTGGAGTCAGTCTACATCGGTGTTTCAGGCCTAATCAGCCATCGTCATCGTTATACGTACCATATTTGTATCAAACATGATTCAGTATATATATATATATATATATATATATATATATATATATATATATATATATATATATATATATATATATATATATATATATATATTTATAATTAGTAATAAAAAACTCATCATAACGACATATATTTTCGTAAAATTCTTAAATGACACTGATTTAGCGCTAATCGCTGATTGCTGATTTCAGATTGATATCAAGGCAAAATTTCTGATCCAATGAAAACGTTGCTGTGACCAATGAAATCCCATAGCAACCCTCCGTTATTATCAAGACAACTCTCTACAACGACATTTTTTTCTTGTCATGATGTCATTATCGCACTGTATGTTGCTACTTTTAAATGGTTGACTTGGGGTCAGACTCAACCGTGAGAAGAGGCTAAGATGGGGGCTTTATTGTCACTTGTCGTGAAAGGTGGCTAATGAGTACTTGGGAGTGATTGATGCCGTAACACCACAAAAATAAAGGAACCAAACAAGTGACTTGATTCTAGAAAATAGAAATGGATCTCCCTTTGGCTTGTTGGGTTGATGAATAAAGCATTGTTGGTGTAAGTGAGCATTGTCAAACATTAGAGTTGAACTTTACAAACTTACAAATATGAAAAGACTGATATTGTCAACGATTTAAAACCCAAATAACACCAGAAGTTATGGTTGCTTTAATGATTTCTCTCCAGTGTTTTGTTTTATGAATATCTCCCCAGATTTTATGATTTATGAACCTCAGAGAATGAAGAGACGATTCACTGAGGAACTGGAGGACTTCAAACCACCCAAACGATGTGAGTTTTCATGAAAGTGAAAAAAATGTTAACATTTCAAATATACTGAGTGATGCAAAACAGAATTTAACATTTCAAATTTCATTTTGACAATTTACTTTAACAATAGGCTACACAAACAATTTGAACTCTTAACATAAAAGTTTAGGGATGCTCAGGTCACACCATGTTTGAACATCAAACAGCTGACTAGGAAGGAAGGATAACTTAATTAAAAAAAAAAAATATTTATAAAAATGTTCATCCCACTTAATATCAGTCCAACTACTTTTGCTGTCTTCATTTATGATATGTCTAACTCATCTTGAGCACAAAATGGTGACTATAAAGGTTCAATGACAAGGGCCCATTTTTGTGAACGGGGATTAGCACTTAGTCCCTGACTTTAGTCAAGAACCTGAAAACATTTCTCTTCATGTGAGCTGACTAAGCAAGTCTCAGATTGAGAGAGCTTTGATTCGGAAAGAAAATATATCTGTTACGAATGACAGAGGCAAAAAGTGTCCTGTTGCTATTGACACTGGATTTTAAAAAACTAAGAAAGGTACAGATTGCGAAAGTACACATTTTTGTGAGTAAAAACTAAAAAAAAACCCCAAATCTAATCGGGCTCGCAAGTTGCAAGTGAACAGTGACTTGAAGTCGAAGGGTTCAGTTCGAAGAACAAAAAAAAAACAAACCGATTAGAAAGTATATTTGAAACAAAAGTTATTCTGCTGGCATTGTAACTGATTGAAATAATGTGAAAATTGTGACATTAATCAGAACACACTTTTTTTTTTTGGTTTGAGTTTCATTGACCTAAATATAGAATTGACAGTTAATATCACATGACTTGATTCATCATGTGGTTATGGCAAAATTAGTTCAAATATGAAACAAAACGAAATGTCTATAACAGATGTGTTGCTGGCTAACTTCCACTTTGCAAATCTTTTGCGTTGGAAAATTATGAAGACTGGTATCTTACCTGCCATCATGTACTAGAGAGCTTGATGTTACCAGCACAAATTAAGAAATTAGTCAACGTCCTTACCATGCCATGTTCTAGGCAAAAGCTTACCTTGGCAGATGCTTATAATTTTAAATTTTTTTAAAGTCACTTGCTTTGCTCAGGCTTAAGACTAGTAAGTCTTTTACTAAAGTGATAAACGACTAAATCTAGTCACCTTACATGAAAATAGGCCCTGAAATCTTAATGCTCTGGTTTAAACTGAAAAAAAAATATTCTGCACTTAGTTAAAAATTTAGAATTACAAGCAACCAATGAGGTCTTATGGTTCTAAAGAAACCTTCACCACTCCTGCACAACCATCACATCACTCCACCTGCTCCCACTTTCATTATCAATGTTATCATCATCATCATCGTGCTTAAAACCAGAATAGGTCTTAACACATACAGATAACTAAGTCCCTTAAATTAATTGGATTCATTTGGTTTTACTGTGCCACAATTGTCAGCATTGTCAATTCTACCAACATTACCAGCAACATCACCACTAGTGCCATCAACATGAACGTCAACTTAATTACCACAACTGCCACCGGCACCAGCACTCGCTTCATTCATAATCAACATTACTAGAACCATTGCCATCAACATTATCACATCTACTATGACCACTGAGCAGAACCTTCACTACTACAACCTCCAAAACAACATTGTTATCACTATCTTAGCTACAATGACTACAGCCAATGTCGTTGTCATTATCATCATCAGCATCACAATAATCAACAATGTCATCATCACCACAACTGCAGCAAGTTATATGTCAGAATTTGTATTCCATACTTCAGAAGCTTCTTTAAGCCATTGTACTAATACACTTACAATATATCAATTGTTGCCCAAAGCTAGATACGTATATATTCATACCTGCCATATAAAATTTGAAGCCTATCTTATTATTTAATAGTAAATGACCTTTTTATATTATCTAAGTGTTTGAATTTTATGCATTTTTGTGTATATGTGTGGGATTTTTTACAGGGAGGCATTGTGATAAATCAAACAGTGATGTCAAAGCAGTATTGAAAGAATCTTTAAGAAGACGAGGTAAGTATACTGGCATCCAAAAGAAATGCAAATGTTTTGTCAACAGTTTTTCCTATTTTCAGAGCCCTATATGTTGTTTCATATTCTACCTTGGAAGAAAGTTGCTAAGTATCAGGAAAAAAAAGGTTTTGTTTTTTTTTAAACTTCAGACCAATAAAAAACTGCCACATCCTCATGTTAGGTTGATGTTAAAAAATATATTTAAAAACAAGACTGACAAACTCAATTCAACATTACTCCATGTAGATATCTACCTAAATGAAATTTTTGAAGGTAGAAAAATAATCCACTAAATGTGCTTAATAAAGCGCTTTAAATTTAAAGGCAAAATGAAGAAAAAAAAAAGACCAGCAGAGATCTCATCTCAAAACATCGGAAACCACAAAAAATTGCCGTAATCGACATCTGAATACAATTTATATATATATCACTTTTAGGTATCATTAACATTATCATTCATATAACATTTATAAAGAAATTTAGTTTTGAAAAAAAATTATTCATTTCTCTTAACCTTTATTATTGTGAAATATCATCATTAAAATTTAGAAAATTTAAGAACATTGAGGTAAACTTATTTGGCTTGCTCCCTTTTTGTGTGAAGTAAAACTTCTTTTTATTTTTTTTTGGTTAGAAAACAGAAGACTTTTAAGACAAAGGTAGGCCTGATAACATTGTGAGGTGAATTTTTTTCAAAATTAAATTTCGGTATAAATTTTATATGAATGATAATGTTAATGATACCTAAAAGTATTTATCATAAATGCCAATAATATTATTTCTTACCTAACTTCATGTGCATTAATTAATTATATAATATATATATATATATATATATATATATATATATATATATATATATATATATATATATATATATATATATATATTTATAATGTATATATAGTATTCAGATGTCGATTACGGCAATTTTTATTATTATTATTATTATTATTATTATTATTATTATTATTATTATTATTATTATTATTATTATTATTATTATACACGTTTTGTGTGTTGGTATGGTATATCCAGCTGGCGGATGTTGTGAGTATTTTACCTGAATGCATAGTATTAATACCCACACCCATCTTCACATAGTCAATGGTTTGGCATCTGTCAATCACATTCCAAGTTGACAGATGTATGTTGATGATGAAATCGCTCCTTTACTCAATATTTTTAAAAAATACATTAATAGATCAACAATCTTTGGAGTAGACACATAGCTCTTGGTATCAAACCTATTGTAATTTTGACAATGATCAAGAATCTGAAGTCAAAACAGTGAAAATCCCAAAAAAAGAAATTGTCCACTTTTTTAAATACTGCCACGCCCCTGGTGCCAACCGTTTTTGAAAAATTTTGTAGCGACTGTCCGTCACCATGTTAAGCATTATGATCAGCCACAGATTGTATGCCAGGTGTTTTTAATCGCCAAAGCTCTTTTTTTTTTTTTTATAATAAAAAAAAAAAAAGAAGCAATATATGCAGCAAAGACTTTAAAATTATTTATTTTTAATTTTAAAAAGACGAAATATGCGGCAAAGACATGTGGAAGGCAAAAATCTGCGGCTGCATATGTATGTATGCAGTGGCATTTTCCTGGAGGGACAGTACAATATATTTCTTATATGAACTCATAACAATTTTGTTCTTCATCTCACTTCAATGCTTCATCAGAATTCTTTCTCTCAATCTTTGCAACAAATATATCATAACATATCACAACATTCAAGTGTTATTCATTTTTTCTTTTCATTTGCTTTGAACTGGTGGATGTTTAAATTGACGCAATATTATTTTGTTGTACATTTTAATTTCAGAGGATGACAGAAGAAATAGTTTACCTCCCGCTGTTGAAATAGTTCATAGGTATGAAGATGGAGCTTTGGTACGACAACCAGATTCTCATACTGTTCCAGATGCCATGGATCAAGATGTGTTTGTTCAAAATGGCTCACCACACTCTCCCAATGATCAAACTGACCAAGAGTTTCACGTTCTTGCTGCTGCCTACTCCAATTCTGTCCCATCTGACACTGTACTCATCATTACAAACGATGGACCAGACAACATTGAAAATGCTATCACAGAGGGAGTGTCTTATTTTGAAAAACCTTCCATTAAAGGAAGAGAAAACAATAAAATGATTATTATTGAACCTTCAAGAAAAACAATTGAATCTTCCTCATCACACAAAGAAAATTGTCTGGTTAACGTGGTCCCTGACTTGACGTCCAATGAGAGAGATAGTAATAGGACAGATAATGAACAGTTAAGTAAAATATCCCTCCTATCTAGAGAAAATATCACGACCAGGTTTGAAACGGGTGGTTCACAATCAGCAAATAAACCATCTAATCCCTCAGTGGCATCTAAAAGAAATTGCAAAACAGATTCCCCTTGGGCAGTTGGATCAGATGATGAAAGTGATGAGGCAATGAACATTTTCAATGAACTTTCCTATAATAAGCAGAGAAATTCCCAGGAAAAGCACCAGAAGAGAAGAAGCAGCTCTGATAAAGTTGTACTTGCTGGAGGACAAAAGACAATTAGCATCTTATCTGGCAAGGGTGATTCCACGAGTAAAGTAATCAGCAATCCGGTAGTGGAATATCCCAGTAAATCTGATTCCAAGGAAGAAAATCAGCATCTTAGTTTTACCGAATTTCCATTACCAAGTGATATTAACTTGAATTCAGAAGTTCTTGTAAATTTCAACATTGTCAGAGAAGTCAACTCCAGTCATAAGAATGATGAGAGTTAAATATCATCTTTATTTGATGAAATTAATTTATAAGTATTTATTACATCAACAATTGGCAGCCTTATCTTCAAAATGAGTCGTGTTTGACAAAAGGATTTCTTATAAGATTTGTATCACTGTGCCCCCTATTTTGTTCAAATTGCTCTCAAAGTCTGCGCTTTAGCCATAACAGGATCTTATCAAATCCCCCCCTCAAAAAACTGGAAAATTATATAGAATGCCTTGTGACTTTTTTACACCTCAAGTTAAGAATTCTGTTTGCAAATAATTAAGGTATATAGATCACATAATTTTCCATAAAATCCAATTAGAAGCTCAATTTTTTGAAGCATGAGTGAGGTTGGATGGGTTAATTCTAAGGTCTCTATTTCCATATATATGTTTATACAAATACAAGGCGCATTTAAAAAAAAACAATGCACATTGCAGTCCTACCTACTCTCTCGTTTTTATCAGGAAATTCCTGATATTTTTTCTCATTCCTGATTACCGTAACTAACAGTTATCTTCTCGATTTTTATTGTAACCAATTTTCCCAGAAAAAAAAATCATTTTAATCATCATCATCTTCATAATCCCCCTCCCCCCCCCCACCATCCACACCATCAGTACCACTATCAACACCACTAGCACCACCATCATCATCATCATTACAACAACCACAACGCCACCACCACCATCATCATCATCATCATCATCACCGCCACCATGATCATCAACACCACCACTACCATTGTTGTGGCCTCCATCACCATTATCATCATCATCTTCATAAAAAATTATAACTACAACCATTACCATTAACATCACTCACAACCAGCACCACCACAACCATAATTATCATCATCTTCACCACCACCATCACAGTCATTTCAAACCCAGATTTGCCCCCAAATTTTCCCGAATTTGGTCTGAAAAGTTTGCAAGTGTGATATTGATATATAGCTCAAAGACGATTCAACAATTTGACAAGTATCCTACACTAAGTTGAATCTATGGGTCTCTGGACCTATTTTGTATTCCTAGAAAAAGTATGTTTGGCTTGTCAATACACTTTAGTAAAAAGTAGTTCGCCTTTTTTCTCAGCCAAATTCTTTAAAATGTTGATTTTTTCAAGCCTTTGTTTAAAGACTGAAAAAAAAATGAAGTGCAAATTCAGTAGAATTAAATGGATCTGGAAGAGAAGTCAAAGCAAAAGAGTCTCTTTGTCTAGGCACTCATGTGAGGACAGGCATTATCTTGGTGGAGAATCACTTGCTTTAGTTCCAGCATTAAAATTTTTTTTTTTTTTTTTTTGTGATTCAACTTCAGAGGTAAATAATGCAATCCATTGTAGAAAAAATTGGTTACTATTATGCCCTGAACACTGTTGCCATGATTTTGATTTTGCGATTTTTGTGGTCTGACTTTATTTAAAATTTATATATTTTTTTGCTCGAGGTGTTGCTGCTCCATCTGTTGTAGTTTTGATTCAGGATACCGTTTCATCATCTGTGATAACTCTGCTCTTGATTGATTCATCCCTATCAGTAAGCTGCAAGAGATTGGTACAGCAGTGTAATTTTTCAACCCGACCAGCTGTCTATTGAATATGGGTGTGTGCACATCCTTGGCCTACATCCAACTCTGACGCCAATTTTCCAAAAAACTAAGCAGATTTTCCCTAATCATCTAATCCTATCTTATTTCTGACTATTAGCGATAAAGACATTGTTCAGGTCTAATCGTTGTAAACATTTTGAAGTCTCTTATAAATATCCGTTTATTAAATGTTATTCGGCTTATCTCGTTCTATAAAAAGGATTTCAATAACAGCACATTGTGCTTTTTCCATCAGAATCCCCGTTTTTGGGGGTTTTCTTTGCCACTATGATTAAAAAAAAAAAAGTACATGATATGAGCTATACGGATAAACAAAGTTTGCAAAATACTATTCGCTCAATGCAGAGTTTGGGCCTTGGGTTAGAGATCATTTGGTGCAAAGTCATATTCAATTCAAAGGATTAATTTTAGGCAATTGCAATAAAAGATGCATTAACATAGAATTTCCAATTAACAAATCAAAGCAAGCAAAGTCAATAATTAACCAAAGCAAATAAAAAATATAATATATAAATAAATACGTGAGTAAATAAATAAATAAATAACACTCACTTGACAAAGTGGACACAAATATTGTGTTTGAGCGTGGTGAAATCTTTGGGGGTTTTTTGTTTGTTTTTATTTCTTATAGTTATCGCCCTTTCAAGGGTCATAATTCATTGTTGCGCAGGAGAAAAAAAAATGCATACTTTTTGGCAAGTCATCTGACCATACACTTCCGTTAATCATAATGGTAAAAAAGTTAGTAGAGAAAGGGAGGCTGGCCCCATTAGCCCAAGGTATGTTTGTTGAGGGGTGTCAGTTTTGAAACTATGTTACAGCCTAAAAAGTTTGAGTAGTCACATAAACGGGGTGGCCATGTTTGAGAGTATGTTACAACATTTAATTGGTTAAAGTTTAGAATTTGGGTTTCAGGTTGATAATGCCAGATATGTATCACTTTTTGAATACTCTGGTACTGTAAATATATATATATATATATATATATAATATATATATATATATATATATATATATATATATATATATATATATATATATATATATATATATATATATATTTATATTTATTTATTAATTAGATTTTCCGGAAATGTCCAAATTTGATTTTGCGGGAATATTTTTCTCCCTCTGAACTTTCCAGAAATTATATTTTTTACTTTCCTATGGGGACTGAAATTCCTCGTGAAGGATCTTTCTTCTTATGTTTTTATGCGAGTTTTATTTATAGTATTGTTATTAATATTTTCAAATTATATATACTGTATGCTTTTCAGCATACTTTCTCTTTTTGGTCATTTTTAGTGATAATATTTCATTTTATAGAATATGATGAGTTACTAACAATTATTTTAAGTGTAGATGATTGTTATCGGAAATTTTTGGTGAAGTTGACATATATATGACCACCAAAATTCAGGGGGAGTGGTAATTTGTTAGTGAGCGTAGGCAAATTACCCACATCATTATCATTACGTACACACTTCATTGTTTTAAATCTTTTAAAAATAAAAACAAAAGCAAGACATCTTGCTCTGAGAACAATGTTGTCATTTAGAATAGGGAAAATATATTAAGAATCCTTTATTATTTCAATCTTCCTTTATTGATTAGGATTAATAAAACTGTTTTGGCCATGGGATAGAAATATACGTTTCTGCGCAACAAAAAGAAAGAAGAATTTGTTTATTTAATGAAATACTTTATCTTTGTCATTTCACCTTGCTGTTACTTCATACTGTGAAAAAAATATCTACATTTGCCTTGATAATAATCAATGTATCTTGTTTATGGATTGTTCTAGTTCTATGATTGAATATGTAAAATATATTTTTGTTATATCTACTAAATGATATATGACAAGGTCAAAAATACTTTCATCTCTTATCTCTCTTCCCCCCCCCCCCCTTTTTTTTTTTTCTCCACTGGGTAGGGTAGGTTCCTGACCTCCCATAGTGAGCAGGGAGGCACTTACTGTGTCCTCTACGCCCTTATCCCTGTTCTCCAACATGCTTTCAGTATTTGTCTTGGAATGAGATTACTTGGTTTTGTCCTGGCCCTTGCCGGATACCCCACCCTGGAGGGAAACAGTCAATTGTATAGTTTAAAGTTGTGGGAGATGATATTGTTTGTCTTGTAAATCATCTCTCTGTTTTGCACTGTATTATTTTTGTTTTATATATTAATATATATGATTTGTAAACATTTGAGTATTTGTCTCTTAGTGGGATCCTGTGCTTGTGTCAGTGTCAGGATGAGATATTTGAATGACCTCAATCTAAGTACTACACTGCTGGTGTGCTTTTTAGATTCTACATCTGGTCCCTATTTGAACCAATTCCCCTTTTGACTACCCCATTTTCTTCCTTTTTACAGGCGCTGATATGACCTAAATGTTGTTGCAATAGCCGTAAAACTCCATTAAAAACAAAACAAACACCCTGCAAAACTCGAGTCAAAGTTTTATCTGACTCAGTGGCATTGTAAATAATAAATAATGAATTGAAAACAGCAGTTTGTGTTCTTTATTTTTGAGTTAAAGTGGAAGAGTGATTGAGGAAGTAAGAGAGAAAGATTGAGAAGAGTGCCTACAACAACATTTAAGGATGCTCCATAATTCAGACATAAAGTAAATGAGTTCAACAGCGTATTTTCGATGGGATGATCGCAACAAAACTCTGTTGTGCTGAAAATAAAAAGTCCTTGCGGTGCAAACCCAGACTTGTTCTTTCGTGACATGGTAATGATATGAGAATACAATATGTACAGTGATGAAGTAGGTAAGGTAAAAGATTGGGAACGACAAAAATGTAGCAAAACAAAGTTAAAAGCAACAGCCAACAGTAATAGTTGATGATTTGTGCTGATTCAGAGTTTGCAAGTTTAAGGGCCTTTGTACATTTGATGGCAATGTAGTGTTCTTAACAGGAACCATCCTGAAACATTTTGAGAAAGAGTATTTTTCATTTAATGTGTTTGAGTACAATTTTTGAGCACCTAAACACTGTAGTTGTATTGTCATTAAGGACATGACGGATTACCTGCACTCTCCAATAATGTTTTTTTTTTAAAGAGTAGATATGTTTCAAGATTAATCATTTTGATATTTTTGTAAAAATCCAATTTGGATACTCGGTAATAGTGTCACATATCAAAAACTTCACTGTTGGCAAATTGTTGGTTGAACTTTATTATTGAAGTTATGAAAAATGCCATTCCATATCCAGTGGTCCCATGTTCACTCCCCACTGGTTTCAACCTCTCATAGCCTTGTGCTCACTCCCCTATGGTTACCATCTCCCAAAGTCCCGGGTTCACTCCTTATTGGTGTCCACCTCTCATAGCCCTGGGTTCACTCCCGCTGGTGTGTATACCTGTGGCACCATGTTCACTCCCTAGTAGTGTACAGCTTCCATTCCTGGGTTAACTCACCACTGGTGTCCGTCTAGAAAAAAACTGTTACATCCCACTATTGTGTCCATCCGGGTTTGACTCCCCACTTGTTTCTTCATCATACAGCCTCCAGTTTGATCTCCATCGGCGCCGCCATTCCATATCCCCAGGTTTAATCCCCACTGGTGATCACATCTCAAAATCAAAATCCTGGGTTTAATCTCCACTTATTAGCTGTTCAACTCCCAGGGTCTATCGGTTTCCTCCCCTCTAATATTTGCCTCCCATCATCCTTGATATAATCTCCATGGTGTCCATTTTAAATGGTCCAATCCGCACAGGTGTTCACCAGAGTCCCAGGGTTAATCCGCACAGACACTTTGATCCAAGTGCAGTGAAACACGAGGGCCACGCCTCTTTATTATCTGATCAGAAATGAGCAATCTATTGCAGTACAGCAGTTAGGAGCAAAATGGCTATTACTATTAGAGAGCTCTTTTAGATAAAAATATTACTGTGAAAAAATTGCTGTGCAATTGTTTCACTTGTTACAGTGAAAAAATTGCCTTCCTCTTTTCAAAGAGAAGGAAAACATGACTGTGGAAAAAATAGAAAGCAATTACGTATTTCACTTTTTACAGTGAAAAATACCTGCCTTGAGCGATACCGGATATCACGTGATTTAATTTTGATCAAGATGGTGGATTGTTTGTGTTGTTGATACTGAAAGGCAAGTGAAATTGAGATTTGTGATTGATGAATTGGTGTGGTGTTGTAAAAGTAAAAGGAGTCCATCGTTATTATATTGCACGATTGTGAAATACCATAACCTTAATTAACGTGTACTAAGAATATTTCAAGATGATTTAAACTGCTAGAAACTGAACCGATAAATAAACGCTGAGATTGTTCCCGGACTACGACTTTGACTTAGACGTCAAGTCTAGACGGACGGAGACGTCTGCTGGGCTGGGACTGGGGGACTGCTGGTTGGGGATAGGTTTAACTTTGAATTTGAAAACTTCGATTTGACACTCCAGCAGTGAGCTGATAAATGGTATTGTGTCTGTGACCCAATTTTCAGGATTTTTGAGTGATGGGTCCCAGAAAAATATCCATCATATCATAATCATCATAATCATATCATTTCATTATGTTTTTTTTTTCGTTTTCACTCGGACTCGGGTGGATTTTAATTTTGATTTCAATGATTTAATGATTATGACCTTCCCTTTTCTACTTCAGTCCTTCCGAAAGCTCCTACACCCCCCCCCCCCCAGTATTCTTGTTCTAGTATGGGTAGGTACTTTGGTAAAAAAATTCAAATTGGATTGAGCTCAATGAAACCTATATCATTTTAAAGTGCTTTTCAACACGATTCTAATGATACCAAAATTGTGAAAATCAGATAAGCAGAAAAAAAGTTATGTTAGTTTAAAGGCTGAAGAATGGTCTTCTATTTGCCTTTGTTATTTACTGACGGACTTTGTGACCTGAAAATTGTTGCATTTCCGGTAGTAACCACCATTTGGATTTCAAAACTGGTCTATAATGGCCGCTAAGATTTGAGTAAGGATTTTACTGGAACGAATTTCATGGATGCGGTATACAACTTTGCCCTGAATTTAATTTTATAAAAAAGTTAAGATGTTAAATAAACGTGCCAGCATGAAATTTTGATTTACCAAGTTCTAATCTTTTAATTATCCAAAGCTAAATTATACCCTATTTTATCCACAATCAAAAGTTATACTAAATTGTCATTGATTTTAAAATAAACTACACCAAACGATAGAGTAATTTCTCCTGAAGAAAATAAGACATCAATCATTAAAATCCATCCATAAACAAAAAATCTATGGAACTTTTTCTGAGACCCGTCACTCAAAAGTCCAAAAAATCGGGTCACAGCCACTAGGCCATTTATCGGCTCCCTGCTGGAGGGCCAAATGGACGTTTACCAAAGTACCTAGTATGGGTTTTGGGAGGGGGGATACTTTAAAAAAAAAGTTCCCCCCCCTCCCAAACCCCCCTAGTATTAGAACATTATAAAAAACAAGAATACCGGGGATGTAGGAGTTTTCGGAAGGCCTCCCGGAGAAATTATCCTATCATTTGGTCGATTTGGTTTATTTTTTTTTTTGTTTGGATTAAAATCAGTATATTTTTGTAACTCTTCTGATCGTGGATAATTAAGGGGGTATCGTTTAGTTTTGGATGGTGAAAATAAAAACAGAAATTGACAATTCGAAATTCGCACCATTGGCCATTGGCATCATCATGCATGCCATCATGGTCAATTTTTAATTTTAACACAATAACAACAAACATGTAACTGGGTGGGGATCCTGACCTCCCATAGTGGGCAGGAAGGTACTTACTGTGTCTTCTATCCCCCTATATCTGTTTTCCAATTGCTTTCTGTCTTTGTCTTGGAATGAGATTACTTGGTTTTGTCCTGGCCCTGGCCGGATACCCTGACTGAGAGGGAAACAGTCAAATGTAAAGTTAGTTTTGGGAGATGGTATTTTTTTCCTTGTAAGTCCTCTCTCTGTTATGCACTGTATTATGTTTTGTATACATATTGTATATGATTTATAAACATTTGAGTGTATTCCTTTTAGTGAGGACCTGTGCTTGTGTCTGGATGAGACTTAGATGATCTCAAATTTAGTACTTTGATAATGTGCTCTTGGAATCTACATCTGATCCCTATTTGTTCCCAGTTCCCCTTTGTCTTAATTTTTCTTGGGTGCTTTATTTGTAATTCTAGAACTTTTGACTATCCCATTTTCTTCTTTTTACTGGCGCTGATATAACCTAAATGTGTCACAAGTGCTGTAAAACCCTTAAAAACAAAAACAATACAAAACAAACGTGTAAATGATAGCGCTATGTATGACCGTTTTTGTTATTTTTCTTTGGATGTAGAGCAAAGGATTGATGCTGGAAACTGGTGTAAAAATCACTTTTTAAATTTGAGTTGAACCCCCTCCACCCCTCTTTCGTTCTTTTTCAGTCATATTTTGTCTGTTTGTTTATGTTGCAGATCTGCCATTTTGTTTGTATTGCTGGGTGAAGGTTGCCATTTAACCACCCCGCCCCCTTCACTTTTTAACTCTTAAATAAACTTTAAAAATATGTTGTCTTGCGAGCTTATTGAAAAACAATCTGTCTCTCTATGGCGGAAGAATATTATTCTGCCTCTGCACCCCCTCGTGGATCTTTACCTTGCAGTTGGTGAGGGGGCTTGAGGCACACGGGAGGGCAAAGGTGTAAATCCCGGTCGACCGTCACGAGACCATCCCGGGTATCGAGCCAACGAGCCACATGAGCTGCTCGCCCCGGTGTGTGACTAAATTTGATCCAAACCCGGTGCCCGAATAGCAGCCCTATCCCGGGCGCCACACTATTGTCCTTATGTCGAGTCCCGAACAGTCCCGTCAATGGCGAAGCGGTCTGCCGCCTAGCCAAATAATACCGCGTTCGTGTCGCCCGGGTCGTCGGCACGTCCGAGAAAAAAGCAAACGTCCCATGCATCAATCGATTCGCGGCCTGCCGATTGGAAAATGCGACGGCGGGGATGGCGAACTGACGCGTATATTGTCCCTGAACGTCGAGAGCCAGAGTATGGCAAAAAATGAGCTTTTATCAAAGCTACTGGCCGTTCATTGCGTTGATATCCTCCTTTTACAGGAGACCCACCTTTATTCAGGCGCGCAATCTTCCCGATTCCAGATCCCAGGCTATACGGTGGTCCAACGCGAGGACACTTCGAGGCTCAAAGGAGGGGTTAGCGTTTACGCTAAAGAGCCATCGAAGGTAAGGGTCATTGAGAGCGTAACGGACAGCAATGGGGTGAACCGAATTTCCGTGGAAGTAGGTGGACTGTGTTTGCATAATATTTACAAACCACCTAGAGCGACTTGGACTACACCACCGGTACCGGTGGTCAGCCATCCTTCCATCTGTCTGGGAGACTTTAATAGCCACCATCACGAATGGGGCTACCGAGACTGCAACGAGGCAGGAAGACAACTCCGCTCATGGATGGACTGTAATGATCTGCACCTAGTGTACGATCCTACAGCCAAGGGTACCTTCCGGGGTACCCGCCATAAGAAGGAGTATACTCCAGACCTCACCCTCGTAACGAAAGGCGCGAACGGTGAACCGTTGCAGGTGAAGCGGACAGTCCTCGGGGACTTTCCGCATAGCCAGCACAGGCCGGTTCTTGTCACAGCTGGGGTGACAATACCGAGGGTGCAGTCTCTCCCACTTTGCAGATGGAATTTCAGGAAGGCTGACTGGGAGGAATTCAGTTCCTATATCGAGCAGGTCTGCCCTGCCATTCCTCCCAAGTCCAAGAATATAACCAGATTTAGTAGGCTACTGGTTAAGAGCGCTCAACGCTCTATTCCACGGGGCAAACGGAAATTCTACACCCCTTGCTGGACAGCAGAGTCGGAAGAGCTGTACCGAGAGTACCAGCAGACCCAGTCCCAGGACACAGCCGATAGACTACTCCAGTCTCTGGCAGAGGGAAGGAAGCAACGGTGGCAGGAGACCGTGGAAAGTCTCGACTTTACACACTCCAGCCGCCACGCTTGGCGTCTGATAAAGAAATTGGACCCAGATCGGAATTTCGCGAAGGCTGCACCGGAATGCGAGGCAGACACAATTGCCAAGAATATTAAGAACCGTAGCAAGCGGGTCCCTAATCAGGCTTTTGAGCGCGGTGTCCGCAAGGCGTACCGTACGATTTTGGACTCGCTACCTGCGGAGGAGTCGGACTGGACGGCCCCGTTCAGTCCCCGAGAAGTGGGTGCAGCCATTAGCGAAGTAAAGAACGGCAAAGCAGCAGGGATAGATGGTGTATATCCCGATATGGTGACGCATCTGGGCCCCAGGGCACGGGCCTGGCTAGCAGAGGCAATGTCGGACGTCCTTGCAAAAGGAAAGCTTCCACAAGTGTGGAAGCACGCGAAGATAGTTGCCATCCTGAAGCCAGGGAAGCCGGCGAAGGAGGCAGACAGTTACAGACCCATATCGCTGCTGAGCTGTCTTTACAAATTGTTGGAGCGTGTTCTATTAAACCGATGGGGGCCGGTCCTAGACGCTGCCCTGCCACCAGAGCAGGCAGGCTTCAGGGAAGGGAGGTGCACCACGGAGCAGGTCATTGCCCTTACAGAGCATATTGAGCACGGATTCGAGAGAAAACAGCAAACAGGTGCTGTGTTTATAGACCTATCAGCGGCGTACGATACGGTCTGGTGCGATGGGTTAATGCTCAAACTTGCAAAAATCATAAGGTGCAAAAAGACCTTGAAGTTGTTCTCTTCGATCTTAGGGGAAAGGCAATTCCACGTCGCGCTGGGAGACGTCACGAGCAAAGTAAGGAAATTGAAGAATGGGGTCCCTCAGGGGTCGGTACTTGCGCCAATGTTGTTTAACGTTTACATTAGCGATATGCCGAACACTTCCTCCCTGAGGCTGGGATACGCAGACGACTGGGCACTCGTTACTCAGAGTAAAGTGTGGACCCGTCTCGAGAGCGTACTCAGCGAGGACGTCACCAGACTCAAATCCTACTTTGACAAGTGGTACCTGAAGATGAACACTTCAAAAACCGTGGCCACTGCATTTCACTTATGCAGTGGTTGGCACACCCGTAAACTGAATGTCCTAGTCGGGGACCAGCCACTCCCATATGAGCCGCGTCCAAAATATTTAGGGGTGACGTTGGATCGCAGCCTTACCTATCGGGCTCATCTCGAAGGGGTTGCCCGGAAGATAGAGAAGCGGAATAGTCTTCTGAGGAAGCTGGCGGGATCGACTTGGGGCGCTAGCCAAGCGCTCCTGAGAACATCTGCCCTGGCACTATGCTATTCCACCGCGGAGTATTGCGCTCCAGTGTGGGGTAGAAGCAGAAACGTTGAGAAGGTGGATGTAAAACTTCGCAAGTCGATGCACATAGTGTCGGGAACGCTAGCAACAACCCCTAGAGAATGGGGCCCGGTAATGGCAGCGATCCAGCCCCCCGATGTCCGGAGAGAGACCATTACGGGAAACTGGCTGAGTAAGATCAAAGAGAGAGGGAATGGGGATACCCCTCTCATGCGCATAATGAACGGTGCCCCCGTTTCGAGCCGAAATAAGTCCCGGCAACCCTTGTACGCAGAATCCCTGACTACGGACAGAGCTGCACATACGAGATGGAAGTCGGTTTGGACGAATTCAATCCCTCGTGGGGGCGGGGACCTACACTCCTCTAAGCTTGGTGAGAAGTTGCCAGGCTTTGATACCAGTAAGAGGAGACACTGGGTAGCTGCGAATCGGCTTCGGTCGAGGAGCTGCCTAACGGCCGGTGCGTTACATCAGTGGGGTCTAACTTCCTGTCCTTTATGTCCACGCTGTGGACAAGAACCCGAAACGGCAGAGCATCTAGTCGAAAGGTGTGTTGTGACGATGCTACCAGGCGGGTTCGCGACGGTGCACGAATGCGGACCGGACTTTGCTGATTGGGTCGATCGTCATAACATAATAGTGTGAACCATAAGAAGCTGCTGCCTCTGCTAGCAAAGTAGTCGAGCCAAAAACACAATTGTACACAAAAGTTAAGAAACGTGCACACAAATAATGACATTTGGATGTTCAGTGACTCAAAATACTTTCAATTATAATAGTTGACTAGTGATCATAGATGTTGGTATTGTCTTAAAAACTGTCCGTTTTGGTTTTATTAAGATTGAATTCAGGTCAAAATTTTATCCCTCATGCCCCAAGTTCATCCCAGAGAAATCATAACTTTAAAATGTTTTGGGCTATTTTTAAAATCCAATGGTGGTCACTGCCAGAAAAGCAACGGTTTCAGTTTCAGGTTACAAAATCTGTCATTTAATTAAAAAGGTGAATAGGTGTTTCAATTTTTACAATAACTTTTCTTCCGATTATCTGATTTTCTAAATAATTGATATCATTAGAATTGCATTGAAAGGCACATAATAATGTTATAGGTTTCATAGAGATCAAACCAATTAATGTTTTTTACCAAAATATCTATATGATAATAATGATAGAGTGTGTGTCAGTTTGTGCCACATTACCATCTGTATTAGTTAGTCATCTTGATAGTTAACAGTCTCCTTTGTGATAAATTAAGATCATAAAAAACTTAAATGCTATGTATATAATTAAAAACAGTTTAAATTTAGAGAGAGAGAGAGAGAGAGAGAGAGAGAGAGAGAGAGAGAGAGAGAGAGAGAGAGAGAGAGAGAGAGAGAGAGAGAGAGCGAGAGAGAGAGAGAGAGAGAGAGAGAGAGAGAGAGAGAGAGAGAGAGAGCACTATGTACTGAACATCTATTGGACATCGCTTGTAATAATAATAATAAATAATAATAGTGCTAATGACATTAACGATACAAATAATAATAATAGTAGTATAGTCCGTTCCAAGTCTTGTGCGCACTGAATATCGCAAATTCCTCCAAAGTTACGAAATGTGATTTTTGCATAGAGGAGCTTATATTTTATGTGACATTACGAATTTTGAATACGTATAGTGATAGACCAAACAGTTTTCTGACTATGTTGACTTCCTTTCATCTTTTCGTTTGCAATAAAATATGAAGCAAAAGCAAACTTTATAACATTTACAGTAATGGTTTGTTGATTCTCTTTCACGTGGAGAAGATGTCAAGTGTCTTCAAAGTGTACAATTTGCTGTGTCATTTTGAACCCAGGGTGACAATGTTAGTGAGTACTGCACATGAATCTCGTGAAAAGTAAACCCCTGCTCAAGCTTGTAGGGAGTTCAGTTATCGTAATCACAACATAATCCACTGCGTTAATGTAGGCATCCAAATGTTCACTCATCCCAGACCCTTAGTATTTTAAATATACCGTAAAGAAGAAAAATCCCAAAGTATGGTACTGTAGCCGATGCAAAAAATTCTTATTATGTATGTATGTATGTATGTATGTATGTATGTATGTATGTATGTATGTATGTATGTATGTATGTATGTATGTATGTATGTATGTATGTATTATTATTATTATTATGATTAGTAGAAGTAGTAGTAGTAGTAGTAGTAGTAGTAGTAGTAGTAGTAGTAGTAGTAGTAGTAGTAGTAGTATTAGTAGTAGTAGTAGTAGTAGTAGTAGTTAGTAGTAGAGTAATAGTAGTAGTAGTAGTAGTAGTAGTAGTAGTAGTAGTGGTAGTAGTAGAGTAATAGTAGTAGTAGTAGTAGTAGTAGTAGTAGTAGTAGTAGTAGTAGTAGAAGACCAAAATGCAGAGACACACTGTTATGATAGTTACATATGTATACAGTTTGTCGATAAACAGAGGTGTGTGATTCATATCTTTTTAACAATTACTCATTTTGATTTCAGATTATAGCCAAATTTTTAAATTTGAAATCAATCAAACAGAACATCTTTTGTGCATGATCTGAAATGAAAAGGATGTGAATGAACTGTTGGATACATCAAGACCGATATGTCTGTGTGGAAAAGACTTCAAAGAGTTGGGAAATCAGCTTCCAAGTTTCAGTTCACAGCTTCGTATCAGGAGCTATCTGTTGAATGCTCTAAAAAATGGTAAACGTGATATGTAATTATCTGCTGTGGATCTGAGTGCTGTGTTTAATGTATCAGAGAAGTGTTACGGTAGAATTGAGTGATCAATCATACACATGATCAAATATTCGATTCTAGTGTACATCTCTCTGAGTCTTTTGAACTAATTTGAATAATTGTTATTAGGTGGTTTAATTCATATTTGAATTTATTAATTGATGTTGATAATCATTTATGGGCTCAATCTTCTTTTATGTTTTCTTATGGCATATAATATTGTTTTATAATTCTCTCATATTACTGATTGCCACTGGGAGATATTGTTTGATTTTCATAGCTGATGTTTTTTTGTAATTCTTTTAAACCATCTGATGTAATCATATAGGTTCAAACCATGAAAAGGAGAATTGTGATGATGTAAAGAATAGAGTGATAATTATTACTATTACATTAGACATGAATAAAGAAAAGACGAAGGATTTCTTTTATAACCCTAAAAACGTTTATTCTTCTTCTTCTTCTTCTTCTTCTTCTTCTTCTTCTTCTTCTTCTTCTTCTTCTTCTTCTTCTTCTTCTTCTTCTTCTTCTTCTTCTTCTTCTTCTTCTTCTTCTTCTTCTTCTGACTATTATTATTATTATTATTATTATAATATTATTATTATTATTATTATTATTATTATTATTATTATTATTATTATATATTATTATTATTATTATTATTATTATTATTATTATTATTATTATATTATTTATTTATTTATTTTATTATCACTGTAAAACATAAGGATTTATTAAGGTAGTGTTGTGTCAAAGTCTTTTTATCTTTATCTTCTGACAAATGATAAGCTATGTGTTCAAATGAAAACCTCATTACCAGATATTGATTTCCTAGTGTGTGCTTGTGTGTGTGTGTGTGTCTGTTGGTGTATATACATGTGTGTTTTTGTGTGCGTATTCTTGGTTGAGTTATGAGTCAAGAATTTCTTTCTGACATTCTTTCAAATTCGTATGATTTATTCAAATCTTATGTTTATAGGCAACCTCAAAAATTATGTGTGGTATGGACACGTAGAAACAGAAGAAGGCCAACTAAGGTAAGAGAAAAACATTCAATAGTTTGGATTTTAAAAATTATTTTTTTTCTCTTTTCTTTTTTTCACCATAAGTTTTGACATGTTTCTTTTGAAAATTAAGGTGTACCTAATCTTAAACAATGGATATCAAGGGTGAAAACTAATAAAAGCCCGTTGTAAGACAAGAACATGGCAAAATAGAACGTGATTGATAAATATTCATCGTTATTAAACAGAACGGGTAGGATAGTAAAAAAGCATCAATCAGGGATGCCTGAGCTGCTTATCTGTGTTATTCACTCTACAGTTCATGGTTCCTAATTGTCGATTTTCAGGTCAAAAGAACATCCTATAATAGGATTTTGTTTGAAAGCTGCGAATCGTTGTGACGGGTGATAGGCAGGGACAACTGGGCTATGCAGTTTTGCCAACGTTATGTAAAAAATGCGTATTTTTGTGCATTTTCATTCATTGTACACATAATGCTGAGGATTGTATTTCTATTATTTAAGCATTTTTAGCATTCATACATTGGTGTACTTTAACACTATCTGTTTCGTGATCCAGAAGTTCATGAAATGAGTTCAATATAATATTATCTGGCTGGGTCATATCAGATTTATACATGGATCTGGAAGTTGATAATATTTACATAGTCTATAAAGTGTAAGTTTATTCATTTATTTAAACATCGATTATATTATTGCTAGTATGGTTTAATTGCCTATTATCAGATTTTATGCTAATTATCGTTTTTACAGAATTTTATGCATTAAAAAAATCTTACCTCATTTTGGCTCTTCATTGTACACATTTACATGGGCTAGAGTTACAGGCTATGTATGTGAATGATAATTCGATAATTCAGTTTGTGCTACTTATTGAATGAACATATTTATACAAAGTACTGAATGGCTTATTATTGTTTTCACTTGTGTACTCTCCAGCCTTACAAATGGGAACCGACAATTCAGAACCCATACCTCGGCCTTGTAACATGGACTGTTCCAGAAAATATTGATATCACAGTGACCTTATTCAGAGACTCTCGGCAGCATGAATATGAAGACAAAGAGTGGATATTCACTATAGAAGATGTAAGTTATTGGTACATGTTATGTACATCATTTTGCCAAAGTTGGTTCTACAAGATGTAATTTACCCAGATTGAAATGCCTGGCCCCTACCATTCAGTACAGTTTGATATGTTATGAAAGCCCCCTACCGATCTCTACTATTCCTATTTTTAAGTATTGTCTTTTCTGGATGTGTCAGTTCTTAATTGAATATAAGTGGAATGATGAGATTAAGCTTTTAAACAAAAGTATTATTCCCTTTTAAGATTTTATCAAAACTTGTCGTGAAATGAATTGTTTTTTATCACAATTTTTTTCTCTTCAAAATTATTTCAGAGTTCATCAAAAGGCAGTCGTAAAGTTCTTGCCCAGTGTGCTATCAATATGAAGGACTACGCAAGTCCTATTCCAACCCAAACAACTTTGAAACTCAAGATGAAGCCAGTCAGCCGAAAAATTATTTCAGCGTCATTGCATGTGACAATTTCATGTGTCTTCATCCGTGAGGGAAAAGCCACGTAAGAATTTGAAACTATTTAATAGAAAGAAAAAGAAAGCAGGAGTTTTTGTGTAAGACTTTCACTTTTGTCCAGTCTCCTATTTGTGTCCATTTAATAATTTTCTCCTTCTCTTGTCAGTTTCATACCTTACATTTGTATACTAGCTAGTATCAGTGAGTAAATAGCTTTTAATAGCCTTTTTCTTTGGAATCTAGTGGTTTTTTATTTTATTTTTTTCCATTCTTACTCATTTTTTATTTTTGGATGTATTTACAATTTTTTGCAAAGCTTGCAACACTTAAAGGCCACATAAGACCCGTGGTTAATGGTTGCCAAATTTAATTAAAATTCTCCACCGGTTAAGAAGCTATACTGGATTTAACAAATTCGTTTAATAATCAGGTTTCCAAACTTGAGCCTTGTTTCTTTCACATCATGGACACATCAGAGTGTTTCCTAATAAACCACATTTTTACTCTGATCAGTCATTTGTTTTTCAATAAGATGCAGCAACTTTCCACACAGGTAATACTATAGTCTTACTTAAGAGAAAATGACATTTGATTTATTTTTAAAGACTAATGGTCTCCAATGAATCCTGACTTAAATCCACTTGGGATCCGTTAAGTCCATGTGGGATGACATTTAAGGTCATCAAATTGGTTGCAAAAAACAAATTTCTTCAATCAGTAAGAGAATTCCAGTTGAACAGTGTCAATGCGAGATTGAACATTTTATTTTTCGTTTGAAATTGTGTGTCACTAAAAAAAGAAGGTATCCCAAACATATGATATAAGTCTGTTATGTGAAAATAAATAGTATCATAAGATTAGTAGCATCCTTTTGCATGTTAATGTCTAAAACTTATACTGTAATTTTTCATGGGATGGGTTGTGTGTGTGTGTGGGGGGGGGGGGGGGGGGGGGGGGGGGTGGCCAAAAATTCTTTTTCATAGATTTGTTGTTTCTCGTATGTAATTTTACCTCTCATGAAATCTTTTTAAAACTTGTTTAAATTTTTGAACAATTTCATCTTTCTTTTGTATCTCCAAGTATTAATATTGCAATGATTGTACTGAAAAAAAAAATAGAGAATGATATTTGGAGGCGGGTTGGGGGGGGGGGGGGGGGGGGAGTTCTCTCTTTTAAATATGCAAATATTGTGTTTGGCATGGTCAGCAGTAACTCTTAGTGGCCGAAACATATTTTAATTTCCTCATTATTCTTCATATAGTAAATATCTTACATTTAATTGACTATCACAGCTTATAATTTCTTCGAAATTGGAGCTTTCTGCTAAAATGGAATTCATATTTTACATTTCCACCAGATGTTTTAACATGAAGATTATTACCCTAAAGAGGTAAAAATATTCAAGTGGATTAATTACCATGAAATTTTCTGAATCTTCCAGAGGATTATGTTGTCATTTTATTTCATAGTCCCCCCCCCAATTTTTTGTTTTTTTTGTCAAACTTCTGCTGAAACAATCATTGTCATTTCCCACCTATGCTATTGGTTTTCATTCATATATGAATATATAAAATTGTCATTTGCTTTACTACATTAGAGATGAGGACATGCAGAGTGTGGCCAGTTTGATGAGTATGGGGAAAACAGACATTGGCAACCTGGATGATTTGGAAGAAGAAGATGAAAGCGCGGTGGACATAAGCCAGTCAGGGCGAGACCAGATCAGTGACATTGCAGCTCAAATGAGTCATTTGGGTAATCCATTTGAAGAGAATGACACCCAGCATGAATCCTACAATCCCTTTGGTAAACTACACTTTATGTTTTTTTTTTAGTTGATGAAGAGGCATTTATCAGTGCTTGTTTACATTATTTATTATGTGTACTAACAAAAAAGCTTGCAACATGAAAACAAGATACTACAAAGCTAAAGGAAATATCTTTTGAAAAAGCAATGTTAAATTGATGGAATATATGAAGATATTATTAAATTTGTTTGTCAATTGCCATTGCCCATATATTCAACTCAACCACCAATGACATTTTTAGATCCTTTAACAATAACAGACATTAAGAGAGACACAGGCAAAGAGCGAAATTCAGGTCAGCACGTTACCAATGAAGTTGTTAATAAGAAATATAAGATATATTTAACAGGTAGTGAACAATTAAAGAACCTGAAACCAATCATGAATTTGCTGTCTGAAAATAGCAAAACTATGCAAGAATATATTGTGTTCAAATTTTCTTTGAAGAATTAACCAGATGGATTGACTGTGCTGAATAGGGAGGTATACCAAGTAGTAATGATTTGTTCAAACGTCATGAAGCTTCTAATTTTAACAATTCTGATGATAAACGCCTCATTTTTAGGGTTTTTGCATGCTCTCTGTACTTCATTCCATCAGGAACCAAATTTCAGTCTCATAGCTTAAAAATGACCTATGAGGCACCTTTTTTAAATCATTGATCTACCCTTGCCTTAGCCAGGTACTCATTCACATATGAGCGAATGATATGTTTTAAAGAATGCAAGACTGGTGATAATGCCTGCTATCATATTGTCACCTATCCTCTCATCACCCTCATTGCTTACTCAATACTCAATATTTTTCAAAAGGCTTTTGCGAATAAAGAATATCCCTGAAAACTATTTTATATTGATATTGCATGATTTTGTGCTTTTTGATACCTATGCTGCTTGTTTTTCAAAGTTAAAGGAATGAGAGCAGGTGCGTTTCTCTGATCTTTTTAACAAGAAAATGCTCAAAATATTTCCTTACTGAACACATCCCAACAACAAAAAGAAAAAAAAAATGAAAAGAAAAGGATTAATGATTGGTTGTTGAATAGGATACAAGAAGTTGTGTATGTATTTGGACAGGCTTATAGATTCATAACAGTATAGTATTAACCATTATGATACATTGCAGTATAATTTGGAAGGCTAGATAAAGCTTGAATTTGCTATAAAAATATAACTAAATCTAAAATAGAAATCCTGAAAAGGGCATAAAACCCGAACTGAAGTAGCATTAATGTCGAATAACTGAAAGGTCATGACTCGTTTGCCTTGATCTGTAAAATTATTCAAAGGGAACTATTTGTTGTGTGATGAGATCATTTCACACGATTGCTTGATACGATGCTGTTTTTATGAGATTTTCTTCTCTCTTTTGAAAATTTGCAAATTTTAAAGTTCTTTTCCTTGCTATTAGTTCTATACTGTCAATTATTGACAATCTCACATTCTCATAAATTATTTGTGATTTTGTAGATTCTGCTGATTGACCTATGACTATGAGGAGTTACCATAAATGTTTTTGAATTTAAATATTTTTCCTTTAAAGAAAAAGAAATTAAGGTTGATATCGGTTTTGTTCTGGCTATATTTTTATACATTACATATATTCTTAGTGATAGAAGGAAATTTTTTGATAAAAGGCTACTTTTAAATTGATTAGACAATATGGTCAAATGCAAACACAGGGCTATGAATATGGAAGTCAGGCATTTCCTACATATGATATTTTATCATCCCTGTGAAAAACACATTGAAAATTGTATAAGAGGACGTGGTCAGATGCTATTGCCTTTGGACACACTACATTTGCTGTTCACACCGCTTCTCCACCCTATGTCAGTCTCAAATGACATATTCACTTATCATAAGACTAATACCATTGGACAGATAGTCATTAGACAGATATACTGTACCCATGGATTCCATACATTGATATCTCTTGAAGGGTCACTAAGGGTTGTGTTTATTGAAGGAGATAGGCAGCAAGTTTATGTTGGGATGTGTGTAAAGTAAAGGGTAAATTCTCCCCCATAATTATGATTCGGTAAACTATTGTTGATGATACATAATTTGTTTTATTTTCACTCCCAATTTTACAAATTAAAAATCAAACTGAATACTCTTATTTAGTGTGGATAGGGATATCTCTTTTCCTTTCCTTGTAAGGATTATTCACACCCTTTTATTTTTTCTGTTGCAGGTGACGAAGACGAAATTGAAGATAATGTTGCTGATTTAAATCCTTTTGATGAAAATGAAGAAGAGGAAGAAGATGACATAGGAGCTGCTTTTGAGACTTATAAAATATCTAATCCATTTGAAGATACAGGGAAGGAAAATTCTAGTGTTCCCAACATAAAAACCTCCACGCCTGTAAGGGATGTTATTCCTCATCATAGACCTTTATCTATGGAGCTTTCCAATACTAAGACAGGAAACTCAAAAATGTCAAAGTCAGCCACCTTACCGCCTTCATTAATGTCAAAAGAAAGTGATTCTAGAAATAAAAAGACTCTAACACTTAGCACTTCACAGTCGGCAACGGAGCGACCTATTTATAAAGGGACCCCTCCATCCACTCCTGAAGAGGAAAAGGCCCCATCCATTCGTCCTATCACTCCACCACCTCCTGCAGAAGAGGAAAAAGAGTATGGCATTGTTTAATTTTCATAATTTTGTTTAAATAACTTAAAGTAGGCTTATATAAGTGGAACTCAATTCCTAAACTTGAATAATTGGACTGGGTCCCTGGTCCCGCCGATCAGTTTACACAGCAATAAATGAAGAGCTGGCTCTTTTTCAAATTTAGCTCCAGCAGATATAAAGTTGATCTGAAAAGCAACAGGTCATCTTATCACATTATGTCATTGAATCAGGACTCAATGAAAATGGCGATTCCTAAAACATTTCTGACATGGGACTTTGCACTCAAAGTATGAAAAGCTTAGAAGAGTCCAGATAAAATGGAATTGAAGTTATTATTTTAAAATCATTTTCGATCATAATATCACAATTATCTCTTAGAGGCAGGCTCTTAGTTCCTGACCCATTTCTCTTTTTTTTTTTAATGATAACATGTTCTAGAAAGTTCCGAATTCTTAAAAGTGTATTTCAGTTCATAAGGTATCATAATAATAACATATTCTATTCTTTTGGTGTGAATGATATGCCAACAACTTTGCTCTATTCATTATATAAGAAATGTCTCTGTAAGGTATACAGTATGAAAACTATCAGCTCTATACTACCAGTTAAATGTAAAGATTGTTTTGTTTTTTAATTTTTTCCAGATCCATACCAGAATCTAATCAAAGCCCAAATGCCTTGAACTCTAGTCGGGTAGGAATTTAGAACTCTACACTGCTTTTGACCCCTAGCTAATAACCAATAAAGATGACCAGTAAAATTGCAGATACCAGTACCAGATTAACTCCTGTTTAATCAATATAATTTTTTCCCCTTTTAAAATTACAGATAAAAAAATCAGTTTACTTCTTGTAAAATTAGCTTATCCATCAGAGCCATTAGGCCCATGGAGCCGGAATTATCAATTTCTATAGCATGCTTGCTACCCTTTAGAAAGGACGCTAGTCTATCGCGAAGTACTTCATGCCAGATCTAACAGACCCAGCGACTCATTCACTGGTGGATGGCCAGGGGGGTCAGAAAAAAAAATAATCTTAACCTCACCCAGGATGGACCCTTTGATGGAATTTGGTCCCTTTAAATGTGAAACGAGTGCTCTACCAATTGAGTTATAAGAACTCCCTTAGGGAACCCCCATAAACTGGCTTATAGTTTACAGTTAATAAATCCTGATGTTATCAGTGTATTTGGAGAAAATAGAGAAGTTAAGACTTCAACTATATCAATCTAAATCATGTATACTGAATTATACTGACATTTGCTGAGTATGTTTCATATTTGATGATTTGACTTTCCTCCATTAACCAGATGGAAACTTCTCCGTCCAATCACAACCCACATGATGACCTCTTAGCGTGGTGTCGCAAAGTGACTAAAGGGCATCGGGGAGTCAAAATCACCAACTTGACCACATCTTGGAGAAATGGTCTTGCATTTTGTGCCATTGTCCACAGTTTCAGGCCTGACCTGATGTAATGTGCTTTACTCATGCATCTCAGTCAATACCAATCCTTATAATTACTTCCTCTTCTTTTTATGTCTTAATTCAAATGTGCAGATGAAAAAGGGCATATTTTAAACTTTTAACACTGTATAATTTCCACTTTGATTTGTAGGTAATAGTAAAGCTAATTAAACCTTTACATGCAATATTTTATTAGATTTAAGAGAATCAGAAATATTGATCTATTTCGAACTTTAACTTTAACGCTTACTCAGAGCTGCCAACCTACTGCAAAAAATGCGGAATTGTACGCATTTTCAGCGATTGTACGCATTTCCCCCAAGATGTACCCATTTTCAGTGTACAGAGTCACTTCAGTTTTCCTTAGTTGTAATTCATATTATTTTTGAGAAACCTTGGTGACCAAGTGAAATTGTGAAAGGATTGGATTATAGTCTTGGGAACATCATTGTTGCTGCAATTGAGCTTGTGCGGTGTGACTTTATGTAAGTTTACCTTCCTCTACTTTCACAATGGTTAGTTTCCGTCGATTTCAGGATTGTACCCATTTTTATGAAATCTCCCCCATTTTGAGGTCCCATTGTACACATTCTCATCAGATGGGGTTGGCAGCTCTGCTTACTATACAATTACAACCATATAAATAGTTGGGAAAATGATGATTTGTAAAAATAAAAAGATTAATTTAAATTAACTAGTTTTTATAAAAGGTCTTTCATGATTTTAATTTGAATTTCTTGTGATTGTTTTAAGTACTTAAAATATTTCAATGAATATAGCTGGAATTTGAACCAGTCACTATGTTCTGTATTGAATATTTAATGTCTGAGAAAATTAGAAGGAATTTTTGAATTGTTTGAATTGTTTATTTTAATTTTTTTTTTCAGAAATTTCCAAAAGTTGAATCCTCTTGACATCAAAGGCAACAATAAAATTGTAAGTTTATTGAAATGGTCATGAAGGGCACAAAAAGGTGTGATTCATATAAGATATATGAGACCTGTGGTCACGACCTAATTATTATAAAAAACTGATTTCTTTTTTATAAATTCTTGTTGAAGACACATGTCAAGACTTATTGATTTAAATGGCACGAATACCTACAAGAAAATAGGACATGAATGCACTGCTGCTTAATGAGATGTTATATACGTCAAAAGAGAGTGAATAGAATGAGATGTTACGAAAAGACTAAGTTGTAAATTGTGCTTCATGCAGGTTTATTTTACTTCTCAATATTCTAATTTTTTAAAAAGAAAGAGTGACAAATACAGTTTAAATCCAAAATTTAAACAAAAAGAAATTTTAGTGAAAATATGCGTCCTTGAATGAATGAAAATCATTATTACTTTTTGATGTTCCTTAAGCAAGTGAAACCAATCAATACTTATAAGGTTCTTTTTCTTGTATGGTCTTGTGGGTATGACTCCCACCTTAGGATCAGAAGGTCGGAGTTTGAGTCCCACTCTCAGTGTTGCAAAGTTGAGTCCTTGGAAAAGGCTCACATTCTCTCACTGTACTCCTTGTCTAAAATGAGTACTTGGCCTATCACCAGCACTGACTCTGTCGGAAAAAAATTGTAATATTGCCTTACAATATTAAAGTGTTGCTGTTGGCCAGGGATCCCTTGTATAGTGCTTTGAGCATGTTTTGTGGATATTGCACTATAAAAAAGCTCAAGTTTGTATGTTTGTTTAATTGTTTTTTATTTATTATTATTTTTTTCTGATGGTTGTAATCTGTGTCTGTATTTCATTCTTAAACGTTTTTATAAGCATTAATAATGGTTCCATATTTCAATAATTTTTTTTTGGAAAAAAAAAAGAAAATTGACTTTAAGTATTAGGAGGGATATCAAAACTTATGCATTCTGACTAGTAATGTTTTATTTCAGTAGATAAAGTAACTCGTGTTTCATTAACAGGCCTTTGATGCAGCTGCCAAACTGGGCATTCCCAAAGTAATAGAACCCTCAGACATGGTCCTTCTAGCTGTACCAGACAAACTGTGTGTCATGACGTACCTGCACCAGCTTCGTTCTTACTTTACTGGACAGACACTAGAGTTACAACAAATTGGGCCAAGCTCGAGTCAGAGTACTTACACTCTAGGTTTGTGTTAATTTTTTTTTTGTATACACCCCCTCCCCTCTTTTTTTTTTTCCTTAATGGATATTACAAGAACATTGCTGTATATGATTATTGGCAACTCAATAGTTACAATTCAAAACTTATTTCTCCAATTTTGCAGATTGTTTTGAATTAAAAATAATACATAGATTACATTCATAATTCACAAATAGTAAGCTTTCAAAAAAGTAAAACATCCTGCCTATACTTATATGCATACACCAAAATACACACGCACATACACTCACACAATCATACCCACATCATTACTGACAGTAAAAATAACATTCCTATTGCATTTCAAAGAAATGTACCTATCTGTGCATTGTGACTTTGTTATTAGGTCTCATAAGTGATGCGCATTATCAGACAAAACTTTGTGCATTTTTCTCACAGACTCAAAAACTGCAGTGCACCAAAATTAAATGGCAAGCCAATCTTAGATCTGAGATATGCTGACAACACTGCACTCCTGTCAACTCTGGATAAGACAGGCTAGTGCAATTCGTAAAACGACATAGTGAGGACAAGGGCCTGGTCCTAAATGCTAAAAATACCTAAGTAATGGACACGGATAAAAGTCCAAAAGCTCACATTGTGATTAATGGAGAAAAACTTGAGAATGTCAACAATTTTATATATCTTGGGGCAAGAATAGAGGCAAATGGAAAATCGACCTCAGATATCCAAAGGAGGATAGCACTTGCCCAAACAAAATGGACAAAAATGATGACATTATGGAAAAGTGAAAGCATCCAACTGAAAATGAAAACATTAAAACATGCATATTTCCAACATCATTTTATGGATATGAATCATGTACAATCACAAAAAATGATGAGAATAAATTCAATGCATTTGAAATGAAATTATACCAGAAAATTCTCTGCATTCCGTGGACAGCAAAGGAAACTAAACAAATTGTAAAAGAGTCCCTGGGCATTAAGGAGCCGTATCTCATCAAGATGATACAGAAATTAAAATTTGCTTTTTTTTTTTTACATATCAAGAGACATGACACCCTTGAAAATAATTCTTCTGGAGGGTATTGTAGAGGGTAAAAGAGGGAGAGGGAGCCCAAAGAAGAAGATGGTCACAAGACATCAGCGTGTGGATGAATAGCCAGTGACTGAATGTGGAAGGATGGTGCAGAAGCTTGTTTTGGTTGGCAGTTGCGGAGGCCACGTCTAGGAGGGATAAGCCAAGATGTTGATTAGTGCTCATTTTATATTTCATATACTAATGGGAAGGAACAAGTGGCTCATTTACTGTCTTTCCCAATTAAACTGTCAACTATTGTGGAATTTTCGGCCCATCTTGTTAAACAAAAACAAATTACGCTTGTAATAGTGGAATGGTAAACAAGAGAGAGAATTTTGATGTTATTTTTGAAAGCATTAAGTTTGCAAAGTGAAAAGAGATATTTGTTTATTTTAAAGTGGATGCATGATTTTACTATGTCACAGTCTAACAAAATTCTGTTTTCTTTTTAGGTGAGCATGATGAACAGGATGAACAAAGAATCTCTGAAGAGATGTACGGTTATGGTTCTCCAACATCAAGAGTAAGAAGATCTTCCTCGTCATCCTCTCGAACTGCCAGACAATCTTCTATAGGGTCTCCCACTACGGAGGAGTCATCTCTGTTTAGTATAAATGGCCAAGTGTCACCACAGCTCTCAGATGGAGCTCACAAAAAGAAATCCAAAGCACCTGAAACTCCTACAAGTCCTTCAGTTATTCAGAAGTCTATCCCTTCGGAGTCAGAGAAAGTTTGTGATACTGTAGAACAACAGCAACAAGTGAAGAAAGTTCATTATGAGAAAAGAAAAAAAAGAAGGGCTCCCAGCCCACCCAAATCATTGCAAGGTAAAGGGGAGTCTAGATCCCTTAATCCATTTGGCTCTGATGATGAAGAAGAAGAAAATCAACCTCCTCGGGTGAGTTGCTATAAGCATAAGCATAAGCATGAGTTATCTTTATTTTTACTCAATGGCTATTTTTACAGTCCCGTAAAGACGGCACTCAGATCAATTTTTACTGTTCCATATGATTCTGCACTGGATTGTGGAGGATGCGAGGTCCAAGACCTCTCCAAAATTCCATCCTCAGAAAAGGATCTATCAATGCAGGTCTTAGATCAGGCAGCTGACATTTCTGAGCCAAGGCAGTACTTCAGTGTGGAGGCCTGGGCCTAAGTGTTTGATTTAATTAAGAGAAAAGAGAAATCCCATGAATGGATTTGCAACATATGTACTGAATCATAATGGAACTGTAAAAATAGATCTGAGTACCGCCTTTACGGGACTGTAAAAACAGCCACGCATTATTTTAAAATAAACCTGTTAAGAAGATAACACTTGAGGAAGGAGCTTCATCACCACTTTTCCACTGTTTTCAGGGAAGTTATGAGATCAATTCTGACTGTCTCCTCCATACCCCTTGTTTTGATGGCTTTCTGCCCAACGAAGTTGATAATTTTATTTATTATTTTTATTATTATTATTATTATTATTATTATTATTATTATTATTATTATTATTATTATTATTATTATTATTATTATTATTATTATTATCGTCGTCGTCGTCGTCATCATCATCATCATCATCATCATCATCATCATCATCATCATCATCATCATCATCATCATCATATTATTATTATTATTATTATTATTATTATTATTATTATTAATTTTTTATTTTTTATTTAAAAAATTTTTTTTTGTGACCATTAAAAAAAAAAAAAAAAAAAAAAATTACCCGGGAATGAAAGTTTCAAATCATCTTAATTCACACCAGTTGTAGCTGAAGTTGATTTGTGGTTGGGAAATGCTTTAAATAGAGCTGTTGAAGTGTTGTACCAGAATCAGATGCAGTTTAATCTTGATGTGCCCTTGACTGCATCAAATATTGCATCTCACTACCATAAACCTGGACCGATACTGGTAGAAAGATTGGAGGTCGAAATGCAATTCTGAAAGCCTCATAGTCAACAACCAGCTCCAAAGATCCCCAATGCATCTGCATCATCATCATTAGTGCTGATAATAAAAATGCACATGTCCTTCATCAATATTCATGTATTTCTTCTATCTAGCCCTTGTCAGCCTCCATCGCTCCTCCTGTTGCTTCCCAAGAGGTAAATTTACCATTGCATCTATTATGATTGCAAGAATTGTCCTTTTCCATAAACTAACATAAGCAAATCAGAAAGGAAAAAAGAAAGAGGAGAAAAAAAAAAACCCAAAACAAATAACACAACACATTCTTTCTGTACACTGACCCCCCTTAACATTCCTCTTCTCACGGATGCCAGGATTTCATTTCATTCATGCTCTAGTTTATGTTGTGTATATCGCACGTGTGAAAGAAAGAGAGGAAGAGAGAGAGAGAGAGAGAGAGAGAGAGAGAGAGAGAGAGAGAGAGAGAGAGAGAGAGAGAGAGAGAGAGAGAGAGAGAGAGAGAGAGAGAGAGAGAGAGAGAGAGAGAGAGAGAAAATAAGTAGGCGTGAAATATCTGTTCAATGTTACAGTTATCGTTTAACGTTATAACAAGTGTAACTAAATGCCAAATTGCCATATTTATGGACAATAAAGATCTATTATTATTATTATTATTATTATTAGCCACCAAGAAGAATTCTCATTACAGTTTGTTTATTTGTTTTCATCATTTCTCTATTTATTGTTTTGCTGACAAAGGGGTTGCACCTGAAATATCCATTGTAATGTTTCGATCAAAGGCCTTCTTATTTTTACCTTTTCATTAATATTGTATATTCCCAGGCTTCAGGCACCCCACTGCTAAACACTTTGTAAAAGATAGGTTCAATTGGAAAAGGCAATATGATTTTAATTTCTTTTTAAATTGAATTATCCGTAAATTAATCAATGTGTCAAAGAATTAAAAGTGGAATCAAATGTTACCCACTGTAACAACGTCTTTCACGCAGGCCTGTAAATCTTCCGTCTATTGTCGGATTTCCGACAGTACGATTTTGCTCTATAGGTGCTAAAAAAATAAAAGATAATAGTAAAAATAATATTCGTAACGCCAAAGAACAGAACCAATAAAAAATAAAATAAAAGACTTTTATTTCGTTCCTCGAAAAAATTAGATTTTATTCCGTTTCAAATGCCGACTTAAAAAAACAAAACAAAAAAAACTTTTTATTTGTCGCATCAAAGACAAAACATGCCGTCTATCAGTTAGCTATAATATTATCATGCCACCTACATGCTCCGCTAGATGTTTATGTATTCACTGCTTGGCTACTGTGCCACAGCCAGCGAGAGAGAGGTCGCGAAGTTTGCGCGATTCGTCTTCACACACACACATAGTCAGTAAATAACGCACACACAGGAGTGTGTCGAACCGGACCGGAAGGTTTCTCTCTTATTTTGCTACCGACACACATGCATATCTCCGGTTCTTATTTCTCAGTCTATATATTTCTTTGGTTCGGTCCCGATGTGACACGGAAATAAAATAATGCGAAATAATTATTTTTCTTCGAAATATATATTCTTCTGCGAAAGCTCTCACACCACCGCATCACCTCCTCTTCTTCTTCTTCTTCTTCTTCTTCTTCTTCTTCTTCTTCTTCTTCTTCTTCTTCTTCTTCTTCTTCTTCTTCTTCTTCTTCTTCTTCTTCTTCTTCTTCTTCTTCTTCTATAAGTATTAATCCAAATAAACGAAAGAATCAGCGTAAACATTTAACACAAACAGGAGCGAAGATGCGCAGCTTCCTGTGTCGAGCACTAGACGTCTAGATACACATCCTTCAAATGGGTAGGAATTGTTCTCTTCCTTTCATTTTACAACTAACTCAGACCTGGGACCTCAAATAATTGGGATTTTTTTTTTGATACCATAAAATAAGGACCTCGTTATAAATAAGTAGGGGAAAGTGACATGATTTGACTAGTCAATTGACGTGTCATATCTGTGTTGTGTCCATATTTTTGTCCTGTTGTGTCTATTTTCGGGTGTTCAAAAAGTTCCGACAATTTTTTCACCAACCATTTACAGGCCTGTTCAAGGTGTAGACATTATGATGGCAGCTTTATTATTATATCAATCATTAATTCATACATGACATATAAACGAAACATGATTTAAAGACTCAATAAGAGCCCGCGATCTACCAAAATATACACATATTCATACACTTCTGCACGGCCCATGGGTACATACACACGTGCACACATACACACACACACACACACACACACACACACACACACACACACACACACACACACCACAAACACACACAAACATCCATATACACAGACCCTCAGATACACACAAATCCAATGACGTGAACTCAACAATTAGTCAAAATAAATAAAAATATTGTCTCTGCAAATCTCTATGATAAGAATATCACAAAACCATCTTCAACACCCATTTTGTGATTTTGTTAAGGACAGTGAAAGTCTGCTTTTAAGTTTTTGTAATCTTTTTAAGTATGCCAAATAATTTATTCACCTGGTGCTGATGTACAAAATTTGAAACATTATATTTGGTGCAATTTCTGGCCTGGGTGGGCAGAGTGATCTTTAGCTGTGTCTATTATCGGTTATCCCTTTTCCATATTGCTCGCTTTCTTTGTTCTGGATTAAGGTTGCTCTGTGTTTTTCCCTGGTCCTAGCAAGGATCCTTAGCTGGCAGGGAGACAGATGTATAGTTACTTTTTTTTTGAGAGATGATATTTTTTTGCACTTTTATAATTATTGCCTTTGAATATATTATAGTTTGTAAACAATTGAGTGTATTGCTTGAGCATTGATGGAACTTTTAGGTAATGTCACAATGGGTTGCTTGTGGAATCTTCTGTTCCCTATTTGAACCAGTCACCTTTATCTTGCTTTTTCTTAGTAGCTTTTAACTTCAGATCTCAACTTTTTCTTAATCATCTTCTTTTTACTGCTACTAAAATGGCCTGATAATGTCGTAATTGCCGTAAAACCCCTAAAAAGAAAACAAACAAACATTTTCTGGCAAACTCTATTTTGTTGTGTACAACATTGTCCACCCCCTCCTCCTCAAAGAAAACAATGAATACATAAATAAAAGGAGTCTGTGACACATTCTAGGGGATGCGGATGTTTGTTTGAAAAAAAATAATCTTAATGATCAATCAATGATTTGAATAACAATCAGTGCTGACAGAAAGACAATATCTTTCAGATATAACAACAACATTTGAATGAGAATATAATACTCATTCAATAAAAAAATCATAATTGTATGGATTGAATTTCATGGTCTGATCTTTTAAGTTACTGCGTTGATAATTACTTTTGTGCATTGTTGTCAGATAACCATGGGTCTCACAAATTTATCTCCTTTTTTGTTATGATTTTATCACAAGTTGCTCAATGCTTTGTGTGCTATTATTTTAAAAAATGCATTTTGATATATTATATATTTATGCATTCATAATTTCTGCAGGCAACTCACATAGAGTTGAAAGAGCGGGCAAGAAAACTTCTTGAGAAGGCAAAGCAAGAGGTGGCTGAAACGACATCTGAAAATGCTGTGGTAATTGGGATTACTTTTATTCGTTTTTCCTGTCTTGAATATCATTGATTTTCTGACTCATTGTGATGATAATATTGACTATTTCCATAAGTGAAATATTTTGTTCAACAAACTCACCAATTGGACTTTATCCTGACATTTAATCAGTTGTACAGAATGCCCTTACAGTAGGAACTTCATTTTTTTAAAGCACTTTTTTTGTTTCCTCCCCCCCCCCCCCCTCCCACTCCCTCAAAAATCAAGCAAATTGATAGAAGAAATACATTTTCCCAATTTGTATTTCATATCACAAAGAAAAATTTAACATGTGATGAAAAAATGCCAATTAATGATCAAGTTCCATATTGTAATAATTTTAGATATGAGAAAACCACCAAATTAACAAAGCTAGAAATGGAGATGTGTGTTATTCTAAATTATGTTTTTCTATGCTTAAAGTGTAACGATTAAATGAATTCAAAGCAGAATTTTATTCATAAAGCTTTCCGATTCATGATAAAAGGACATTTTACAAGTAGTGTTGTATACCTGTATTTAGGATGATGAGAAACAAAAAAGACTGCGGGAACAAGCTCAACGTATCATTGCTGAAACAAGGGCCAGTGAAAAACTTCCAGAATATCAACCAGTGCCAGAAAATGAAAACAACAAAAAGCCGACAGGTGAGTTTGATCAGACTTAATCATCAATGGATACTTTATCTATGTGTGGAGTAGTGTCATCTAGATTCGTTGTTTGGTTGGTTGTTGTAAAATTGTTGTCTTGCACACACAGTTCACCTATTACTTTATTTGATCCACTTTATCACTGAAACATTCAAAACAAATGTATGAACTTATCTCAATTGTTATTGCAATGATCTGAAGTTCACACAAACTGATTTGCACCCTGTCTTCTCACTCAGCTTTGACTTCAGACGAATAACATTGACCCACTCAGTCAGACACTTCCAACTGAATACGAAACATTTAAGTAAGATGTTGAAAAATATCACATAACAATCATTGATAGTAATTGAGAACACCCCCCCCCCCCCCCCCCCAGAAAGCTACTTTAATCCATTTGCCATTGTGGGTGTTGTAACTTTGTATAAACAGTGCCCCCCCCCCCCCCCCCACCTCCATACCTTCTTTAAAGATAGTCATTAAAAAATATTTTGATCTTTAAGTTTTAAATCAACATGCATCCACCGATCTCTCCTTCAAGATATGCACATCCAATGCAGAAGACACATTCTTTACACTCCATTGATTGGATTGTTTTTAAGTCATATTCATGTTGTAAACAATTCCCTTTAGAGTGAATGTATCCTAGAATAAAACAATGAAAAGGAATAACATTTAATGGAGGATAAAACATTTGAAGTAATCAGCACAGATGGATGAGGCCACTCTTTTAATTGATTTTTTGGGTTTTTTTTTTGTTTTTCTTTCTTATAAGATAAATCACTATTATGAGAAATTGGTTTTTATTCATATTTGTTATTTATCGTCTTTTCATATTCTTATTAAAGATTAAATAGATATTCAATAAGATATATAGTTTTAACTTTTGGCTTTATTTTTAAAAATTGTATTTTGATTTATTCTTTTCTTTCCTCATTTTTTCCCTCTTATCTTTATTATTAGAATAATATATAACATTTCATAAGCTTTCATTAACATTGAGCTGAATGAGGAAATGATTTTTGAAATAGATGTTAAATTTTGTTGTTGTGTAAATTTTGTAATGGTTGAACACTCGTGTAGAATGGCTTGTATTCACATGAACACGCTGGTTTAATATTATTAGCTATTATTGTGGATTCGTTTGCTTGTTTGTTTTGTTTTGAAGTCGCACTTATAATAGAATGCCGTTTCACGATGTTTGTTTGTTTGTTTATTATTGTGTTTTGCATGGCAGTGTCACTCAGAACATTCAAGATAGGAGCCAAGCTATTGAAATTGCGAGGTATGTTTTACTGTTACCAGATTCGCATGACCAATATTGACCAACCAGACCTAAAGCTTTCCTTTTTCCTAACAAACTTGCACCCGAGTAACACAACATGCAATGCTTGAATGATGTTTGGCTGAAATATTATAAAATATATCAGTACTGATGGTTTTCCTCTGATCCACGGAAATCTGCGATTTCAAAGTCAGAGGAGGAATTTCCTCCTTTTAAAAAATAACATTTCTTCCACTCAATATGCACTGTCAGTGAGAAACTTGATTTGTGGTGGAACAAGTAGGTGCAGTTTTCCACAGCTAGAGATAGTTGATCATCTCAATTGCTCTAAAAGTTAAGGTTAGTTCAGTAAAAATGGGGTTGGGGTTGAAAGGCAACTGTTCAAACTTTTCCTCCTTTTTTTCATTTTTTGTCACCATCAGCACTGATATACAATGCACATTTCCTTTTGCCAGGTATTTAAGAAGTGGATTGAAGCTCTCCTTCCTTCATACCAAACTTTGAATGCCTTAGCTATGCCTAAATACAAAAGCCAATCATGGCAACCAGTTGTGAGAACACTGAATAGATTCTTTATAAAAAAACTGGACAAATAAATATAAAATACCGATAGCAAATATGTCATGATAATGATACTAAATATAAATGCTTTTCTAATGAAACATTTTGATTTTGTTCACTCTTCAATGCCATGCAGTGCATGTTAGGGCTGCTACATGATCCATTGTATTAATTGTATCAACACTTCAATTTTTAAAACATCCTCTATGGGTAGGATTCAAATATTTTCCAAGCTAATACTCTAGCCATTGTTGTGTTCAACAGAGAGCAGTAACAGTGACAGTAATTCTTATTGCTGTCCACGCTCCCTTGTTGAAATAAACAGATGCATAATTATAAAAATTCTGGAGCTAGTACTAGATGAAATAGATTAAGTCTCAGTGTTAAAGGGTTAATTCTCTTGTTTGACAATAAATTAAATGGAACAAATAAAAATCATCTTAGTAAGGAGTAAAGCATTGGTGTATTTCTTATTTTAAACAGCGGATTTCAAAATAATATTTACTCACGTAATTGTACTATTGTCATATCAGGAAATATGTGATGGATACATAAACATATCATGTTCCAAAAATTAACTTAACAAATAGAAAACAAAAACAATGTGAAAACATCTAACACTGCACCCTCTAATTAGCTGGCTTGTTCAGGAAAATTGTTAATATTACTATTTCTTGTCTTTTCCTTTTGTTACCCGTTATTAATAAATGACCATTTTCGTTTTCCTTTTATTTTCCTTATGTCATTTATGAAATATTTTATGTACTGTCCACGATATAAACCCCTTTTTAAAAGACTTTTTAAAAGAATATATTTCAAGCTACTAACTTTTGACAAGTGCATGATTTCATGTTTTAGATTAAAAAGTCATCATTCATTGAATAATCTGTAATTTCAAGGGTCAAGCTGCTCAACAGTGACTGTTTGTGAACTAAAGGCATCCTTTAATTTTAAAAATCGTTGTCTAAACATACTTTCAGAATGGTAAATACCTATACACTTGATATAAAATCACGCTCAAGTGTAATCGTGGCACAACCAAATACTTGTGCTGCCAGACACATAAGCTTGCTGCATTCCTACTTATGTCATTTGTTTTGATTGAAGCCATCTCTTATATATGCGTTTGTTTCTCAATGAATTTGTGCTAAATAGTAATAATTGTTGGTTTATAGCGACATTGCATGATTTACAAAGATTTTTGCTGGAAGAGTTACAGTCAAGCTGCTTTCAGTGTATTGCACCATAATTCTCTATTTTGATGAAGTTTTTTATTTTGTATCAGTCATGATACAAGATATTATTGAAGACAGAATAACCTTATAATGCTAAAACAGTGTAGGATTATAAAATGAGATAGATTAACGCAGTGGAGCAAATATGGTATCAAATGATAGGAAACTATCTAGTTTTGTTTAGTCTATTTAGGTTGCTGTTTTCAGGAAACAAACTCAACAGTGGTGGTACTACTTTTTTTTTTTCTTTTTTCTGGGATCACATTTACTATTTTTAAAATTCAAGTCTTGCATTTGGCTATTGGGAACAGAAACATCAGCTTAACACCCCACATGATTAATGATAGTGGTATTATTATTTCTCTTTTTATTTGTTTCTTTTTTTTATACGTGACTTTTCAAATCGTTTCATCAGTTGCGTTCAATATTTCTCAAATTTGCGTTCAAATGTGCTATTGGGAAAAGCAGTAATTTTTCTTACTGAACTGTTGTGAATGATTAAAATCAAATATCAATGGAAAATTAACACCAAACAGAACTTTACAGGATTGTGCATCCTTTGATCTGTTTGACATGATTATGTAATAACTAGTGGAGAACCTGCAATATTTGCGGAGAAATAAAGGCTATACGAACGGGCCGTCATGTATTTTACTTATTATACAACTGTATTGTGGAAATTGACATAGATCGAGATGAATCTTTTGAGCCATCTACGATAAAAATTGGTCAGGCAATAAAGTCTGTAGGTGTACGCAAATAAATTTGGCAACAGGGCGCTCAGATAGCAATTCCCAATGAAAAATGAAAAATGCTGTTTATATGCTTTCACATAAGAACATGGAGACGTTACCTTTTATAAATTAAAAAATCAAGGGACCGATCAATGTGGCCCAGCAGATATTCTAAATAACAATTTGAGTCAACGGGTGATAGAATTAACCTTAATTTAAGAAAGATATGCAAGTTACTCATATATTGATGTATAAAAAATTGTTTTATAATTCTTAGGTGTATACTAATTCTATTCTCATTGGCGAAAATTTACTATGGGCTGTGGAACAATGTTAAACCCCAACCCTATTTTTAAAAAGCTTTAAAATATGTTGCCAAGTTAGTCAATTTTGTTGTTTGACATTTTTAAAATAAGAAATACTGTACTAATACTGCTCATGATCAAAGATGCAGAATGCTTAATATGCTTTTCATATAAAGATTTAAAATGGAAGTTCACCGTCCTAACTACACAATTTTCATTTCCAGAGATAACATAAGATAATATTTATTATTAATTTTTGATAGGACAGGTTAATATTGAATGCTTATATTCTGTACCACTACTGCCATTAACTAAGAAATAGCCAAATTATGCATAAGATGAAACTACTTTGCTAACATATCTAAATTATTTAAACATAAGGCGAAGTACTTCGTGACAGGATGAAGCCGTTGAATTTGTCATCATTTTCATTTTCGCCATCAAACAGCATGTTAGTCATATCAGCCATTTCTCCTGTCCAGCCCCCCCCCCCCCCCCCCCCCCCCCCCCACACACACACATCCACGATATCAGCAACAATCTCATTTTCAGTCTTGCTGTTGCAGTCTTGTTTTTCTTCTTTTTCTTCTTCTTCTTCTTCTTCTTCTTCTTCTTCTTCTTCTTCTTCTTCTTCTTCTTCTTCTTCTTCTTCTTCTTCTTCTTCTTCTTCTTCTTCTTCTCTCTCTCTCAGGGTTTTACTGGTCTATTTTTGGTCTGTGTATTATATGCATTGCCTACTCTGAAGGAACTTTTTTTGTCAAAAAGCTGCATATTTTTCATGGTAATAAACAGTACTTATGATTGCCTTTTTCCGTATATTTTGTTGACACTAAGCTTATGACATTGTGCTGTTTCATACTTATGGAACAGATCCATTAAAAAATAAAATGTGCATGCTGGTCTTGTTTTAGATCAATTATGTCTTTTGTTTTTTCTTCTTATCTGTCTTTGTATTTATAATGGTAAACTAACAAAACGATTATAAGGATTATTTTGGAAAATCTCACTAAACAAATGTCATTTTTTAGATGGTTAATGGTCTGGAATTTTGTTTAAAGTTTAATTTCCTGTCGCATGCATTTTCAGGAGAGTAACCTTAACTTTTATTACATTTTTCACATCTTAAGTTGTATTTTTAAAAAACATTTGGTTGCATGATTTTAAATATTTTTCTTTCCCTCTAATTTTTTAGGTGTCCATACAATCCTTTTTTGTCAAAGAGTATAAAATAAAATATTACTCACAAGTAAAATAAATATACCCATGATGTAATTGCTTGGGTCTTGATTTATTTGCAAGGATTGGCTCAATTAGGTAGCGGTATTTTCACAAAGTGTTGACAAAGTGGTAGTAGATAGTGAAGCCAAGGGAATGGAAGTGAATATCACCAAAACGGAATGCATGGTAATACAGAAAAACCCCGAAAACAACAACACCTGCAATATAACGATTCACGGCGAGCAACTTACCAACGTAGAAAGTTTTAAATACCTAGGTTCAATAGTGACAACAGATGGAAGATGTAACCGAGACATACGAGCAAGAATAACTCAAGCCAAACAGGCCTTCATGGACCTGGGAAACATTTTGAAAAACAAACAGATGTCGTTCGGGATTAGATTCCGAGTCTTGAAGTGCTACGTGTGGCCAATCTTGTTATACGGATGCGAAAGCTGGACTACAAATGCAGAAACACAAAAGAACATTGAAGCTTTTGAAATGTGGTGCTTGAGAAGGATGCAGAGAATATCGTATACTGCACACAAAACGAACGAAGAAGTGCTAAAACAAACATACCAACAAAGGAAACTAATGCCCTTTATAGTGGATCGACAACTATCCTTTTTCGGACACATAGTAAGGAAAGATAAGAATGAATACCTGGCAAGTTGTGGAAAAATACCTGGTAAACGCGCCCGGGGGAGACAAAGAAAAACACTCATAGACCAATTGAAGGGCTTCACCAACCTAACAATCCGAGAGCTGTTTGAAAAAGCAAGAGACAGGGAGGAATTGAGAGAGATAATTCATGCAGTATCCGAAGCCTGGACCAGGCATGGAACCTAGAAGAAGAAGATTTTCACAAAAATTCAGTGCTCTCGCTATTCTGTTGCATCGTTTTCTCACAAATCGTGAGTTACTTACTGTAGCTGACAGTAAAAATGTTCTGACTGCATTAATAATTTTATAAATTAAATACTGTTTGAAATGACTAAGAATTTCATCATTGCATATTGAATTTAGCCTTCCTCCATAGTATCATTGTTAATAAACTTTGGTCTAAGACATTTTGTACAGGCATGGATGATGATGTTGCATTGGCTATCCTAACAGATGAACATCATTTATCTGATGATATGATATGCCACTTTCATTTTGACCTCACTTATAAAATAACAACAAAATCCTTTCTTTTGTGTCATCCTGTAGTACTGTGCGTCCCCAAATAAGAATCTGAAAAAGTTTGTGTGAAACGGTGCCAAACAAAGTAGAAAAATAAATACAAGAAAAAAGTCTTCCCCAAACGATTAGCCTCCGGAGGTCTTAGGCTCGATCCCCAGTATAGCCAGGCTGATTTTTGGGGGGATTATTTTTTCCTTGTATTTTCTTGTATTTCTTGTATTATTGCTCTGACTGGCACTGTTTCATACACATCTTTTCAGATTTTTAGCTTACACCAGTGTGACTTTTTTCTAATTGTATGTATTGATGGGTGAAGTGCTGCTGAATTTCTATTTACACTTGTTTTTTATTTTCAGAATTCAGCACGTTGTTACATTTTGACCAACCTTTTACATGATCGATAGAAATGTCACGTTTTCAGATTTACCATTTAAACAAAGTTCAGAACCACATCTGCTTAAATTGAAATTCTTGTCATATGTTTGGACCGGAGGTTAATAAACATTTTATCCCTACTTTGCCTCAAACTTTCAAAAATATGAGGAAGATCAAAAGATATGAAATTTTCAAGCTTTCCCATTGCAAGTGTTGGTTGAAGCAATTTTTGTTTTTGTTTATTGGTGTAGCTGTTTTAATAATTTGAATTTCCCTGTCAACAGAGATCATAGGTTGTATGTCAATTTCATGGTTTGTCCATACTTTCGAGAGTGGGTGAACCAGATATGTGCAAAAATGTGTCTTTGTAGATTAAATTGAAGCTGACATTCAACTTCATCGTTCTTCTTTCCTCTCCTCCTCCTCCCCCACCTCCTCCCTTATTTATGCTGAAATGATTTTTCAATCTCCTCCATGAAAATACTGATAAGGATTTCCATGTCTCAACCAAGTGACTATAATATCATCCACATATCAATTATAGTCACCATTTGCTGACTGTCTTATAATTATACCTTGCTTTTTTTCAGGCATCCACAAAGCTGCCAATACGCAGCAAAATACTGCCATCAAACAAGGGGAACAACAACAGTTGAAGAAGTTGTCTCTCGCTACTCCAAAGCTAACCACCTTGCCTCCAGTTAAGGATAAAGAAAAGGAAGAAGGTGGGTGCCTTTTTAAAAAAAAATTCTTTCTTTCTTTCTTTTTTATTTTCTTTCTTTAAAAAAAATGATTTTTTCCCTTTAACTCTTTATTGATCAAATGAGTATAGATTTGTATTAGAATTAGAATGTACTTGAGAGCCTATGCAATACATGAAAAGAAGTGAATCCCAAACCAAGCTGTTAAGTTTATGCCCTTATATATTTTCTTAGACTGAAAGAAATTTTTAATACTTTTTTTCCTTTTACTTGATATCTGTTTATCTTATTCTCTTTAAAAAAATTTTTTTTTTCAAAATCGTGCTTTTTAAACTTCGCATATCTTTTATGTTGTCTGTAATGTTACAATCCATTATCAATAAATAGCACGCTTATTCTTAATACAGGAAATGGCCTGGGAAGTGATGGAGAGGAAGATGATCTTGACCTTGGACTTCATCTTACCCCTGATGAGGTAACAGTGGTGTTTATATCATTTCTCTCAACTTTGATAGTGTGTGAATGAATCTAATAATAAATGTTGCCTTACAAGTCTGATTAGAAGTGTACACAAATACACTTATGACTTGCACAGCACAATGACATGTTAAATGTAGTAGTCACAAATTCTTTTCAATATATAGTACTAGTCTGCAAGCTGTGCTTCAACATGTTTTCAAAAAAAAAAAATAATAACACTATTGTGTTATCAACGAGTTATGACAGAAAATAACGTTAGAACTTCAATACTTTGAAAAACTTGTCACAATGTTTCCCTTTACCACAATCCGGTGTTATTTCTGGGTGAACAGGCTCTGAAAATTCAATCGACTAAACTTGAATTTTACTCTTTTTTCTTCAACTTTATAATTTATATTGATATTATTTTTTGTTTTTGTAATTTTAAAACTTTTATTCTTTCTCCTTAAAATTTGATCCCGTTTTTATAAATTCCTCAATTCAATCTTCATCATCTGGGCCACACCGACATAAAACCATTTAAGTTGTTTGGTCACAACTAGAAAATGCCATAATATTTTTAAAACTTGCAATATGCATTAAAAAGCCCAAATTCAATTGTAATCTAGAATATGTCCCCTCCCCTGTTAAAATGTTTTCCTCTTTTTAAATCTGTCGAAGCATGTCATAATCTAAAAACTATCATCAGTACCTGTCGTTGTATAGGGAAGTATTTGGAAATACAATGAGCACTTCAATGCCATAGACAACTTAATGCAAGAATTCTTAAGAAATTTTGTAAAGCTTTACACTATTTATGTTTAGGACAACTCGAGTAGATTTTGTTTTAGTATGTATTGTGGTGATATGAGCAGACTTTTGTAGGTACAGGTGGTTTTACTATTAGAACTCAAGCTTTCTCATCTGGAGGAAGGGAATGGATGGACCCCAGGTCCCTCTGATGTGTTTAAGCAACATTAAATTGGTAGATTGGTGACCTTTAGATCTGACAAAGGTAAAAGCAATGTGGAAAGCACGGGATGTTGCTGTTTTGGGTTCCCCTTTGTCAACGAATCACAATGAATGAAACTAAAGACGAATGAGAGATAGGATGGCGTTGTTAAGGCGAATAAAGTAAACAATGATGGGACATGAAATAGACTGCTCCTTAGTAAGGAAGCGTGAATTAAAATAAAAATACAATGATTATTAATTAATGCGCAATTTTTAAAAAAATTGTTATTGTGTTATGTTGTATAGAAAATAGAATAAAGATATTAGTAAAATGTAATCACATGAAGTTTTACAAAATGTTAGGGATAAAAGTATTGGTAGTAGGAACAGAAGTAGTAGCAGTAAAAGTAGAGGTAGGGATATGCATTTGTGTTAAATTATTCTTAAAAGGATAGAATCAAAACTGGTCATTCTTCTTCATTTGATAAATTACACTCATTTGTTTAAAACGTAATGTTTTATCAACAGTTGAGGCAGTGCGAATTGGTAATGAATGCCTTGGCCCCTCCTCATATTTTAAATCAATTATTTGATCATGCTACATTGTATTTGCATAATCTCACATGTGTTGTTTTTGTGTGTTTGTGTGTCTGTGTGCGTGTATGTGTGTGTGTGTGCAGTTTTGTATATACAACCCTTTAGAATATAGATTTTATCAGATGTATAGAATGCCTTATATCTGACCACATTTTGATTAAAGCATGCAAAATGTTTTTTTCTCGTGAAAAAAAGCAGACTGCTCATAAACAGTTATCATGTGAAAACATGTATTGTCAATAACAATTCTTGTTTTAGGCCACATTAAATGCTGTAGTAAGAAGTATTTTATTTGATAATTTATAATGTAATAATGTCTTTCCTGGAGTATGGGAAGATTTTAAACAGTTAATTCCTTGTCGATAAACATTTCATAATGTTGAACAGAATTAAATCACAAGGAGGAAGTCCAAGAAATACACACTTTAATTAATAACAGGAGTTTGTATATCACAATGTTAAGGAAAACCACAAATAATAATCAATATTCAGGCTAACACATTAGAAAGATAAACACTCAATACATGAAACTGATGATTATGAAACAAAATAACTTAATGTTGAATACCATTCGTGCCTTCTCTTGCTTACTTATAATACAAGGCAATCATATACTATATTATGGGAGAACATTCTACAATACCATTCATCTTTCTAAGATACATTAGACAATTTAAGACTACTCTAGATTTCTCTAGATCTCTATAGCCTTTCTAACATATTGTATAGAATGTAAATGTCAACACGTTGTTTGTTGCCGTTTATAGACATGTGTAGAGGTGAACAGGACCCTTGTTAATTTTCCATGCTCGACTACTGGCAACCAAGGTAACACAAATTTTGATGATTGAAAAGTGTAATGTTTCCAATGTTTCATTGATATTTAATTGATTGAGACATGAAACAAAGCCCATTGTTTCAGGACGAAACATAAATCCCCTTATAGGTGCATTGGCAATGCAAAGGGGAATTTGTTGCCTAATGCATTTGCGTCATTGTTTCCAGTTTTCCTGTTTGAATCACTGATTTTACATTCCATGTAGCTTTCCTGAGAGCAGTCATTTGGTGGCATGTGGGTGCCACATGACGAACATGGCATTCCCTACCAGACAGGGCTGCTTCACTGGAGTCTCCATTCACGTCGTTATCTACATTGATTACATAGTTGCCAATTTGGCAATATGGAGGAGGAGAACAAAAAAATGAAAACATAAAAACAGTTGGTCAAGGATGGATAACACCTTCAGAAGTCTATGGACAGACTTGAGGTTGATTTAATAGATTCATTGTGAAAAATTTGAAAAAGACTTCCTTCACTCTCCACAATTGAACAATGATTTTCACTAAGCAAAAGCGTTGACTCATTTGAAATAAAAAAGTAAGAAGACTGTCTTAACTTATGAAAAGACTCCTCATCACTCCTCATTCCAGTTGTGAATGTGAAAGGGTTTTCAGTCAAGATTTTAGAGGATCTCTGTGGTGTCACAGAGATGTTCGTTGACCTGCTTATCATAAAGTCAGATTCTACTCCTTGTTATAGAAAAGAAAATACTCCAGAATTCCTCAAGATGGCTAAAGCTGCAACAAAAGCATTAGTGAAACAACTATATATGTAACATTTGACTCTTTGTATGTATTGAAATGACCCTTGTATGTCCCAGGATTTTGAATTAAAACAAGGAACAAACAAAGAATTCTACCATTTTGGGTCATGATGGTAGGGCTCGTTAGCATGTCCCTTTTTAGCTCTATGAAAAGTTTGCCACTGTGTAATTGAATTGTGTTAAGTCTTGATATGCTACGGAAAACTACAGCTGTGGTTTTTCCTTGCCTCCCATCTGTTTGTTTACAGTTGTCTCTGCTCTGGAGACAAGGCAGTGGGAGTTGGTTTGTGAGCACCAGATCATATCTACATGCTGGTGGGCTGCACATCTGGGGACCAACCTCCTCTGAGTCCCCGCTGCTCACCCAGGAGTTAGAAATGCTACAGTTAACGTGTGTTGTTGCAGGGAGGCATGGGGCTTGCAGATGATAGACTATCTACTGACGGAGTAATGCTTATACATCTGCTTCCCTTTTTGCACTAGCCAGCAGTAAGAGCTGAAGAGAGGTGAATAGCACCAGGCTCTTCGCAAACACACGAGACACATCAATCTGCCATTTTAACACAATCTAAAACATAATTTTGTTCTATTTTTTGTTTTTTTTCTTTAAATTTTGCCTCAGAGGCGATAGGCTCATCTAAAATATATTTATAAAAAAGAGTCTGGAAGAACATTGTTATTTTCCTTTTTTCGTGTTCTTTGTTTCGTTTGCCTTTAAATTTAGCTTTGGTGGGTATAGACTCAAATTTTCTGTCTTTGAACTGGAAGAGGGTACACATTGCAATGTGGAAGATATTTATTATTACAGTTAAAGGCAATAGTTTGAATTTCAAATATAGGTAGTAAGCTTTTTTGGCAATATATATATCTCAACGCAGTGCAGGTGCTCAAGTTGCCTAAGGTCTCTCTATAGTGTTGTGTGGATGATCAGCTTCGGTGATTGTCGCATCTGGTTACGATATCCAATTTGTATGAAAAAAAGCCTTTTTAAATCAAAAGTTTAAAATTGTTTTTAGTCTAAAAGATAAGATTTTGTTATTGAGACTCATCTGCTTTTTATGATATGCCAAATTCTAAGTGGTGAATATGTTTGACGCTCTTGATTGCAACATTGTGATGTATAAGCACAGTAATTCTTCCTTAATATAATTAATTTCACAAATTTCCATTTTACGATATTAATGATATGATATTGTGTTTTCATACTAGAGCTGTAATAGTGATTCTTCAAGTGTCAAAGAGTTGGTTAGTAAATATGACATGAATGCAGTGTGGTGTCCCCCTTATGCTTACAACTCCTTCTTGTCTGAATCACAAAGATATATATTTAATTTCATTCTGAAAGGGGCCTTATGAACTTGTGAATTTGACTGCCTCTTTGCCTTGACCAATTTCATCCATTTAGAAAGGAAAAAGTCATAATAAATCCAATTAGTTCACCAGCCTCTTAAACAGTTTTCTATTAATTTCAAGCATAAATTAGATTTCCTTCAGATGGAATTTGTTGCAATTTAGAAGTTTCTTCCGCAAAGATTTTATTTGAAACTATCAATACTTTTGGATGTCGTCTTGATCTTTTGCAGTGACAAAAAAAGGTCGAAGAAAACCCATAATGAAATTATTGACATCAAAATTGTCACAATTTTCCTTGATAGGCGAGATACGTCTTGATTCCTATATACCTACTAGATTTTTAGATGTCATGATTCCAAAAAAAGAAAGAAACAGACTTTTAACCAAAAAGAATAATTAATTTTTACAAAGTAGCTATAAAGGTTCTGATATTAGATGAACTGGAATTGTATTATAACCTTTACATCTCTCCATTGTTTGGTGGCTCAATTAGTAGTACATCGTAATTTACATGATAACAATGCACATATGTTTTTTTAGGATCCCCTAATTCCTATCCATTTGGTAAAGATCAGGAAGTTGATTGAAGTATCAATCTGACAGGTAGCAATAGAATGTGTTACATGCACATACATACTATCAGACAACTGATGTACAAATCAGATCAACTTTAATACCATTTTAATCAGAATTAATAAAAAAGAAAAGATACTCTCGAAGGCTAGTAAAAAGAATAACTCTAATCAATCAAAGAATCACGATAGAATAATAGTTCATCACATCTGATTCCTTGCTGTTAATTGTATTTACTATTAACTACCGTTTATCAGTTTGCTATTGAACACAATTGCTTTTAGCAAAATTTTGATATGACTTAACTGAAACATTTTTTTGGTCAGTTTGAGTGAATATAGTGAATGGAATTTGAAGTCACACCTCAGATTTTTAAAAATTAATGAATTAAAAAATAACAGTATGAAAATTGGCCAGATATTACTACATCCTTTTATTTTGGTTCAGGTCCCTCCCTCATCTTATGCTATTCTTTCATCTAATTTAGCTAGTCACACAGTACAAGTATTAGGCACTCCTTTCGTTACAATCATCAGTTATTCATAATATTGACTATATTTGAAATTTTGGAGTGGTTATTATAAAAAAAAAATTGAGCATTTATATAGCGCAGTATCCACTTAACGTGCTCAATGCGCTTTACAAGGGGTCCCTGGTCAACAGCAACATTTAACATGTAGGACGAGACATGACGCCTGTTAGGCGATATTACAATTTTTCGGACAAAGACAACGCTGTTAACGGCCAGGTACTCATTTTACACCTGAGTACGGTGAGAGAATGTGAGTAAAGAGTCTTTTCCAAGGACTCAACTATGCGCCGAGCGAGGCTCGAACCCAGGACCTTCCGATCCGAAAGCGAGTGTCATACCACTAGACCACATAGCCTTATTATAGCTGTATTAAATATGCAAAGGTTGAATTGGATTAAATTTAATTTTTGGTGATAGGCTTTAAGTGTCCTGTTGATTAGTTTTGTGTGTATCTTAACAAAGCTGTTAAAGCGAATGTCATTCATAAAGATTAAAAACAAAAATGAGTCTCACACTTATAAAATACAAATTCAATCATGATATGATCTACAAAGTTTACATAAAGAATCTTTAAGCTTTTACAATATGGGAATGCATTATGATGTTAGGCTATGAACCACGTCTTTGTTATTTCAATCACCCACCAAATGATGCAGATTGCCAAAAATTCATGTGTTATGAATTAAAAGCTTTGTTGATTTTAATAGATAAAGTTATTATTGAAATCGTTGTTTTTTGAAGAAATTAGATTGCTGTAAATCTGTAAAAAGTCGTTCAATTTATTGCCAATATTTAAACCTACAGTATCGCTAGCTTATTGCTTGATTCTCATTCGTAAACACTTCTCTCCTGTCCTATCATTTTTCCATCCCATGTCTTTATTTCCAGCTGTATGTGTCTATACATATGTCTTTATGCGGTTTTAGCAATCCCATGGTGTCTGGGTATTCTCATCCTGTTTATTCTATCACCCAGTTTATGTTTTCCCATTCAATGGAATGGTGTGTGTCTGTGTATGGGATGACTTGATTTTGACACAGCCTAGGCTGGAATTCTATGCAAGAGAGATATTGTTAAAGGATTTAATTTTTTTCACCCTTGTAAATTACATGTTATTAAATAGAATATACTTCATGCGTTTGGGACCACAAGAGAAAAAAGCAGATAGAACAACTCGAGAAAATTCAAAACAGGGCATATAGGTTTGTTTGCAACAATCACAGGAGGACTGAAAGTGTCAGTGAGATGCACAAGAGCCTAAACCGGTCACCATAACATGAGAGGCGCACTATACAAAAAGCCAAAGTTCTCTTTAAGGCCCGTCAGGGACTGACAACAATCCCAATTGATAGCCTCATGCAAAACAAAAGCAAACAGCACTCATACCAGGTCCTGCAGTCACGAGTTAATGTTCATCTCAACAGATTTTTTTTTTTTCCAAGCACCATCCGAATATAGAATTCTCTGCCTGAAAATATTAAAACAATAAATGGCCAAATCGAATTTGACAGAGAAATTGAAAAAATCAAAATAAAAGCCTAAACACATCCATTTGTTCTCACCATACACACAGTCGCGATTATCTTCGAAGCACGAGTTGCGACTTAATGACAAGACAAGAAAGAAAGATAGGCAGGCAGACAGACAGACAGACAGGTAGATAGATAGATAGATAGATAGATAGATAGATAGATAGATAGATAGATAGATAGATAGACAGTGATAGTAGTAGTAGTAGTAGTAGTAATAGTAGTAGTAATAGTAGTAGCGTAGTAGTAGTAGTAGTAGTAGTAGTAGTAGTAGTAGATAGATAGTATAGTAGTAGATAGTAGTAGTAGTAGTAGAGTAGTAGTAGTAGTAGTAGTAGTAGTAGGAGGAGAGAGTAGTAGGAGGAGTATAGTGTAGGTATGTTAAAAAGTAAGGTGAAGCATGACAAAAGAAATAATTAGTTAGTAGTAAGTATAGGAAATAGTGTAGATAGAAGTAAGTAGTAGAAATAGATAGTAAGTATTAGAAATAAAAACAACAACTAACATGATCAAAGACAACGAAAAAAAAAACAAAAGGAAAAATGGGTAGATTAATATAATAATTGTTGATATGAACCAATATATTATATTATATGCACTTACATAATCTGTGTCAAGTTTCTTCTTCTCTTGACGGCATATTATGTATTGTGGCCAGGCAAATCTTCAAGATAACTTTTATCCAATTTTGTTGCCTCCTTTCTTCACCTTCGCATCCACTTCTTGAAATCAGTCAGTTGTCTTCCTCTTTGATTTTACCCTCAATTATGTCATTTTATGATTCACACCCGTCTTACCCCATACTCTTTTTTTTAAAACAAAGCCTGTTCTTTAAGATGTTTTTTTTTTTAATTTGGTTTTGTTTTGTTTTTTGTTTTATTTATTTACCCCCCCCCCCCCATTTTATTCTGAATATTTTTTAATACACGTATGTCGTGGGAAAAAAAAGTTCATTGGTCGCATCTAGCTTTCAAATTGAAAAGCCACATTTTGATAATGATAGTATGAAATTGCGTTTTTTAAGAAAAGAAAAAACAAACTCGGAAAGAAGACAAATAAAAAGAAAAAGATAAGCTAATTAACCACCCCCCCCCCCCCCCCCAATCCTCATAACTCTAAATATTTTAAAATATTTTAATAAACATGCATGTAATGACTTTCATTATAGCTTATATAAGGATAATTTCAGATTAGCCAATAACGAAGAGGACTAGCAAATAATATTTGTTTACATTTGGTCTTTCATGCTATCTTCACACGAGTGGCTCAGTAGCTTTAAATACTTTGGAAAAAAGATAGTCGTGAATAGACATTGTTTTTTTTTTTTTAGTTGATAATGTACTTTTTTTTTGTAATTTGCTTTTTTATGTTTTTAGTGTGTGTGTGTGTGTGTGTTCTGTGTGTGTATGAGTGGGTATGTTTATGCTTGTGTGTGTGTGTGTGCGCGCGCGCGTTTCAGTGCGTGCGGGTGGTTGGATGGGAGCATCACCCTTGAATCATATACCTATGATGTTCGCATGGGTGTACGATCCGATAGTGATGTCGTTTCTTCTTCTCTTTATAGCCTATCCTGCTTTTTGGTTTGTGATTGTATTTTTGACAGGGGATATTTTTTTTCCTGTAAATTCCTTGCCTGTTTTTCTTGGTTATTTATAATTTAGCTTATGATATCTTTAGTTATGATTTTGATTGACATTTGTACTATTTTTGTTAG
>NC_088360.1:73851101-73861101 GCF_034508935.2 Berghia stephanieae | reverse complement strand
TGGTTAAGGCACTGTGACCTGGAAGGTTTCAAGTTCGATTCCTGCTTTTGGTACTTTTTTTTCTTTGGGCAAGATTATTAATTTCCAATTTTCTCTATTTGGACATCAAGAGTGATTCTCGTTGACATCAGATGTCTGTATATATTCATGGAATGCCTAGGCGTGACAACTAACATGTCTTGCAGAAGGGAATAATTTAATTATTATTATTATCATTTAAAAATTGATTAAATAAAATAATACAGTTCAATCCGGTTTATTGAAATGGCTTGGTTCCCGACAAATCATCCAAATTAAATAGTGTCCCAATAAAGCAGTGTCCCAATAAAGCGGCAACTATGAAATTGGACAATTTTTCAGCTCTAAGTCCACTCTGCATTCATCCAGACTTGTAACTGGCAATACAACTGACGTTTTCGACACAAATTCCTTGAAGATTCATTCAGTTTCAGAATGGCATCTTTTTTGTTGAGAAATTCGCCTGATTGACGACTTTCCAATTTTCATCTTTTGTTCAACACTGGCATAGGTGGCACCAGGGAGTTGAAGTTCTTCTGTGACTTTAACTTTGTCAGCGATTGTAAGGTCTTTACTTGCTGGTTGTATATCATTGTGGCGAGTTTTATACCGACTTCATCATTGTTTAAATCTGGTTGTCTGGGTGGGGTTCCTGACCTCCCATAGTTGGCAGGGAGGTACAAACTGTGTCTTCTATCTGCTTATATCTGTTTTCCAACATGCTTTCTGTCTTTGTCTTGGAATGAGATTACTTGGTTTTGTCCTGGCCTTGGCCTGAGTCCTGGCTGGGAGGGAAACAGTCAAATGCATAGTTATTGTTTTGGGAGATGATATTTTTTCCTTGTAAATCATCTTTCTGTTATGTATTATTATATTTGTTATTTTGAATGTATAGAGTAATCATTTGAGTGTATTCCTCTTTGTTGGATTGTGTGCTTGTGTCTGGATGAGACTTATAGGTGATCTCAAACTAAGTACATTGGTGGTATGCTCTTTGAATCTACATCTGATCCCTATTTGTTCCCATTTCCCCTTTGTCTTTCTTTCTCTTGGTAGCTTTAATTGTAATTCTAGAACTTTTTACTATCCCATTTTCTTCCTTTTTACTGGCTCTGATATGACCTTAATGTGTTGCAAGCGGCCGTAAAACCCCTAAAAACAAAAACAAAAACAAATCTGGTTGTAATTACTTTGCATATCAGTTATTGCAACAACGTTTATCAGACAGTGACATTTCACGTCTTAATGAAAAACAAACGACACTGTAATCTACTTCTAACAATGAGAGACAAATCTAACTGCACAAAACAATTAACGAATATGCACAACGGTTGCATAAGTAAGCAATGGATTAAGAATGCATTGTCTACACATTTGCCTCATTGAACAAACAAATCATTTGGTGATGACGACCTTGAACTAACAAAGTCATCACTCATTACCCATCGCACCATTGGTCAGTTTACCTCGTACCTAGCGTTGTGGCCATTGACCCATGACCATGAACGATGGTATTAGATGACACTGACAAGGGATACAGGTAAATTCTATTGTTCACATCTCTGTGATGACTATGATGAACGGTTTGACCACACACCCGATTTGCTGTTGCGATATGACCACACATCCGGTTGACCACCCGATTAGACTAATTTGCATTTTATGAACCATCCTTTTAAATGATTGAAGGTGACGAAAAAAACTTTTATGGGGACGGTCATTGTCAAATTATGTCCCCATTAAGCAGCTGGGAATTGGAAAGGGTATGACTAAGTATTTAGAAATATTTCCGTTCCCAAGGAAAGTCCCAATAAAGCGGCCATTCCAATAAAGTGGCTGTCCCAATAAAGCGGCTTCCCCAATAAGGCGGCTTACCCAATGCCGGTGGACTGTATTGTTGGGGTTTTTTTTTTGGAATGAAGGGAGATAATCACCAAAAAGATCAGTACGCGTGGATTAAATCTTTTGTTGTCTCCCTTAGATTGATTCCAATCGAGTTTGATTTTAAATTCAGTTGTGCTTGTGACAAATTTTGGTCAAATTATATATTTTCTTAGTCTGCTCTTTGGTGGGAAAGTGATATTGTGAATTATTATATTAGTTACGAGAGTTACTGAGAAATGGAGGTAAATACAAAGTGAGAAATGCAATTCATAAGAATACTGAATGATAAAAATCAGTCAATTCTCCCCTGCCGAAAGATAATAATAATTTTTTAAAAAGAGAATAGATAAATGAATAAAAAAAAGAGGTAGAGAGGGTTTTGTGTGTTTATGTGTGTGTGTGTGTGTGTGTTTGTGTGTGTGTGCGTGTGCGCATGCGTGTGTGTATGCAAAGGAGGATGATATTTATATAAGCGTAATAGAGGTAGAGAAACGGAAATTATTATTATTATTATTATTATTATTATTATTATTATTATTATTATTATTATTATTATTATTATTATTATTATTATATTATTATTATTATCATCATCATCATCTTATATAAAAACACCAAATCAGAATTTTTCAGAAATATAATAACATCAATAAACACATTGAGAAATAGGGCTATAAGATATTTCCATCCATCCATCCATCCATTCATCCAATATCCATCCATCCATCTATTTATCTATCTATCTATCTATCTATCTATCTATCTATCTATCTATCCATCCATCCATCCATCCATCCATCCATCCATCCATCCATCCATCCATCCATCCATCCATCCATCCATCCATCCATCCATCCATCCATCCATCCATCCATCCATCCATCCATCCATCCATCCATCCATCCATCCATCCATCCATCCATCCATCCATCCATCCATCCATCCATCCATCCATCCATCCATCCATCCATCCATCCATCCATCCATCCATCCATCCATCCATCCATCCATCCATCCATCCATCCATCCATCCATCCATCCATCCATCCATCCATCCATCCATCCATCCATCCATCCATCTCATCCATCCATCATCATCCATCCATCCATCCTATCCTATCTATTATCTATCATCTATCTATCTATCTATCTATCTATCTATCTATCTATCTATCTATCTATCTATCTATCTATCTATCTATCTACCCATCTAACTACCTACATAACCTACTTATCTATCTTTAATAATATTAGTTATCTAGATATATATATATATATATATATATATATATATATATATATATATATATATATATATATATATATATATATATATATATATATATATTAGTTAAAACAAACAAAAGAAAAGACCAAATTTATTAATGAACATTATTAGTACACAAAATCCTATATCCAAACAAAAGATCAACTTGGTGCATTCATAATTTTTCATCACATACTTGTTGATCATTAGCCTATTTCTGAAAAACAAACCTCAGTCATTGTTTATACCTACTTCAAAACCTGGAGTTATTTATCGCTGAATTTTTGAAAGTATTTATTGTTTCAGCATTTTTTTGATTAAAATCAAGTGCATTCCACGTCCTGATATTAGTTTTGTCGAAAAAGAACATCTGGTGACAAATATCTTAAATTTATCACCTTATGTGAATGTTACGGAAGAAATTATTTTTGCTCATAATCAATATTATGCAGACGATGGACAATTTTATATAAGTGTATAAGATGGCCTCTTTTTCTTCTGTACTTAAATGATGGCAGTTTTAGTTATTTTTCAGTGTGTCTTCATATGACACTTCGTTGAAACCTTGTTAAATATTTAGTAGTTCGTCTTTAGACGTTTTCCTAAACTATTGATTGTTGTTTGAAAAGAGAACACCAAATACAATTTCAGTATTCTAAAGTTGATCTTACTACAGATTTATATAGTGTTTGGAACAATTCACTATCCATGTATTCGAAACTTGGATTCAGTAGTCTGATGTCAGGTCCGCCCAGCAACGAGCAGCTTGTTTCTGTACTTTTAATTCTTCATGCTGGCTAGAACTTTTTCACGTGTCATGTGATCAAAATGTATAAAAGTCAAAACATGATCAGATTTATATTGTTTTTCTCCTCTAGATACACTTGTATGTTCGTCGGATAAGTATTTCATAAGGGAGTCCGTCATTATTCCGATAGTTTAGAACCAGTTACTAAGTTAATATTCGTCATTACAAGGGAAGTGACGTCACGACTGTGGAAGCCCATTGCCTTGGTAGCTTTGTTAATTATTGTATCGATATGGCTATCAACATTAAGAGCACGGTCAAAGATCACGATATGAGATATAAGATCGTGACTGATGCATATCGTGACGGTCCTTGTTAGGTCAATGTTAAGACGCTATGTAATGTCATTTACAGTCTTAAACACAACGGATGATTTAACGTTAACCTTGCCTTGTCATGCACTGAGGTTTGTGTGGTCACCGCTAAGCTTTTTTATTGTTTTCTTGGAAGCGCTCACGCCCAATAATGTTACCTTGACATTCATTGTGAGATATACATTTTCTCTCTCTCTCTCTCTCTCTCTCTCTCTCTCTCTCTCTCTCTCTCTCTCTCTCTCTCTCTCTCTCTCTCTCTCTCTCTTCTTAATAACTGTTTTGTACTGTGGGTCCAAATAGACGGTATTCTATTTGCCAAGTTCATGGTTCAAGGAGGAATATTGGTGAGATGTCAATTTGAACGTCATAGTCCTGTCGTAGGGGGCACGTTGGCACCATTGTTTAAATTATGTAAAGTTGTTTGATACAGTTTAACCCTCTCCTTACCAACTATAGGAAAATCGTCACATTTGTTACGATACAACCAACATTTTTCTTATTCAAATTTCTCTTGTAAACCATAACATTTAAAGCAAATGAACAGCGTGTTGTAGAGCATGTTTTGCTAAAGAAATGATTATGGCAAGAACTTTACTGCTATTATGTCGTGAGTGATAAATTTTTTTTTTTTTTTTTTTTGGTTTTAGTTGGGTTTGAAGTTTTGGGGAAAATCATGTAAATGGCTTGTAAGGAGAGGGTTAACTTTCTTACTCTGAAAAATAAAACACATTAAAAAAACATTGGCCTGGAAACTCGTCCTTCAAATATCGATCCATTAAAATGACTCCAATCTTTTCAAAATCTCTCGAATCTGCACTTCATCGAAGTCCTGAGTTTGAGAGTTTAAAAAAATTTTTTTAATGATAAGGACTTCCTTGAGTCCCAGGTTTGAGAGATTTTGACATGATGAGGATTTCATTGAAGTCTCAGGTTTTAGAGATTTGACCTGATGAGGGTCATTTTAATTGATCAATATTTTAAGGACGAACCTTCTGGGCAAAATTCTTAATAAATGTATTTTTTTCCAGAGCACCACAGACTGGCCAAACATTTTTAAATGTGTTTTTACAGAGCACGGCAATTTAGACATAGTAGACTGAAAATTACAGTGGGGAAAATGTACTAAAAAAACATCAACCTTCCTTTTTTCTAATCTACTTCGTCTGACAGCGGATCCTCCACAATTTATCAGATTTTTGTCTTTACGCCATTCTAGATCCCCAGGTTTTCACTTTTTATAATGATATTGGAGGGAGCTTCTCGAAATTTTGTTCTATGATTTCTTTAATGTTCATCAAATCTTACGTTTTTCAAAGAGAGCAGCGACAGCGATGCGATTCGTGCTGCGATCTATGCGACTCAGATTTTACCTAATATATATATATATATTATATATATATATATATATATATATATATATATATATAATATATATATATATATATCGCTTTGAATGAGCAGACAAAGAGTAACCATCCATAGGGACGCATGTTCGAATCCCCTCACAAACATTTTTTTTCTTTCATTGTTTATTTTTTTTTCTCAATTTATTTGAGTTTTCATTCTTTTTCTTTCTTCCTTTCTTTTTTTCTTTTTTCCATAATTTCTTTCTTTCCTTCTTCCTTTCTTTCCTCTTCCTTTCTTCCTTTCTTTTTTTTTTTCTTTCTTTCTCTTTTATTTCTTTCTTTCTTTCTTTATTCTTTCTCTTCTCTGACAGTGTGTATTTTTGACCAATTTCCCAATAGTAAAGTTAGCCGTGTCGTTCCGACAACATGCTTGGGCAGATCGAAATGAGACGGACATTGGTTTGAGAGACCTCTTGGTCTTCTCCGTCCCTAGCTGGGCGCCTGGGGGAAATTTGGAACGCAAGAACTAAGCCTGTGTAATCCCGGATTAAATTTGTTGTCGTCGCCAGTGTTTCTACTTTCTTTCGATCCTCATTACATCTCCATTCACGGGGAATAAATGGGCGGAGAGAGGGGGAGAGAGAGAGAGAGAGAGAGAGAGAGAGAGAGAGAGAGAGAGAGAGAAAGAGAGAGAGAGAGTATGTGTGTGAGAGAGAGAGGAAGAAAGAAAGAGGGGAGAGAGAGAGAGAGAGAGAGAGAGAGAGAGAGAGAGAGAGAGAGAGAGAGAGAGAGAGAGAGAGAGAGAGAAACAAAACCAAAACAACAATTAAAAGAAAAAAAAAAGCAACAAAAAATAAACAAATACAAAAAAACAAAACTAAAACAAAACGAAAAGAAACAAACAAAAAACCAACAGGTCCACGAATGCGGGAGTTTATTACTCTTTTTGTAGATTTAAACCTCGCGAGCTAAGTGGTTAAAGCACAGCGTTCATATAGCTCATTTTCTAGTTTTGGAGGTAATAGTGAAGAGAGCAATACAATCACGTGCAAGGTTGACCAATAAATAACTAATCGTTAATGCTCCTTCTTTGGTGTGAGTACCATGCGATCTAACAGGCACTGGCTTACTTCCGGTCTTTCTATTGCAGCTATAGTTTTGGAGTGCGGTGTGAGTGAGTACCCTAGACTTACATCGAATGTTTTTCTTTCATTGTGAATGCTCGTTTACCATTCACCCAAAGCCCCACCCCCTCCCCCCAAAAATATTTCTGCGCGTCTGCCTCCTTCCAGAGCGAGTGACCATCCACTCCGCTAATTGGCAAACACTGGATGACCCAGGAGTCTGTCTAATGGCACAGTGCCACAGTATACAGTTTGCTCTCAGCTTCTCAGCGATACCTCTGTGCTTCCCAGCCAACATTCAAAGTGGTTGGTTGTGTGGTCAGTTCAGAAATAATTGGTGTTAATTTTGATGTTAACCCTTTCGTGGCGAGAAGGAAAATCTGTCAAATCATAATTTCTCATAGCGGCACGTATATAAGGTCTATCCATTTTCATCGAATAATCTTTCAAAACTGCCTTGTTATTTCTATCCATTCAAATCATGCCGTGTAGCATAGTATAGATGGAACTGACGTCACTCAAATCGTTGTTTTAGCCAGCCATGTTAATGATTAGTTCTCACTACGTTCTATCAATCAGACTATAAACGTTCAAGGTTTTGTGTTTTGGTACGTTATATCCGACTGGCGGATGTTGTGAGTATTTTACCTCAGCGTATAGCACCAATAGACTATGTTGGTGATCATACCAGTAATCACTGATTGAATAGAAACTCTCTGGCAAAGTAATTTATTTAAGACTGGCATATTTTGATACACACGACAATTAATCTTTTCTATAAGCCTTGGCTGAACGAGATTACTCTCCACACACACCTAACCATCCCTCATCAAAGTATGATTTATTATCCTCTCCACCTACTATTGTTCTATTCCTTCTTCTCCGCCCACCACTTTTTGTTCGATCGTCCTTGTCCAATCCAGCACCAGATTTTTCACCTCCACACTTGAAGAGCTTGCACGGGCATTGTCACCGAGCAGCATCTTCCTTCCTACGTAGTTAATCAAACAAAATTAATCGAGACGCGTGTTTCCCAGCAGGAAGTTTTTAATCATATTTTTGTTAAGCCTATGTCAAATTACCGTGAAGTGTTTCGCTCTGTCAACAAAAGGCCTGCTCCGCTGTCTGTATATATTTTTTTTGGAAGAATTAATCTCATGTCATACGTCCAGTTTCTTTTGAAAACAATCGACGGAAAACTTGGAACAGCATAATATTCTACATCCTCTCCTTACTCTCCATCACCGTTATCATCGTGCTCTGCACACTGTACTCTTCTTGCCTGTGGCGAACAGGAGAGAGAATAAATCCATTCTTTAAAAGGAGGATTAAACATTCTTTAAGTAGAGACACACAACAGGCAAGCAGCATGGCAGATTTGTATCAGAATATTCTGAAATACCCCTCTTTCCACCCCGCTTTTTTTTTTATTACTAATTGATTGTCTTCTTCTTCTCCTCCTCCACCTCCTCCTCCTGCTCCTCCTCCTCCCCCTGCTCCTCCTCCTCCCCTGCTCCTCCTCCTCCTCCTCCTCCTCTTCTTCTTCTTCTTCTTCTTCTTCTTCTTCTTCTTCTTCTTCTTCTTCTTCTTCTCTTCTTCTTCTTCTTCTTCTTCTTCTTCTTCTTCTTCTTCTTCTCTCCTCCTCCCCCCCCCCCCCCTTCCCCGCACCCAAACCTTTATTTTTTAATCTTTATCATATATGTAAGTAATCTCTTTTTATCGTTTTTATATATATCACGGTATCCCCTTTCTCTGTCGTCCCCCTCTCCGATGCCTCACCAGAGTAAATGCTTTCATGTTTGTTCCCCCTCTATGTATCCATTTCCTCCTTCTCTTCCTCTCCCCCCCCCCTCTCCCTTCCCCTCACACACACACACACACACAAATACTCTCTCTCTCTCTCTCACACACACACACACACACACACACACTCACTCACTCACTCACTATGTATTCCTCTTCCTTTCACTCAAGCCATCAGTAAACAATTACAGGCTTAATATCAATGCACAATGCCAGGAGCACTTTATGATAATATTCTATGTGTATGAGTGAGTAAGGTGCCATCTATTCATGTCTACTTAGATAAATTAATCTCCCGAGGGGATGATGATACGGGGATTTAAATTAGCGTAATAGCCGTGCTGGAGTGGGCCCAGAGGAGCAAATACCTAAATGATCGATATTAGATGAATAGATTTTACCAATGTATGATGATGTGGAGATCGGAGTTTTGATCACACGCACACTCAGACTTTCTCTCCCTCCCTTTCGCCATCCTCCTCTTCCCTTTCCCTTCTCCCTTATCAACTTACCTACCTACCTATATGCCTATCTGTCTATCTGTCTACAATCTGCTCTTTGTACACACTGGCATGACACGTTTATAAATATTTCCTTCTTTTTTCTTTTTGGGTTATTGGCTCAATACTAGATGTTGAAGTGAAACGCCAGCGGACCTGGTTCGAATTCCACGCTTTGTCGGAATTTTTGTGGTTATCTCAGTCTGGAAGTGACTGGATATCAAGGTCTATGTTAGATCTGGCTGAAATAACTTTGCGATAGGCGGACATTGTATAGTGTAATGCTTTTGAGCTTACTTTGATAACAAGACGAAGTGTTCGAATCCCTGTCAAGGCGACTATTATTATTTAAGATAATGTTTATTCCGACTCTGATTCTCATAAACAATGTGTCTTTTATTGTTTGCATCTGACGGTTTTTTTGGGTACTCTTTTCGTGAGATATCATGGAGTAGCTAGTCAGCTCCTAATTAATTCTCCATACAAGACTTAGTCAATCACAGCTCTTTTGTAGTGGCGTGCCCTTAGGCAATCAGGCAGCTAACTGTAACTTTCTTACGAACCAAACTGTTCCACAATACGAGTTCTAAAACATAATAATATATTATATCCACAGTTTTAATTTGAACAGTAACTATTTCCTGTATTATAACACGTTAATAATGTATTTGTTTATTGGGCTACAACGGTAAAACTGCTGCACACTAACAGAATCCCCCCCCCCCTCCCCCCTCCCCCGCCCATCCTCCGCAATGGGAGCGATCTATATTCAGGTTTCCGTCTATCACATGATTTGTTGCTGCTTCATAAATACCCTTGGGTCAATCTGAACAAAATGACCTATTTGGTGTTGGATATTTCGAAAACTGAACACTTTTAGTATGTAGACCATTTTGAGCACATTTTTCAATGTAACGAATAACTCGAGTACGTGGG
>NC_088360.1:73788601-73841101 GCF_034508935.2 Berghia stephanieae | reverse complement strand
ATAATAATAATAATAATAATAATAATAATAATAATAGAGTGTTTTGTCAGACTACGTCAGTATAGTAAGTCATGGCCAAGAGTGAAGCATGAGTACCTCAGTCATATACCACACGTCATTGTCCTCTCACATGCAAACTGCCAACTCGCATGATATCCAAGGTTAATCGTGAATTTCCATGCGTTACGTAACCACTCCATCTCTCAGCACCGATACACTTAGTGACACGTTTTCTATTTATAGTATCATAAAAGAAAAATCAAGAGTAAATGCAGTGCCATAAAAAAAAGGTATTGTTTTTAAAAGATGTCTTCGATAATTCTTTAATTTTTCTCTGCACTGCAGTTTATACTCCAATTTATCTTTTATCATTTATACATTTATCCGTCGCCTACTCTATTATTTCATCGTCTTGTTAGTTCGTATTGTAACTAAGTAACATAGCTTTATTTTATCATTTTCTTTTTTTCTTCTTTTTTTTCTTTTTTTTTTTGGTAGTTTGATAGAATTCCATCCACATGTTGACTTAATCCAAGAGGTCACATAGGCATGACACATGAATGACACTGTCTCTGTATCCTGGTAGAACATACAATCCAAAGTTATCGATTTTCAGTAAGACACACACAGTTTGACAATTTTGATGACATTTTGATATGCGTTATGAATTTTATGAATACAAATTATTGAAATAATGTGTACAAAAGAGTTTAAGTTAGACGAGTAAAAGTTTTGTACATAGACTGGGAGTTATGTGGTGGGTTTGGGAGAAGGACTTTGGGTTTTATACCATAGCTGGAACATGATAAGAAGCTTCCGCAGACTAAAACTTGTTAAGATCTTTAGTCTAAGAAGATCTGGTGTAGTTAAGTTCTTTAGCTGATATATTCACCCACCAGCTAGCATAGGAGCCAGCTGCAGCGGCCCCGAAGCCCTTAGCCCAGCTTTCGTGTAAAGGAAAAAGGTTGACTTGTTCTAATCAGGGCTAAGCACATTATATACTCGGTGTCCGAAGACACAGGCTAATAAATTATTGTAATACGTATTCACACACCCAATGACCAGACCGTATATTTTCCTCTTTCTTGCTTTCTATAATTTGGCTCATCACCAACTCTTTCACCACCATTAAAACCACCGCCGTTGTGTTCTTAATCCCTCACTATTTAATTATTCTAAAACTACAAAGTTAAAACGGTGATAATGAATAATGAATGAACATCCACTCACACACAAACAAACAAACACACACACACACACACACACTCACAAAACAACAACAACGACACTATAAAACAGATGGTCTTTTCTACATTCATTAATACAGTTGTAACAATACATTTTATACTACTAATTTGATATAAATACGGACATGTCTTCTGTTCAATGTAGACAAGTAGGCGATTCGGTGGCTAAGAGATAGTGTTTGTATTATTGACCAATCCATTGCCATGTAATGATATATTTACGTTTATTCTTTAAATACCACAAGGGACCATTCCAGTGTGGAGCGATTATTCCTTACACCAGGCCCCTAATCAAAATATAAGAACGGGATCATTGATCAAGACCATTATACTCCACTAACCTTTACTTTCATGCACCACTTCATTTTAATCCTAGCTTTCTATTGTCTTAATCCTTCTCTGAGGACAGTGTAGCTATGTTTGGTCTCTCTCTCTCTCTCTCTCTCTCTCTCTCTATCTCTCTCCTCCCCTCTCTCTCTCTCTCTCTCTCTCCTCTCTCTCTGTGTGTGTGTGTGTGTGTGTGTGTGTGTATTAAACTTTCTCTATCCACCCCCACCCCCTCCCCCCCAGAGCATTCCTGGAGGAAGCATCTATTTTTCATCCAATGTCCAGGAAAGGGATCCGAATTTTTTGTTATTATTGACAAAAATAAATCAGCTCTCTATTTCATCGGGGATCGATGCTTGGATATTTCTTGTTGTTTGCTTTGTTTTGCTTTTTTTTTTTTGTCTCCGCTTTATAGAGATGGCTTAGTCCATTCCCCGTGACCTCCCACCCCACCTCTCAGCCGCACACCCTTTCGTACCCTAACATTTTTCACAAACGTCTTGTACATTCCACTGGGAAGGATGATCTTCTCCCGGAGACCCTCAGAGCTGATTAAGTGCCAGCCAAGCCGGGCTACTACAGAACAAGCCAAGCTGGTCAATGCCATTCCCCTCTCCTCAACACACAAACTCGCTCACACTCTTTTAAATCCACCCTTATCCCATCCCCTTTCCCTTTTCCTGTACCACCATCCATATATATATTCTCTCTCTCTCTCTCTCTCTCTCTCTCTCTCTCTCTCTCTCTCTCTCTCTCTCTAACTCTCGCTCCCTCTCTCTCCCCAACCCATTTATAATTCTTTGTTCATCACCAATCCCTATTATGTCACAGAGTACCGTAATTATATTGCCTGGCGCTAAATCGTCCTTTTAGAGCAATATCGATTATATCTTACGTCAATTAAGATTTCTCGTCAAGTTCTATTGACACGATGATTTGAGGTATTAAAAGTTTAATCAGTAAAATATTTCAAATCATTTAGTTTTCTCTCCCTCCCCCCCCCCTCTCTCTCTCTTTCTCTCTCTCTCTCTCTCTCTCTCTCTCTCTCTCTCTCCCTCTCCCCCTCTCTCTCTCTCTCTCTCTCTCTCTCTCTCTCTCTGAATGTTAATCATACTTTTAATACCAAATCATTATGGTTGTATGGTTACTTTCTAGTTCACGACGCCGGACCTGAAATTTCTGTATATTCAAAGTTTTCAATCAACATTGTTCATATAAGTTTAGCCTTTTTTATTTTCGATCCTTTTTCTTGAGAAATAGGTCCAGTCAAAAGGGCAAATTGGTAGAGAATATTTTCCATGCAGATCCATTATATAATCCTTCTCATCATCATCATCATCATCATCATCATCATCATCATCATCATCATCATCATCATCATCATCATCATCATCATCATCATGAGTGTACTAGGATCTTTAAATCATTTCAATTTTATGCATTAAACTAAAAAACCATGAATTCAGCGACGAGAAGAAACTATTTTTGAAAAGCAAATTTAGATAAATGATAAAAAAAAGAACATTGTTAAAGCAGCTGAACATAGGATCAAGTGGTCAAGAATAATCTAATCCGTGCAGTACGATAACGAATCAACATTGAAAAAATGGCACCCCATTATTAAATGTTCCGATGTATTGTAAGGAATTCCAATATTGTTTGCCTCGAGACAATTGGAAAACACCTCGAATATTATAGTGCAAGAAAGTATTGGTATAATTGTTGTTTTCAAACCACTCACTCTCTGCTCCAAAAGGATCTCGAGACTCTTCAAAAATACTCAAAACACAGTTTTGGTTTCAGCGATAGTCATTATTTACTGAAGATCTTAAAGAAGAAAGAGACGAGATGCTGACAGTCTGCAGTTGGGATGAAAAATTCACCTTTAACCTTCTATGGATTGGACTCGATTTCACTCTAATCTGACATCCGGGTTCACCGTTTTCACTACCAGAGCAAGCAGTCTTCACTGATTTTCACTGGGCCATTTTGCCCATGGAGCCGGAGTCTATCCCTTCGGTTTCTATAACGTGAGACGGACAATAGCAATTGCTTGCTACCCTTTGGATAGGACGCTAGTTTTTCGCAAAGTACTTTCCGTCAGATCTAACAGGCCCAGCTACCCAATCACTGATGGGTGGACAGGGGGGTCAGAAAAAAAATAAATCTCGATTGCACCCGGAAGCGATCCCTTTGCGTGTGAAGCGAGTGCTCTACCAACTGAACTATCGGGATCCCCATTGTTGTTGCTGCTCTTGTAGAAAAGGATGATCGTCTTTGCTAAACGAGAGAGAGAGAGAGAGAGAGAGAGAGAGAGAGAGAGAGAGAGAGAGAGAGAGAGAAAGAGAGAGAGTGTGTGTGTTCTGTCGGACTCTGGAAAAGCAAGTATTAAAAAATGTTGGCCAGAAAACTCATCCTTCCAATATCGATCGATTAAAACGACCTTCATCTTGCTAAAATTTCTCAAACCTGGGATTTCACGGAAGGTTTGAGAGTTTGTTTTTTTTTTTTGTTTTTTTTTTTTAAAGCAAGATTAGGATCATTTTAATCGATCGATATTTGAAGAACGAGTTTTCTGTCCAAAATTATAAATACGTATTTTTTTTCTTTCGAAAATCTACGGCAGTGTTGTATTTGATCATTGTTTCAAGCACAGACTAGTGTGTCTCTTTCTCACTCTTGTTTTGGACAGTGGCGGCAGCACAAGTTATTTTTATGAGATTGATGTATGTTTTCTATTGTATCTAATCCCGTCTTAAGGGGATAGAATCCATTATCGACCTGGTTGTTTTCAACTGTTTTTCCTATTAATTTCTTACAGATTGTATCTTTTCTTTATTAATAGCTGGCATTTTAGCAACCACTTCCCTTTCATCGGGGCATTTTTGATGAGTTAAGATTTTTTTCGCCTTATTTTTGCCATTTATTAATAAATACAATAAAAACACGATTTTCAAAAATATTTATTTAAAGATTTGGCCAGAAATCTCGTCCTTCAAATATCGATCGATTTAGATGGCCCTAATCTTGGGGGGAAAAAACTCTCAAACCTGGGACCTCACTTAAATAAAAAAAAAACACTCTCAAACATGTGACCTAGCGAGGTCCCAGGTTTGAGAATTTATGCCAATATTATGGTCATTTAAATCGATCGATATTTGAAGGACGAGTTTCCTGGCCAGAATGTTTAAATGCTTGTTTTTTCCAGAGTATTGCATTTAACTCGTTAATTAAAACGATTTTGCCAGAAATTATAATCTAATTCTATCCAAGGGTGACTGAGTTAACATTTGGCAAAAGGCAAACGGTCTTTGCAAAATATTAATTGCTAGTTTTGTATTTTATACACAGATTTTTTATCAATATTTGCAACTGTGCATTGAGGGGCAGCTGAGAGAAAGAAGAAAAAGACGCGCCACTTATTAAATATCTGAGTATAGAAATGTTGATGATGGTGTCATGTTGACGTCAACGACGATGATTATGATATTGATGATGATGATATGATGATGATTATGATGACGATGATGATTACAATGATGATGATGATGATGATGATGATGATGATGATGATGATGATGATGATGATGATGATGATGATGATGATGATGATGATGATGACGACGACGACGATGATGATGCTGATAAAATGTCTTAATGTTTACGAAATCCGCCACTATCATAATGTCATGCAATAATATTTTAAGCCAATAGATGACCCATGAGTGTCGCAAGAACATTTTAACACACTCGGTTAAGCCAATAACAATATGATTGATGTCATTAGTCGTTCTAATAATTTCAAAGATTTTTACCTTTACACATCACATGTCTCATATTCATGATTTAAAGCATTTCAAAACACATTAAAAACATTGCTAAAAAATCAGATGGAAAACCAATAACAATTTTTTTAAACAAAAAAACAAACAAAAAAAAAAAAACCCCAAAAAAAAAACAACAACAAAGAAACAAAAAAAAAAAAAGATAAAACACAACGAAAAAGAAAACAGACAAAAACAAAAAAAAGGGAAAAGAAAAAGAAAACATCTATCTGTCTATCTATCTATCTATCTATCTATCTATCTATCTATCTATCTATCTATCTATCAATTATCCTATCTTATCTATCTATCTATCTATCTATATCTATCTATCTATCTATCTATCTATCTATCTATCTATCTATCTATCTATCTATCTATTCTATCTTCATCTCATCTATCTATCCTATCTTCATCATCTATCTATCTCTATCTATCTACTATCTATCTATCTATCTATCTATCTATCTATCTATATCTATCTATCTATCTATCTATCATTATCTATCTATCTATCTATCTATCTATCTATCTATCTATCTATCTATCTATCTATCTATCTATCTATCTATCTATCTATCTATCTATCTATCTATCTATCTATCTATCTATCTATCTATATATATATATGTATATATTAATTAATTAATTGATTTATTTATTTTATTGATCTACTTCAGGGAGAAAGAAGACGATTTGGAAAGACGTTTTGAATTACTGAACCGAGAGCTGAGAGCTATGATGGCCATAGAAGGTGAGTACAGCTTTGTGGTATTAATAGTATGACAATCGACTTGCGACATGATGACGTGAAGATGAGTCTTTGGAATATTCCCTTACCTTATTTGATATTTACTCATCATACTCGGGTAGAAAACGAATACTTGGCTGATAGCAGCGCTGTCTCTATGGAAAAGTAGTGGCGCATTACAAGTCGCATGTCTCATCTTGCAGTTGCTGTTAGTTTCAGACCCACTGTAAAATTATTTTTGCACTTTATAAAAGCTTACGTCTGGAATTATTATTATTATTATTATTATTATTATTATTATTATTATTATTATTATTATTATTATTATTATTATTATTATTATTATTATTAGAGTCAAAGACGATGAATTGTTAAACTGGTTGGGATTCACGCGAGAGAGGCCAGTGGCTACATGAGCAGAGATAAACAAAGAAAAGGAATTAATAATTCCAAAAGGACGGATTCAGTGTCAATCAGTATTGCCTTACCTCACTCTTTCAAGTTCTGACATATTTGATTGACTCAGATGTTTGTATATGTCCGTGTCATTTAATTTCAATATTATTCTGCTCGCGGCTGTGTCCATCCAGGGTCAAAGCGCTAAGGAATATAAAAGTACAATCCTGAGAGTTTCATCAAAGATGTGTATCAAAATCTACTGCCGAAACGTTACATTGTCCCAATGGATCCAATCTGTGTTCAGACCAGTAAATTAATTGAGTTGACTCTGGCTCGTTTTGCTTTAATTGTCCAGCTGAGAAAGGTTTTCTGAAATTGTTTGGACGAGGGATCAAGTCCTTCAGAATGCCAAGTTTGAAGTGTTACGTTAGCATCTTTCACTCCAGGGAGGGAAGAAGTAACAATGAGCCTGGACACGAAGAAATGGTCCGTGGTAACTCGCTTCTTTAGCTCACTTCTGTTTAGACATGGAAAGGGTCTCAGATTGTTGCCTCTGAGACATATCTAGACTATAATTTGGACACCGTTCTTCGATGAAAATAACTAATAGCATTGGTCATAATCTAGTAAATGAAAAACAAAAAAATTCTGAGGTTCACATTTTATGTTGTTCATTATTACAGATTTTTAAAAGAGTATATTATTTTGATAATGCCAATAAAGCTGTTTCTTTGGGTCTTGCGAGCCGTGTAAATATTTGATCGTGAACTGGTCAGTACATTTTTATCTTTCACTATCCCTGGTGTTTTGCAAGATAGTTACCTCCAGCTCTGAATTTGATCCGGCCATCAAGTCTGAGAGAGAGAGTAGAGAGAGAGAGAGAGAGAGAGAGAGAGAGCGAGAGAGTAGAGAGAGAGAGAGAGGGAGGGAGAGATAGAAAGAAGATAGATGTAGATAGATGATAGATAAAGATATAGATAGAAGATAGATAGGTAGATAGATAGATAGAGATAGATCGATAGATAGATAGATAGAGAGAGAGAGAGAGAGAGGAGAGAGAGAGGAGGGGGGAGGGAGGGAGAGATAGAAATGGATAGATAATAGATAGATAGAGAATAGATAGATAGTATGATAGATAATAGAGATAGATAGAAAGATAGATAGATAGATAGATAGATAGATAGATAGAGAGAGAGAGAGAGAGAGAGAGAGAGAGAGAGAGAGAGAGAGAGAGAGAGAGAGATTGTAATTGTAATTGACATTCGTGGGGGGCCTGGAGCCTTTTTCTTCACACTCATTGACTCCAGTCGTCACACAAAATGACCATCGTGGTCCGTTACTCTCTAGTGGAGGTAAGTAAGGGATAGGGACTATGTTACCCTTTAAAGACAGAATATACTTATCTCACTTCATGTCGTTTTCTATATTATAACTCGGATATTCATATTGCAGAATTTTGACTTTGTTTTTTGTTTGTTTTTTGTTGTTTTTGTTGTTGTTTGTTTATGTTTTCGTTGGGTTTATTTATTCTTTTTCTTTAAAAATGTAGTAACCACTCTATGTTGTCGAAGTCGGATTCCATTTACCCGACGTGTACTTATTTGCAGGTCTGATAACGCAATTTATTATAGGCTCATTTCTGTAATGGAAATCTCAAAAAAAAATAAAAAAATAATGCAAAATATTGTCCATTTCAACAGTGTTAAACTCGGCCCATAATTACGTTCGGATGTCAGACCTGCATATATGTACACGTCGCATCTACCCCTCAAATTATCTCAGGTAAATTACGAAACAAACTTGATTCGCTGCGTTGTACGTCGCTGTTTAGGAATAAATGATATTCTCAAAGCCATTCGGTTCAAGGTCAATCTCCGTGACCTTTTTAGAATGCAAACACGGCGGCGACCACTGTCAATTTCAAATCTTCATCAAGATGAAAAAAAATTCAAATTTTCATGATCTATGAAAGCTCTTGCTCCCATTATGTGTAAAGAGCTATCATATATTGAATTGTTGGTATCACGGGGATACTTCCTTTTGTCATTGAAGGGTCCCATTACGACCTTTTGTTCTGGATGTCATTTCACTCAACCATTTTTTTTTTTACCCAGCTGCTCGTCCAAGCATGTCAGTTGTTGACATAAACTTCGTACAATTTGTACCGCATTCCCTCCAAAGACGCCAACTTGAGAAATTGTTGGTCTCTCAATAAGACAGTCAATAACTGGACATTCTCCTTGAATCGGCTGTCAGATTGCAACCTTCCTTCCTCCTTTTCCTTACTGATATTTTTCTAAAGATGTATTATTGAAGTTATTATTATTACTATTTTTCATCATCATCATCATCATCATCATCATCATCATCATCATCATCATCATCATCATCATCATCATCATCATCTTCTTCTTCTTCTTCTTCTTCTTCTCTTCTTCTCTTCTCTTCTTCTTCTTCTCTTCTTTTCTTTTTCTCTTCTCTTCTTCTTCTTCTTCTTCTTCTTCTTCTTCTTCTTCTTCTTCTTCTTCTTCTTCTTCTTCTTCTTCTTCTTCTTCTTCTTCTTCTTCTTCTTCTTCTTCTTCTTCTGATGATGATGATGATGATGATGATGATGACTATGACGATGATGATGACTATTATTATCATCATCATCATCATCATCATCATCATCATCATCATCATCATCATCATCATCATCATCATAGGAAAGACAATCATACGCAGCGTGCCATTAGCCTATAATGGTTTTCTCCCTCAACATCTCACACAATACTGAAAAGCCCATGTCAACGATTGGATGATTATCACGTGACCAATCCGACTAGATTCCATTAATTATTCAGGCTGTTTTAGATACTATTACAAAGTTGTGTCGGGTTACAGTGATGATGTCCTCATATTGGTCAATTGGACAGGCAGTGTTCAGTTTTATAACCAGATTATTTTGCAACATCATTATTACCAAAAAAAAAAAAAAAAAAAAAAGCAACGTCAAAGCTCCCTTGTTTATCTTTTTGAATTATTTCTGTGCACACATAGAGCTCTCAATATGTCATTCATTCACAGTTGCTGTAGGTTTGGATGAGGTGCTGGGGAGTTAACTGGGCTCCCCCCCCCCCTCCACCATTAAAATATTTTAAAGATATGAGAGTGATTTTGTTTTTGTTTTTGGCGTTGTAGGATGGGGGTGTTGGATTTTTAAAAATTGTTATTTAATTTTTTTTTTTTTTTTTTTTTGGTAATACTTCTAACGCAACTTTTGCAAACTCCGTCCATCATTTTGTTACTTTCAGACAACCGTTTTAACGAATTTACGTCTTGGAAACTTATTTCGTTGATCTAATGGAGCGGTCAATTCATTCCCGTTAGGGTTTCTTAAGTACATCTATTCTATCCCAATGTTTTTGCATCGCTGGTGGTAAGTCTTTCAACTGCTAAAGAAACTGTCCATCTGGCGCACCGAGGCGAGATAAATATGACACGGTCTCTCTCTTTTTTCTTCTTCTCTCTCTCTCCTCTTCTCTGCCCGCCCTCCGTCCGTTCGTTATTGGTCGTCTTGTCCGTCATTATTTGTCCACTGCATTCCGTTGTTTAGTCATGGAAAAAATATTTGGAAGGCTGTTGGAACATTTTGAAAAATTCAGACAACGGAACGCCAATAGAACAAAAGGAGGAGAAGGGGAGGGGAAGAAGAAAGAGAGAGACTCCGGACAGTGTTTGTGTTGTGGTCAGCGCCGTAGGGATTTGCGACGAGCAGCTACTGCTGTGGTGTGGTGGCCACCTCTGATGTTTGTGCGGATGTTACAATGCATGGGGTTCCAGACATTTAGCACGAGGGATATTCTATATTGTCTATCGCATACCTGGCCACGCCTCCATTGATCAAATGTATATTCTTCTCTCTCCCTCCCCCCCCCCCATCTCTCTCTCTTACTCTCTCTCTCTCTCTCTCTCTCTCTCTCTCTCTCTCTCTCTCTCTCTAAAACATTAATGCAGGCTTCAAATTCAATGTTTCACCAGAAAAAAAAATATCGGTCAAACACCTTACCATGTGTGAAAGATGAAAACCTATGGGTTTGTGTGTGTGTGTGTGTGTCTTATGTATATGTGTTGGATGAGAGAAAGAGAGTTAGAGAGAGAGAGAGAGAGAGAGAGAGAGAGAGAGAGAGAGAGAGAGAGAGAGAGAGAGAGAGGTGGGGGGGGGGTGTCTGATGATTTTCAATTATGGATCAATCAAGCAGTGAGGCATCGTCTCAACTCTCTGACTCTGATAGGAATTCCTAAGTCATCTGACCGTGCTCATCGCTGTAATCATCGCCAGGGCGATAAGTTTCCCAAATGACAGGTATACATACATGACTGAATGGAAAACTTTCACTTTCCCAATAGTGTGTCACAATTCCAGTTAGACACCATATTTGACAGCAGGTGTTAGAGATGGAGGTGTGTGTGTGTGCGTGTGTCATTTCGTCAGTCAAAACCGACACGTGCCTAGTCTCACCAGGAACGGCAGACTTGGGGATTGTGTGAGTAGAAAATTGCCAGGAGAGAAAGAACTACGACGTACTTTTTCTTGTTAACGTGACGTAGTTGTGACAGGATATAATTGGCTTGTGGCGTCAAATCTAGTCTGTCACCAACATCTATGGTCTCTTTCTCTCTCTCTCTCTCTCTCTCTCTCTCTCTCTCTCTCTCTCTCTCTCTCTCTGTCACAAAGTGCGCACGTAAACCGTATGCTTATGTAGCGCAGTTTGCAACCTTGTTTATGTGTGCTATATTCAAGCTACGACACCGATCAATAACCAAACACAATACGTTGATAAAGGTTTTGAAGCTAAATGAAGATATGTTTTATTACAATATAACAAAGATATTATGAGATATGAAGATGAAATGATAGATGTAATAAGTATGAAATCAAATAGATGGATGACAAATTGATGGAGATGTGTAATGATGAATATGATATGAAAGCGATATGAAAATATATAATTAAATCAATTAATTATCAATACTTTACCAAACCGCTACCACATCAGACAATCTCACAGATAGGTTGCAACCATCAAAGTCATACAGGCAACTAATGATTAACTAACTAACTAAACACAATCCAGACGTGTAGAAGAAAGCCAAAAGAGTGTTCTTGATATTCAACAAAACTGTAAGGTTGTTCTAATATTGTTAATTTGTCTCTTCTTGAAATTGTTCTGGTTTCACAGTATTCATAAACAGATCAATTGTTTCTCAATGTTCTGATATTAAAATAAGCAAATGGTTCTTCGCAGGTAACTTATAAAACAGGCAAATGTTCAGTTTCTATTAGTGTCAAGCTATGAGTGTATAGCCTAAAGTTGGCTTGTTAAAGCCCAGCCTCCGACGGCTCATTCACTTTAAAGAAAGAAAATGATTTGTTATAATATGATAATCATACGAATATAACTCTATCTATATTCGAACTCACTCAATATGTTTACTTTAAATGAGTAAATATTATTTTACTTTAACAAATCAATTTATTAATGTTGATTAATATTGCTTTACTTTGTAGATATGAAATAATAATGCTTTATAGCAAGAAAAGCTTATTTTCTTTACAACAAGAATATATTACACAATTAATTTCATTATCTGATTAATTAATTGAGAATCAAAATTTAAAGTGATATTATGATATTGATATCAAAACACAATCATAATTGTAATCACAACATATTATTCAAAATCTCACCAGAGCCGAACAGATTATTGAAATCACAAATTAAGTCTACACAAGACTTTAATCAAACTCTACACAAGAGTTATAACACAACTTGATTCAGCTCAAACTTTGAGCACCACAAAGTCTACACAAGACTTAAATCACACTCTACACAAGAGTTAACACAAAACGTGTTTCAGCTCGAACTTTGAGCACTACAAAGTCTACACAAGACTTTAATCCAACTCTACACAAGAGTTAAACAAATGAGCCTAAAAGACTCCGCTGTGGTTATCGCTTAGAGACTATGAGCCTAAAAGACTCCGCTGTCTGGTCTCTTTTGAGACAATGAGCCTAAAAGACTCCGCTGAGTGGTCTGAAGAAACTGCTCAAAACTCTGGCATTTATAGGCAAAAATCAAGCAAACGAAGCAAAATTCTACCCACACAAACGGATGTTAGTCATATCCGTAAACATCTGAAATTCCTTAAAACTCCCCCAGATTCCATAATCATGGACAACAACAACCCATCCTGATACCGGACATCCTCATATCAAGGATAAATAAATTCGTCAGCCCCATAGTTACGAGATATCAATCAAGCCATACCATAACAAAGTCACTCCCGTAGAATACAGGGATCCTACTTTGCTTATAAGTTTACGGAGAAAACAAGATTGATGCCTTTCTCACAATAACACCCACACTACGTAGTTTAATTCAAACTTCCGGGCCATAGGTGCATGATCTGATACGACCTGTATCAACAAAAGAAGGGTTGTTCCGGAGGGATTACAATAACAACAACAACTAATACTACGACGACGTACATCCTGTCGTAAACTGACGCCTACATGGAAGCATTTCGTTACACTCTCTCTCTCTCTCTCTCACTTTCTCTTTCTTTCTCTCTGTCTCACTCCCCCCCCCCCCACTCTCTTCTATCTATCTATCTATCTATCTATCTATCTGTCTATCTGTCTGTCTATCTATCTATCTATCTATCTATCTATCTATCTATCTATCTATCTATCTATCTATCTATCTATCTATCTATCTATCTATCTATGTCTCACCTCATTGTACACCGACACCGTTGTTTCGGCAGTTTCTCTAAAAATGGTCCGCCTATCAATGTCTCACGTAATATCTATTATCTATCTATATACCCCCTCCCCCCCCCCCCCCCTCTTTCTCTCCCCCCCCCCTTCTCTCTCTCTCCCCATCTCTCTCCTAGCTCTCTCTGCTCTGCCCCCACCTCTCTCTTTAATCTTTCTATCTCTCTCTCTCTCTCTCGTTCTCTCTATCTCTCTCTCTCTCTCATCTTATTTAAACGATATTTATAGATACAAAAGTTACTTGTCCACTGTGAAAATAAGTCTAGTATGCCTAGGTTATGCATTATGCTCGGGATCCCGATAGCTCAGTTGGGAGAGCACTCGCTTCACAGGCAAAGCGACCGAGATCGATCCCGTGGGCAGTCGAACTTTTTTCTCTCTGATCCACCTGTCTACCCAGCACTCTAGCTGGGTCTGTTAGATCTGGCGGAAAGTACTTTGTGATAGACTAGCGTCCTATCCAAAGGATAGCAAACAATTGCTATTGTCCGTTTCACGGTATAGAAACCGAGATAAACTCCAGCTCCTTGGGCCAAATGGTTCTGAAGGACTACAGTGCAGTATACTGATACCACCGACCTCTTCTCTATAAGGGGATAATAGATGATATATGCATCCTGTGCCCCATTCTTGTCTCAATCTCCTACAACATCTCTCTATAACATTGTGTCTTAATAAATGTAAATCACAACCTCTGGCTCCATCCCTTTACACCGAGCTGCTACCAGCCAGGTGTTTGAAGGGCTCGGCTCTTTCTTAACAGATGCCACAAATCTTAACAAGGAATTGCGGGCCATCGACTTCGGAGAAACCGGCGTCTTGAGATCTCGTCATAAAAACGGTCGTCTTAATCCCATCACTTGTTATACAGACCTTTAGAGAGGTCAGATATGACGCCATTTGAATCAACAACCGACAAATCCTCGTCAATTTCGTGTTGTTATAACGGAACATTGAAAAGAAAATAAAAGCAACCGAAAAACGGGTGGTCAGCAAGTCTTTCGCAAGGAATTGGTTGTTCCACAAATACTGCAATTCTCATTACCTTATTAAACATAGTTTGAATCATAAGTCATGTGATTATCGAAGCGCCAAAAAGACTCGTTTGTCATCGTTCGTTCAATCGTGTAATTAAAAAAATAAAACAATCAATTTTTTGAGACAGACAAATAATTTTTAAAATTATAATAATAATAATAATAATAGTAATAATAATAATAATAAAATAATAATAAAATAATAAATAATATAGATGATATAATAATAATAATAATAATAATAATAATAATAATAATAATAATAATAATAATATAATAATAATAATAATAAAAAATAATAATAAAAATAAAAAAGCTAGATGGATAACTAACTAACTAACTAAATAAATAATTACATAAATAAATAAATCTATAATTAAATAAATAAGAAGTTTTCCCTAATATTTTCACATCTTTGCCCATGGACATAAGACAGTGAGGTTGTTACTCGTTCTTATAATAATATTATGTTGATTGAGAGATGGAGTAAGGTGAAGTCCTGGACAAAACGCATAGATTATGGTTCAACAATTATTGAGGTAGAAGGATATCCCTTACTTGCAAGGTTTTTCTGTACCTTACTAATTCTTCGTTCATCGGAATAATCAATTCTTACTAAGTTCTACTACAATACAACTAAAGTGACAAATTCGCCGATCTGTTTGGTCCTGTCTAATCCCGTAGCCGGGAAAACCCCGGTGTGGCCGCCGTCTTAATCTTGTGTTTTGGTGACTCAAATAGTTATTATTGTACACATTCAAGAGTGTCATGACTAACTCTATTATTTAATTCACCCCACAATAGCAGCTGTCGAGTGTCTGCTTCCAGCCACAAACTCTCAGAACTCCCAGCGGGCTGAAGGGTCACCTGGTTGAGTTTGATTAATCATGAAGATCTTTAAGTTGATGGATGCATTCATTGATTCCACTGTATGTGGTACCTTTGGGTAGTATTTTGGGGGGGAAACCCCAAGGCCGAAGATGCCAACTTTACTGACCTTTGTCTCAAATTGAGAAACTTAAAACAGGAACCTACAATACAGACAGGGTTATAATATATAATTATATTTCAATCGTACTACACATTATTTCATATCGTGATTTTCTCTCTCTAAAGTTTCTGGGGAATTGGTGGAGAGAATAGAACCATTTTCTGAATATAGTAAGGAAATTTTGAATATGTTACAGTATATTTTAATGTTATGGTCCATTTGGTTTGTCGTCTCTTATTTTCTGATTTTACTTCATGTGAAATCTTAGACAAAACTTTCGGTCTTGTCTTGGTTTCTTTTCTTTCCCAAGAATGTTTTAATTTTTTCGTCTTTTAGATATGGAGGTTAGTCTTTAATTACATTATAAATAATTCATAAGTTGGCATATCATACGCTGTGCCTGTCTGTTATTGATTGTTCGTCTTGTCAGTCTTACCTTGATTTGTGAAGGTCGAAATATCCACCATTATCCGCCATTCTTGCCTCCACTACCGGCCCGGGAGGAAAAAAAAAAAAAGATGGGGGGGGGGGGGGGGGGGGGGGGGGGGGGGGGGGGGGGGGGGGGGGGGGAGGTGGTTAGATAGAGCTGGATATGAGAGATGAGAAATCAGATGGCGCTCGATTATGTCCAAATTGTATGGCAGGGAACAATGGCATGAGCCCTATTAGAAACCCCGGCTTGTTGCCCGTTGCCCAATATGTCTAGCTTAATTTGTTTCAATGTTTGAATGTTTGAAGACTAAAAAGGCTACTGAGAAAATAAAAGGTAGGAGGAGGCGGGAGGGGTAAAGTTGGAGGTAGATCGGACAGTTTGGGATTGTGTTGATGGTCTACGCTGATAATGCTCTTTCAATGGTCGTGGTCGTCGTCGCCGCCTGTTGGTTGGCGGAGGTCTTTCCAGATATATCTTTTGGATCTGTGGCGTAGGCTTTGAATGAGAACGCGGTAGTTAGCGGTCTACACTCACTGCATGACCGCACAAGTCTTGGCAGCGGACAAAAGACCGTTGTGGGGTAAGAGGATCATGATGGAGGAATTGTCGTGGCGAGGTGTAGCTGGCGGCCTATAGTTCTGATAGTGACGGCGGTTGTTGTTGTTGTTGTTGATGTGGCATTTGATAGATTAAATAATTCCTTTCGGGTTCTAATAATTTGGCAATGGTGGTTCATTATTAGCGGTTTGTGATCGCGGTTGTGGTTGTAGGGGGTATGTTTGACGACCGCTGTTGTCGCTCATGTCGTGAGGGGAGTCCAGATGGCTGATGACGAGGACACACTGACGGCAGTGCTGGTATTTCCCTACAACTAGTCTACAATCAATCGAATTATATAACGTATCTTTATATATTATAATTATGTCTCTCTCCCCCCCCCCCTCTCTCTCTTTCTGTATATCTCCTCCCTCTCTCTTTCCCCCTCTCCCTCTCCCCTTCTCTCCCCTCTCTCTTTCCCCCTCTCTTCCCCCTCTCTCTCTCCCCCCCCCTCTCTCTCTTTCTGTATCTCTCCTCCCTCTCTCTTTTTTCCCCTCTCCCTCTCCCCTTCTCTCCCCTCTCTCTTTCCCCCTCTCTTCCCTCTTTCTTTCCCCCTCTCTTCCCTCTTTCTTTCTTCTCTCTCTCCCTCCCCCCCCCTCTCTCTCTCTCGTATATCGATGTTGCGTGCTATTTCATGCTTTTTATTCTTTTTTAGTCTGTCCGTATACTAAAAAAACAAAACAAACCCCGCTGTATTGAATCATTTGTCAGAGATCTATGCCAAATGATCCATTACAGCGGTCTTAGATTTTGTTTCTATTTCAGGTTTCAGAATCTGATAAGATAAAACACAAGCTATTGTTCCACACATAAATGCCAACAGCTGCATTACAACGGTCATTTATTAAACCTCTAAAAAGACCACTGATCCAACAATCAAGATTGTATATATATATATATATATATATATATATATATATATATATATATATATATATATATATATATATATATATATTATAGTGGCTTTTATATCCTAAGGGACACAAATTCCATAAATAATCCGAATTTTTGAAAATTTTTGTTTAAACCCTTGATAATCAGTGATTTCAGGTCCTTCGCCGAAAAGAAGGCTGTATATTATGTATACTTTTATGTGGAAAATAAATTTGTCTTCTCCCTAAATTATAATCTCTTCGCTTTTAATAATGGTAGCATCAAGGGCTGAGGACGGTCAGCTGTGATGGGTGGTGATGGTGATACATTCTGTGCTGACTCGCTGGTGTCTGTCAATGAAGTCGTGGCTTAGGCATCAGCCATCGGCACGGAGAGCCATTTGTCACCGGCTTACGGTGGGGAGAATGGGCTGTGCCTGATGGGAAATCAATTGGTTTTAATGTCACATCGGCTGCCACCACACATTCTCTTTTTACTGTACTACCGGCACCACCACCAAAATTGCCACTACTACTAATATTATCCGTCTAACTCTTTAACAGTTTTCTCCATTGCCACCACTACCATCCAAAAGGGCCACAAACCTTACATTTTTAGATCTAAATATTGAAAATACTCACGCTAGGTTTTAGACCACATTATGGTCTCGGCGAATACATTATCAAATCAAGTACTTACTAATTTATAAGATAACATTGGAGTAGCAATGCAGTTTATTAGCTTGGTTATCATTCCACCCCCCCCCCCGGTTTCATGGTCCTTTATTCTGTTCTTCTACTGGAAAGAGATTGCGTGGTTTTGCATGAATCCTTGCTGGGATCGTTTGCCGTGAGGGAGGCAGTCAGATGTGGGTTTAAATCTTTTTTTTTTTTAATATTCTCTTGTAACCAGTCTCTGTGGGTGATTATGTATTAAAAGCGGTCGGAATATTGGTATTCATCCCATGCCGGCGTCTCTGTTAAACTCGCGAGAGCCAAGCCTGGGTAAAGAGGCAGGGAGATCTCTGCTTTGGTTCACTCCCCTCTTCCCCTGAACGAATCCATTATGTTTCTATTTTTTTTTCTTAAGCGCATTTCATAGGCACTGAGGAACTCTCAAGTTTGTTTGGAAAGAGCTTCTTATTCTATAATATAATGATTGTATCTCACCATTAGGCCAACAAATTTTCTCAGCTCATGACTACGTCGGATTTATTTTGCTCCAATATTTTGAAAGAAGACATTTTCTTTATATGGAAACGAATTCAACAATCTTATTCAAATCGAAAAAAAATATCTCTCAAAGTTCTTTTCTTTGGCACTGGTTTAACCTTTATATTTGTCAAGATCGTTAAACTCCTAAAACTTTTATTAAACCAATAAGACGATCACACTAAGTCATGCCGTCTTTGAATTATCAATATTAAACACGAGTGAATTATATAACTTTTGTACTTCATGTAAATTCCCTGTGTATCGTAACAATTTTTGATTGATTCTCAATATAATCATTGATTAATTAAACATTTTCAGAAAAGATTGTCAAAGTTATAAACAAACCTGGTCAATCCAGCTAGTCTCGTGTGATAATTGATACGAATGTGGGTTGGTGACCCACCGGCGCGTGCCAATTAATGCTCTTTTGATGAAAACTACGAGATCTGATTTCAGGTTTAAGTAAAATTAAACCCTGCTTGTTAATGATCGTATCTTTCAATTATTGATTTGTTCATCTCCGGACGATTTTACCACTTGAACCGCTCTGATGCTTCAAGGAAGTTTTTATTTTAAAATAGACAAAAAACAGCAAAACAACAATAAGTTTGGATCAGAACTTTTTTTTTTTACTTCATATATCAACATATTAAAATGATCCAAAAGTTTTAAACCAAAGACTTCCAAAGAAATAATTTTGCGTCGGTGTCTCATTTGTTTACTCCTCCAGATAGAAGCTGGGATATCAATTTATATTTCATGGAGTGTACTGTCGTGCTCCGACGAAACATTTTTTTTTTCTTTTTTTCTACTTTCCTTTTTCACCAGAAGCATTAACTTCAAATTTCGATTTTCAAAAGTCTCAATCCCGAGACTTAAGAAGTTTTGACAAATTGAAGATCATCTTAATCAATAAATATTTGAAGTTGAAGTTTTCTGGCCAAAATGAAGAAAAAAACGAGTTTTATCAGAGTAGGACAGTATTGCTGTTCTCTGAAGAAAAACCACATTTTATAAAACTTTGGCCAGAAAACAACCTTCAAATATCGATCCATTAAAAAGACCCTTATTTTGTCAAAAACTCACAAACCTGGGGATTCCTTGAAGACATTTTAAAGTGTCAAGTTTGAGAGTTTGACGAGCTGCGGATGTTTTAAACGATTGATTTTTGAAGGCTAGTTTTCTGGCAGAGTACATGTTTTCTGGTATCCCTCTCCATGCGTAGCCAGAGTAAACTCATAGCCTGACACTGACCAAAAAATGACGTCAAAAGACAAGTCTTTGGCCACAAAAGAAAACAAATCTTGAGTTGTTTTCAATAGTTCAACCAATGAAATCACGTGTTTCCTTGAGCTCTACTAACGACAACACACTAGACGCGTGGCCTTCGTAAAGTTATGGCCTGATACCGTAGCCATCGTTATGTTATAGATAGTATGCAGATGACGTCAATCAAGCCTTTGTTATTGTTTTTGCCATCCGCGTTTGTGAGTTGTTCTCACTAAACTGTATTAACCAGACTATAAAGTTCATGGTTACACAGAGTTTGTGTGTTGGTCCGTTATACTTCGGATGGCAATGTTGTGAACTCCTTAGCAACCGCATTCTATCTATAGCCTGATACTGAATCCAAAGGACTAGCAGTTTGACGTCATTATTTGGTTTTTGCACCGCCTAGTTAGTGAGTTGCCGTTAGCAGAGCTCATGGAAACAAGTTATTTCATTGGTTGAACTATTCAATACAACTCACGATTTGTTTTCTTTTGTGGCATTTTGACGTCATTTTTTGGTCAGTATCAGGCCATAACTTTACGAAGGCCACGCTGATACTGACCAAAAAATGACGTCAAAATGCCAGTTTTTTGCTACAAAAGAAAACAAATCGTGAGTTAAATTCCATAGTTGAACCAATGAAATGACTTGTTTCCATGAGCTCTACTAACGACAACTCATTAATGACGTTAAACTGCCAGTCGTTTTGGATTTCAGTATCAGGCTATAACATAACGATGGCTTCGCGAGACGCCACATAAACCTAAATAATGACGTCAAAAGACAAGTCCTAGTGGGTCCTAGTGTCTACGCTCCATGTCACGTTGGATGCTTTTCTTTTTTTTAAGGATAGAAAACAGTTATTTATATTTCACGCCAGATATTGGACTCAGGTCTTTGATTTAGCTCTGGTAGCAAATTTGAGGTTTGAATTTTCATCGAAGGTCTTAATATGGGCAAGTCTATTTTAACACAGCAACTGTCTTGGTTACAGCCAATACATGACCATATATTGAATACAGATTTGTGATATAATGCAAAAGGTCCTTCACTCTTTAGCCTGTTATCACGATTGACTCCGTGACCTGTATTGAAAGATAAGAATAATTTAATTGGTGTTTAAGCAATATTTGACGTTATTATTATTATTATGATTATTGACTATTATCATTCTGATATGACGGCATGTGCCAATTTTGTGGGTTTTAATCAGCTAATTTCCGTGTTCTGGAAAAATACGTATTAAAAATTAGGCCAGAAAAATCGTCCATTAAATATCGATCGATTTAAATGACCGTCATCTTGGCCAAAAACTCTTAAACCTGGGACCTCGCGAGTTTCCAGGTTTGAGAGTTTTTGCCAAGATGAGGGTCATTTAAATCGATCGATATTTGGAGGAAGAGTATTCTGGCCAAATTTTTAGATACGTGTTTTCTTAGAGTGCGTAGATAACCGGTTAATTCTTGGCATACGATTGCTATAATACGAAATATAGATTACAATTATATCCTAATATCATTGACACCAATTTTGATCATGCTTATTTCATTCTCAATATATATAAGCCATTTATTAAGATGATTGGAAATGATACTCTGATCGTCTTAGACTCCGACTTGGAATTAATTGATAATTAATTAATAATTTTTAATCCAGTTGTGACTGTTTCAACTTTGATTGTATTGTCCATGTCAGATGAATTACCGTTTATTGGCACGGGCGAGTTTTGGTCAAGCATTGGATCTGAAGGTCAAGATAGTCTCTGAGTTTGGAAGAGGAAATTTTTAAAAACATTGATTTTAGAATATTGGCCATGACACAATGACAAAGGTCTCGCGAGACAAAAAAAAAAATAAAAACAACAAAAAACAAAACAAAACAACAACCTTTGGAGCCATTAGATCCATGGAGCCGGGCGGACATTGCCAACTGCTTGCTGTCCTTTGGATAGGACGCTAGTTTATCACACAGTACTTTTTTTTCCTAGATCTGAAGATCCAGCCACACATTCTCTGTCTGGGGTATCGGATACAATTTCAATTGCTTACGGAATCCACACCAGTCATTTTGATTTTGAGGCGAGAGCGCTGCAAACTGAGGTATCACGCGTGTAATATATCTATTGGTCTCAGACTTGAGTATGGTTTCACTGCTGCTATTCTTTCTTTGAAATGACATTCAGATGGTTCATAACCGGCCACATTTGATGTTCTCTCTCTCTCTCTCTCTCTCTCTCTCTCTCTCTCTCTCTCTCTCTCTCTCTCTCTCTCTTCCTCTCTCTCTCTCTCTCTCTCTCTATCTATCTATCTATCTATCTATCTATCTATCTATCTTTCTATCTCTCGCACTCACTTACTCTCTCTCTATCCCCCCCTTCCCCCCCCCCCCCACCCCCGGATATAATTAAGGGTATTTTGCATGTTTTTTGTTGTGTGCATGTGATCATATTTTCATTATATTTTCTCCTTACGAATAAGTTCAAAGATTACTTTCAGTAGGGGAAATATTTATTTGTTACCAAAACTGGTTTAGTCAGACATTGTTCCTGAAGTTGACAATTTGTCAAATATGAAAAGGAGGTAATAAATGTAAGTGAAATTTATGAATAGCAGACCGTCAACAATACACCAAATCATAACTTACGAAAACATTTAAGGTAGACAATAAGAATTTTTTAAAAATGTTTGTGCTTGGAAAAAATAATGTGAAAGAAAAATACTTAATTGCATAATATATTAGATTTGACCCGATTTAGTGAATTTATTATCTTTGTTTCTGAATAAGAGTTGGCCACAGTGTGATACAGATTTTCAAATTTCGGTATTCATGTGTATTAGGTAGTAACACCAGATGATGGTAGAGATGGTGAATGACAGAATATAACTGGTGGTATTGGTAGATGTCATAGTCATTAAATTTACATCTTTGTGTACGCATCATTCTAGTTATAGTTCAGAATGTGGTGGTAAAATTAAATGAAAACATGGAGATTAGACAGCATGTTAGCAATTTACATTTTAGTGAATTTAAGTTTGTGGTATATTTCATTCATTTCGGGGGGGGGGGGGGGGTAAAAAAAACAACAACCCTGCCCTCAAAAACAAAACAAAAAACAAACAAACAAACAAACAACAAACAACAAAACAACTTAAAATGGGGTCGGGTAAGTCTACTAAACGTAATCCACCACTGTCAGTTGATAAGCTTTAAAAAGTCTGTCGACGCGCTACAGATTGCCTCTTGGCGCACTCATCTCGGTAAATGTTTCTTAAATGAGTTTGCAGCTATGTTCCTGGAACCCTAAATTGCATATAATTTTTTTGTCATAAATAAAGCTTATCCATTATTATTATTGAGAATAATACTGCCATCAATTGAGAAGAGCGCTGTTGGAATGTCATATGAGGTCGTGACGAGAGTCCTGGCCATATGGCCGCTTGTATCTCGGGTTCCAGTCCCGTGAAAGGCTGGCAACCCGATATCACCGTGTCGCTGTCTTGACGCCTGTCAGCGGCTACATGGAGATGTGACAACCCACGCTCCTGCTAACGTCTACCGCCTTGCTTTCTTGTGCCTTCTGTCGTGTGGGTGTTTGAATCTCCCCACCAGCTCGACGGTTCAATCACCAAGGACACATCAATCGTGGTTAATTGTGGATCGACAGGTTGAGGGTTTGAATCTATGGGTTTTTACTAATTGCATTGCACGGTCTCATTTAATCATAAACGAAATGTAAACCGTATTAAACCCGCGGAATAAAGGAAATAGTAAGCTCTTATTATCTTTTGTCATCTGGCACCCCTCTACTCATTGTTATTTTTAACGTAAGTGGCTGCTCCACTCGCTTTTCTGAGATAATATATATATTCTTACGTGCACCCGACGGACGCAATTAGGTCCAATTAAATATAAAGAGAGAAAGATTATTTATTATGCTCTAAATGTTGGAAATTTATTAAATATTTTGGCCATTAATTAGAAATCACGTTTACATATTTTGTTTATTTCCTTATCGTGCCTTATTTTAACCCCCTCAATCTGTACACTATCACCACCGTAACGCGTTTTCGCCTTAATGTTCGTTGTGTAATTCATCATCATCATCATTATCATCAACATCATTGTAATCGTCGTCGTCGTCATCATCATCATCATCATCATCATCATCATCATCATCATCATCATCATCATCAACCTCATCCTCATCACCATCATCATCATCATCATCATCATCATCATCATCATCATCATCATCATCATCATCAGAATCACCATCCTCATCAACACAAGGGCTACCATCGTCTCCACCATTAAAACAATCGGCTTACTACTTGATCAGCTGTCCTCCACTCACACTGTCCCATCATCTCTTGCCATCCATCCATCTCTCCCAGACCGACGGTCAACATGTAACCGATACCTGGACCTCTTTGTCCCCCTCTGTATCCCTTCCATTATTATTCCTGTCAGTTCTTGCCTTGTGCCATTACAGCCAAACATCACCTCCCCTTTCACCAAGAGGCTCCAAAAGTTCTTGCTCCATCCGGCCGTTTCCACGATTCCTTAACCCCCTCAGCCTTTACATCTCCGCTAACAAAATAAAAACCTTGTCGCGTCTTCTCTAATAGTTTTGTCTTTATCCTCTACGACCCTGCTTCCCAACCCCCCATTCGCCCACTTGCGCGTGCCAGTTGCTAAGCCCAATCCGCCATGTTTGATACTTCAACACGAAATAATATTGTCCCCTGTCACCAGTCCTGGCTTTCACCATGGAAAGTGATACCTGCCAGTCAGGATCTCTTCCCTCTACGAAAGTTCACTATGTCATAATATGATATCATGCTCATCCTCAATGCTTTTAAAGTATCGTTATTACAATTGTATCCGCCTTCTCCTCTTCCTCCTACTACCACCACCACCACCACCACAACAACAACAACAACCACAACAACAACAACAACAACAACAACAACAACTACTACTACTACTACTACTACTACTACTACTACTACTACTACTACTACTACTACTACTACTTCTACTACTACTACTACAACTACAACACCACCTACTACTACTACTACAACACCACCTACTACTACTACTCAACACCAACTACTACTACTACTACTACTACTACTACTACTACTACTACTACTACTACTACTATACTACTATACTACAACTACTACTACTACTACTACTACTACTACTACTACTACTACTATTACTACTACTACTACTACTTCTACTACTACTACTACTACTGCTGCTGCTGTAAAAGAACTGATGTCTGTGGGATATTTATTTTATTAAAGGTAACGTGAATATCTGGCAAAAAATTGAGCTTTCTTATTGATAAAGAAAGTGTAAGAAGTCTGTCGCACAACGTCTAAGACCTTTTTTGGGGGTGGGGGTGGGGGAGGGGGGGGGGGAGTAGGGACATAAGTGGAGTTTGGGATAATTTTCGTATGTCTAAATAGGAAGGTCGGGTTGTCCTGCCAAAAAGGTAAGAAAAGGTTTTTGTCGTTACGTGGCAGAGTTGTAAGAGTAGTTTTGTTCCTGGAAATGAGACAAAACAAAACAAAACCCCAAGTCCTTTCTGCTTTTATCCTTCGTCCATAACACAATCGAATAAGAGTTTAATCAAAAGTAAAAGAAAAATATTATGACAGTAGTCTTGTTAAAAATAGTGCCAACACCCATCTTTCAACAACAACAACAACAACAACAACAACAACAACAACAACAAAAATAAATGAATAGAGAGAGAGAGAGAGAGAGAGAGAGAGAGAGTGTGTGTGTGTGTGTGTGTGTGTGTGTGTGTGTGTCAATACTGCTATTGTGATTCATAATTGAAGTGTTTTGTTTTTGTTGTTGGTGTTTTTTTTTGGGGGGGGGGGGGGTGGAGAATTTGTATTCTACCCCCGTTTTCACCAGTTTATTATTGTATAACGATATTATCATGGCGGGAAACACTTTGTGGTGGATCAACACCCTGTTAATATAACAAATGTGACTTTTCCTTTTACACTTCTGAAACCGGTAAAAACGGTTGCCCTGTAAAATGGACATCATGTTCCATAACACGACCTTTCTGTCATTCTTTCTTTTTGTTTTCTTTCTTCTCTTCCACATTCTTTCGTTTTATCCTCCCTCCCCCCTTCCGGAAAACCTTTGGTACTTGTCCATTATTGAAATAGTGCATGTGTGCATGCCGCTCTGAAGATGGCGGTACATGTAACATTTTGTTTACGACAGTTTAACAACCCCTTACTGGTAATAACATTATCCATCAAAGAGAGGTAACAAGTCGGCCCCTTTATATTTAATCGATCTGTGACATATTTGGGACTGACGTTTGGCCCGTGCCGTACCAGGACAGGTAAAAACTGCCACAACTACTGTATACAAGACAATTATCGTGTCAGAATCAATACGATCGCCGGGACCCCTTTATTGGGGACATCTGCTGCTCTGGATACACATCTTCTTCTCATCGTTTCTTGATGGAAATCTCAGACGTTTTGAGGAGGTTTAACTTGGTCTCTTGTTGCTGCCTGTTTTAATCAGTTAACTGCCGGACTGTGGAAGACGTCGTATTAAAAATTTCGGTAGAAAACTCACCCTTCAAATATCGGTCGATTTAAATGATCCTCATCTTGGCAAAAACTCTCAAACCTGGAACTTTGCGAAGCCCCAGGCTTGAGTGTTTTTTGGGTTTTTTTTTGCTGTTGTTGTTGTTTTGTTTTGTTTTATTTTTTTGGCCAAGATGAGAATCGTTTACATCGATCTGATCGAAATTTGAAGGACAAGTTTTCTGGCCAAATTTTTACATGCAAATTTTTCTAGAGTACGGCAGTTAACTGGTTAAATACATGTAACTCCTTGTCATGCTCTTGGGTTTATTTCATGGCACGAAAGAGAAAAAAAGGCACACAGGCGGCGATATTAAATATGTGTGTATGTGTCCGAATGCCTTCATGAAACAGTACCACCGTCCAATAATTAACCCATACCCGAGTGGGTCAAATGTTAATTTTTATATATTATTGCACGTTGCCTGTTAGGGGTTTCTTTTTTCTTTTATTATTTGTTGTTGTTTGTTTTGTGCTATATATTGCAATGTCAGACTTGACTACAAATTGACATATATTATCCATTGATGGTTATCTATGGCGTTATTTTGGTTACCCCAGACTGGCAGAAGACAGAGGCCCAAAAACGACGAGAGCGTCTCCTGCTGGATGAATTGGTGGCGGTTGTCAACAAGAGGGATGAACTCGTCCAGCATCTGGACTCACAGGAAAGAGCGTGAGTAGATTTTGGTTGAATTTCGTTTATGGCAGTGAAAGTGAAACTTTTGGGGAACAGGCACCGGTGCAAGATAAACATCTGAAAATCCACGTATGTTACAATACCAAATTTAACGATTACGGTTTCAATCTACAACGAACGACAAGGAAGAAAATGAAGAACTGTCCTCAGATTCGTTTTCTTCCTTGTCGATCGTCGTAGGTTGGGATCACAATCGTTAACTTGCTTATGTAAGATGATACCCCCCCCCCCCTCAAAAAAAAAAAACACAAAAAACCCCCCCAAAAAAAAACAACCCAAAAAAACGCAACAACAACAAAACAAACAAACAAAAACAAAGGATTAAAAGAAAAATCAGACCAACAGCTTAAAAATGCAAGAATGATGAATAAGTATCCCAAACCATCAGTCTTCCCGGACTGGTGATCGAAATTCTGATTGCCATGTTATATGACGTTGTTTAGACCGTTGCTGTTTATCCTTTGTCCAGCTCTACTTTATCAATCACCAATCTCATCTCCTACCCTAGTATTCTCTAAAACACGTCAAGAGAGATTTAAAAATTTAATTGCAGGTCCCCCCCTCTCTCTCTCTCTCTCTCTCTCTCTCTCTCTCTCTCTCTCTCTCTCTCTCTCTCTCTCTCTCTCTTCCTATTCATTTTGCTGCCGTCTCTCTCGACCATTCAACTGGTTCTCGTAATCCGATAATAGGCCTTGATATGATTTGTTGATTGCTGTCATGATTTCATCCCATTTCATATTTTGGTTGTCTTTTTTGTTTATTTGTTGTTTTCTTTGTTTTGGGGTTGTTTTTTTTTTTTTGGATATATATATATATATATATATATATATATATATATATATATATATATATATATATATATATATATATATATATATAGAGAGAGAGAGAGAGAGAGAGAGAGAGAGAGAGAGAGAGAGAGAGAGAGAGACGATCTGGACTAAGCGTCACAAATTATGATTCTGCGTAAAACATAATCCAATCCATCACGTGATCATAGTTAGGTGGCTCAGGGGTACGGTGACTCGTCTTGTAACAAAAGTCAAACGATGATCACTGTCCGGATGGGTGACCGTGATCGTGGAAGATTATGGTCTCGACTTTATGTCCTTGGGTAAGGTACTTAACACACATTATCCCACTCGACGCAGGAGTGAATGAGTACCTGTTATAGGCAGTGACGGATAGTATAAGAGTGTTAGTACAAAAAGTGCGCCTAACAGGCGACTGCTTCGGAATAAAATGGAAATATGGTTCCATATGGCCTGCTGGAGGGATACATGAAACATGGTTGAGCGCATCGAGTATGGTACATCTGTGGAAGTGCGTATATAAAAGTTTTTATTTGAGGATGTGATTTTCGAAACGTGGTAATCCCAGCCAGATAGAAAATGAGTTGATTCTCTCAAGCAATCTATTGAACACCTTGAAATTACCAGAGAAAGACACATATTTCTCATTAAATAAATGACAAAAAATTGTAGTTTGTCTAATTGATGAAAATGCGACTTATTGCGTTTTGAAAGTTACCCAAACATACTCTCTCTCTCTCTCTTTCTCTCTCTCTCTCTCTCTCTCTCTGTCTGTCTCTCCGTGTGTGTGTGTGTCTCTCTCTTTTATCTCAAGCGCGCGCGCACACACACACACACATACACACACGGTCTCTTTTCTCTCATGCGCACGCAGACACACACGTACACACACATACACACACATACAGACACACTGGCGTGATAATAGTTTTATAAATGCTCCGACCCTTTCGAGGCTCCTCCATGAAGTGTTATCCTTTCATATTGAAGGGGATGGAGATATTATCTGGTGTAATGTTGTGACATTCCTGATGGTTATCATTCTGGTGGATGTGGACAGGGACTTACAACAAAGACGGAAATCCCAGCCAATGGACGGGGTGTCTTTAAAGCTTTGGTCCTGTCCTCGTCAATTTCACCTTCCCTGGCAAAACTCTTACCCACAAGTTCACAGGTAGAAAGAAGCTTCAGCCACACAAGAAGAGAGATGGGAGAAAAACAACCATGGAAATCATCTGTCGCTTCCATGGATACAATGTCTTTTTCAAGACAGCCAGAGAACTTTAACTTCAGAAATAACTAACAGATAAAGTACATCTCAACGTATCAAAACACACACACACACCCACCTACACACACACACACACACACACACACATACACACACACACACACACACACACAACAAAAAACAAAGTAAAAAAACCAATTAAAAAAACACAAAAACAACCCGAATCTAAAACGTATTTTATGCGGGTCTATCGATATATACTGTAGTGACAATTTAGTGTTTTAATTGGGAGTTATCTGTATCGATCGAGATATGAAGTGAACATTTTCTGACCAAAATGAAAAAGCATTTTATGAACTAGGGAAACAAGAAACAAGAAGAGTGAGCAGGACTCAATGACTTCATTAGGCTGAAATTTTAAGATTTTTGTCAAACAGACCCCCAAAACTAAGATGGCTAGAGAGATAGATAGATAGATAGATAGAGATAGAGAGAGAGAGAGAGAGAGAGAGAGAGAGAGAGAGAGAGAGAGAGAGAGAGAGAGAGAGAGAGAGAGAGAGATCATCTGAGAGAGATCATCTGCTTATGTCTAGGCGTTTCCAATTTTTACCCTCTCCTATCACCTTCACTCCTCTCAGATGATCTCTCTCTCTCTCTCTCTCTCTCTCTCTCCTCTCTCTCTCTCTCTCTCTCTCTCTCTCTCTCTCTCTCCTCTCTCATCTCTCTCGCTCCCGCTCTCCCTCTTCTTCCTTATGCCCTTTACTTTCCAAACAAACCCTGTAATAGAAAAAGTAACTATATATATTATTTATTCCTTTCAGGATTGAGGATGACGAACTGTTAGAGCAGCGTATTCAAGCCGGGCACTACAATCTGAGAGATGAGGATAAATCCTGTTCAATACAGTAACAAGGAAAACGATTCTATTCACAAAGTTTGTTTCATCTTGACCTGGAAAATTTGTCAGTGAAACGTCCATAAATTATTACCACCCCCCCCCCCTGCCTTGCTTCAAAGAAGACAAATTGGTGGTCATATGAAACCGTAGATATATGAAAAAAGTCTATGCTTTAAGATTAAAAAAAAAAAGAACTTTGCAGTCTTCTTATTTCACATTCACCTATATTATTTGAAGCAAACATTCTGAGGCCAAAGTAAAAATAATATATTTTTTTTAACTATTTTTTTTTACGTTAGTATTTTTTGTTCAGGTCAAAATCCAATCAAAGCAAAAGTCTTTAGGTAAGGGATGTTATGGGATAAATACATCTGTGACGGGACTAGGTTTTCTGAGAATGATTGGGAGGAGAGGACGAACAATATTTTCGTCCCTCAATACCTGGCGTAATTCAAATAATTTGAACAGAATAGGATTAACATCCTATATTTTTGTGTTACACATGTATTTTGCTTCCTCTTATTCACTCAAAAATTAAAAGAAGGTCCTAATAATTTTTTATGAACGTGTTACCCATTTGTTCTTGGTGCTATGTTACTTTTCTTTAACGTGATTTTTTTGTGTGTGTGTGTGTGTGTGTGTGTGTCTTTTTAAAATGAATTAATGCTAATATTTTTTTCTCTAACTATTCCATCAAGGAAGTTTCCGTTGGTTATCACCAATTAAAACCCTCCCCCCCCCCCCCCCCCCACCCCCCGCGCAAAGTTTCAAAGACCAACAGAAAGTTGTTTTACGGGTAGAGTTTGAATTTGCTCTCACCAAACTCCATATCTAATCGTGTTCAACAAGAGATTACAGTAACAATAAATCCAGTTGAACTCATTGAAGGAAATTTAGTCTTACTGGGTTGAATTGCAAGGTTATTTGCTGGTTTTGTATTATTCATCATCTCTTGATGATTACGTTTCAAATTAGCTCGCATTTCAGCTCTTTCGAGATCTATCTTTTTTAAATTAAAAAATAAATAAATTTATTTTAAAAATTGACCTCCAGAATTACACACAAATGAAATTATCAGTGTTGTATTTGTCATATTGTTATGACTCCATATGTGCCTAATTGGTTATGTGTGACTTGGCAGGAAGCAGTACCCCATAGATTCTAGTTTGAAGATAATACAACCTTTTATACCTACATGCGGAGAACCCGCATAATTCTCAGGTAAATAAAGGCGGGCCTGCCTACTTTAAAAAAAAAAGAAAAATTCGTAGAATTACCATATTTTGGCTCCAATTTCAGAACTTCATGAGTCATTTGTCATTAAAACTTATTGAAACTTAAAAGTTGATACATTTTGAAGTGTTATTTGATCTTTGTGAGGGTACTAAAGTTAACTATAGTCACTACGAATTACGAATTATAAAATTGTCAAGTAGGCAGGTCTGTATAAGTCGAGATTAAGATGGATCGAGACAAATTATTTTTAGATATCAACAATCAAAATCGGTCCATATCAAATTAAGAAATTAAGGAGCAGGCACCGGTGTAAAGTAAAGAACTGAACAAGTGTGTATGACAGCTGCCGGACAAAGCAAGAAAGAAAAATACAAGAAAACAAAAACATCTCAAATAATCAGTCGACCTCAACTGAGTTTTTGATATGTTTTTTTCTTGTATTTTTCTTTATTATTTTGTCTGGCACCTGTCATACACACTTGTTCAGTTCTTTAAAATCGGTCCAGTAACCAAGTCTGTAAGTTCGCGCAAATGAATCTGGCAACCCTGGCAAAACTGGAAACTGCAGCTTTAACCTGAAAACCCAAAAGTAAACCTCCCAAAAACATGGAGTAGGTCTTGATGTAGGAAAATCACAAAAACTAAAAGATTGATTACACAGAGATACTTATTTATTTTAATGATTAGACTTTGGTGGAAATTAGGATAGGTTCCCAACCTCCCATAGTGGGCAGGGAGGTACTTGTTCTGTCTTCTGTCCCCCTGTATCTGTTTTCCAATTGCTTTCTGTCTTGGAATGAGACTACTTAGTTTTGTCCTGGCCGGAGTCCTTGGCTGGGAGGGAAACAGTGAAATGTATAGTTATAGCTTTAGGAGATATTTTTTTCCTTATAAATCATCTCTCTGTTGTGTATTTAAAAAAATATTCTTTTTAACAAGTGATTTGTAAAGATTTGAGTGTATTCGTGAGATCTTGTGCTGGTGCGTGGATGAGACATTTAGTGATCTCAAACTAAGTACACTGATAGCGTGCTCTTGGAATCTACATCTGTTCCCTATGTCTTTTTAATTGTATATCTAGAATGCTTTTTCTATCCAATTTTCCTGCTTTTTTACTGGCGCTGATAGGACCTAAATGTATTGCAAGCGCCGTAAAACTCTTAAAAACAAACAATAAAAAAACATTAGGTTAGGCGAGACGATGAGTCATCAATGGTCAAAATCGGTACAGGAATACATTCTGTAGTTGCACGCCATAATATGCAGATTTGTTTGTTTTTTAATATTATTGATTTTTAATATTTTATTGCTGAAATGGCATGCTTTTCAAATGCAGATTTTATTTGGATTGTTTTAATTTCTTTTTTTTTTTTTGGTTATTGTTTTTGTTTTTGTTTTTTTGTTCTTACTTTTTCTCTTCTCTCTTTTTGATTAATCTTGGCGAATTCCCTGCTAAGCTTAAATAAAAAATGTTAGATTCACAACACAAGTGCCTAGTAGAAATTAAAGTTGTGAGATTTAATGTTACAAAAGAGAGTCATTGTAATGATTCTTTGCCATATTTCAATAAGAGGAGCGAAGTTTTTATACACATTCTTTGTAAGTCAGATCAATTGTTTTATTTCGTTTGAATTTGGTTCAAATATATTTGATGTTTTCTTAAATATATTTATATATATATTATATATATATTATAATATATATATATATATATATATATATATATATATATATATATATATATATATATATATATATATATATATATATATATATATATATATATATATATATATTTTTTTTTTTTTTTTTTTTTTTTTAATTTTTTTTTATTTTAAAAATTTTTTTTTTTTGTTTTTTTTGTTTTTTGTTTTTTTTTTTTTTTTTTTTTGAAAGTGTGATTTTCATCTCTGATCAATCCTTTCCCGCTGTTATCATCATCCATTTTCTTTTTATCGATATGTAATATGTAGTATTACAGCAAAACAAAAACAACAAGAACAACAGCATTAACTACTTCTAATAGTACTACCACTACAATTTCTGAAACTATTATCACGAGGTATTATCATTGGTGATGGTACTTTTAAATAATAAAATAATAATAATAATAATAATAATAATAATATATAATAATAATAATAATAAATAATTAATTATATTATTATTATTATTATTATTATTATTATTATTATTATTATTATTATTATTATTATTATTATTATTATTATATTATTATTATTAATTATTATTATTATTATTATTATTATTATTATTATTATTATTATTATCATCATCGTCATCATCATCGTCATTATTGTTATTATTATCGTCGTCGTATCATCATCATCATCATAATCATCATCGTCATCATCATCGTCATCATCATCATCATAATCATCATTATCATCATCATCATCATCATCATCATCATCATCATTATCGCCATCATTATTTTGATTGTCATTTTAATTATTTATTATAGTATCACTTGCATCGATGTTGACATAAACGCCGCTTTTATCAGCATCTCTAATTCAAGTTACTGTTAAAACGGCTGCACATTCTTGCATTCATCACGTTGCCTAAAACTATCATATGTGTCATGTGTCCCTCAAGCAATAAGGTCCATTACCTCTAATGTCATTCAAACCGGAATTCATGGACGAAATTGTTGCTTTATCACTTCACAATATCCTGTGACATATAAGATTTTTTCCATGTTATTCCGATTTCAATTGTGATATTATTATGAAATTTTTAAAAATCCATATTTGAATTATTGATAACAATCATTGTTTGTTTTGTTTTGCTGTGTTCTTGTTTTTTTCAAAGATTTATGAATACAATTTTAGCATTTTCACTATTCGCTCTATATATTCAGCAGTAAAGATTTTGAATATTCATTTTCTATTTCATATAGAAGTACAAAACCCTTTTGTTGGAGTATATGACAGATTTTGTGCTTTTTAATCTTTAAAATATTTTAGTGATTTAGTAGGATTTCATTTGCGATCTTCAGCACAAATGCTAAATGTTAAGCTTGGTTTAATCATTATATTTGAATCTAATCATTTCATAATTGAACCAAGGTAAAATAACCAATTTAAATTTCAATAGAGTGTAATATTTTGACAATGAATGCGTTGGTTTTAGATCAACTATTTGTATTTTTAAGCCTTTACTGGTTCACATTGATATAAACCTCACTGACCAAACAAACATTAACCACAATGCATTTCCATGGTCAAAAATATTATGAGTCATTTCGTTGATGTAGCTCTTGTTAAAATTGTTTTGTTTTGCAGCTAACTAGATAAATGACGGGAAAAGGTTTAATCTGAAAGAAATTTAGTTTCATTGCTTAAGGATAGAATTTGATTGAAGCCGTCAAGATGATCTTTTATGTTCCGATCTTCAAAAGCAAACACTCTAGTGCTTACAATGACAAAGTTTCACAGTATCCTGTTGACCTGCTCAGGACATTGAATGGAACCGTAAAAAATTGTCATTTCTTTTTTTGTTTCTTTTTTTTTTTTTTTTTTAAATTTTCAAATCTTCTCGATATGTATATCTGTTATTTGTATTACCTCAATATGTCCTGTGCAATACATCGTTACCATCCTTTGCTCTGTTTGTTGTACAATAATGATATAGCATTACATCGCTTCCATCCATTTTAAACCCATCATGATGGCCTTCATGTCCCTGTATTTTCTTTATTCAGTTCATGATTTACTCAGTCCCTTTTTTTCTCCCCTTTTTAAAATTTATATTAAATCTGTTTCAAGTTTGTAACTTTAATGACGTACACACGTGTTGTTTTTTTTCCTTTAGTCTATTTTAAAGATTATGTGGTGAGAGATTATTTGTTTGATTTTGGAACTATAATTATTGCTTTAAAGTTGATACCAATTCAAACGCAAAAGTGATACCTATAATTCTTCGGCTTTATCAGATATATCTTTCCTCTTGTTTGTACTTATCTTTATTCAGCTTTAATTTGTTGATAACCCAGTACGGGATTTCTCCCTTAATTACTGAACGACTTTATTACTGGCATTATTCTAGAGATGTCTCTCTGTGTTCTGTGTATGCTGTCTCTACTCAAGACAAAATAGGTATGCATCTGCTGTAACATTATCAGTATGTGAAGAAATCACAGCGTTAAGTTTGGATATGATGGCTGTTGTTGTTTGTGTTATAAATAATAATATATATATATATATATATATATATATATATATATATATATATATATATATATATATATATATATATATATTGTGTGTGTGTGTGTGTCTGTGTGTGCGTGTGTGTACCTTTTTAATGAGACATGTATTCCTTTTGAATTATGTCTTTATCTATCGTCATATTTTAGTTTGTTTTTCTCTTCCCTTTTCTCCCCCTTTTTTAAAATAGCAAGTCGTTTATTAAATGAATTATGAAATAATGTTATCATTGATTTGCTGTGCCCTATCAAGGGGAAAATGTTGTTTTGGGTTTGGGAGGGTTGAGTTTATTTGATTTAGATAAAAATCTTATAAAGTTTGCATGATAAAGTGCCAAACATAAAGAAAAGAAAATCACGAGAAGCAAATCAGCATTCATCCGTCAAACCTCAAATCTTCTAATTGTTCGAGAGATGTGCTTCCATTACACTTGTGTATAGATCATACTGCAATGTCGATACATCTGCTCAGCAATCAGAAGGTCCGAGGTTCTACAATCAGGAAAGTCAATTTTTTTTTTTTTTATTATTATTTTTTCTTCTTTCATTTTTCTCATGCACTGAATGCTTCCTCCCCAATATTGTACCATTATTCTAACTCTGATGAAAGTGGGCTCAAAGATTTTCTGGTAGCATATTTGGGTAAACAACTCCCTGACTAGATGAATTGTTCTCAACATTTACTTTTATTACTTTTTATTCTATTGTTATTCTTATCACTTTGCTTTGTCATGTAAGCTGCATGATATCGCTTTAGAGTTTGCCATTATATTTGTATTAAAGTCATACGGAACAAGAACAGTGCGCCGTCTAGTTCGTTATTTTATTAGTTATTATTTTCAATGTTTAAAATTATGTGCACACTTCAAGAAGGCTATGATCCAAACTTTTAAAATGAAACTTTTTATGTCATAAATAGCAAAAGTGTCAGGTGTGTGAATATTAAACTTCTAGAAGCTGTGGAATTAAAAAAAGTAATAAACAAAAAGGAATGTAACAGCTTAAAAAAAAAATAACAAAATACAAATCACGGAATGTTTCGGGCTCAAAATCCTTCTTCTGCCAACAACAAAAAACAATGATAGCATAAATACATTACTAAAACGCCGGATCGACAGCAGAGAAATATTCGACATGTGCTTAAAACCCTTCTTCAGCTAGTAACAAAAACAATAAAAATGTTATCACATCACTTAAAATCCAGACAGACAGCAGAAGAGTGTTAGGCACTAATGTATGTATGTTAAAAAGTTCTGCTTTGAGCGGTGAAATTGTGTATCATTGGAACTGGCTCTTTACACACTTTCTGTCATCAAATCCAGGTGTACCTCCTGTTGACAGGATTATTTGCCTCGATAAACAAATGAAATATCGCCTTACACGCGTCATGTGTTAGTGCTGCGTTTTGAGCACGTTTAGTGGATACTGGGCCATATAGATACTCTCAAGTACTGGCATATATACAGATCAAATCAGTATAATATACAGATAATTTTATCTTTTATCAGAATTTTTCTTCCAGATTCAGAATTTTTAGTAAAAAATCTCATAGTAAAATTGGTTTAATTATAGTAATTTATCTGACAGATTGATGTTGTTTCAAGTCTGATACAATTGTTTTCTCTTCAAATTGAGATTTCTTTTTTTTAAAGGAGTAATATGCAGATTTTTTGTTTGTTTGTTTTATGCCTTGACAGGTCTGGATTATTCAGTATTACTTTTTGTGTTGAATCAATGTATTTTTAATTTGTTTTTGTTTTATTATTATCTTATTAATTTAATTGTTAATATAATTATTGTTGTTGTTATAATTGTTATTATTATTATTATTATTATTATTATTATTATTATTATTATTATTATTATTATTATTATTATTATTATTATTATTATTGTAGTTGTTATGATAATAATAATAATAATAATAATAATAATAATAATAATAATAATAATAATAATAATAATAATAATAATAATAATAATAATAATAATAATAATAATAATAATAAAACAATGTAATATTCTTAATGGTGTTGTTGATATTGTTTTATTTATAATGATGTCTTCTTTAATCTGTCGCATGTTTATTCATGTTCTGTTAAGTTGCATTGCCTTTATTTTTCAATGTGATCAAGTTGCTTTAAATTTTAAAAAGTTCTTTTAGTTTCTACTGTAACTGATATTTCTACATATATCTAAATTAATTTTTCAAAGAAGAATGTAGGCGTTTATTCATTTACAATCCAAGTGTTAAATAAGGCAAAGCGAAGCTCAAAGAGCACGTTGAACCTATGTTTTTATTATTAATTTTTAACTTAATTGTTTTTTACTGAAATCGGGAGACTAGTTGGGGTCCTTTGGCCTCCTATGGTGGTCAGGAGGTCGCTTGCTGTATCTTCTATCTTCTGTTTTCTGAGTTGCTGTCTGTCTATATCTTGGAATGGAATTGCTTGGTTTTGTTCTAGCCCTTACCGGAGTCATTAACTGAGAGGGAAACTGTCAAATGTTTAATATCAATATAATTGAGAATGTCCAAAGAGCAGCAGTCCTATTTGTGGTAGGCTGCACATCGAAAGAACCAGGCTGCATAACACCTGCCTTTTGAAGTTTCAATTGGAGGCCCCTCAAGAACTGATGCAACAAGGCCTGTATAAAATATGTCACAAATGCTTACCCAACAGCAGTGATTCAAATCCCAAAGTACATAAAAAGACCATTAAACAAATACAGTTCAAGAAGAAACAAACCAAAAATGCAACCATTTGCAAGAACCAACACTCCGGAAGACATCCACCAGAAATCACCGATATTTAAACCACAGAAACGTACAAGTGAGAGTGCTTGACGCGATTCAGAGAGCAGACATATCTAGGTTATATGTTAGTTTGTTTCATGGAGGATTTGTGAATCTTGAATTTTGCGATGGGCAGTTTGCAAGAACACGACCTTACGATTTATTTATTTATTTACTTCTGGGTGTGGTATTCTGATCACCCATGGCGGGCGGAGAGGTCACTTTTGCTGTGTCATCTATCCCCCTGCATCTGTTTTCCCTTCCAATGGTGCTCTCTGTCGTTGTTTGAACTCGCCCCCTTTGCCTGACTTTTTCTTTGGTGCTTTTCACTTCAGATCTACAACGTTTTTGGCGATGAAATGATCTACAAGTGTTGCTAGACCCGTAAAAACCGTAAATACAAAACAAAACGTATTTATTTATTTATGTATTATCTATTTATTTGCGATTTTGTCCTCAGCCTTGTCTTGTACTAGTGGATGGGATTCCTGACCTTCCATAGTAGGCAGGGAGACACTTGCTGTGTCGTATATAACCTCTATATCCGTTTTCCAACATGCTTTCTGCCTTTGTCTTGGAATGAGGTTTTTTGGTTTTGTCCTGATCTTGGCCGGATATCCTGGCTGGGAGGAAAACTGTCAAATGTATAGTTATAGTTTTGAGAGTTGATATTTTCCCCCTGTAAATCATCTCTCTGTTATGCATTGCATTATTATTTTTTAAAACAGATATATGCTATCTGAACATTTAAGTGTGTTCCTCTTGACGGGGACCTGTTCTTGTGTCGGGATGAGACATTCAGGTAATCTCAAACTAAGTACACTGATAGTATGCTCTTGGAATCTACACTTGTTCCCTATTTGAACTAATACCCCTTTGTCTAACTTTTACTCGGGTGCTTTAATTGTTATTCTATAAGTTTTTCTTCCTTTTTACTGCAGCGCCGCAAAACCCTTGAAAACAAAATTAAAAACAATTGTCTTGTACTTTATCAAACAACCATTTATTGTTTTTGTTCAAATATCGCGATTGATAGGTAACCACAAGTATTATTCTGTCTTTAGTTTTGGCTTGACTTTTTGACCTCTTTTTTAAAAATTATTATTATTATTACATGTAAAAAATTACTTTGTAGATTGATAAAACTGAAAAGATGAGTATGGTCCGTCAAGTACGTCATGCCATCCTAACATCTTTAGTTGCGTCAATCTTCATCACATGAAGCTGCAACTATTTTCGATTGGATTGGATTGGATATAGTGCCAGGCAGAAGAAAAAAAATCATTAAAAAAAAACTCAACCCAGACTATTCGAAGACGTTTGTTTTTTTTTTATGACACAGCATCAGACACTCCTTTTCAGATTGTATCTTGCACTTCCTCTCTTAAAGTCCTATCGTGGGCAGGGAGCTACTTGCTGTGTCTACTATCCCCCTATGTCTGTTTTCCAATTGCGTTCTGTCTTTGTCTTGGAATGAGATTACTTAGTCTTGTCATGACCCTGGCCGGAGTTCTTGGCTGGGAGGGAATCAGTCGAATCTATAGTTATAGTTTTGGGAGATTATATTTGTTTTCCTTGTAAATCATCACTCTGTTGTGTACTGTTATTTTTATTTTTATTTTTTAACATATGATTTGTAAACATTTGAGTGTGTTCCTTTTGGTGGAGACCTGGGCTTGTGTCAGGATGGGACATTTAGGTGATCTCAAACTAAGTACACTGATAGTGTGCTCTTGGAATCTACATCTGTTCCCTATTCGAACCATTTCCTCTATGTCTTACTTTTCCTCAAGTCCTTTTAATTGTACCTCTAGAATATTTTAACTGTCCAATGTTCTTCCTTTTACACTGGTGCTGATATCACTTAAATGTGTTGCAAGCGCCGTAAAACCATTAAAAACAAAAAAAACAAACCTCTCAAAAAGTTGTTTTTATTTTTATTTCTTCTTAGAAATAGTTATAGTATATTATTTGAATGAAAATAATGTGTCGTATCGGCTACGATTTTAGTCATAGAAATGGTCAGTACAAGATGAATGTTTCATTTATTTTTTGAAAAATGTCCTTTGACTTTCAAACATTTTGATGTATTTTAAAAAAATTATCAATTATAATTCAGTCAATTTTGTTAATAGGTGTCTACGGTGTGATAAAATAAAAAAAATTGTTGTCAACAAGCTTGGCATTACGCTTCCTAGGTAGATAATATTTGAGTGTTTTGTTTTGGTTTTGTTTAGTTTTTTTTTATTATTATTAAAATTGTTTTTGTCTTTACAATTGTACAAATGACTGTTTACTATTTATATATTTGTACATGTGTATAATATGTGTATGTTATTAATGTATTCTTTCATTATAACATGCTATGTTTGCCATTGCAATGGTTAATGTCGAATGCTGGTTTCGAAATAAAATGCTTCAATATCACGTCTGTAGAATTTTATTTTAAGCTTATTTAGATGGTTTTTTTTTTGTTGTTGTTTTTTTTTTTGGGTTTTTTTTTTTAATATATGGTATGAAACGGCTTGGTTTAGCCCAGACTTTGACTAGTGTCATTATATGTGAGGGAGGCTGTATGGTGTGAGCATATGTCTGGTTATATGAAAGATGAATCGTCTCGCTGGTAATCAGTATATTATATCATTTGGGTGGCTACATTTTGAAGGCGACCCGGTGCTGTAGTCTTTGTTGGTGGAATTAGGTTAGAGACAGTGAATTAGTTTACCTTGTTAACTATTTCCTGTTTTCTTTCTTTTTATAAAGTGCCTGTTAACTAAGAGTTTCGAAGGCACAAACTCTACTATACAGCGTGTTTTTTATGTAGCATGTTCCTCTATTTAAGCTCGTGGCTTAAAAGTGTCGCAATGAATGTTGAGCTAAACTAAACGTTTTGGTCTGGTTGGGGTCTTTTGGGACACTTCCCATGGTGAGCAGAGGGTCTCTCTTGTTGTGTCTTTTTTCCTTTGTATCGGTGTTCCTTTTCCAGGCTGCTTTCTTTACTTGCCTTAAAATGAGATTACTTAGTTTTGTCCTGGCTATGCCCGGAACCATTAGCTTATAGGAAAAAAGTCAAAATGTCTGTTCTTTGTCATGGGAGATAATATTTTTCCTTGTAAATTATCTCTCTGTAAAGCACTGTAATAGTTTTTTTGTTTATTTTGTTTTGAATTTAATGTTTTGTAAGCAGTTGAGTGAATTCTTCCTTTACTTGTATTTGGATATGACGTAAAATTGTTCTCATACTAAGCACATTGATAGTTTGCTCTTGGAATCTACTTCTGTTCCCTATTTGATCGGGTGTATTTAATTGTTAATCTAGAATTATTGACGACTATACCAACTTTTTATTTTAGTGGAGGTGAAATTTTAATTACCTAAAAGTGTCCCAAGCGCCGTAAGATCCCTAAAATCAAAACAATAAATAAACAAACAAATTTTAAAAACAAACGAAAATAAAAACAAAACAAAGCAAAAATAAAACAAAACAAAACAAACAACCCCCCCCCCCTCCAAAAAAAAACCAACAACAAAAAAAAAACAACCAAAAGACACACACACAAAAAAAAAACAACAACAAAAACCACAAAAACAATACATTTGGTTGGGAAGCTTGTAATTGTGTCACCACTGGAATAGAGACTGCTTGGTGTTATTTTACTCAGAGCTCTACCTTGGAAATGAGGTCAACAACCCGCTCACTCCCGATTTTTCAACCTGTCACGATTTCTTCCATGATGAAATTTAATCATAATATTTTTGATTTCTTGAATTTACCACTTGTTGAGGGTGAAAATTTGTTGCGATTAACCGAAGTTTGTTGCAATTAACCAGTGACTTTTCTATAGTATTAATTCGGTTTCTTGGAAAATATTGCGATTAACCGAAAGTAGCGATTAACAAGAGTTACGATCATCCGGAGTGAACTGTACTACTACTACTACCACTACTACTACCATCATTATTACTACTACTACTAGTAGTTGTAGTAGTACTACTACTACCACCACCACCACTACTACTACCACTACTACTACTACAACTACTACTACTACTACTACTACTACTACTACTACTACTACTACTACTACTACTACTACTACTACTACTACTACTACTACTACTACTATTATTACAACAACGGCAACTACTACTACTACAACTACTACTTCTACTATTACTACTGCTACTACTACAACTACAACTACTACTACTACTACTACTACTACTACTACTACTACTACTACTACTACTACTACTACTACTACTACTACTACTACTATTATTATTATACTACTACTACTACTACTACTACTACTACTACTACTACTACTACTACTACTACTACTACTAACTACTACTACTACTACTACTACTACTACTACTACTACTATTATACTATATCTATACTACTACTACTACTACTACTACTACTACTACTACTACTACTACTACTACTACTACTACTAACTACTACTACTACTACTACTACTACTACTACTACTACTTACTATATACTACTATACTATACTACTACTACTATACTACTACTACACTACTACTACTACTACTACTACTACTACTACTACTACTACTACTACTACATACTACTACTACTACTACTACTACTACTACTACTACTACTACTACTACTACTACTACTACCTACTACTACTACTACTACTACTACTACTACTACTACTACTACTACTACTATACTACTACTCTACTACTACTACTACTACTACTACTACTACTACTACTACTAACTACTACTACTACTACTACTACTACTACTACTACTACTACTACTACTATACTACTACTACTACTACTACTACTAACTACTACTACTACTACTACTACTACTACTACTACTATACTACTACTACTACTACTACTACTACTATACTACTACTACTACTACTACTACTACTACTACTACTACTACTACTACTACTACTACTACTACTACTACTACTACTACTACTACTACTACTACTACTACTACTACTACTACTACTACTACTACTACTACTACTACTACTACTACTACTACTACTACTACTACTACTACTACTACTACTACTACTATACTACTACTACTACTACTACTACTACTACTACTACTACTACTACTACTCTACTACTACTACTACTACTACTACTACTACTACTACTACTACTACTACTACTACTACTACTACTACTACTACTACTACTACTACTACTACTACTACTACTACTACTACTACTACTACTACTATACTACACTACTTACTACTACTACTACTACTACTACTACTACTACTGACTACTATATACTCTACTACTACTACTAATAACTACTACTACTCACTATTAATGATACTGAGTCTCTTCTGTCTGGCTTTCATTTCCAGACAGCCTCTGAAGGTATTATTCTGTTATATATCCCATTGGAACCATCCAATTTTAGGATTATAAAATTCAAACGACGTCCAGAAAAAGAAAGAAAGAAAATGATTGTCATTGGCAATTACGATGTGTTATTCTAGAGTTGTCATTGGTTACCGAATTGATGTCATACGAAGTTTATCGTTAATTGGTTCAATCAGGAATACTTGACACTACGTCACGGATTGAGGCCACTATGAACCTCAAAAACAGATGATTATATGGTAATACATTTGTTCTTTAATTTCTTATTGAATGATTGTGAAATACGATTATCTGTTTTTACCCCTGTAGACGTACAAGTAGTTGACTTCTTCCCCCAGGCAAAGGCCATTGGTTGACATTTGTTTGTTGAGTAAAATGATATCTGAATTGTTTCTTTTGCTTTAAAATAATGAATGAGATCTGAAACCCTAAAGATTTAAATATTGGATGTGTAAAATGGAACTAGTGAAAATGAAAACAATGCAGAAACATTGTTTCTTCAGCAAGCAACACATACAAAGATAAAGATCTGAACAAGTGTGTATGAAAGGTGCCTGCTCCCTAGTTTCTTCATTTAACACACACAAAGACAACCACACAAACATTTTAATCTGGCGATACAATACAATACTGCCGTGATCTGGAAAGACATATATTTAGAAATTTGACCAGAAAACTCGTCCTTCAAATGTCGATCGATTTAAATGACCCTCGTCTTAGCAAAAAATTTCAAACCTGGGACTTCGCGGAGTGGATCGATATTTGAAGGACGAGTTTTCTGGCCAACTTTCTAAATTGTTTTTCAGGAGTACGGCAGAGTACCGTATGAAATCAAGAAATCAGGAGCTAATTGCAGCTTGAATCTCAATGCATTCTGTACATTGATATCATTTCATCCAAGTCCAAGCCATTTCTTTTCATAATTTTTCAACGGAGCGTTCACATATTACGTCATCAAAAATTTGCCCTTTTTAGACCCCCCCCCTCCCCCAAGTCATCACTTGTCATCATTGACCTGACCCCCCCCCCCTCCCCCAACAGATGATGACGTCATCTAATTTAATAAAAACTAAAAGATAACTTTAATTTCACAATATTTATTATTCATTTTTCAAACCATAAACATTGATTATCAACGTTTGATAAAACACATTCAGACATTTTATTAATTTCAGAAACTGTTGATAATTTATGTTTTACGATACAATGGGGACATAAAATTTTAATTTGCAAAGATAAAATCTAACAAACATTATTTAAATTAGGCTACTTGGTGCAGGTGCTATTAAAAAAATTTCAGAAAGTGTAATTTAAAATAGTATAGGAGGCAAATTATTTTATAGCATATTAGTCTTTTAGTGGAATGAATTTCTGTTTCAATTTCCAAACATAAAATTAATTGATTCAAAAATGTTTCTGCCTTGGACCTCTGGCAATGTACTATAAATAGTATCATCAATTTCATCTTCATCGTCATCACTTTCTCCCATTTGCTGTTCTTCTTGTATGCCGCATTTTCGTGAATGGTCTTTCATTGCTGTGATCGAGGAGTGATACAATGAACATTTAGGGCAAGTTCGCCTTTTGAGAAGTGATACCCCTTGCCCATCTTGTTTCTTAATTTTTCACCTTTTTGCTAATTTATTTGGAATGCCATTTTTGAAGCTCTTGCATTTAATAAAATAGGCCTAATTTGCCTATGTTTTGATGACATCATCTTGGGTCTGACCCCCCCCCCCCCCCCTCCCCATGTCAACACATGTCAACATTTGGTAGACCCCCCCTCCCCCCCTAGCTGATGACGTAATATGTGAACGCTCCCCAACAGTTATTTTACATAATAAAACACGATGATATTGTTTGGTGATTCACGGGAATTTCTTCTCATGCGTTGGGCGTTTTTCTCTTCTTTCAACTCATCATTATTGATCTAGTTGCAATATTCATATTCAAAGACTGGGCGTCTTTCAATAAACGAACATTTTAAAAATTCGATTCAATACAAGGTACAAAATCAGAACTTGGAGCTGTCTCTTGCTCGTCGATCCGCGCTTTTACGTGGGATGTTTTAAACCATTATATCAAGCATCATCTCTACTAACTGACAATGATGTATGAAATAAAGTCGTCAAAATTATTCTCTGATAGGCCTTTATGTCTTTTGATTTGACACCGGTTCAACCCTAAAGGTTTCTGATTCGAGTCCGGCTCTTGTTGGCGATAAGCGGAGTCCTTTATAAAGGCTCTTTACTTATATTCTCTCACCGTACTCAGGTGTAAAATCAATAGATATATAGCCGATAAAAGCATTGTTTTTGTTGAATGGTATGATCTATGCGGAGACTGGCAAACCACTGTTATCCTCCGTTTAACGCCATAGAGACCGAAGCAAACGCCGATTCCAAACTTTGAGGCTAAATTCTTGTCAAGCCACTAAAATCGTCCTTCAAATATCGATGGATAAAATGAACTCTCAAACATGGGACTTCACGTGGAGACATTGGAATCTTTTTTTTAGATACAGCAACATGACATCGAAGCTTCAAGGTCCTGAAAAATAATTTCATTGGATCGAATCCGCCATCTTCCAAATGAAGGGCGAGTAACTTGACTACTTTGCAAATCTATCTTTTATCTACAACTGTCATGCGTATCATTTCGTCTATAAGCTTTTTAATTCTTACTATACCACTGGGGTACGTAAAACATACGATTATTGTTAACTCATTGACATTATAAACATCATATTCTATAATATTGTTACTTACCATTAATACTTCTTAGTAAATATTATCATTATGTACTTAATCTCATTAAGTGGGAATTCCAGTAATGCGCCCAGATACAAAAAAGCCCATCCATAGAAATGACGTCATATCATGGTGATATAAGACGATTGAGCGCAGCTGTTGTATAATCAGTGACTTCGTGATAATGCAATCCAATCGTTTTCTTTTTTAAAAATCAGGATGACCGCTTACATGTGGCCACTACCAAAGCAATACGATGTCCCTTTTACAACTATACATATTGATTGAAAAAGTGTGATTGGATCTCACCTTAGAAGTAAATTCAAAGCTAGCCAAGTTGAAGAAAGAAAATAAGGAGGAAAAAATTGATAAGTTTTAAACGAGTTGTACATATGTAGGTGTAATATATCGATTAATAAGTTTAGTTGTATTTATTTAACGTTTAGTTGTAAACTGCCAAACTGGCTACACTGCACATTGTTTTTGGTTTGAGTTACCTGAATAGAACCTTTTTCCGATTATCATCTAACAATCTTGTTGTGTTGTTCTTTGACTTAAATATAATTATTATTATTGATAAAACAATATCAATACAATACACTTGGCGACGACATTACAATTGACGACGAGGTAAACTCTGCAAATCACCGACTTTCTCAACTTTATGTTAATTTTATCATCATGAATTCCTTCGGTTTCGGGCAGATTGAACAGTTTGACCCTCAGCTTTGTAACTTTGAGGAGTACCTGGAGAGATTAAACTATTTCTTTATTGCAAATGAAATTATTGACGAAAACAAAAAGAAAGCAGTCTTTATCTCAGTGATAGGCCCAAAAACATTTAACTTACTGAGAGATTTAGTAACACCAAATTCCATTTCCGACCGAACATTCGAGGAGATAAGACAAGTACTTCAAAATCATTTTGAGCCAAAACCGCAGAAATTCGTAGCAAGGACAGAATTTGAGAAAAGAATTAGAAGGAAGGAGGAGTCAATAGGTGATTTTGTGGCCGCACTAAGAAAGCTGTCACAATACTGTCAGTTTGGTGATCAGGTGGAAGACCGGCTGTGTGAAAAACTAGTCAGATCAATCAACGATGAGACAATCCAAAGAAAACTACTCGCTGAACCAAATCTAACATTGCAACGAGCTATCGAAATCGGTCAAGCCATAAAACTATCGTACGAGGGAGCAAAGGGTTTAAACGAAAACCTCCCACAAACAGTAAACCTCATTCGAACTCAACAAAATCAACACAAGTACTGCATGCGTTGTGGTAACGACCACCGAGGTGTAACGTGCAAATTTATCAACGCCGAATGCCATTTCTGCCATAAAACGGGACACTTGGCAAAATGTTGTTTACAACGAAAACAACAAAACTTCAACCATCGACCTTCAAATCAAACGCAACGTCGTCCGTTTGAACAACAGAAATTTCGTCAACATAGGCAACAACAACGTCAACAGCAACAATGGCAACCTCAACATCAGCAAAATACACAACAAGGGCAACATCGACAACGTAGGCTACAGCATAATCAAAATCAAAACAGATGTCACAATTTGGAAAAACTCACCAATGAATCATATTATCTGCATCCTGAAGCTGACTCAGAAATCTCAAACGATATGTTTACTATTAGAAGCAAAACCAGTAAGCCAATCACGGTTGATCTACAATGCAATGAACAAAATATCACTTTTCAGCTAGACACCGGGGCAGCAGCATCTGTCATAACGAAGCAAGAATTCGATAAACATTTCAATGATCATAACTTTTCCCTTTCAGAAATTCAACTACAAACTTACACTGGTGAAAACGTTCATGTGTTTGGGAAATGTGAGATGCTAATCAAATATCAAAATCAAACCAAAACGTTACCATTGCACATCGTTGAAGGAAACGGTCCACCCTTGATGGGGCGAGACTGGCTGCAGGAATTAAAACTGGATTGGCAGCAACTGATTCGAAACAACAGCATCAACAACATCAATAAGACCAGGATGACCTCGATAAAATACTGCAACAACATACTGAAGTTTTCAATGACAATGCAGGAACACTCAAGGACCACGTAACAAAAATCAACTTAAGGGACAACACTCCTATTTTTAAAAAGGCAAGGCACCCACCTTTTGCCTTGAGGAAGAAAATCGAAGATGAACTGGATCGTTTAGAACGTGAGAAAATCATAAAGAAAGTAGAACATTCAGAATGGGCAACACCCATAGTACCAGTGATTAAAAATGACAAAACACTTAGAATCTGTGGTGATTACAAAGTGACATTAAACAAAGTCATCGCAAAGGAAGATCACCCAATTCCAAAACCAGAAGACTTAGCTTTCCAACTGTCTCATGGACAAAAATTCAGTTCAATTGATTTCAGTCATGCATTTACAAATCTTGTCTTGGATAAAGCTAGCCAGGAATTAACAACAATTAACACTCACTGTGGACTGTACGCTATGTTACGATTGCCATATGGAATTTCTTCCTGCCCAGCAATTTTTCAAAGGACAATTGAAAACATTTTCAGAGACATTCCCAATACAGTGATTTATTTTGACAATTTGTATTTAACTGGTTCAACAGATGATGAACATTTAGATACCCTCAGGAAAGTTCTTCAAAGATGCAAAGAAAAAGGACTAAATCTCAAAAGAAAGAAATGTGAGTTCATGAAAAATGAAATCAACTTTTTAGGGTACAAGCTCACAAAGGATGGTTTACTTCCACAACCAGAGAAGATAGAGGCAATTAAAAATGCACCCATTCCACACAACTTACAGGAACTAAGAGCCTATCTGGGCATGGTTAACTATTATTCAAAGTTCCTACCCAACCTTGCAAACAAACTAGCACCACTCTATGAGCTCCTGAAGAAAAACGTTCCTTGGCACTGGGAAAAATCACAACAAACAGCTTTTGAAAACTCCAAACAAGCTCTAATTTCTGACAAACTTCTCGTGCATTTTGACCCTGCAAAACAAATAACTCTGACTTGTGATGCATCGCCGCATGGTATTTCTGCAATAATCGCACATATTTTTAACAACGGTGAAGAAAAACCCATTTCCTACGCATCGAGATCATTAGACCCTGCAGAAAGGAATTATTCCCAACTCGACAAAGAAGCCCTCAGTATCATTTTCGGCTTGAAAAAGTTCCACAAATTTCTCTATGGTCGACACATCATTATCAAAACTGACCACAAACCACTGCTAGGTTTGTTTGGCGAACACAAGCCAATTCCTGAGCATTCGTCTTCTAGAATACAACGATGGGCACTTATATTGAGCGCCTATGACTACACTCTACAACACATACCAGGTCATCGAAACAATGCAGATGGTCTCAGCAGACTGCCATTACCATCTTGTACACAAACGCAACCAGCGCAACTACCCGAGGATGTTCTACATGTCTTCAACGTAATCGACTCAACACCAGTGACGAGTTTAACTATCGCCTTCGAAACGAAGATGGATCCAACACTTAGCAAAGTCTACGACTACTGCCTAAATGGCTGGCCTTCAACGTATAATTCATTTTCAGATGATGAATCGCTGCAACCTTACTTCGTTCGTCGTGCAGAACTCAGCATCGACAATGAGTGTCTCCTCTGGGGCATTCGTGTTATCATACCTCCAAAACTCCGCAAAAGCATCCTTGATCTGCTCCACGAAGAACACATCGGAATCGTCCGTATGAAGGCACTAGCACGTGGCTATGTGTGGTGGCCTCACATCGACAAAGCTCTTGAAAACGTATCAAAATCTTGTTTCGAGTGTCTAAGTATGCGCAACGCACCACCATCAACACCTCTTCATCAATGGATCTGGCCCAGCAAACCGTGGCACCGCATCCACATCGATTTCGCCGGACCATTCCTAGGAAAAATGTTCCTCGTAATCATTGACGCACATTCAAAATGGATTGACGTCCATATCATGGATACATATACGACGCAAAGCACCATCTCTAAACTGAGAAATGTTTTTGCTACTCATGGACTTCCTGATATTATCGTTTCAGACAATGGACCTACCTTTTGTTCACACGATTTCCAAACTTTTCTTACTCTCAATGGCATCAAACATATCAAAACAGCACCGTACCATCCAGCAACCAATGGGCTTGCTGAAAGAGCAGTAGGAATTTTCAAAACTTCAATGAAAAAACTGACAGGTGGAACACTCCAAGATCGTGTCAATCGTTTCCTCATAAAATACCGCTCCACACCACAATCTACAACTGAAATGACACCTGCCGAATTGCTTATGAACAGAAAAATTAAGACTCGTATTGACCTAATTCATGATTCTGTACATGCAAATGTCACTAAAAATCAAAATACACAAAAAGTTCACCATGACAAGAAATCAAAATTCAGACAGTTCAACACTGGTGAAGATGTAGTTGTTAAAAATCATTCTTCTAATGTTCCAAAATATGTTCCAGGCAAAATTATTGAACAAACAGGACCCGTGTCCTATAAAGTACTTTCAAATGGAATTCTCAAGAGATTCCACGCAGATCAAATCCATAGCGCTAGATACTCTAGTCCTACTACTACTGATGTAAATGAGCAATACATGCCTATCAGAAATGACTTTCAAATTCAGAACCATGACTTGCCTATTCCTATTCCCATTCAAAGTGAATTACCTGTCACTAGAAATTATCCTACTGATGAGTTTACTGAAAATCAATGTGAGAAAATAACTGTTGATGTAGAAGAATCAAATGATTACCATCCATCTCAAATTTCAACACCAACTGAAAAAGAATCAAGGCTTAGCAGCCCTAATCTGCCACCATTACGCAGATCTGAAAGGATTCGTAAACCCCCTGAGAAACTTGATTTGTAATGCATACGCTATATGAGTAGTAAATCACTACTGTATCACTCACACTCACAGTAAATGAGTATCATTCTGGTAAATGTTACTAACAGGGATGGAGGACAATGTTACACTGTATAAAAAGTAATAAAATTTTGATTTTTTACTGGTATGGTAAATCACCATTGTAATCAGTAATCCCAAATCGCAAATTTCTGATTTTGATTCCATTTTAAATGAACCCCTTATGTCTTCAACATAGGATGGAGGGATGTAATATATCGATTAATAAGTTTAGTTGTATTTATTTAACGTTTAGTTGTAAACTGCCAAACTGGCTACACTGCACATTGTTTTTGGTTTGAGTTACCTAAATAGAACCTTTTTCCGATTATCATCTAACAATCTTGTTGTGTTGTTCTTTGAGGTTTGACTTAAATATAATTATTAATATTGATAAAACAATATCAATACAATACACTTGGCGACGACATTACAGTAGGCCTGACATCCGAACCCGATTATGGGCCTAGTTTAACATTGTTGTAATGGACAATATTTTGCGCCATTATTTAATATTCCCATTACAACAATGAGCCTATGATAAAAATAGGTTATCAGAACTGTAAATAGGTACATGCTGGTTTTAGGTAATCAAAATGTTTGGATTTGGCGGATGTCTGACTGAGCCATTGAAACGACAGTCCTGTGAATTTGTTCCATCGAAGATGGAGCTCGTGACTACTCAGAATGATCCACAACATCTATTTATACCTTACTCATGTGATAACGCAATACAGTGATGTAAAGACCAGACATGCCCCCCCCCCCCCCCCCACTTCCGCCCTTTCGCCCATTTTATATACCAAAGGTATTTATTATAATTATTCACAGACTCATCTGGGGTCAACAGTCTCATCAGATTATCCACGTGCACATGATCACGTAAATATTTTCTTTTTTTTATTATATATATATATATATATATATATATATATATATATATATATATATATATATATATAATATATATATATATATATATATATATATATAATAACTCGTGGAATAAAAATTTCGGTGGTTTTATTTTTGACTCGGAAAATTAAAATATAACATTTGTTTTGTTTCTGATATAAACCGATACCCGT
>NC_088360.1:73758601-73786101 GCF_034508935.2 Berghia stephanieae | reverse complement strand
GTGTTTGAGGATGATAAAGATAGGAGTACACATACAAAAATGGGCGTGTCGAGAGAATTAATTGAATCTAGCGTCCCGGGTAAGAATCGATCGTTGACGGAAGGTGTGGTGTACGTAGGCATCTAATTAGATGGAAATCCAATCAAATTGTGTCACTAGGGAGAACAATATCGACATACAAGGGGAAAGAACAAACTAATCAATCGGTAACAATAAGAAAAATAATAATATATTATGAAGTGTGAAAAATTCGTGGATGAATTGATAGATAGATAGATAGATAGATAGATAGATAGATAGATAGATAGATAGATAGATAGATAGATAGATATAAATTATAAAACAAAAACCATGAAATAATAGTGCTCAACTTTAGTATAAAAGGAGCTATATATAAACATTTGAAATATAATTAAGATAGTTTGACTTCTACAACGTTGTTATCGAGCGTTGCTCTCATCAGGAAGTGAGAGAGCAACGCTCGATAACAACGTTGTAGAAGTCAAACTATCTTAATTATATTTCAAATGTTTATAGATAGATAGATAGATAGACACGTAGATACATGAATACAAATATAAATAGATTGACGGAAAGACAGATAGGCAGATTGATAGATAAATCAATAAATCAAACAACAGATAGATAGATAGATAGATAGATAGACAGACAAACAGACAGATAGACAGGTATATATATATATATATATATATATATATATATATATATATATAGACATACAGACAGATAGATAGATAGATAGATAGATAGATAGATAGATAGATAGATAGATAGATAGATAGATAGATAGATAGATAGATAGATAGATAGATAGATAGATAGATAGATAGATAGATAGATAGATAGATAGATAGATAGATAGATAGACAAACAGATAGATAAATAGATAGATAGATAGATAGATAGATAGATAGATAGATAGATAGATAGATTGATTGATTGATAGATAGATGAGTAATTCGTGGGAGATTTATAAGTAGGTCTTTTAAAGTACTGGACTATTTAACTAACATTGTATTCTTTCTTACCACATTTTTGTTGTTGCCCCCCACCCCCTCAAAAAAAAAAAAACACAACCACCCCCCCCCCCCAAAAAAAAAAAAAAACCGCTGCCGGATGAAAAAAATAGATGTGAGATATATTACAATAATAGATAGATAGATAGATAGATAGATAGATAGATAGATAGATAGATAGATAGATAGATAGATAGATAGATAGATAGATAGATAGATAGATAGATAGATAGATAGATATATATATATATATATATATATATATATATATATATATATATATATATATATATATATATATATCTATAGATTGATTGATATAATTGGGTGAATGGGTGTAAGGACGAATTGATAGGTGAATGGATAGATTAAAAGAAAGACAGAAAGAAATATAAGAATACGGCAACGATAATATCAATGACCAGAATCCAATTAATTAATTATGATGGTACCTGTGTCAAGTGATCCGGGAATTCCTCGTTGATTAACAATGTGATTTGTGTCCATTGAGATGAAAAATTGTGTAATAGCATTAAACTTGGAGGATTACTGCTGATGTCGACGAGATTGGTGTTGCTGTTAGTTTTGTTGAAGCCGTGCCATTCGTCATCACCACCACCACCACCACCATCATCATCATCATCATCATCATCATCATCATCATCATCATCATCATCATCATCATCATCATCATCATCATCATCGAAAATAGTTTTTCCATCTATATAATATCGACATTTTTTTTCTCCAAATTTATTAGAAAGTTAGTCCCGATTGGTCACTATTGATGCTATACATTTAGATAAAATACTCATAACATCCGCCAGCCGGATGTAGCGGCCCAACACACAAAACTATGTGTAACCTTAAATATTTATAGTCTGATTGGTAAAATTTAGTGAGAACTACTCATTAAAATGGCTGTCTATAAACAATAACAAAGAGGTCAGTGACGGAAATTTCGTATCTTCTATATTATGGCACTGCACTATGGTTGGCCTCTTGGTTATTTCGATCTTTTTTTTTTTGTATAGACTAAAGGCTTAATACTTCAGGAAATTCTAATTATATCTATGTTCTAATTTTTTTTTGTGATGTGTATTTATTAATTCATTAATTAATTCATTTTTTAATTAATTTATTCCTTTTATTTATTTATTTATTTATTTATTTATTTATTTATTTATTTATTTATTTATTTATTTATTTATTTATTTATTTATTCATTTTGTAATCTTTATTCATATAGAATCACATCATGAAATAATATCATCAGCTATTGGTTTTACGTTTCATCCAGTAGATGTTTGAATAAACTTCAACAGTCGTGTCGTCACTTCCTCGTAATGACGCATAGTAACTTAATAACTGCTTCTAAACTATTGGAACAATGGCGGACGCCATTGTCTCCATCACAGCCCTTATAAGATACTTCTCCGACGGCATAAAAGTGTATCCAGAGGAGAAAAACTTTATAAATCTGATAATGTTTTGACTTTTATACATTCTGATCACATGACATGTGAAAACGTTCTAGCCAGCATGAAGAATAAAAAGCACCGATTTTCTTTGTTTAGAACCAAACTGCTCGTTGCTGGTCGGACGTGACATCAGACTATTGAATTCAATTATCGTTTAGAACACAGCTCGCTACCTAAACGTAATAATATTTATAAGGCCACTCAGATTTATTTTGCCGATACAATTGTTTTGATGTCTTCCATCTCGTCAGTCGACAATGTGAGTAACCTTATTTATTTTTATATATTATATATATATATATATATATATATATATATATATATATATATATATATTTAACTTTAGAAACTGTCGGCAGGAAAGACATTTAAGACAAATTCTGAAACAATATAATCACGACTGTGTCATTGCACGCGCCCAATGTTCAGATTTCTTGGGCGGCCTCACCCATTTCAATTAACCAGTAGATTTTGACGAATCAATACATGGAATTTGTGACACACCTTCACACGTGCTCGGACAAACATAGTTGGTTTTTATAAACAATAAAGTGAATGACATCAACCTCTCTCTGCTCATTGGTATTGTTTTTATACCGAAAAGTGGGTGACTATTATCACACGATTTTCCTGATAATATTATAAACGTTTAAATTTACACATTGTTTTCTGTTTTTGTTCTATTGACCAAACGGTAGAACAGTGAGTATTTTACTAAGACACATACCATCGATAGTAAAGCATGTGTAGTTTGCTATATTAACCAATCACTGATATTGTGTACATAATGACGACTGTCCGAGAGGCATGGTTGTCTAAGTATCTATTTTAACTTACTATGCTTTGAGAAAAAAACAAAAAAAAAAAAAAAACAAAACAAAACAAACAAAAAACACGTTTTGAATATTTTGGCCAGAATACTCGTCCTTAAAATATCGAAGTCTCAGGTTTGAGAGTGTCTACCAAGAATTGATTCGTTTAAAGCGATCGATATTGAAGAACGAGTTTCTGGCTAAAATTCTTAAAACGTGTTGTTTTATTTTCAAAGTACGGCAGTATCGCCACACGGTACAAATTTATTGTTTATGAAAACTCCTCACAGCCCTATGAGCACCAAGGTGTCTACTTGTGTTGTGTGCTATATGTGTTTGTCTGTCTGTGTTTTGTGTGTGTAGTGTGTAGCATGTCTCTTCATTGTACACATTTTGATTTTGTATCTCGTGTGCCCATATCAAATGACCTTACAACGTCCACACTGTGCTTTTACGATCAATTTTAACTGTTTTCATTTGCAAGCTCTCGGTTTTATTCTCTTATTTGACTTTGGAAGGTTGATTTAAAAACTTATAATTTTGTGTAACACTTTAACCATGGGGATTATTGATGATTCGAGTCAGGGCAGTGGCATTGCTCTGTCAAGGATGTTGGTTTGCACCAACAATAAGTCAAAGCAATGTCTGACAGACATAACTAACATTGAGAAAGAGGAGCTGGATGCAGATAAGGTAAGCAAAGCATAGGAAAAAAAGATTGTATGGATGATAAAGTACGTATTCCTTCAAAAGCCACGGAGCCGGAGTCTATCCCGGTTTCTATGGAAGAAACGAAATTGACGTCACTCAGTTCCATTCTATTGTTTTTAGACAGCTATTTAAATGATTAGTTCTCACTGAATTATATCAATCAGACGGCTATAAACGATCATAAGGTTACGTAACACAGTGTTGTGTATTGGTATGCTACATCAGGCTGGCGGGCGTTGTGGGTATTTTACCTAAACGCATCGCATTATTAGCGTGCAACGGACAATAGCAATTGCTTGCTATCCTTTGGATAGGACACTAGTATATCGCAAACTACTTTCTGCCATATGTAACATACCCAGCTACCCAATCTTCCCTGGGTGGACAGGGGAGTATATATATATATATATATATATATATATATATATATATATATATATATAATATATATATATATATATATAGGTATATATAAATATGTATATAAATGTGTGTGTGTGTGTGAAGTGGACAGGGAGTATATATATATATATATATATATATATATATATATTTTATATATAGGTATGATAAATATGTATATAAATGTGTGTGTATGTGTCTGTGTATATGTGTGTGTGTACTTCATGTGCATATTCGTTACTACATCTAGAATGACACAAATAGTTATCGTTATTAATAAAACTCTAAAGACTAATGACAAATTTTTGTCATCGGACATGTCAAAGAAGTCAACAATGAAGTGCCGCCGGTTATTTTCCATTAGTGACAGCCAAGTGTTACAACATGACGTGAACGACACTCGAAATAAATGACGCTATTAACAACGCATTTTCTCAAAATGAAATAATCCCTTTTCAATTTGTCTGCGGTGTTGGATTGAAAGATCGACCAGATTGGAACAAAATAGCGGTCTGGTTAATCAAACCCCCTCCTCATCCTCTTCTTTAGATTCAGTCACCCATTCACTCATTCAATCTGTCTGCAAGTCTATCAAAAGATGCTTGCTTTTCTTGACTCCGTCGTGAAGGATTTCATTAGACCCGATTTGTTTTTCTTACTCCAAAAAACATGGCAGAAGGTTGAGCTGCGTCGGCGCGGTGTCAGTTCTTGAAAAGCCATTCTATAATTTTGTATGACACGACAAGAGACTGTGAAAGCAGGAGGATAATCATGTCATTATCTTGAATACAAACATTGGCACTCACTCTTCCGTTACTGTTGATGATGATTCTGCTACAGTGCTAGTAGCCTAACCGTAAACTCACTATTTCACTAGTTTTCCACTGTTGTAGTCTTCCCCTTTTCACGTCTAACAATTTCCATTCACCACCACCTCCGCCACCACCATCAAATATTCTTCCACCAACTTCATAACTATCCCTGTCTTCCAACCACACCCCGCCCCACCTTTTATATTGTGACCGCGCTACTATTGAAGCCCTCGGTGTGAGTTATTGGTTGTGAGCACGGCGCACGCGCAGTTCTAACAAAAGCTGTCATCTTCCGGTGGGCGTGTCCACCTTCCGTCCCAGTCACGTGTGTCTACACTCCATGCCCGTAAAACACTGCAATCATCCAAGATGGCGATTTCTTTTTTGTTTTTGGCCCATCCACCAGCCAACCCGCCAACCTTCCATTCAACCCATCCTTTTTAGCCGACGCTTCATATTTCCACCGACTTGTAAAAAAATTGTATTGTTCTCGGCGATAAAATAACATGTTTCGGTAGAAGAAATAACAAGTTTGTGTCGCTAAGAGGTGGCGGATCCTGTACTAAACAGCCAAGCAATCGCTTGTAGCACAGTGTACCAGCGTCCAAGAAATAACTAGGGGTATGTGGCACACGTGGATCCATTGGTGGCACACAGGCACGGTTCAGCCCCTCCAATCTGTTGGTTTATATAAGTCATCCGTTTTAATCCCTTACTTTTTTCAGATCATTTTAGCAAGACAATATTTTAATAACAAAATAAACTTGCCTTTGTCCTATTACTTGTGCGTTTTTGTGGGATTATCTTTCCAATCCTCTTAAATCACAAGTGCTGATGAGCTTAATGAGTTTTTAACATGCATTTAATTTACTCTGTTTGTGGAAGTTTACAATTATACATTTAAATATATTTGGCTTTTCAGAAAGGCAGTTTGATTTTCGTCAACTATTAAATCCTCGCTGCTTTGTGCCAGTCTGGTGTTTTAAAATAATTAACAACGTATTGGCTTGAATATTTCATCCTTGTTGATTGACTGACTTTGTGAAAGACATTGAACAGTTTTTGTCTTGATTGCCTAAAGATGATCCAATGTTTATTTTTCAATTATGTCTGGAAGAGCTTAAGCTGAGACTGAGTAGTTGGATGATGTGGAAAAGATGACGTCACCAAGGCACAAAACACCGAATTACCAAATTTTAATTGAGATGACGCAGTTAGACATATTAAAACCGTTGATATAAATTTGGCAACTTTTGTTGTACAAGTAATAAATGCAATAATTTCTAAACTCTAAAAAAAAAAATAAAGAAGTATTTTGAACAAAGTATTCCGAGACGGTCTACGTGCGGCTATGTGGTCTTGTGGTATGACACTCGCTTTCGGATCGGAAGCTGGCAGTGGTTCTCTTTACTCCCATTCTCTCACCGTACTCAGGTGTAAAAATAGTACCTGGCCGTTAACAGCGATGTCTCTGTCCGAAAAATGTGTAATATCGTCTAACAGGCGTCATGTGTCGTCCTACATGTCACGTGTTGCTGTTGGCCAGGGACCCATTGTAAAGCGCTTTGAGCACGTTTAGTGGATATTGCACTATATAAAAGCTCTTTTTTTTTAATTCCGAGACGGTCAATAATTTGTTTTTTGAGTTATGAATTAGATGTCTATGAGGTCTGTTCAATACACAAATTTCTTTTTGTTATATCTTAAAAACCACAAAACACAGCACCATCAATTATGGTCCAAAGTACCTCTTTTGTGTTAGCTACTCAACAATTCACAGCCGTTGTCCACACATTTCTGCCACCGACGCAGCCTGGTGTCAAATGAAGTCCCATGGATATTGTTTTCCAACTCTTTTAAAACGATCTTTGTTGGCAAAATAATCTCATCCTCTGATGAAAAATGTGTTCCCTAAGTATGTTTCTTTATATTAGGAAAAATGTAAATGCAAACTGACGTCAGATGACGTAGAATCGAGGGTGATCCAATAAATTATCTTAGTTGTTTGAGTACAAAAGTTCCGTCACTACCCTGGCTGTGCGCGCAATGGCGTTGTGTTCAGGATGGTTTTAAAATATTTTGAAAACCTAATACAGGGTCTCAGTGACAAATTATGTAGCAAGCACTTGTGTAAGATAAATATAGGAAAAATTGTGTTTGAAACAATGTTAGAAAAAGCAAGATTGGAAAGTAAAGGGAAAAACATCCCAAAAATTCAGCCTGCCTCGACTGCCACTAAGTTGTTTTGAATGACTATTTTGTAATTGTTTGCATTTACAGTATGTATTAGTATTGCCTGTTGTAACAAGCCCGGATAAGATAATGCCTTTGATGTCAATAAAGATATTGTGTATGATCTTCAGTATACCATGATTGCGACAATCTTTTACTGAGGTGGTCTATTTGATTCTAACCAAACAATTGACTGCCTTTTCAACGTCGGGTGTGATTATCCTACTCACAGTGAGTGTGTGTTTGTTTGTGTGTGTGTGTGTGTGTGTGTGTGTGTGTGTGTGTGTGTATGTGTATGGGGGAAGGGGTCCCGATAGCTCAGTTGATAGAGTACTAGCTTCACATGCAATGACGACCGAGATCGAGCCCAGGTAAAGTCAAGATTTTAATCTGACCCTTTGTCCACCCAGCAGTGATTGGATAGCTGGATCTGTTAGATCTGGTGGACAGAACTTTTCAATAGACTAGCGTATTATCAAAAGGGTAGCAAGCAATTGCTATTGTCTATTTCACTGGGCCAATTCCGGCTCTGTGTGCTTAGTGGCTATCATAGAGAATACAGCTGGTGGCTATGAAGGACTACTACTTTCTCAACCGTTGTCGTGACAATGGCAATTGATGCATCTTCTACATGCTGACATCCAGAGCTCAATTCATCTTCAAGGAATGTTCTGCCAGCTTGATATTCTTTTATTCACCATGTATCTACTAAAGGCCGGAGCATGATCGACTATGGTAGGGGTTAGATCTTGGTAGATATCGAAAGAGGTTTTCCCCAAAAGAACCAAAACTTAAAGATTAATCGGATATCAAATCTAAAAAAACGATTCTTTAAAATTTGTGACATCCATTTTGCTGGGAAAAGTCTTGTCATAGAGGGAAAACAAATATTTTAAAATTCAAACCCCTACGACAAAGTCCTTTTAAAATTGTACAATCAATTTCTGAAATAGTGTTCTTTGAAACTTTAGGTATATCATGGGTAAAGATTTGTAGACTCTACAGAAATAAGATGGTTATTTCTGAAATAGACCTCGTATTTTGGAACACACACACACACACACACACACACACACACACACACACACATGCACGCTAGCACGACACGTGTTTTAATTGGTTTGGCATAGTCGAGTCCATCAAAACAATTATTTTTTGAGGACTGATTTTGTGAGGGACACAACGTGTTATTTTGAGATTCTAATGTAATTTCAGATGATATTTATATACCTTTTGACGAAGGTTGTGTGTGTGTGGGGGGGGGGTGGCACTTCCGTGATGTATTTGACTTGGTGTAATATCGCACAGCCATGCTACTAAAAACCTTTAAGAATAGTTTAATGATAATAATAATAATAATAATAATAATAATAATAATATAATAATAATAATAATAATAATAATATAATAATAATAATAATAATAATAATAATAATAATAATAATAATAATAATATGATGATGATGATGATGATGATGATGATGAATGATGATGATGATGATGATGATGATGATGATGATGATGATGATGATGATGATGATGAGATGATGGTGGTGGTGATGGTGGTGGTGGTGGTGGTAGTGGTGGTAGTGGTGTGATGATAATGATGATGATGATGATGATGATGATGATGATGATGATAATAATAATAATAATACATGGCATTTATTTCGCGCATTTTCATCACTGTGTGATGCTCAATACACGTTACAAATAAATATACAAATGTTACAGCAGTTTATGGAATATCCTACCAATATCATGAAACTGTAACGGTAAAAAGTTAGTGCTTTAACAATGATTAGTTCGCAAATCAGTCTGAGCTTTGTTGTTTTTTTTAATGTTGAAACTGTGAATATCCAATATCGATGTTATATCAAAATCATTTTTTTAGGTGCACAAAACAAAAAATTTACCAAAAAATTACAGACCATTTTTATTGACCATGCTTGAGACGAATTACTGTTTGCAAAGTGAAGACTATATTGAGAATTGATCAGAGGATCTCGGCCGACTTTAAAAAACGCCGCAATGTTGTGTAAATTTTCAGATTTAAGTGATAAAAATGTTATTTTTAGTTCCCAGTCCCACATGATTATTTTTTCTCTCTCCGGGAATTCTTTAAACTTAGGCTATTTCTCCCATATTGATCTACACTTGCGCAATGAGATTAAATCTATTTCTGTAAACATGGCAAAGCAATTGATCAAAAGGGTAATCATTGTAACATTTTACATTTAAAACAAGGCCAGAGCAGCTATTGGCAAAAATTGCAGTTTTGATATTTATTGCTGCAGTAATGAAAATACTTCGTTTTCTTACTTGCATTAGAATTACAGATTGTTCGTTTTATTATTTTCAGTATAGTCTATTAACCCAGTATTGTTATTTGCAGTTGCACTGCAATTAGAGCGTTGTATAGCTCTATTTATAATAGTACTGCTTTTCTAGAGCGTTGTGATAATATTTGTAGTATCTAAGTACCAATGCAGATTGAGTGTCGTGATATTTGTAATAAATAACAATCATGAAATGTTCTAGAATCTTCAATTTATCATACAAAGACAAATATAAGTGAACTTTTCGGTTTGCCCCATTGTCAACAAAACACGATGAATGAGATATTAAAGACGATTGAGAGATGTAAGGATGGTATTGTTAAGGCAAATAAACAAAACAATGCTGTTATTTACAGTATAGCATTGATGTTTAAATAGTGTGTCATTTGCCACTTGCAGAATGGACTACAGTTTGTGTTCTATAATGTTCAATAGTTCTGCAGTTTGATTGTTATGTTATATTCAGTTGTTAGAAATATTGCAAAAAGATAAGGAAGTGTTGATGTTCTTATCCTTTCCTTCTTCTTTCTCCTTCACCTTTTCTTTCCTTTTTTGTTTGTTTGAGCATTCGACTGGGCACTCAAAATAGCAATGACTCATGTCATCGCGTGTGACTTGTGTACCGGTCAGGCGACAAGGCGAGTACCAGGTGTTTAGCTGATTGTCAATATTTGTTGTTTCTACACACTCTACTTTCACTCTAGGTCACCAAGTTGAACGTATATCGGAGCTCAAGACAAAAGGACATATTCATAATTAGTCATGAAAACTCAAAACCAATCCAGCTGTTTGATGTAATTGTAAGTCAATATGCAGGAGAGATTGTTTTCCTGTCATCTATATCAAATTCTAAAGCGTATGGACGCAATGCGCCCAGAGTTCAGTTATGATGCATTAAATTTTTAAAAAAAATCAAATGATATTAATTTATCTCCAAACATGAAAATCAACGATCTGATAGGAAAAAAAAAGATAGACGGAAAAAAGAGCAAGTTTGTCGTGTGCCATGCCACTGTCTATTAGAATTAATGAAGATAATCCTGAATCGTTCAATCCCGGTCAATTGCCATTTATTGAACTCGTACCGAAATGGTTGGCAATGAGGTCGGACATAAACCGACTAGTTCAGACCACAGATCACTAGTAGGTCATGTGTTATCCATGGTTCAGACTGCCCAGTACCTTTCATATTATGATTTCTCCGTCCTCTTCACAGCATTAGATTGTTTTAATTTTCATTTGAGCCTTAGTAATTCTGTCGTCCACTGACAAAATAATTTGTGTATATTTTTAAAAACATTTTGGACGGAAAATGTCAGGCTATCGATCGATTAAAATCATCCCAACTCGCCTTCCTCCTCCTCCTCCTCCTCGACATAAGTCAACCCTCAATGATGAACATAATATAGTTCGTCACTTTCTCAACTAGATCGCCAATAAATTCATGTAATAAGATACAAGCTAGTTTGATTCAAAAGCTTACGGATTTTCATGTTATAACAGGTTCTCGTCGATTTCTGAATGGAGTTTTTGACCTCCTATGGTGGGCAGGGGGTCACTTTCCTTTGTCTTGTTTTTCTGTTGTGATTTAATTTTAATTCTAGAATTTTTGACTATCCCATCTTATTCCTTTTTACTGGTACTGATATGGCCTGAATGTGATACGAGCGCCGTAAAACCTTTCTCTTTGGTTTGAGATTTGAATATAGAATGACATAATACAGCTTTGTACCCGGATTTAACGACTGCATGAAGTCCATACACTTGGCATTTGTGCAGAAGCATGAGACATGGCCCTTATGATTGGAAACGCAAAATTTCCTGACGAATATTTATCATACGTTAAAAGTATTTTATGAGCTACGGGTAAAGACTTTACTTGCTCCAGTGCTTGATCCTCAGAATTGTTTCCTGTTACTTTTACCAAAAATGTTTGTTGTTGTAAATTGCAGAATTGATTGAACGTTCCTCACACAATTACTTTTTATTCGACATTGTAGATAATGTGTTCAAAGGGAAAAGACCATGTTTAATAAAGTCAACCTTTCTTTACTTCAGCAAATCATCATTCAGAAGAAAAATATTTCTCATTAATTGTTTTCCTCTGCCTTACATAACATTGTATTATATACTGCTTTTAATTTATACAGAACTTGTACCATATATTGACAAATGGGCTTATTGTTTTCCAAATTCGTATTAGGACTCATATTCTCAAAACTCTTTTTAAAAACAGCATACGACTATTAAGGTTCCTTTATATGTATACAAAAATCTTGCATTCAAACAAACAGGACTATCTTATTATTTGGGTTAATATTATTTTTAGAAAAAGTCACATTCACAAAAAAAGCAGCAAAAAAATCCACAAAAAATATCGGGATAATTCATTTTAATTACAAGAGAAAAGTGTCTGGAACCGAGGATGGGGAATCTTTCGAAAAAGAAAATATAAAGAAATACAGTAAAGAAAATCCTTTATATGCTTTGTCGGGTCTAATTTTCTGGTATGACTAATTTTATAGTACAAAACCATTGGATCTTTCCATCCTCGGGGCATTTCAGTTTGCTGTGAGCAGTCGATCGAAGCATTTAGCGTGCGTTGTTTTCCTATCTCGTTCCTAGATCACCACAAAACACAGATTTAGTTGGTGTGATCCTATTACCGTTTCCCCCAAAACCTCTTGTCATGCATCCCTCGTCGATTCTCTAAGGCGATTTTCTACACTACCACACATTCACAAGATTACAAAACCGTAAAAAAAAAAAATACAAACTCAAACACAGCAAAGCTCTTTTTTTTCATAATAATAAGTTGTTGGGAGGACTTAAACGTTATTTATTATTCCCCCTCTAAACCCAATTCTCACGAAAGTATAAACATCTTTACACTTGTAAATCAGCAAAAGCTTAATTATACTACATTATCACTGTTCACAAAATCGACTTGAGCGACATTTTCCGTTCTTGTTTGTTATTGGTCATAACATCAGCAATTTTCTGCATTCTAGTCGAGATGAGTAACGGCAAAGAGGGGGGCACGGCGTGATACCAAAAGACAGTCCAACAAGCTAAGGCAAACAGAGATGGTGGAGATGTATGTTGTGTAGTGCATTTGGGGAGTTAATCACGAACCATCACAAATATATTATATATGAGTCCACAAGTCCGTTTCGTTCCAAAGTACATACATTTTTAAAAACTATGTTTGAAAAAAAATATAATAAGTCAACACCATCGCCTTTTAAGCTTACCTTATTGGCCTCTGTCAAAATCACGTTGGAAATACAAAGTGCAAGTGTGTAAATTATATACAAACGTGCACCAAGCTTACTTCGTGACAGGTCAGGACAAAATGGCGGACTTTGGACGTATTTGTGTAGTCTTTCCTGTTGCCATTAGCAACGGTGCTCGGGACATCAGTCGCGTGTTTGAAATCTTTCAAATTCTTGACAGCTTTTATAGCATGTTTTGTTATTTATAGTAATAAGTTCGTATTTTTTTCCTGATTGCCAAATTCTGACTTTTGAGCAATTTTGATATTGTGAAGTGGTTGTTCAGGAGGCTTAATTGAAATTCTTAAAGGAGATTGCTTAGAATGTATGTAAGTTTGTGAAATTAGCAATAGCATATTTATTTCATTTTTTTTAACGTAATGGGCTAATTAATAAACAGCTATAAAATACTGTTTTCCTTTGGCGCCAATAGTTGATTCCCACTTCTTTTTCTTCTTCTTCTTCTTCTTCTTCTTCTTCTTCTTCTTCTTCTTCTTCTTCTTCTTCTTCTTCTTCTTCTTCTTCTTCTTCTTCTTCTCTTTACTACTTCTTTTCTTCTTTTTCTTTCTTCTTCTTTCTCTTCTTCTTCTTCTTCTTCTTCTTCTTCTTCTTCTTCTTCTTCTTCTTCTTCTTCTTTTTTTTCAACCACTACCACCACCACCACCACCACCACCACCAATATAAATGTAATTTAACAAGAGTGGTTTCCTTCTGGTCATAATTCAAACTCCATTCTCTGCGATGATCCCAATGTCATACTGATTATTAGCATTAGATATTTAAACAATGGGGGAAATGAGCATGTGAAAGAAAAGGACAAAGCAATTCGGTTTAACGCCACGCCACTATCAATACAAATTCGCTAATGCTGATAATTTTTTTTTAAAAATGTAATTAAAAGCCAATCATTGTCACTACCCTGTTACTTTATTGAACTCATAGAGTAACACTAAGTGGTTCGCGTTGAGGACGGACAAAACGACTGTACTCTGACAAACACTATTAAATTTTTATTTTTATTTTTGCCAAAAAACAAAACAAAACAAAAACAAACCAATAACAACAACATCAACAACAACAAAACAACACCTCGTTTCATCGACAAACGTCGATTCTCGAATGTGTCGGGCATCTGGCCAGTTCCTGGGAAGTAATCGGGGCAGCGTGACTCAGCGATACGGTCTTTGCTTCTACCCCGAAAGGTACCCAGTTCGATCACCCGCCGCTGTGCTGTGTGGCCTTGAGCAAGTCACCTCGCCATAGCTCAATTTGCGGCTCTGCACTGCGGCTGACACCTGGGTTATTCCAGTCTTCCCTTGGAATAGATCCTAGAGGCAAATTTCCCCCTATGGGATAAATAAAGGGAATTTTATTTATAAAATTATTTATTTTATAATGTGAGAACAATTTAATCGAGTGCACTGAACTCTATAATTATCTGCTTACATTACCCATCCTCTATGTTGTCCATGGAATACCACACTGAGAAACATTAACTCTCTCCTTACCGACCATTTTCAGTATTTTCCCAAAATGGCAGGCGTACCCAGCAGAAAAAAAATGATTTTATAAAACTCAAACAATCTCTCTGCAAAACAATTTTATGTTTTTATTAATCAAACAAAGACTATTCTTCAAATTTTATGATGTACAAAATAAATCTGAATAAGAAAAAATGTACATTGTGTCGTAACAAATGTGATGATTTTGCTGTAGGTGGTAAGAAGAGGGTTAATATATGTACATGTTTTCCTAATTAGATGTCTTGACTTCTTCAATAAGAGCGTTCGACAAACTTTTAAAAAATTGCTACCCAACCTTAGAGGAATGAAATTTCAATGCTAAAATTTTGTGTAGAGACATTTTTTTTTTTCGTCACAATCACCAGCCACAACAACGTTTTTACCATCGGGGTATGACATTCAAAAGCCCTTCATTAATTACATCATCATTCGCTTGCCATTCAAGGCTTGTTTTCTAATTTTGTGAATAAAACGTATGATGTGTCCAAATAGGGGGATAAGGTAGGTGTAGCCTATTTGTATTCATATTTCCAACGTGTCGAAAATGCTTTTGGGATCTGTGTGCTGGCACGTCGTCATGGAGCAAAAGGACTCATTTCCTCATATTTCCTCGACATTTTTTTTTATCTTAATGCTTCCTTCAGTCTCGTCAATAAGTTGGAGCAGTGGTCGCCATTGATAGTATGACCTTGTTGATGGTAGTCTTTTACAGCCACATAATCCTGGTCTAAAAAAACGGAGAGCATCACTTTTCCAGAGGAAATTTGAACTTATGCCTTCTTTGGAGGAGGAAAAGATGGAGTTTTCCGTTTGAAAGTAACAAATTGGCAGCAGGGACTGGTCAAGGGAAGCTATTTTTTTTAGATAATTTTCCTCTCCTATTTTTCTTTCTGTTTTGTCTAGCACTGTTTCATACACATGTTCTCAGAGTTTCCCATTGCATTAAACATATTCAAAATGATAGACCCACGTCTTATCCATTGTCATCAAATGATTGTAAAAGTTTGGATTTTCATTTCATTAGACACGTTGATCAATGATTGTTGACTGCATTGATTTCTCAATTCTCTTTGTAGGCAGGGAACGCACTTTGAACCTATTCAAATACTCGTGAAATATTTTTTCAACTAAGCCAGTACTCAAGCAGGTACCATTAGTAATTTTATTCAGCGTAAGTCATATGCTATTCAATACAATCCGTTTCACTTTTGCAGCATTTTCTACAGTCATGACCAGCACTGGACAATCTTCTCGAAGAGCATCATTAATGGCCACGTGGCCACATTTGAAACGCTTGCACCAACACTTTATTACAACACATTTTGGGCTAGTGTCGCCGTAAACTCCTGTCGTTTCACCAAGAATATATTCAAAAGTTTGCCTTGGAGATAGAGAAATGTTATTAATGCTCCAAGTTCAATTTCCTCATTTTTTCTCTAAATAATAACTGTGTCAACATTTCATCCACCTTTGACAATTGATGTTTAAAAAGTTGTAGGTCCGTCTTAACCAAGTATTAAAAATGCCAGAATTTTGTTAGCATTCTCAATTTAAATGATTTTGAAACATATGCAAATCTCAAGACTGTATTTCTACTCCTTCGTAGTCAGTTAAAAAAGTCTTCAGTGACCCACGTAAATAAAACTATGTCATTTCCATAATTTCTGAGTATGGTACAACAGTTGAAACCGTGAAGACTCGACTATTTCTATCCTGGGTTTGTACAATGAATAAATAAGTACTGTTTTTTTTTCTCTCTTTAAAGTTTGTTTATTGTCTTTTGACTCACCAGTGTTTATGAAAAGATATGACACGAGTTCAGTTGTCGATGAAACAAGGTGCACCCATTAAGATTATCCCTGACATATCAAAATATCAAAAGTCTATAACTCAGGACTTATTAATCGATCGATATTTGAAGTAATCGATTTCTACCAAAATAAAAAGAAGTTTTTTGTTAAAGTTGACAAGTTAGTCTGACTAATCTCTTTAACGCAGGATTTTTCGCCATTTTCACTACATGCGATTGTTTTACTTTGTAACATAACAATATTGCCGCACATTGACAACACGTTTTTAAAAATAGTTTTCGATGGAAAACGGTTAGTTCACACATCAAATAAACTGACCGCCAACTTGACAAATCTTGGCGTAGATCTGTCCCTAATGATAATTCTTCACCGTTTCTCTTTGCATAGTGTCAAATAAACTATTGGTGTCTTTTTTTCTTGTTTCCTGTCTTAAATAGAACACGTAGTAATTGTTGGATTTTACTGGGGTTTTTTTTTATCTCTCGATATCTAAAACAAGCAGTGCGTCATTTGAATCTATCGATAGATTAAGAGGATTTTTTTTTCTGCTAAGAATTGCAATTTTTTTGTGCTTTTGTGCACAAAGTTACGTTTATTAGAAAGATTGTCTGGTTGATCAAGTGGTTATTGATTATTGATCAGTAGGTGATTGGACCGAATGTCGCATTGACAGGTAAATTGAGACAGGAGAAGATGACCAATACAGACACAAAATAACCTCAAAGTATCGGAGGTCAATTACAGGATTTCTTCCTTGACGTTAGGAATGACCAGTTGTCTTGATCTCTGTGCCCTAGCGGTGTCCTCTCCACCCCCAACCCTGTCTCCTTCAATGTTTCTTTCCCTTTAATATCTGATCTGATCTGCTTTTCGACTTAGAGGAGACGGTCTAAGTGCCAGGCAGGCCAGTTGCATCGCTTTGATCGCATTAGATACCAGTCCCACTGTTTCTTCTACTTCTTGTCCTTCTTTTCTTACTCCTCTTCTTCCTTCCGTCTCGGTCTTTTTGTCTTGCCACTGTAATAAAACCAATCAGCTAGATTGTAGTGTTGTGTATGGAACTTATTGTTATTATTCATAATTTTGTTATTATCACCACATCTACTTTTACTACTACCGCTATTATTAGTGTTACTACAACTCCAACAACACGTCTATGTAAGAGAATTCTTGTAAACCAGCAATGTACGTTCTCTTTGCTGATGACGACAACTTATTGTTTGAGACACTTTCTGTTATGACTTGTGTTTTGATTGGGTCTGTTGAATTCTTCAGGAAATAATATTCTGTGATATATCCATCGCTTTCTAACCAATTCAGCTCAGGAAGCGCAATGAGAACGACTATGTTATGTGTAACTGCGCTTTAGTAGTTTGTGTCATCAACAGTCTATCTTTGTCTTTTATCGTTGTTGTTGATTCAGTTAACAGAAAAAAGCATGATTATATATTGACAATAATGTGTGTTGGTTAAAGGCATATATTTTCCAAAGATAACCTTAGTTTTGGCGTATCAATTTAAATAAGAATGAAGAAGTATCGACCCTTCCACAAGACATTAAACTACCGTCACTTGGGACTCTTGTTTGATTATTTTAATAATATTATCTAGATTGGTTGTTATTCATCAAATGTACGGTTCTAGTAGATTACAACCGAATTCAATCATTGTTTGTAATAAAATCAACATCATATCCGTAATTTTTCAAAGTTTCTCTCAAAAATTTCAAATATTCTAGACAAGTTGAGTGCTTATCAAAAGATCCTTGTTCAAGATTGTTTATCATGAAACTTAAAGCGAAAATATTATTAGTAAACAAACAGCATGTTTGATAAAACAAGGCATAGTTGACAATTGTTATACAACTAGGCTAGTTCTGAATAAATATGTGTTCAGATTATTTCCTCCCTCCTAGCTCCGATCGCATTATAGGTTTGATTGACTCTTGGCATTACAGTCTCCACCAACCGTTTTTGTTATTGGAATAGTATTTTGCCGTTAGGAGAGGAAGGTCACTACTAGTGCCTCTCCGACTTAATTGAGACTTTCACATGTCGTTTGAGAATTAGAAGCTCCTTCGTGCCACATTGTTTGGGTATCTTAATGACTTAGCTATATTAGTAGTAATAGTATTAGTAATTAGTCTGTTGACCCAAGAGTTGTATCTGGGATTGTTGTGACGGAGCCTTACTACTAATTCTATGATCGCTTTATACGGATTTATTGTTGTGTTTTTATTTACTACTTAGTATAATTAATAAATTGTTGATTGGATTATTTAGCCTTTGTAGTATGTTCCGTTGGGATTGTTGATTTATTATATAACTGACTGCTTAATAGTGAAATGGATGCTTTTTCTTGTACGTGTGTATATTTGCAAATCTGATAAAGCATAATTGTAAGGTTCTATTGGTTTAATGACTAACACTCAAACCGACACAGAGTATTCTACATTATAATCAACAAGGATATTAAATAGACATAAAAAACAGCGGTGTGTTATCAGGAGTGTTAATAAACACACATAATACTCACATATTCCACTCCATTCTATTGGGACAAAAAAAAAAAAAAAAGCCTTATGGGCTGCAAAGTAACCGTGCCCCCTAACTCGCCAGTTTTTGGGCCATCTTTAGTTGGCGTCGATTCTGAACAAAAAAATGCGTTTATAAAAAAAATGGCCAGAAAACTCATCCTTCAAATAACGATGGATTAAAATGATCCTCATCCTTTTTATACCCTTTGAGATTGATTGACATGCATGAATGATTCAGTTGTAAATTCAACGTTTTCAATGGATGCAAATAAAATGGCGATTTAGAGTGTTAAGAAAATATACACAGATACATTGATAGATAGATAGATAGATAGATAGATAGATAGATAGATAGATAGATAGATAGATAGATAAAAATAAGGTGGGGGAGTGAGAAAAAAAAAGGGGGGGGGGTAAGAAAGGGAGAGGGAGAGAAATAAATTCTAGATCGTGTGTAAACAGAAAAGTGTATATTCGATTATCAAATATGGAATAAATTAGTGAATGAAGCAGTCACATTCTAATGTTCAGAATAAGAAGGTTTGGTTTTGCCCAGGACTTACTTGAACTAAGTCCTTAACCCCAGTCAGAGCATAGGCCATCAATGATGCTTCGCCATTTGACTCTTCCTTGGCCTGTCTTCTCCTTGCATTTCCTTGCTTCCTCCACCGTGATTCTTCGCAAACTATTCCTTGGCCTTCCTGGTCTTCTTCCTTCTTCCGATTCCATGTTAGAGTCTATCTTATGATGTTGCGGGCCTTTGTAAGGCTTTGCCCATGCCATCTCTGAACCCCTTCACTATTAAAGAAGCAGACGGATGTGAGTCTGTGTGATTTTAATGAGATTGAATATTACACTGTAAGAGAGATGATATTGTATATCGTAGACATCTTTGGGTGGGTGTGTAGTCGGAACCATCTGCGCGTCTTCCTTTTGATGGGGATGCCGTGCCATGATATGCGACTTTAGGGGCGAGATGGACGGACATATTGATTGATTCCTGCCCCCATCCTCTTTAACAACCATTCCTGTATGTCTTATCTTTCCTCCAGTACATTTAAATTTATATAATTCTCTTTTTGTATAATTTACCATCTGCCTAACTACCGAAAAGTGTTCCAAGCGCCGCAAACTTGAAAAATTTGCTGTTCAGATGATATATCTTACATGATGATATGGTCCATACTAGAAAAACAACTAGATAAAATTAAGAGAGAGAGAGAGAGAGAGAGAGAGAGAGAGAGAGAGAGAGAGAGAGAGAGAGAGAGAGAGAGAGAGTTCTTGGAATAGAGAGAAGCATTCCATAAGAAGACGTTAGAGTATAAATCTTCATATGTGGGCTTCTATTTCACTCTAATACAACATAAAATCTTGCATCAACAGCGTTTTGACTCCGATTCCAATGATGCATTGGTAAACACCCAAATCACATCGAACGGACTTGTTTCAAAAAAAAATATTTTTTTTTTGGGGGGGAGGGGGGGGGGGGGGGGGGGGGGGGGGGGGGGGGGGGACTCTTAGTCTTAATTAGCAGGCCTGCTGGATATATTGAAATTTTTTCTGAGGTGGTCTCAGTATTCTATCCAAATGGCAGTAAAAATGCTTCCCGTCCACTGTACGTCACATAAACTAGATAAATTCTTGGTTTTTGTTATTTATGACAGAAATAAATGTATTATTTATGTTTATTTAGCAAACATTTAATGAAAACAATTAAACCACCTTATGCTATTATCTTGATATAATATTAATTTTTGCCATTTTTTCACGTGCTTGAATGCGTTTAACCTGTGTGTTACTACCTTCATTATACGTTTACATATATCCGTCTAATTAACACCATAATTACAAAGCCACAACAATTAATGATATTGATTTTCGAAAACCTCCGTCAGTCCCAATGTCTTAATTCCATTCGAGTTAAAAATCAACCAAGAATAGACTATCTGGACTATCCTATTTTCATTTCACATATTGTGTTTGGTGAAGACTAGAGGTCTGTCTTTTTTCTTCGTGTGTTCATGTGATATCAATTTAACATGTACCTATAATTATTCATGTAATTCGTTGTGTTTTAGTATTCAGTTCTTTCAGGTTTAAAAAATTCAAATTCAATTTTTTTCTTATAGAATTGTTTAATCTTGTTTTATGACGGTGAATGATAAATGATGTCACTATTTTATTTCCACTCAGTTTATGGACGGTTTTCACTCTATGTTTTAGAATTTTTTGGTCTTCTTGGGATCTAAATGTAAATATGTACAATTGTTTATCGTTATACAGCTTGTAGTTAAAATAGAAATCGAATAAGCAGTTGACTTTAATAAGAGTGCTATCTGGAACTTTCATTGTTCAAGTCTAGTTATTGTATGGATGAAGAGGGATTTGTTTGTTTCCATTTTATCACATTAATGATAAATAAATCTGACTGAATCAACAGACAACAACAGGTCAATACGTGTCTTGTGGATCCCTACTTATTAAGAGCGTTGTTGTTCACCTCACATTTCACCAACCCTAGAGTTGTTATACTCTCCTAGGCAGGACAACCCCCGTGGCTTATTACTATTGGTCAACAGTTACAAAGTGCACTAAGAGCCGCTCTCAAAAACATTTCTCACCACGGGCATAAAAATACCAGAACCTTTTTAGATTTGACCATTCTGTGACTTCATCCACTGGTGATTAATAGCACTGGCAAGATCTGGCATTAAGTTCGACGAGGATTTCTTTAATCTTGCCCTGCAATTTTTGGAGTACTTACGGACTTCGATTTTTCTTCTTCTTTCGTAACCCGTGGGAATACCTCAACTGCAAAACTGGAGCCTAGCGAGGAAAACTGGTCACCTGAACAGGTAGGGTGAAATTGTATATTGTGGTAGTCCTTGTAGTAGATTACAGTCTAAATCACTTATTCGAAACTATCCGCTCCCTGCTTTAAGATGGCTGAAAAAGAAGGATGATAGTCCAAAAAAGTTTTTTCACACAATTATTTTCTTTGGTTTAATTTGTTGATTTTACCTAGCTAGGACAGTTTTATGATAAACTGAGTGGGTGAATCTTTGAGAATTGTATTCCATTATAGTGGATAACCAAAATTGGCGGATACATGAGCGGCTGATAAGTGGAGCAAACTGTATTGATATTTACATGGCTTGCATGGGGGAGGTGGTTGCGCTAATCGTATTCCAAGCCTTAATCTAATTATTAATCCAGTAACTGTAGCAAATCTGTGAACGGGTCCAATCACGGAGGGCAATAATCCACGCTAATCCGCCAGACTAATCCTATGGATTTGTTTTCTGAGATTATTCTAGTGTTTATTGTTATGCCGTAGTATTAGTTACAAGTTAAGGTTATTCTAGAAAATTTTTGGTTTGCTCTAGGCGTCATGATAACATTAGTATGTGTCTGTACCTGAACTCAACTGACTTGATCAACTCTGCGATCCCTAATGTGCATTCCTGAATGATCTGACCATACAGTACTCTGGGATACTCTGGGAAAAAAAAAAACACTCATCAAAAATCGATCGATTAAAATTGCCTTCATTTGTCAAAAACTCTCAAACATGGGACTTTTCGAGCTTTTGACAAGATGATTGTCATTTTAATCGATTGCTATTTGAAGAACGAGCTTTCTGGTCAAAATTTTGAATACGTGTTCTCTCAGAGTAACGGCGGTATTTGTCTTTTCAGAACTCTCGTGTTGATGACAAAAGGTATCTTCTCCTCTGCAGACCACAGCGGGGATGAAATTTACTTCTATCCTTTGTAATCTCTTTCTTTAATCATATTCTGTTGTCTTTTTTTTATGGCGTTCGATCCCTTATCCTGTAATGAGACAAGGCATTTGGTTTTCTTACCTCTCAATAAAACACAGATAATCAACGCAAACCTTATATTAGTCATCATAGCTTGTCGCTCCAATACCGAACCCAATCCACAGCATCTGTGGAGCAGAATCTTAAGTGGGGGTCAGTGCAGCTGGGCCCATCCTGGCATTCTCTAAGGATGTGCTCCATTGTCTGCTCTGGGCATCCACATGTACAAAAGCTAGTCTTATCCAGCCCCCACATTTTCATGCTTCCAGCTGTTCTCCCAATTTTTGCCCGTGCTCTGTTCCGTGTTACCCATTCATTCTTGGGGAGCTCAGTTCCGTAGGGCAGTTCTTCTCTTATATTAAAATCAAGCATCTTCAAAAACATTAAATTCATTGATCAAGTTAACTAATCTTTCGTTATTAAAGTCATTCTTTCGGTTCACATGTGCTGACATTGATTGTGAGGTTGCGCTATTTACTGTTTCTTTACCGAGACTTTATCATAGTTTATTTATTTTGATGGACATTATCACGCTAGAAATGAGTTCTGGTATACCAAAGACTTTCAAAGGCCTTTTTCAAGCAACGTCAATTTGGATAATGGTTGATTTAACATTTGTCTTATTCCTTAGTCTCGCCTTAACCCTTGTCAACTTTCCTCCATCAATCTGTAACCTAGTTAATAAAATAAATCTGCCCCGCACTGGCGAAACATTTTATTGTTTTGTAAAACTTCAAATGTTGAATGAGTAAGATGACCTTAACTTGTGCGGCTATGTGATCTTCTGGTATGACATTCGCTTTCGGATAGGAAGATCCTGAGTTCGAGCCTCGCTTGGCGCATAGGTCCTTTACTCACATTTTCTCAGGTTAACAGCGCTGTCTCTGTAGGAAATAATTGTAATATCGCCTAACAGGCGTCATGTCTCGTTCTACATGTTACGTGTTGCTGATAGTCAGAGACCTTTTGTAATACGCTTTGAGCACGTTTAGTGGATATTGCACTATATAAAAGCTCAAGTTTTTTTTTCTTTTAACTTGTTGAGAAGTCTCAAACTGGAGACTTCAAAGAGATATCGGTCTTTTATTTTTATTATTTTTCTTTTATTTTGAAAATCAGGGAATCGGCCATCCTAATCGATGAGGAACTTGTTTAGTCAAAATAAAACAAAATATGGTCTGCCGGTTGGCGGCAATACTGATGGAAGGTTTATTTATCCATCGCTGTTTTGACCCAAAGACTGAACATACGGCATCGATTACATGGCATGTCTTTACAGTCTTTTAGCAGCTATGTGGTCTTGTGGTATGACACTCACTTTCGGATCGGAAGGTCCTGGTTTCGAGCCTCGCGCTCGGCACATAGTTGAGTCCTTGGAAAGGGCTCTTTACTCACTTTCTCTCACCGTACTCGGGTGTAAAATTAGTACCTGGCCGTTAACAGCGTTGTCATTGTCCGAAAAATTGTAATATCTCCTAACAGGCGGCATGTCCCGTCCTACATGTTAAATGTTGCTGTTGGCCAGGGATCCCTTGTAGAGCGCTTTGAGCACATTTAATGGATATCGCGCTATATAAAGCTCAATTAAAAAAAAAATTAAATTTTAGCGTAAAAGGTAGAGAATCAGACTTAGAAATAAAAGACCTGATTGAATCAGTCCAACCCAAAACTAAAATCTTATAATTTTGATCAAAGGCACAATATCAGTCCGAATGGGGACTTTTGACCTCCAATAGTAAACAAAGGGGTCACTACAGCTTTGTGTTCTATCTCTTTATTATATCTGTTCTCCTTTTCCATGCTGCTTTCTGTCTTTGTTTTTGGAATGTCCTGTTCCTAACTGTAGTCCTTCTTTGGCTGAGAGGAAAACAGTCGAAAGCAGTATAATTTTTTTGATATGATATTTTCCCCTGTTGATCTTTTTTATTATGGAACATGTTACTAAGCATTGGAATGCATTCTTGTCTGTTGGATGCTGTGTTTGTGTCTTGAAATGACTTATAGGGTGATCTTGAACTTCATTGCTAATTTGCTCTTAGAATCTAACTATGATCCCTATTTAAACTCATATTTTCTGTCTTTTTCTTGTGCTCTTTTAATTGTTAATCTAATATTTGGACCTCAACATCTTTTTCCTTTTTACTGACACTGACATGGCCCAAGATTACCGTAAGCGCCGTATACTCGTTAAAAAAAAAAAAAAGCAAGTAAACAGCTCTCCCAAAAACAAAAAAATACAAAAAAAAAAAACAAAAAAAAAACAACACAAAAAACAACCCAAAACAAACAACGCCAACAAAATACCCCCCCCCCCCCCCCCCCCCCCCCCAAAAAAAAAAATAACCCCGAAAAAAAACAAAGAAACAAACAAACAAGGAAACAAAGCTATTCTAAAGAGCTTCAGAACGAAAAGTTAGTCCGCTGATTGTCAATAAGGAAAAATCCTTTAGAGCAGCCATTGTCATTGTAACCCAAGTTTTGCTGGGTCTTTTTTTGTTGTTGTTCTTGTTGCGTTCAACGGATGACAGCAACAATTTTTGCTCCCTTTGCAAAGTTTTCCCCATTCGATCTAACAGACTCAACTACCTATTCATTGTTGGAGGACAGGAGGCGTCAGAAAAATAAATAGCGAGATCGAAACCAGTCTCCTTGCTCATGCGTCCAGTGAGCTACCAAGTGAGTCATCAGGACCCCGACCAGAAAAAAGAAAACTTCGAAAATGTATACATAGTATGTACTTAAAACACGCATTTACCTGGAAAGGAATGTTTTCTACAATGGAGACATTCACTTCATTGACCCCCCTGTACCGATCGTTGGAGTTCGATCATGTGGACATTATATAATACATGTATGTATGTATGTATGTATGTATGTATGTATGTATGTATGTATGTATGTATGTATGTATGTATGTATGTATGTATGTATGTATGTATGTATTGTATGTATGTATGTCTGTTGTTGTCTGTTCTGTCTGTCTGTCTGTCTGTCTGTCTGTCTGTCTGTATGTCTGTTGTTGTTGTCTGTCTGTCTGTGTCTGTCTGTCTGTCTGTCTGTCTGTCTGTCTGTATGTATGTATGTTTGTATGTATGTATGTATGTATGTATGTATGTGTGTATGTATGTATGTATGTATGTATGTATGTATGTATGTAGTTGTAATAGGTAGTAGGTAGGTAGGCAGGCAGGCAGGCAGGCAGGCAGGCAGGCAGGCAGGCAGGCAGGCAGGCAGGTTTGTTTGTTTGTATGTATGTATGTATGTATGTATGTATGTATGTATGTATGTATGTATGTATGTATGTATGTATGTATGTATGTATGTATGTATGTATGATGTATGTATGTATGTATGTATATATATATATATATATATATAATTATATATATATATATTATATGTTACTCTCACACATCCCACATACAATGACACACGAACACACACATTCTTTCTCTCTCTCTCTCTCTCTCTCTCTCTCTCTCTCTCTCTCTCTCTCTCTCTCTCTCTCTCTCTCTCTCTTTCTCTTTTTCTCTTAATTTTTCTACCCCTCCCCTATTTTCTCTTTTTTCTTCAAGGTCCTCCTTGTTGTTACACCCCTTACTTCACACAATACACACACATAACACAAGTTGATTTGATCAAACTTGAAACATCGAACCGTTTCGATTGATAATCAGTCGGGTGGAAATGGTTGCCCTAATGTATTTTATATACTTACTCAAGCAATGAGGCTGTTGCTTCAACTGGACACTTGGCTAAGAAAACAAGACCTACCCGAAACGCGACATGAATAAAGTAATATCCACTCCAGACTCAATTTCATGTACAACGCTATAAAACTTACCAACTCCAATTCAAATTTAAAAAGTGGAACTTTTTGAGATATAGAACATATAATTTCTCAACATATTGGCAACTAAACGCCTTGGCTCAATCTTCTAAAGTTATAAAATATTTTGGGTAAATAAATAAAAACGAAAATATATTATTATAAATCATTATATTTTTTTCATGAGGTCCAAGCTATGAGAGTTTTTGTCAAGATGAAGGTAATTTAAATCAAAAGATATTTGAAGGACGAGTTTTCTGGCCAAATTTTTAAATACATGTTTATCCATAGTTAACTGGTTAATGAGGGAAGTGAAAGCGAAGCGACATGATGCTTAGTATATATTATACTTCAGACTCACTCTTCGGACTTATCCTCGTCGAGCAATTCGGCGCACAAGGCATCTACTAGAGACTTCCATTTCTGTCTGTAGGCGGCATGGACACAAATGTTGTTCCAGGTTTGACCTGCCACGTTTAAATTTTTTACCCATAGATCTTCTCCGGGTTTCTTTGGGCCTGCTTCTTCGTTATTTGCCATCAGTTGTCCAGCGGAGTGTCATTCTTTGTGAGCAGTTGTCTCCGTTCTGGCAACATGTCCATCTGCGTGTTTATGCTCACCGTATCCGTCTTTTCTCTTAGAGTTTCATTCCAAAATACTCCTAAAATTCTTCGGAGGCATTTATTTTGAAATGATTCTAATTTATTTGTTAATTTGGTTGTTGTATTCCAACATTCGGTGCCATACAAGAGAACTGAAGGGACATTACTCGTGAACAGTTTCAGTTTGGTTTTGGTCTGCAGTTTTTTTTTAGATATCCAACTTTCCTTCAACATTCCAAATACTTGAATTGCTTTGGATATTGTGTGTACTCCGT
>NC_088360.1:73728601-73753601 GCF_034508935.2 Berghia stephanieae | reverse complement strand
ATTCATTCCTTCATCCATTTATTCATTTATAAATCATTCATTCATTCATTGTTCATTCATTTATTTATTCATTCATTCATTCATTCATTCGTTTATTCACTCATTTATCCAATCATTCATACATTTATTCCTCCCTTCATTCTTTCATTCATACATTATCCATTCATTCATTCATTTATTCACTCAGTTTTTCATTCATTCATTCATTCCTTGTCCACTTTGTTATTATATCACTCATTTCATTTTGTTGTTTGCCTCATTCATGAATTGTTTTCAATATGTTTACATTCCATAACGATTCATTCACCTATCATCCAATCACTCAGTGTTGTGAACACAGTTTGTAACTATTGTAAATCTTACGATATTTTATTGTTTTGTATTTCAGACATCACTGTTAAACACTCTTCAATGCCTAATTACAATTGTTGAACAACCATTGAACAAGAGAGAGGTCCCAGCCACGAACTGAGTTGGTAAATATATCCTTCATTATTCTCTTTTACATGAGTTGGGCATCACATAGTAACTATAGACATCGTGATTTGTTTTGCATAGTGTTTTGTTTTAAATACATTTTTGGCATACTACTGTTACCGAAAACCACTTATATATTATGTTCTGAAAAGTGAGTCTTTAAAAACTAAATAATAATAAAAGGAGTCTACTAGCCGTCGTGTTATATTTAGTGATAGATAACTTGGGATTATTTTGGCATCCTATTATTGTTATCACACTCTAGTATATTAGCGTCATTGCGAATAATTGTACACAAACTAACGACGAGTCACACACATTGGTGATACATTTTTCGTAGTAACATAGTTTAGAGTACACGCGATTGACACATTGTTATGGACTCAAGTCATAACTCCGCATTGTATTGACACATTGCTTTATAAGATATAACGATAAAAGGCATCAAATTCAACATACATAATAAGTTGAAATAAGAGAGAGAGATTTCTAAAAATAGAACAGTTCATTCCAGTAAGTGTAAATAAATAAAACAGTCAGTAACAGTATCCTGTCAATATAATATATATAAAACATCGTAACTAATTTATTGCAAAAATGGAAGCATATAAAAGATACTTAAGTCTCGCAAAGGACTTAGAAATACCCCAGGAAAGAATATTTCCATGGTGCGAAGAGAAAATAAAAGAAGAAAATGAAGAAAGAATTCGTAGAGAAGAAAATGAAGAAAGAATTCGTAGAGAAGAAAATGAAGAAAGAATTCGTAGAGAAGAAAATGAAGAAAGAATTCGTAGAGAAGAAAAAGAACATGAAGAAGGGAATACGTAGAGAAGAACGAGAAGAAAGAGTCCAAGAAAGGGAACTAAAAAGACAAATAGCTTTAGCAGAAGAAGAAACCAAAAGGACCCAAATGATGCTGGAAATTGAAAAAACAAAAACCGGTCATGAAAGAAAACATAATAATAGTGATGAATTTTTCGTGAAACTTCCACGCATGCCAACATACGATGAACGCTCAGACTGTCTAGAATCCTTCTTACACCGATTCGAAGTTCAGGCTAAAGGTTATCGTTGGCCAGAAAGCAAATGGGCCACAGCCTTGATTAACTGCTTATCCGGAGAACCGCTAAAAGTTTTCTATACCTTAACAACTGAAGATGCAGATGACTATGGTAAAATTAAAGACGCTCTACTAAAAAGATTTAGATTAACGGAAGATGGTTACCAGGAAAGGTTTCACACTGCAAAACCGGAAAGTGGAGAAGACTTTAATACATTCGTGAACCGAATTACTCAATTTCTAAATCGGTGGCTTGAGTTGGCAAACGTAAAACAAGACGACTTTGCAGGCCTTTACTATCTCACGCTGAAGAATCGAATCTATCAAGCTTGCAACCCAGATTTAGTCGCATTCTTTAAAGAGAGAAAGCCAGAAAACTTGGACAAATTAAAAATCTACGCAGAAAACTTTAACAGCGCACATCCATTGACACCCCTTAGCAGAACATTGAAGGAACCATACTACGCTGCTGCTGCTCAGAGTCCAGGTACACCTAAAGTTCAGTACTCAAATAGAACGAGCCGATCAATCACTCGGAACACGCAAGTGAAACAGGATGACCATAGTAACAAACCATGGAACAAACAGTTCAATAGAGACCATAGCCGACCCTATCAAAACAAAACAAGAAATAGCACTGACAATAATACTGAGTATAAGAAAACCAACAAACCTATAATTAAATGTCAATATTGTGGAATGAAAGGCCACACAGCAGACAAATGTTACAAAATCGTGGGATATCCAAAAGAAACTGCAAATGCATCACTCCAAACAAGTGTAAATAATCAGACACGAGTAATGTCAGGAGAAAATATAAATGTGTATTGCGTGAAAGGTATGTCACTTTTAACACAAACTCACAAGTCAGGATCGCTATTTTTTTGTGAAGGCAAAGCTAATGGAACTGATTGCAAAATATTGAGAGACACAGGATGCAGTACAGTAGGAATAAAAGCATCTTTGATCAATGACGAAGACAAAACTGGAAAAACGGTACAATGCATCACATTCAGTGGCACAGTCGAAACCTTTGAAACAGCTAACGTGTACATAGAAACCCCATACTATACAGGAATAGTGGAATGCTGTATACTTCCCAACCCCGTCGCTGATGTTATTGTTGGCAATATAAAAGGTCTTAAAGACAACCCAACAGATGTAAAAGAATGGTCATTAACCCAAGAAACAGCTTGTCTAGCAGAAACAAGAAAGATGACTAAGACAACAGAGAAGCCAATGACTATTTCTCTAGAACCACAACAATTTGACAGGAACACGTTCATTGAAGAACAGAAAAAGGACCCGACTTTAACATCATATTTCAATATCGCAAACAAAGGGACGAAATCAAAAGTTGAATACATCATTGAAAAAGATATTCTGTTCAGGTTACATAGGAAAAGAAACAAAATAGCTAAACAACTGGTCACGCCGAGTATTTACAGAAACAAAATCCTTGGAATAGCGCACGATTCAATAACTTCTGGACATCTTGGGAGCTCTTCCACATTGAAGAGAATATCCGAGAATTTCACATGGCCTGGAATTACTAAAGACGTCCGAGAATATGTGAAATCGTGTGACACATGCCAAAGAAGAGTCGCAAAAGGCAGAATACCGAGATTGCCATTAGAGACAACCCCAGTTATTGAAAAAGTTTTTCAAAAAGTTGCAATTGACATTATAGGCCCTTTAACAAAATCAGATAGAAACCATACACACATACTAACACAAGTCGATTACGCAACCAGGTGGCTAGAAGCGATAGCATTGAAATCAACTACATCGGATCACATAGCTGAAGCATTGATGACAATTTTTACTAGAATAGGCATACCAAATGAGATACTGTCGGACAATGGACCCCAATTTACATCACATATGATGCATGAAACCATGAAACTCATGGGAATCCAACACTCATTCACAACTCCCTACCACCCCCAAGCAAATGGTCTTTGTGAAAGATTTAATGGCACTCTAAAGAATATGTTAAGAAAAGTGTCAGCAGAAAAACCAGATGATTGGGACAGATACTTACCAGCAATCCTATTTGCATATAGAGAAATACCCCAAGAATCTACAGGCTACTCCCCATTTGAGTTGATGTATGGACGATCACCTCGCGGCCCGATCAATATAGTAGCCGACATTTGTAAAGGGAATGAGGAGAACAATAACGAAATTATGTTTGCTTACGAATATGTAAGAAACCTGAAAGACAGAATAGAGGACACATGTAAGCTAGCATAGGAATCCGTCACCAAAAAAGCAGAGAAATACAAGGAATACTCTGATCGCAAAAGCAAATCAAGAAAATTTGAGATTGGTGACAAAGTACTAATACTCTTACCCGATGACTCGAGTAAACTTTTAGCTACATGGAAAGGACCATTCAAAATAACAGCGGTAAAATCTAATGTTAATTACGAGATTAAAATTAACAACACAACAAAGACACTCCATGTAAATATGCTAAAAAAGTATTTTGATAGAGACACAGTGTCGCGACCTATGTTTACTAATATCGAAGCTTCAAATGCAGGATTGATCATACCGTTGGTCATGGGACACAGACACCCGAGACAGAAAAACAAACAAAAATCGCACAATTGCAACCACCTAAGACAAAAAAAGAAGTACGCAAAGTACTTGGGCTCCTAAATTTTTACAGGAAATATACATTTACAACTTCGCGCACATCGCGACACCGCTAACAAATCTGACAAAGAATGGGTCACCGAACAAAATTGTTTGGACAGAAGTGTGTCAGAATAGCTTTAACCAATTAAAGGCATTACTCTGTTCAGAACCAATTCTTAAATTACCCGACATATCAAAAGAATTTGTTGTAAGAACTGACGCGTCTGATAAGGGCATCGCAGGTGTACTATTACAGGAACATGAGGGAACTCTAATGCCTTGCTTATATGCAAGCAGAAAATTATTGGACAGAGAATCACGATACTCTGTAATAGAGCGTGAAGGACTGGCCATCGTCTTTGCTTTAAAGACATTCAGCAGATATCTACTGCTAAAAGAGTTTGTGGTCGAAACGGACCATAAACCACATCACGTACATAAGAAATAACAAAATGAATAATAGTAGAGTACTAAGGTGGAGTCTATTTTTGCAAAATTACACTTTCAGTATCTCTCACATACCAGGCTGTGAAAATATTCACGCCGACCTACTTTCTCGATTAGTGTAAACACGTGAGAAGGGTATAACTTAACCTCCCATGCATACTGTTAGTTACCTCGCAAACTATGCCAAATCAGAACGCACAATTTCGATAATTTTATTTGTAAACATGATGACCCAACTTAATGTAACATTGAGTATTGTTTGGATATATATACCATACCCATTCATGATTTGGGAAATCTTCTCTTTATCTATTATTGTTATGAATTTTCACTCATTTATGATTAATAATTGAAATGTCAATATTCCATTTACATTTTCATTCATTTCATTCAGTAAATTACCTTCATATCATCGACTTAAATCATGCTTCATTGCCATCACTATTGTTTATCACAATGATTTGTAATCACATTGCCATCATGTTGTTCATCACAATGATTTGTAATCACAATCTTTCATTGTTATTGTCACCCATTCATATACCTACGTTAATATAAACATTTCCATGTCTAGTTAATAAATAATTTAATTGTAGCACAAATCATAACAATGGATTAATGCTAGAGTATCATGATAGTAAATTTACTTCCGTTTGTAAAATCTATTTTTCCCATAATGGTTAAAGAGTATATTTGAAACGTGGGTGGGGGTGTCACAGTAAAGGTTGTTCACAATTATCTTATTAAATTTTATTTTATTAAGAACTGAATTCATAATAATAATAATAATAATAATAATAATAATAATAATAATAATAATAATAATACTTTATTGCATCCCAAAAAGGAAATTTTTTGTACAGACGTGTTATAATTTACACATAAGATAAAAATACAATGGAAATAGGATGTATATATATAAAAAAGGAACAGCTCTATAACCAGAGCTGCGCTTTATAATATGAATAATTTCAACACTGTAAAATAGTTAAAACTGTCACTATAAATTGAAAATTGAAAAGATTGCAAAACAAATAAATTAATAAATTAATATTTATATTTTAAAAAAGTAAAAATGAGAAATAATTATATAAAATGATTATTGCTTGTTGTTATAAAGCCTAATACTGGACGGCAGAAAAGATTTTCGGTGTCTCTCTGTTTTCGTTGAAATAGAGAAAGGGCGACCACTTCTTTCTGACATAATAATTGATGGTCTTAGTGGATGATACTGGTCATTTAATATTTTAGTTATTTTATTTATACAAAATTTCTCGTATAAAAGATCTACATCGTCAACATCATTTATATAGCGTTTAATGGATTTTTTAATATTTGAATTTATTTTGTTCCTTTCCACTGATAAGCAATTGCCTCCCCAAGCTGTTATACAAAATGACAAAACACTTTCGATTACTGCTCTATAAAATAATGTGCAGAGGGTTTTATCTATTCTAAACTGAGAGAGTTTCGATAAAAAATATGTACGTCTGCACATCTTATGCCTAATTATTTTCAAGTGTTCATCCCACTTGAGCCTGTCATCAATCGTTACACCAAGGTATTTGTAGTGAGGAACTCGCTGGACGAATTGGTCCTTTAATTTTAACGGTTCTATCGGTTCCTTCACTCTCCTAAAGTCAATCACTAGCTCCTTTGTCTTGCTTATGTTAAGCTCTAGGTGGTGGGCATCACACCAAGACACAAATCTATCAATTTCTTGCCTATAAGCCACTTCGTTGCCATTTGTTATGAGGCCTTGAAGAGCGGTGTCATCTGCAAACTTTATTAAAGGTACACTCAGGTTTTGACTTCTACAGTCATTCGTGTATATTGTGAATAATACAGGGGACAATACACAACCTTGAGGAGCGCCAGTATTTGTAGTTATACAGGAAGATTTGTTTTGCCCTAATTGAACATATTGTGCTCTCTCCGTAAGAAATTCGAGCACCCAAGCAATTATATACTTGTTTAAATTCAGACTAGTCAATTTTTGAACAACCAACTGAGGTTGCATTGTATTGAACGCTGAAGAAAAATCTGCAAAAAGCAATCTGCAATAGCTTCTAGCGTGATCTAGATGCCTGTAGATGTTGTTTGTAAACAGCAAAATGGCATCCTCTACGCCACGTCCTGGTTTGTAAGCAAATTGATGACTATCACTCAATGGCATAAACTGATTCCTAATTTTAACAAGAACAAGTTTTTCTAAAGATTTCATGACTATTGAAGTCAGTGCAACAGGTCTGAGATCGTTCATAGTTTCAAGTTTTTCTTTTTTTGGAACAGGAATAATTTTCGAAGTTTTCCAAATTTCAGGGATTGAAACGCATTGGAGGGACCAGTTAAAAATATGTGTATAAATGGGGGAAAGCTGGTGGGCACATTCTTTTAATAGTTTTCCTTTCAATCCATCCGGCCCAGCAGCCTTCCTCTCGTTTAGTTTCGAAAATACGAATCTCGTTTCCTCTTCACTGAGCTCAACAGCCATTTCATCTTCCAAAGCCCTGTCTAATTTATGTTTTTCATTTTCAATATCAAATTTGTTTGCTGTGTCGAAACGTGAATAAAATTTATTTAAAGTTTCAATTTCGATATCTTCTGATATAATCGTGGGCTTTGGATTATAGTTCACAGCAGTTTTAAGCCCCCGCCACGTGTCCCGTATATCCCCAGAAGAAAAGCATTTTTCAATTTTATTTTTGTACTTGTCTCTACAACTAGATATTACCCTCTTTATCTCTTTATCTCACTCCAGTTATATTTCAGTAGGCTTAGATAAACTTTACCTTCTAATATTAGATCGTCTTTCCTTTTATAGCCTTCCCTCGAATTAATTTCTAATTAGTGAATACTTTTCGTTCTACATTCTGTCACGTAGCCACTTATTATAAAAGCTGATAGGTCTAACACTCTACACTCACTTTCTCTCCACAATCTATGCCGGACGGCCAGTCGCTCTATTCCTATATATATACTGGAAGATTTTTATCTTTTGGGACTTTGTAGATATTATATCTACACCATTAAGACGCCGGAGCTTTTAACTTTGATTGTATAATCTTCAAGGATCAAACCCAAGCCCGCTGTCAAAGGACTACACAATAACTTCTTACCAATTGCCTGGAAGTGGAATTTTACGAGTCCGATCCTGTTATCAGAGGAATAGATCATCCAAGCCCATCAACTGCCTGGAAACGTAAACTTACGAACCTGACATATTATCATAAGTTACGTAAAATATTCATATCTCTATTTGTAACTGCCACGATCACTGTTTATCTCTTTTAATTAAATTTCATCATTATTTTTATTTCATTGTAAACAAATCGTTAATTGTTTTTCATTTATAGTAACTAGTAAATTCTGGGGCCTCATTCTACATATATCTTTATGCATAGTCGAGTAGCTCTTTACTCACTTGAGACCATGACACCGTGGAGGAACCTTTGTGAGTCCATTGTCATCCGGCCATCGGCAGTGTTGGTAGGTAGTTTGTCAGCAACACCTGTTGAAAACAGTTCCTTCCTTCGTAGTTAGGTCATAATGTCTATCCACAATGAGCCCAGTCCAAGAGCTACTTGATATTACACGCTTGGGTAATTCGTTATTTGGTAGATGGAATTTGATTTTTTTTTCTTCCAGCAGATTTTCCAGGACTGGTTTTGACATCCTTGATAATTTACGTCGATAAAACAGATTTCAAATAGAAGTAGGTCATTGTGAACATGAGAACTTATCCGAAAACGGACTTTAAAATTTATTTTATTTTCTTCTTTGATTTTCATTGGAAACCGTGAGGCCTATTCTATCATATACGATTCTTACACTCTTGCTTTTCGGAATTCTGGACGTGTTCCCAACCGCTGCACGAGCTTGCGAGTGCACGTTGGGAACAAAGTTCGAATTTCAAAACTCAAAGAGTGTAAGAAATCTTTTATTTTACCCCTCAATCGATTCCGATTTCGTCGTCTTTGAATAAAGGGCATCTTCAAAAACATTTAAACGATACCTCTTTTTAAAGAATCAGATTTTTAGTTAAATTTACGCTTGATAATCTGACATCACAAAATATTATTGTAAACATTATATCATTACGCGTTACTATTTAGGGAGAGGGTTAGAATAATATATTATTTCGACCAGAAAACGTTGATTTTAACTTATATCTCTTAAAATAACCCTCGAATTGTCAGCAAGTCTGAAAGCTGAGACTTCTTTGAAAATAGTGTTTGTCCAAAATAAAACGTGTTTCTGAATTTATGACAATAGAACAGTAAAGTTTGCTGCCCCAAACGTAAACAAAGGTCGAGAAGCACATGGCAAACCACATGTTCCTGTCTTGACAGCTCACGTTCCAATGTAAATAATAGAAAGAAAATAACCTTTAAAATTTGGCTGTTAGGTGGCAAAAGAAACACATATTCATAAATACTCGATCATGCATCAAATAATGTCTAGATATGGATATTTTATGGAACAAAAGGTAAAATTTATCAAAGTTACGTCTATCTATTTTTAGACCAGAGCAAATTATTGCGCTGGTATGAACAAAACTAGAATTATTCGGAGCCTGATTTTCAGAATAATTTAGTCTTATATTATTATTTCTGCAACTGTTAGATTTTATGTAAACATATTTTCAATACTGAAAGTGTATTGCCTACAACTCAAACTACAAAATTGGGAGACCTATATTGTGCGTAAATTATTCCGGTCCCTAACGGAAATCACTAGCAACTTGTTATGTTTACGTTTGGGGCAGCAAACTTTACTGTTCTATACCTACGTCAAAGATTATCGCATTGCCGAACACACAGAAGAGGCAGTCGAGATTTCAATATGGAAAAAAATATTCCTTCTCTTGATGTCAACAGTCGTAATTCTTTTTGTTTTTTTTTTTTAATAAAAAAAGTTCCCTTACAACAATTCATTTTAAGACCGATATTGAGGACTTTAGAGTGTGATGGAGACAACAATTAATTTGAAAGTATATCCACTATTTTGAGGGTTAGTGGGTATCGTTTTTTAAATTTGAAATGTTCAACGACAATAATACGCACTTTGGTTTTGTATGCTTAAGTATAGCCTCAATACACAAGACATGCACCAGGAAAACTTCTTATCTTCTCTCTCTTCTCTCTCTCTCTCTTTCTCTCTCTCTCTCTCTCTCTCTCTCTCTCTCTCTCTCTCTCTCTCTCTCTCTCTCTCTCTCTCCCTTTTCTTTCACACACATATACACACACTCAGACACTCACACAAATATTAACATACTTTTCAAAATATTCATATCATGATCATACACATATTGGCGTGTAACCCGACTACATACCAGCACTTGGGGCAAACAAAATTAATTAATTAAATTTTGAGGATGATAGTTTTATAAAATCACTAGTATGTCTGTCTTACGAATCCTTGGGGCTTAGAGAATGGCGCTATATAAATTGACTACCATTAACGTTGACCTGCAATCTGTATAAATCAGTTCTGTTGTACATTGACAAATCACCTTTTTTCATTTTGGCCAGAAATCGTTTATAAAATTTATATCATGTATGTCAACGAATTAAGATGTCCCTTAACATGTCTTCTTTTTATTTTTTATTTTGGTCAAATACATTTTCTCAGGAGTCCCAGGTTAAAAATTTTGACAAGTGAGAGGATAAGCAAATCAATAATTTATTTCTACGTATTAAAATGTCAAAATAAACTAAGACCTTTTTATAAGCACTGCTGGTTACCATCAAAGCTGGCCTACTAGGCTACATACACGTTTTTGCTTTGTTTTTCTACTATTTTGCAAGCATCATTATTTTAGTCGGATTGGATAAAGACTGTTTAAAGACTGTCAGTTGCTGGAATTTTATTTTTCTGCCAATAGGATTAAATATACCGACTCATGTGGTTCAGGTTCCAATCCCGCCACCGACACTTTATTTTTCTGGTGCTGCCCAAAAGAACTTAGACCCTCTACCTTTGATCAAACCAATGTCCAAATTTGTTTATTTCCATTTGTTGTAAAATCAAGACAATATTTCATGGTGGAATATTATGGTCTAGTCCATGGGTCATGTTTATCACTTACAGTACTCCCAATTCTTACAACCCAATTTTGACAAGATCAAAGATTTCGCTCTTTTCAAGTGGAAATGACGAACCCTTAATTTAGTAGTGTTCACACTGTTAAAACAGTCTTCTCTCATCACCCTCTGAGTGAAAATGGATACGATTAAGCATGCAATAAAAAGAGACATACTATAAGAGGTTACTAGCCACTGATCTAAGAGCAATTATGAGAAGCAAAGCGATCACGACATAGTTAAATCTTGTTAGACAATCATCCCGGTCGTCATGTGGTCACTCTTCTCTGTCGCCCTCCCACCAGAGTGCCTTGGGGTATTCGGGCACCCGGAAGCGCATTGGGGTATTTCAGATTGACCACAAACTGGACCCCCAGTCCCCTATACCTCTCTCTACTCATTACAGAGGGCGCAGGCCATACGCCTCATTAGTCCCAGCAGTCAATTAAGGCGCACCGCCTTTCCGAGTGAGTGCTCGTGGCCTATAGAGTGAGATGAACACCCGTAATTCTTGCTTGTCTCTTGATCACTGTACCCCAGTGGCGGCGACACAGGGAGGATATGCGAGCTGTGGTCCTCGATTGTGGGAAATCTTTTTTTTTTTCAAATCATATTCGCAAATTTATGTTGTAAATGTGTACAATAAAACACGCGTTGGTCGAGTTGTAAAAAATAATTATTCAATCAAGCCTCATAATTTATCTCGATTTTTACAAAAAATGTGTCGATTTCTAGTTCCTCATAAAAAAGGTTGCTTATTCTTGTTTATTTTGTAGATAAAACTGACCATTAATCAGAATTTGAAAGACTTTGAACTAATAAGAAGAGAGAGATTGAGAGAGAGAGAGAGAGAGAGAGAGAGAGAGAGAGAGAGAGAGAGAGAGAGAGAGAGAGAGAGAGACTTTGTCATTGTAACAACTATTTTTTTTTTAAAACTTGCTCTATGTTGCGAAGTCCAAATATTTCCAAAAAACACATTAGCTTTAAATGTCGAAAGCTTACACTTTGCTAGCTCTTCATATTCTTTAAATTTTCATGGGACGGAATCTGTTTATCAAATGCATGTTTGCGACACTTTCTATATTAAATGACTACCAAAACGATCGAAAGTGTCCATTTGTTCTATTGATCTCTTAGTGTTTTAAAATGATTGTTATAGCTTTTTTTTACTAATCTATTTGAGGCTGATTAAATGTTTGAATTTTTAAGATTTCTACAATTAATTTTGTATTTCATATTTATTCCAGTTTGCCGATATTCCCAAATCACACCATCCTCTAATCCAGGGTTTTCGTATAATTGGGATTCTATCTTACCGGTTTCTCTACATCTCCCTACGGTATGTGATTTTACTACAAAGAGAAAAGTTGAAAGCTGAAGTAGGGGTTGGTTTTTGTCTGAATTCAACAACTGATGGTTATTTAATGTAGACTAGTTAATTCTATAGTAGAAAGGGGTGTGGGCTTGTGGCCCTTCAAATCTTTTTAAGGGGGCGGGTCTCTTACAATGAGAAATAAGATGCCCTCAAGCCCAGGGCCTCTAACGGTTCTAACAGTTCTATAGGAATTAAATCGTAAATAGATAGAGGTAGAGAGATCAAGAGAAATGTGGATAAAAGAGACGTTTTCATCTAAGATTGAAGACAGCGGGAGGAAAGATTATTATGTAAAAATGGTTCCTGTGTTTTTAAATTGGGACAATACGACAATGCGATAGAAGGATGTCGTTGGACACTGTTTGTGGGTTATGGTTGGAAATGATATAAGAGTGTATTGTATCAGAACTATTGTTGGTCGTGAAAGTATCAAGTATCCACATATCCTGTTTATTCCTTACACCTCGTTTTCCCGCAGTGTAACAAAAGTTACTGAAAGTCCTCAAATCAATTTTGGAACCCTCTTCCAGCAAAACCCTGAAACAAAACAAAATAGAATGCACCAAATGCTGGAGATACGGATAGTGATGAATAGAAAATGGAGATATGGAGTGAGAATGATAGATAAAGAAACAATGAGAGGGTTTAAGCAAACGAAGAGAGATGAAAAGTACAATAGGCGGTCAGATAGAGAGATGTGAACTTGGTAGAGATTGACGAGAGAGAGAGAGAGAGAGAGAGAGAGAGAGAGAGAGAGAGAGAGAGAGAGAGAGAGAGGAGGAGAAGAGAGAGGAGAGAGCGAGAGAGAGAGAGAGAGAGAGAGAGAGAGAGAGAGAGAGAGAGAGAGAGAGGGGGGGGGCAGGGGGATGATTCTGAAGAAAAAGAAAAGAGTTCGAAGTATAACGGAAGAATGAAACAATAGTGTATCGCTGATCTAACAAGAGATGGGTTGAAATTGGTCGGTACAGAAAAAAATATCGGAGGATCCGGAGTTGTGAGAAAACCTTCACTGCTTCAGGCTTTAGTCACAATGCAAGGGTGTCAGTCACTGGCGTAACATTTCAAAGGAAAGACCTGCAGGCAGAAAGGAGCATTGCGGAGTAACAGATGCTGCTGACGAGATCAGTGCTAGATTAACCTTATAGGCCTTCTCATCTTGGGATGAAATAATCAAATGTCCGTCTATATTGGGGTCGTGACTCCGGTTTATTGTCTCCTGTGGAATTTGGGGGGATCTGTAAGGATATTCTTGGGAAAGACATGTATTGTATGCCGAGCTGTTCCATGACCAATCTGCTATACACTAGCAAAAAACTTTTCCCATTTAATTTTGGCCAGAAAATTAGTGACTAACTTTCTGACTATCTGGCCTTTCGGTTCTCATCAGCTGACCGCGATGCCTCAGATGCTTTAACCAATTCTGCTAAGTCCTCCTAGTCTAGACGATATTGTGTTCTTAAACGTTCTACTGCTTTGGTGGTTTTCAGTTTCATGTTTGTGTTCCCCAGAGGCAAAAAATATGTATTTAATATAGCCGGCAGTGTTGCAACTGGCCTTTCTCGAAATGATTGATGAAATATGCGCCAATGTTTTTAGTTGGGTAGAATATTTTTGTCTTGTCTTAATATAAGAGTATGTCCAAAAAGGTACCGTCGTTTAAAATGATGAGAAATATAGGGTATGGAGAAGTGCCAGATGAAAACGGAGAGTAAAAAGTCACAGAGTCAGTGCCAAACTCAGGATCCAAATTGACACGACACCCTCCGCCTGACCGAGAGAGAGAGAGAGAGAGAGAGAGAGAGAGAGAGAGAGAGAGAGAGAGAGAGAGAGAGAGAGAGAGAGAGAGAGTCGCAATGGGCCTTCCATGACATCTTTGCTACAATGATTTGTCTGTGATATAAGGTTGTGGATGTTGAGAACCGTTCTGGCTTGTTTCCTGTGATATTCGTCCATTCTGCTTAATTCTGTCTTTGTCGTTGCTCATGTACCCGAGTTGTATAAAAAGATATATAATTTGACTAGGGCTCGATACAGTTTTAATGTATAAAGAAATGAAAAAAAAAATGAAATATAACAACTTGGGTGTCGTATCAATTGGATCTCATGTTTGCCTGTCTAACTCTGTGATAATTTTGTCTTTTGTTTTCATCTGACACTTCTCCTTATCCTTTATATTTCATGGATATATCAGCATCATATCGATACCGATATATCAATCATTTCTTTCTAAGTCAACACAGTATACTATTACAATGAAACAATTTGTTTATCTCGGGGTTTGACTCTCAAAAACCTTAATATTTCTATTCTCTGTTTTCTTTTTGCTGTTATTCTTCATTATTTTGTCAATAGTTGTGTGAGTCGCATGAACACATGAAATAATATATTTACTATGAATTTAAACAGTGGAAATTAAACTTTGTTCTTGTAAAGTTACATGTTTAAAATGCAAACCTATAAATCTGAGACAATGTAGATGTCAGGTCTATCTGATTTATTTTAAATAGAAACTAAACCCCCCAAAAAAATCTCAACCCTCCCTCCCAAAACAAAAACAAACTAAAAATAAAACCAAAAAGCAGAAAACAAGACAAAACGACCCAAAAATTAATAAAACAACACCACCCCCTCTCCCCCTCCCCCCCAAAAAAAAAAGAAAACAAAAAAAAAAAAAAAACGAAAAAAAAAACAAAAACAAAAACAAACAAACAGCAAGAACACCCCCCCCAAAAAAAAAACAAAACAACAACCCAAAACAAACAACAAAAAAAAACAAACAAAAAAAAACAAACAAAAAAAAAACAACAAAAAAAAACATAACAAACAAGTAAACAAAACCAAAACAAAAGCAAAATGAAAAAAGAACACGTGCAATATCTCCGGATATGCCTAAACTAATACTTGTGATTTTTATTAAATATAATAATGGAAATGGGCTTTTTAAAAAGGAGAAATAAAATCAGAGATATCAAAATCGAGGCGTAGAGCTCTGGCATTTCCACAAAAACTAATACAAAACACCGAGAAGGTAGATAAAGATTTGATTGTTGCTGCCAACAATGAAACAATACGCAAAATTTAGTTCAAGGTGTCCAAATACTTTAAGCTTGTTCATCAGGTGTGAAGTAGCCGGTGAAAGACTTCATCATGCATTGTGTAGACGGACAATGCTAAGAACCTGCAGCAGAGAGAATAGGATTGATCAACCATGGAAGTTGTCCACCCATCTTTTAACTCTTAAGACTCGTCTCACTGATCGCAACGGAGGCATTTTTACATTTTTAGAGTGTTCATTTTAAAGGTATTTAGCCGGACTCCCGTCGTCTCATCATCTTCTTCACTCGATCCAATGAGATTGTTTCGTTAATACCCGTTCAACCAGCCATAATCCTGTTCATGTTTTCACGCAACTGTAAGTCAATCTGAAGTTGGCCATTGTTTCATTATTCTCTCTCTTTTTTTCTTCTTTTGCATCCCAATACTTTTTAAAGACATTTTTTTCATCATTTAACGGCGACCAAAAAGAAGAAAAAAAAGAAGCGAATGCATTTATTCACATGAATAACGTTTGACCTCATTCAAGACACCCTACTTTGTCCTCTCTTTTCAAAACTGTGAATCCTCACAACCTTGATAACCGCTGTCATTGCCCATCATTCAATCTATCTGTGCACTCTTTCTATGCTGTCAATAATTTAATCAACTGAGTACCCCTTTCTGTATACCTATCTGTTCCATCTATCTATCTATCTATCTATCTATCTATCTATCTATCTATCTATCTATCTATCTATCCATCCATCTATCTATCTATCTATCTATCCATCCATCCATCCATCCATCTCATCTATCTATCTATCTATCTATCTATCTATCTATCTATCTATCTATCTATCTATCTATCTATCTATCTATCTATCTATCTATCTATCTATCTATCTATCTATCTATCTATCTATCTATCTATCTATCTATCTATCTATCTGTTTGTCTATCTATCTTATGCCTGTCAGCCCATCTATTTGTTATTTTCTATCTACCTATCTATCTGCTCATCTATTTACCACCACCCCCCTTTTATTTAAAGATAACCAAACAGTTGTTATCTTATTTGAAATGAATCAAGGTGACCCACTTCCTCAACTGTCTCTCTCCCCCTCCCTCTCTATACATCTATCTATCTATTTCTCATTCTCTTTCTCTTCCTCAATATCTCCCTTCTCTCTTTCTCTCTGCCCATCTCTCTCTCCTCTCTCTCTCTCTCTCTCTCTCTCTCTCTCTCTCTCTCTCTCTCCTACCAACTTCTAGTCCAATATTCTCAGTTCTTTATTTCCTCTCATCGTATTTTCCACGAAAGAAATCTAACAGTTGTCAATTCACCTCAACTATTGTGCAAACTTTTGTAACACAATCTCAATGTTTCGGCATGCTTGGTTGATTAGAGGTCCTAGCACACCTCTGGAATCGCGACCCCCTCTACTCCATCACGCTAGATCGATGATAATTTCACGCTGACCAGTTTTGGAGTATACCATTCGTGACTTTGATAAGGGACCGCCGCTACTCGTAAACCGGCCGTTGTTATCTACGCCGATCAACTGTAAAATATCAACTGTCATAATGAAGCTGATTCTGTTGAAAGGAATTCCAAACGCCTAGCTAGCGTTTCATTATTTATTGTATTGTAACTCTGAGGTTTTTACTTTAGGCTGTCGTTACCAATATGAACTAAAACCAGCAACATCTGTTATAATAGAAAAAATATGTGATATGGCTATGATAACTTATATTGTCAATCATAATAATGAAACTGATTATTTTTGAAGTAACTCAAAATGTCTGATTGATGAGTCTCGGATATTTTGTAAATACGGAGCAGATGATATGCCTGTCACCTTTTCCTGTAAACCAATCGTTATGCTCGAACTCCAATACTGCCATGCTCTGGAAAAACAAATATTTAAAAAATTGGCCAGAAACTCGTCCTTCAAATATCTATCGATTTAAATGACTCTCATCTTGGCAAAAACTCTCAAACCCGGGACTTCGGCGAAGTTTGAGCCGATCGTGGGGAAGACATGAGAGCCGATCCCGTAACTCTTTGGCGCCAATCATTTCTGTTTTGTGTTTTTTCGTTTATTTTTGTTTATTTATTTTTTTTATTATTTTTTGCCCTGCCTTATGTTGTTGATTCAGTTCTTGTTTTGCTGACCTCTTTCTCTCTCTCCTTCCAGTGTGCTCTGTAATACTGTTTTGGCCATGAAGTCATGTCGCGTTCTCTTGATAATAGCAAGTAAGGGTTCTTTTGGACCTGTCAGATTTTTAAAATTTCATCTTGCACATATCTGTCTTGTGGCTTTTCCAGGAAATGCAGAGGAGTTTTCTGTAACATTTATTCTAGAAGGACTGTACTCTCTCCGTGGACTCTCTTGACAGTGCCCAGCTTTCACACTCATACAAGACTATAAATAAGATGCTGGATTTGAATAGTTTCAAATTGCTCTTCCGAATTTTATTGTTTAGCCATATATGAAGTTGCCTTTACCCATCCAACCATCAAGATTTGGGCGTAAAGGACGATATGAATGAACTGGGCTTGGACGAAGATGATGCTATGAACCGAGATGCGTGGCAATGTGGCATTCTTAATGGCAATCCTGCAAAATACTGGATTAAAAAAAATGTTTTGCGCCACGATATCATAAGTTATCGTCGCCTAGGCATTCCACGAAGGAATATAGATAACTCATCAAACAAGATGTCTGATGTCAACATGAATCACCCATGTTGTCCAAGTGAGCAAATTGGGGCTTAATAATCTTGCTCAATGAAAAAAAAACGAAAGTGCCTGAAGCCGGGCTCGAACCCGGGTCATCCGGGTCACAGTGCAATGCCTTAACCACTCGGCCACTTCACCCCCCTTGTCAAATGCTGGATAATCTGAAATAATAATAAGAAGCCGTATATGAAGTTGCCAAGGCTATTATAATTCTTATTTCTGGTGTTGACTTAGTAAGAGCAATGCCCATATATTTGAAGGCGCTGACACTTCTGGTTGTTTTCTATTCATGAAGGTCTGGAAAGTTGAATTTGATTTGCTCTTGACAAGTATTTTGCTTTTTATTGTACTGACTACCGTCCCAAAGGATTTTTCATAATTTTGCATTTTTAGCAGTCAGTTCTTGTCGTCCTTAAATACACCCTTCTAATAATGTCTATAGCATCAAGTTACTTATTGGTCGTCCACTTATTCCACTGTAGATTGAAAACCGTGGAGTATTTTTCTCATGGTGTTTTCCAGGAACAAGTTGGAATAATACTCGCCAATCTGGTCATTGAGAAGGTTAGCGCTGCCGTATGATTTGTATAGCGCTTTAATTGTAAAGATACGTTCTTTCTCAGTGCCAAAGGTCCTAAGTACCTGTCAGAGACCGACATGCTCCTATTCCTCTTAATAAAATCGATTCCATATAGAATAATCTAAACGTGCTGACGAAGATTTCATGCTGTATTGAAAATCAAATGTCTTGAGTGGGAGGGATAGAAAGGGTGGAGGGGGGAGGGGTGGTGATGGAGATGAAAGGTGGTCGAAGACCTGACCAAATATAAATCAGCGCTGGAAGCCCCATTTTCTAAACAATGTCAAAGAGATTAAATCAATGAGGAAATTAATAACACAAGAGTAACAGATGAAAAAAAAAGAATAAAACAAACCAAAAACAAAACAAAACAATATTTTTAAAAAACAAACACACAAAAAAGAAACGGAAAATAAAGACAAACAACAAAAAATCAAAACAAACACAAAAAAAACCCCTTTGACTTTTCATATCTTTTTTCCCAACCACTTTCATGATAAAGCTTCAGCCGTTCACCTGGCGTCCATGGTTTAAAGCCATGGTGATTTGCCATCCAACTTGACTTTTCCACTAAGCTTGCTCTAAGATGTATATCGAGAAGTTAACGAAACACATCTGCGTGTGGGTTGTTTACAATGGTAATTGCTCACTTTGACAGCCACAAAAACCTCTGCTACTAATGAGCATCTGAGGGTTTGCGCGCGTGCGCGCATGAACACATTCACACACATACACACTTATCACAATGTGTGTTCATAGCGTTGAGGCACTTAATCCGAGTTACCGATTTCTTTATAGAAGATATTGTGTTGAGGACAAGATGAAATTATTTTGATTATTTCCCCTGGTTATCTATTAAAAGAGCTGAAGCAATGTCTTTGGCATTGCAATTGAGAGAATAATGTTGACTGATAGAAAAAAAAAAATCCTTAACAGAAATGAAGCAGACTAATCCCAAGTATCTAGATAGTGTTTAATAAAAAGTAACCATAACCTGTTATCCATTTTATCATATATTGCAATAAACTTTCCGCAATATTGTACCAGCAACCGAATCACAACCCGACTGTACCAAGATTCAAACTAAACCCGTTAACGTCAGTGTTGACTTTTCTACCGATTGAAATACTGAATATTCTAGGACCCCTGATTTTAAGCCAGCTAATTCAATTTTACTACTCAGAATATTAACGTTTCGAATGGGATCCCCCCCCCCTCTCTCTCTCTCTCTCTCTCTCTCTCTCTCTCTCTCTCTCTCTCTCTCTCTCTCTCCCTTTTAAGGGGAGGGGGAAGCTTACAAAAGAAGGACAATACTGTCAGAGACTTACAATGCAATTATTTTTGTCTTTTCATTTTGGCCAGAAAACTGTTACTTTCCATAACGATCAAATGATATAAAATCCATTCTGTCAAAACTGCCGTACTCTGGTAGAATACAATAAAACAAAACAACAAAACCCGTATCTAAAATTTTGGCCAAATATCGGTCGATTAAACTGACCCTCGTCTTGCCAAAACTCTCAAGCCTAGGAATTCACGGGGCCAAAATTTTAAATACATAGATCTACGTGTTTGGTTTTTTTTTTAAATTTTGGGTGGGGGGGGGGGGGTTGGGGGGGGGGGGGGGGGTGTGTTTTTTTCAGAGTACGACAGAACAAATATCAGACACGAGACTTCATAGAGGTCAACGTCCTTTTTCTAAAGTTTCTCAGATTGACGATTTTTTTGACAAGTAGAGCATATCTTCGTTGGTCGATGTTTTGGTTTAAATCTTTTCTGACCAAAATTTTGATAAAAAGTGTTTTGTCTGTGTACGACAGTACATATCTTTTCTCTCTCTCTCTCCCTTTCTAATTAGGTATTTGTCCTGAGTCTTGGCATGCAGTCCACATATTCCGCGCATAGCACTTCTAATAGTAGTGAGCTGTCAACATGTATTGCTGGGTGATATTATGGTTGGATAGAAACCTATTGTAGGGGCTCTGGGGGCTTCAGCCCTAGTGGTGGCACGCCTATGTTTAGGCTTTATCTGTAAGGTTAGGAAAGGGGAAAAGGGAGAGGGGGGTGTTAAAAATCGAGTGTTGGTAAGTAATAATTTATCTTTAATGGCGTGGATGGTCGAGTCAGTAGCGCTTCTTGTCTTGTTTAAGGAAACATTAAGTTTAGTTAGTGACGGAATGGGTCAGCCCCTAGTATTGTGTCCTTGGGTGAGCAACTTGCTTAGTACTACGAAAAATTCATAGAAATACGAATTTTTGGCTCCAGCTACAGACCTGCTTTGGTCTCTTTGACTTAATAAATCGTGTTGAAAAGGAAAGTTTAGCTCCTTAGAACTTATATCCAGGACTTTGAAATTTTTGTGACCATGTTGAGAGCAATTTATTTATTTCTAAAGCTATTTGAAGTGAACAATTTCTCTTTTTCCCCTTGGAAACTACGAATTTTTGAAATTTCAAGTAGACATCTCTGCTAATGTGTGCGGCTATGTGGTCTTCTGGTATGACTTTGACAAGTGGTACCTGAAGATGAACACTTCAAAAACCGTGGCCACTGCATTTCACTTATGCAGTGGTTGGCACACCCGTAAACTGAATGTCCTAGTCGGGGACCAGCCACTCCCATATGAGCCGCGTCCAAAATATTTAGGGGTGACGTTGGATCGCAGCCTTACTTATCGGGTTCATCTCGAAGGGGTTGCCCGGAAGATAGAGAAGCGGAATAGTCTTCTGAGAAAGCTGGCGGATCGACTTGGGGCGCTAGCCAAGCGCTCCTGAGAACATCCGCCCTGGCACTATGCTATTCCATCGCGGAGTATTGCGGAACTCGTATTGAGTAGAAGCAGAAACGTTGAGAAGGTGGATGTAAAACTTCGCAAGTCGATGCACATAGTGTCGGGAACGCTAGCAACAACCCCTAGAGAATGGGGCCCGATAATGGCGGCGACCCAGCCCCCCGATGTCCGGAGGGAGACCATTACGGGAAACTGGCAAAGTAAGATCAAAGAGAGAGGGAATGGGGATACCCCTCTCATGCGCATAATGAACGGTGCCCCCGTTTCGAGCCGAAATAAGTCCCGGCAACCCTTGTACGCAGAATCCCTGACTACGGACAGAGCTGCACATACGAGATGGAAGTCGGTTTGGACGAATTCAATCCCTCGTGGGGGCGGGGACCTACACTCCTCTAAGCTTGGTGAGAAGTTACCAGGCTTTGATACCAGTAAGAGGAGACACTGGGTAGCTGCGAATCGGCTTCGGTCGAGGAGCTGCCTAACGGCCGGTACGTTACGTCAGTGGGGTCTAACTTCCTGTCCAATATGTCCACGCTGTGGGCAAGAACCCGAAACGGCAGAGCATCTAGTCGAAAGGTGTGTTGTGACGATGCTACCAGGCGGGTTCGCGACGGTGCACGAATGCGGACCGGACTTTGCTGATTGGGTCGATCGTCATAACATAATAGTGTGAACCATAAGAAGCTGCTGCTTCTGGTATGACACTCGCTTTCGGATCGGAAGGTCCTGGGTTCGAATTTCGCTCGGCGCATAGTTGAGTCCTTGGAGAAGGCTCCTTACTCAAATTCTCTCACCGTACTCAGGTGAAAAATGAGTACCTGGCCGTTAACAGTGTTGTCTCTGTCCGAAAAAAAAATGTAATATCGCCTAACAGGCATCATGTCCCGTCCTAAATGTTAAATGTTGTTGTTGACCAGTGACCCTTTGTAAAGCGCTTTGAGCACATTTAGTGGTTATTGCGCTATATAAAAGCTCAATTAAAATAAAATGATAGCACACCCCACGACGTGTGCCTGAATAGCTTTTTGTAGACCAAGCTAGGTCATGACATTGTGGGCAAGAGTATGCTGATTCTTACACGATTTTGACCAAAACTTTTAATTTTCCGATTTCGTTGTATTTATGCGGTCTTTCCCCTTTGTTGTTTACCTATCATCTACCCACATACTGGCCTATCTATCTATCTATCCATCAATCTATCTATCTATCTGTCTATCTATCTATCTATCTATCTATCTATCTATCTATCTATCTATCTATCTATCTATCTATCTATCTATCTATCTCTCTATCTATCTATCTATCTATCTATCTATCTACCTATCTATTTATCTATCTATCTATCTATCTATCTATCTATCTATCTATCTATCTATCTATCTATCTATCTATCTATCTATCTATCTATAATTATAAAACAAAAACCATGAAATAATAGTGCTCAACTTTAGTATAAAAGGAGCTATTTATAAACATTTGAAAGATAATTATCTTTCAAATGTTATATATCTATCTATCTATCTATCTATCTATCTATCTATCTATCTATCTATCTATCTATCTATCTATCTATCTATCTATCTGTCTATCTATCTATCTATCTATCTATCTATCTATCTATCTATCTATCTATCTATCTATCTATCTATCTATCTATCTATCTATCTATCTATCTATCTATCTATCTTCTACCTATCTATCTATCTTTCTTTATTTCTCTCTATCTATCTTTGTATCTATCTATCTATTCTGTTCTACTATCATTCTTTATCTATTGCAATTATTTGTCTGTCATTCTCTGTAGTTCACATGCTTCGCGCTGACAATATGCATTGCTACACATTAAGCCTTTCAAATGACAATTTAAGTACGCCTGCCACTGGTGAAAAATGTGGCAATTTGACTTTCGGCTAGATTTCTCTTCACCCTTCTTCTCTCGTTTTTTTTTATGTTCGAAAAGACAACATTTGAAATGATCTAAAACGGAGTGAAAATAGTGTTCATCTGAAAGGTCGCAGCTTCTTCATTTGATATTGAGAAAAAAGGAAACCAAATACAATAGCAAAAAAAAAAATTTTTTAAATGTATAAGCAGGCAATTAAAAAACAACAACAAATAGATGGTGAAAATACTTTTTTAAAAAACAACCCCCCAAAAAAACAAAAAAACAAAAAACAAAACAAAACAAAACAAAAAACAAAATAACAAACAGGAAACTTTGAAAAAAAAAGAAGAAGAAAGATAGATAAATGAAAACCAAAAACAAAACAATGACATCCTTTTTATTTGTGCCCGCTGGGGATTCCCCAATTTTCCCGACATCTCACCCCGAGAGGATTGTGGGATCTTTTCAAGGGATGAATATACCCCGCCTCCTATTCAGGCTTCAGTGGTAAAGACCTGATACTGGAACGGCTTCCATTGTATAGCAAACAAGATTGTGTTATGTAACTGAAAAAAGATTACTGGTTCCATCTCCTATCTCCCCGGATTGAAGAGAATCGTGTAGAATCACGGCATTAACAATTGTATAAAGCTTTATAGAGTCATTGTGAGAGATTTACGTTTATTGCTTCATTTTTATTTATTTATTTTTTTTTTCGTGTAATGCGTAACGCGTAACGCGTAAAAAAGAATAAATTTCTAATTTCAGTATTGAGGCATTTAGAATCTTTCTTAGAAAAAATAAACAAAAGGTTGGAACTAAGTAAAAAAATGCCTAAACTGGCGAGGAAGTTAACATTTTGATATAAGGAGTTTACTTTGCTTTTCAGTATTTAATTTGATTGCTTTCGAATTTCCATGTTCTATCTTTTGTTAATTTTTTATTTTTGTATATTTTTTTTTTGCAAGTGATAATAAGCTGCTAGAAGCTGTGGACTAGTAAAAAACAATTTTTAAAAAAAGCTTCGAAAAAGAAACAAAATACCAAACCGGGACTTCAATCCCTCACCATTTCAAAAGTTTCTGGCTTGGGACGTTAACCCCTCATCATGTCAAAATTCTCAAACGCGGGACTTCAATGAAATACCAGATTTGAGAGTTTTTGTCAAGATGATGGTCATTTTAATCGATCGATATTTGAAGAACAAGTTTTCTAACCCAAAGTTTATAAACGTGGGGTTTTTTTTCTCCCCAGAGTATGGAAATACTGTGTAAAGTATTCACGTCGGTCCATCTTGTCCGGCTCTGTGCCATTTTCTCTGTTTCCTTCCACGTGAAGTTTTCCTTCTGATCGTCCTTTACTTCCATCCTTGAGCTATTTATTATAGGCTTCCCTCTTTTTTTTCATATGGATTTCATGTTTGAGCCTGCCTAGTAATAAATGTTGCATGGATTTTTTTCTCTCTCAGGGTGTTGCCTAACCATTCCCATCACTCGCACAATCCTCTCTGCACCATCGGGTGTTTGAGCCAACAGCTAGTGATCGCTTAAGTTTTCGGTCTTTCGCTGTGCGGGGTGCAGTCTGTAGGCTGAGATCCTGGACATTTAGTTCCCACTGTACTATTCTTATCAGGCCATTCTTCTTCCGCCCGCACCCCCCCCCCCCCCCCCCGCGCCCCCAAGTTCTGTACATTGTGAGACGATCTCTAATCCATGAAATCCATATTTGTATCGAAGGAAGTAAGTAATATGTTTGTGTTAAACAAAATAAATTTGTAGTTAAATCGGATAAAATCATTTGTCCTTGAACATAAAGAACCTGATTAAATTCAACCATTTTGGTCTTTGTTTCTTTGTCTTGTTTCTCCCATTATT
>NC_088360.1:73708601-73723601 GCF_034508935.2 Berghia stephanieae | reverse complement strand
ATTGCTGGGATGTCAACCAGTCGCTGCTACAAACTTCCTCTTCTCCTTCTCCTCCTCCTCCTCCTCCTCATCCTCCTCCTCCTCCTCCTCCTCCTCATCCAACTTCTTCTTCTTCTTCCTTCCTTCCTTCCTTCTTTCTTTCCTTCCTACCTCAGAAAGTCTGAGGTTTGATGTCATGTCGAGCAAAGCTCGTTTCTTTGGATCCATTTTTCTAGAATTGTTCTGCTTTTGCCTCGATGTACATCATACAAAACTGTCCATAAACACTGTTGTTACCTTGAAGAATAGACCATGTATTCAATTTCAAAGATATCGACTCCAACAAATTATGTCGTTTATATATTTAAAACAGCAAACTTGAAATACGTATGAGCTTTTAGTTATGAATAACTACTAAATCGGTATTTTTTACAGATTCACCATTCTCAAACGATTCACATTTAAAAAAAAAATTACTTCACCAAGCCATGTGAAACTGAAATGTTCAAGTCGTCTATTATGCGAATTTTTTGTAATAACCCTTTTAAATATTTGTCACTACCTGTTTCCTTTACATAGTTGAGTGGGATAATATGTATATACTGCCTTATATTTTCTAATGTGTTATGAATATTTAACATTCTTAACTTGTTGAAAGAGGAGTGAAATGATTTCCACTGTGTGCATACCCACCAAAATCGGGAAAATAACGTCTAAATTGGTCCAAAAACCAATGAATAGGAATTTGGGAGTTTTTAGTTTGTAAAGGTAATGAAAGGTAAAAGTTTTATTGTTTGTCTGTTAATATGCTAGTGATTTTAGTAGAATTTTTTTATATATGGAACGATGCGGCATCGAGACTTTTCAATCTACCATTGTATCTTTTGGAGACGGTCGTTCATAAATATATTTTTTATCAGAGCACGGAAATAATAATAATAATATAATAATAATAATAATAATAATAATAATAATATAATAATAATAATAATAATAATAATAATAATATATAATAATAATAATAATAATAATAATAATGATAATAATAATAATAATAATAAATAATGTGGAATTTATATTGAGCCCCCTTTCCACCAAAAGTGCTCGGAAGCGCTTTTACATATATTATACACATGCGATCATGTATATCATTCAATAAAATCAATGGAATCACTCACAGAAAACTGAAAGGAAGTACTTTGCCTTCAAAGAGGCTGTAACCCCCCCCCCCCCTTTCAAAAAGATCAATACAAACGACCCCCATCCAGGCAAGTTTGGGACTTCGCGGAAGTCTTGCTTAAAGTCCCAGGTTTGAGAGTCGTTGCCAAGACGAGGGTCACTCAAATCGATTGATATTCGATGGACGAACTTTCTGGCCAAATTTTTAAAAATCTTTTTTTTTTTTTTTCAGAAGTACAGACACTTGCTGAAATATATGCGAACCGCGCAGGATAAATAACACTATTATAAGATCCTTAGCAATTATTTGTTTATAAATATGATACAAAATCTAATGCACAGTAAAAGAGGATAATATTACTCAGTTTTTTTCTGCCCCCCCCCCCCCCCTAATTCCTCTTCCCTATCGCTACCCCTTTTACTATTACATTTTCTCTCATTCTCTCAACCTCTGCCCTCTTCCACATCAACCTATCTATCTCTGTCTCTGTCTCTCTCTCTCTCTCTCTGTCTCTGTCTCTCTCTCTCTCTCTCTCTCTTTCTCTCTCTCTCTCACTTTCTCTCTCTCTTTATATATATATATATATATATATATATATATATATATATATATATATATCGTACATAATTAATTTTCTCTTTTTCTTTCTTCTATCTTAAACTGTTCTGGCTGGAGCAATTAAAGCCTATTCATGAATACTCGTGCGGTCAGTCTCAGCCAGTATATGAATAAAGCACGATGCATCCGACATTTTAATTTTGGCCAGAAATCTTATATTGCAAATATCGATCGATTAACCCCCCCCCCCCCCCCCCCCCCCTCATGTTATCAAATCTGTCAAAATAATTATCAAACTCGAGACTTTTATTTAAGAAGTCGCGGGTTTGAGATTCATATATAAAAAAAAGTATGACACGCTGTGGGTAATTTCAATCCAGTAAAAGAATGTTGGTCAAAACTTTTAAAATTATGATGTTTTCAGAGTGCGACAAGAACACTCAATGTGTTTTAATCCTTCTTTACGATTGTCATCGGCGATTTGTGTAGGTAACAATCCAGCACTGTAACTATAATATACCAATCAATGGGGTCGAGAGTTTGCATAACTATCTTTTGGAGCCTTACCATTGAAAATACACGAGTATATTATCATCCATTGTGTTCTACATCGTGTTCATCAAACGTTGTCATTGTGGATTGTACATGCTTTAAATGTCCCATTTATTTCTTCACTAATCCAGTGATTTGACGATTGCAGTTGCAGTAAATAATGATTGTCGCTTCTCGTCATGGTCAACTTCTTGAAGGTAATTCAGCGTTACCCAAATTTAACTAATCGTAGTCATTGGTAAGAAAAAGACTTATGGATTTGGAGGTTTCGTATTTTGACCAATGCTCTCTAGATTGCTATGATTTTGACTGAATGTCCAAGACAGGTTTGAATTGACGGTAAAGACCTTACTGTTGGGGGCTCTTGTGTAACACCAATCAGGATATTATACGTTGATTATAGATTATTGAAGAAATGAACAAGTGTGTATGAAAGGTGCTAGACAAAGCAAGATAGAAAAATTCACCAACCCCCCCCCCCCCAAAAAAAAAAAAAAAACAACAAAAAAAAAAACAACCATCCCAAAAAATCAGTATGGGGATCGAACCTCAGACTTTCTGATTACCAGTCAGACTTGCTACCATTACACTACAGAGGCTCCCGATAGTTTGTTCAATTTTTATTCCTATATTCTTCATGAGGGTACGCGTTTTATACACACTTGTTCAGTTCTTTATCTTATACAGGTGCCTTCTTAATTTCTTAATTTTATAGATTATTAACTTGGTGATTTAGAGGTCTCCTACACGAGCCCATATTATTTGAGTGATAACCACTAATTTGTACAAATTTAGTCCGTAAACTAACATTATCTTTGTGCATATTTACCTTTTATAAAATGTGATGAGCATGTCTCTGCTTATCCGAGGATCAATCAATTACATTAAACAAGTGTGAGTTAGACAAATTTGTTGGCAAAAGTGCCGCCCAATCTCCACGGGAGTCTAACAAGACACGTCATCGGTTATGGAAGTTTTATGTTTTGGAACGGATTTCCATGAAAGATTAAACCTTAATCAGGGCGTGTTTTGGTAATTGCCACAATAGGCTTCAACAGTTGTGACGTCATTTCTCTCGGAATGACACATAGTAATTAAGTAACTGGTTCTAAACTATCGGAACAATGGCGGACGCCCTTATGAAATACTTCTCCGACAAGCATAAAAGTGTATCCAGAGGAGAAAAACATTATAAATCTGATCATTTTTTTACTTTTATATATTCTGATCACATGACATGTGAAATAGTTCTAGCCAGCATGAAGAATAAAAAGTACCGATTTTCTTTGTTTAGAACCAAGCTGCTCGTTGCTGGGCGGACGTGACATCAGACTATTGAATCCTATTCATAGTAAATAGCTATTTTCCTGAATGAATTCCATTTTTATCTCATCAGTTTGCTTTGTCTAGTGGATAGTGAGATTTTCGTCAGGCTACTCAAAAATCTTATCACGTGTATCGTGATTGATCGCATGTGTCGATAGATTTTTGATAGAGTGATAAAAAAAAAAATAAAAAATCATAGGTTTTCCCAAGCTGGAAATCATCTCTTTGAGACGTCGAGCTGGGGTCAATATCATCCAGTCTCACTACAAAGGCCAATCAGGGCCGCCCAGCTTAGAGGGGAGACAATCAATAGAAAAACGGAATGTTTTAAAATCGGTGTTTAATTAAATATTTGAGTTTATGTCTGAATCCAAAACACTAGTAAACAACTCTTTGCTATTTTCTTTTGAATATGCAATGATTTTATTATACCTTGAACTAGCAACGATGGCAGACGCCGCAGTTTCAATTTTAAAAAAGTTATCATAACATATGCGAGGAAAGTTCTGCTTAGTTTTTGTTTTATTCCTTTTCCCAACTTCTTTCAATTTATCCAATTTGATTTGTGGGTAATAACTTGAAAAATCCATAAAGCCTAACAGGTGTTAGCAGCAATTATTTGTGATCTATTGGTCATGGATTTGCCACTGTCTTTTTGGATTCACAAGATGTTTTCATGTCATTACAATTAAAAATCCATAACTTAAAGCAAGGTCACCGACAATAGTTTAACGATAAGTTACAATCAAATTAGAAATGCCATAAATAATAGTATGTCCTAATCTTGTAGTACAATGACTGATTAATCACTCATCGTCATCTTACAAGTGTGACAAACACCTGAGAATCTATGTGTCTTTATTTTGAAAGTCACATTTTAAGTAGACGTGAAATTCTTGGAGTCGCACTAAGGTTTTTTAAAAAGATGTGTATCTATGTCATGCCGTGTCAAGTCGGTAAACATCCTTTCGCTCATAATGTTTAATAGAAATATAACTTAAATGTAGCACACATTTTTGCAGCGTTCTGCTTCTAAATTGGGTGACTTCTCACTAACTTCTCTACAGACCATTGAGTTTACAACAATTGATATTGTGGGTAGATATTTTGCGTATTTTACTTAAACACATACCATCAATACTGAAATGCTATGTTTACCGACTTGACATTAAAACCCACATACGGAAGTAACCCTCGTTTCTCGTCTCTATATCATTTAAGTCTCGCACTAATGCTAAGAGAGCTGATGAAAGCTCATTGACTTACAAAGAGAAAATATTTACATTTAAACCCAAACTAAAAACTTTTCAATCAGTGAATCAGTGTTTTGTGAAGGGCTTTATCTTTTGAACCTCCACACCTCTTTTATTCTTAATATATTTTCCCCGATACATGCGATGCTGAAACCAACTGATCAAAACTCCTGTTGCATGATCGATATTTAACAACTGGTCCATCAATCACACTACTATTGCTATGTTTGCCCATTATACCCGAGGGAGGGGTTAAAACAAAAACCAACTACATTTTATTATCAGAATATGTTTTTTCTTTTTTTTTTTTTTTTTGGAAATATGATGACTGTATAGGTGTTGGTGACTAGTTGCGTCCATTCATGCGTTCATTCATCCATCTATCCGTCCATTTATTCATTCTGCTTCTCTCGTGATTTATACAGTGAGATTCCCGCTCCAATCCGCCCAAAAACGGCCGTGATCGATTTCGATGTGATCACGGCGTTCACAGCTTGCGTTATCGATCCGATAGAGGGCGTGCGTGATAGCTGGAGAGTGTAGAAATAAAAAGTCTACACTGGCGATTGGTCTGAAATGTGAAGTGAAAAGAGAGATGACACAATTTCGATTCCTACACCCTCCTATCTCATTGGATCACCCACCCTGAGGCGAGAATGAAGAGGGAGGGAAGGAGGGGGGGGGGGGGGGGGGGGGGGGGGAGAAAGTGAAAGGGAGATATGGAGGAATGGAAAATGGATGAATGAGAAAATAGGGGAACTGGTCTTTAGGGATGGGTTTAGTCATGCTTTAGCCCTTGCCGCCTTGTGAAAATCAATTTAGGAAAATACAGAGATTTAAAGCAATGTCGCCGACTTAATTCAGATCTTTAGAAGATGTTCTTTAGATAAGCTTCTTGAGAGAAATTAAGTTTCTTGGAGTAAAAAAATAAGGCTTTTTGTGTTACAATTACGCTAATAATAGAAGGAAATTTGTCTGCCAGCATGTTTTTTAACTGATGATAATATCGGCAACGTGTAAATTCCCTGGAGCTTTTACTTGTTTTATTTCTCCTTCCTCTTTGCTGGAATCGAATGTTGGACAGAATTTGAGGGCCGGGGATTATATCATAGAATGCCAGAAACCAAACATGCATTTAATAGAGACAGGGTTCGTGGTACCATTTTGTTTTATTTTTCTTTTCTCTTTCCTTTTTTTTATTGTTGTTGATTTGTTTACTGTATGTGATGAACTTTTACTGTCCATTTTAATCATTTGAACACGTGCTTACTTTGCATTAATATAATCGTGTCAATCATTTTTAAACAAGCATATACATTTATATAGTTAATTGAATGCGCTTTATAATTATTTCCACAGCAGGGCATATAGAAACCAAATTTCCATTTTATATGTTACTAGTCTCTTGTAATGCCTGCTCTTTGTAAGATTACTCTTGTAAAATGAAAAAAAAAATAACATACAGCCGGATACTCCTTAACATCTGACTCGGGTGGGATAATACGTGTTTAATGCCTTACAACTTTGAAACTGAGACTGGGACTACTGTCATCATTTCGATCACTGAGCACTCTCAGCATCGCTTGATATTTGTCATGAGACGACACTGCGTCTAGCTGAGCTGCTGACGTCACATTATGTTTGTATTTTTAACTGACGGAGAGATACGCAGAGATGATAAGAATGCTATATCCACACCTGTACTCAATACAAAACTAGACTACTAGTGTTTGTGGCGCTCTTTAGTGAAATATGTCAATTCAATTCAAAGGTCTATTTAGGGGAAATTGTCAATATAAAGCTTACATAAACATAGAAGAAACGAACTAACATTCTCATGCAGACATAGAAACTTAACACCTTTTTTGTAATTACGAACCTCCATAAACACGAATATAGAAAAATACGAAAAACAAAAATCTACTTTCACTTTCACTTCCTGATGAGAGCTAACGGTTGAAACAATATTGAAGAAGATCTTAATTATACTTGAAACCTTTTATAAATAGCTCCTTTTATCAAAATTTGAGCATTATTATTTCATGGTTTTTGTTTTTATAATTTATATATATATATATATATATATATATATATATATATATATATATATATATATATATATATAGGAATTAAATAGAAAAACAAATAGATATATAAGTGAATAAATACATAGATTACACTCATTTGACTATGTGTGTGGGCACCATAATATATAACACAAGCACATTTTTTTTCGGGAAACAAAATAGAATAGAAACAATCAATCCAAATTTGAATAATTAATGGATACCAGTCAAAAACAAAATTCATCCAAATATCAAAGCAAAATAAAAAAAAAGTAATAATAATAATGATAATAATAATAATAATAATAATAATAATAATAATATTAATAATAATAATAATAATAATAATAATGATAATAATAATAATAATAATAATGATAATAATAATAATAATGTAAATAATAATAATAATAATAATAATAATAATAATAATAATAATAATAATAATAATAATAATAATAATGATGATGATGATGATGATGATGATGATGATGATGATGATGATGATGATGATGATGATGATGGTGATGATAATAATAATAATAATGATAATAATAGCAAGCAAAATGATTTGTTATATGTCACCTATGTGTAAAAGCGAAGAGAAACATATTTGGCTAATCATGTACAGCATTTCTGTCATGGGGATCATACTCGTCTATCGCTCTGTTATTAGTCTTAGTCTGTTATAGTTACGTAATTGTACGTGATGCCCTTCAACAGTCATGACGTCACTTCCCTCGTAATGACGCATAGTAACTTAGCAACTGGCTCTAAACTATCGGAACAATGGCGGACGCGTTTATGAAATATTTCTCCGGCGAGCATAAAAGTGTATCCAGAGGAGAAAAACATTATAAATATGATCATGTTTTGACTTTTATACATTCTGATCACATGACATATGAAAAGTTCTAGCCAGCATGAAGAATAAAAATTACCGATTTTCTTTGTTTAAAACCACGCTGCTCGCCGTTGCTGGGCGACGTGACATCAGACTATTGAATCCAACTAGTATCGTTTTCAAATACGATTCTTTGTAGTTAGTTCGCGTCGAGAGCCTTCACAAAATCACAGGTTTGCACCAAGCAGACTCGTGTGTTCCGAAGTGGTCAAGCACAATAATTTAACAATAAAAGATGCTGTGTATATTAGGAACTCAATGCAAAATGTTATCAAGAAGCATAAAATACAAAATAGAGATATTAGGAAATTAGCATTTTTACGAGTAATATCATAAAAATAATTCCCTACAATGCATTTTCCTTTAAAACATTTCAAACATTTCCATTGGTCACATGGCCACATGATGACGGTTCCAAGTCTGTGAAACACAGAGAGGGAATGGGAGTCGGTATAGAATATGTACTTGTCAACAAAAGTCATCGAGTTATAACTCTAAAGCCGCTGGTTATTCAGATGTTATACAATCAATTGTGTGTTGGAAAAAAAAAGTATAATTGATCGCTATTAGGATGATTTCCTTGTGTTAGTTGATTTTTTTTGTTTTGTTAGAACGCTATATTTTGACCATCATGCAGAGCAACACTAGCTTAGTTGCTAATCTACCTGCTAATCTACCTGCTTGTATTGTGGTCGTACGCGGTCAGTCTTTTATGTCATATTCCCGCCTTTTTGTTGATCTTCTTCTTGCTCTTCTTGCCCCTACATTTGAATTCTAAATATCATTATTTTGCAGCTATGTGGTCTAGTGATATGACTCTCGCCTTCAGATCGTAAGGGCATGGGTTCGAGTCCCCTCTGAGCGGCGCATAGTTGAGTCCTTGGAAAAGGCTCTTTACTCATATTCTTTTTCTGTACTCAGGTTAAAATGAGTATCTGGCCCTTAACAGCGTTGTCTCTGTCCTGTCCGAAAAAGTAATGGTAATATCGCCTAACAGGTGTCATGTCTTGTCCTACATGTCAACTCTTGTTGTTGACTACGGACCCCTTGTAATGCGCGTTGAGCACGTTTAGTGTACATAACAACAATGTTAGGCCCATAATTACGTTCGGATGTCAGACCTGCATATATGTACACGTCGGGATAAAATACTTTTAAGGATAGCCCTGTTATAAGCGACTAAAAATATGTGCGTGATGCCGTCCTAGAAAAGGTGGAAGAAAAATACAAACGATGCGATGTAAAATGGTGGAAACTTCTGCTCGACAAGCAGATGGTCTGAGGGTCGATCCTGAATACAAAGGATCGCCGAGTTTATTTGTTGTATTTATTAATTTTAAAATTATTTTTTTTGGATGGGGGGGGGGGGGGGGTATTCATTTTTTTCTACTGTTTTATTTCGACGTATCTAGTATAATAATCGTATCTTACACAATATTTCAGATATTGCGCAATATCCAGTTGATATGCGCACTATGTAGGTCTCAAGTAACAGTACAAACAAACATGTAGGACGAGACATCCAGACTGTAAGGGCACGACAAAATTTCTTTTCAATAGAGAAAGCACCTGAGCCGGCCATGTCCTCTTTATACACCTGAGTATGGTGAGGAAAAGTGACTAAAGGACCTACTAAAAAGACTCGAATTTGTGCCACCATTTATTTATTTATTTATATATTTATTTATTTATTCATGTTTTATTTGTTTTTTTATTTTTTTATCAACTTGTTCCAGGTGAAGGCCACCCCGCCACCCCCACCTCCACTGACTCCCGCCTCTTCAGTTGGAGTAGGGATTCCCCTCAATGCCGCCATTACCTCCACCCCCTCATTCCTGTACTACCAGGTGAAGAACTCACCGCCACCCTCCCACCAGCACCTTGGCCAGGAGTATGTCACTACCGAGGATGACCAGACAGTGGGGCTGGACACGGCTGGTGAGTTTAGATCCATTATTACGTTGTTACTATTGTTGTTGTTGTTGTTGTTGTTGTTGTTTTTGCTGCTGACCTGCTTTTTCTCCAGTTGCATCTAAACAAGATGAAACCTCGTGATCTCTAGAGACATTTTCTGAAAACATGAAATGCACAAGATGATGACCCCCTCCTCCTGCAAACCGCCATCGTCATCATTATCATCATCATCATCATCATCATCATCATCATCATCATCATCATCATCGTCGTCGTCATCATCATTATCATAATCATCATCATCCTCGTCATCGTCGTCGTCATCATCATTATCACTATCCACATCACCATGGCTATCACAGTCGTCATTGTTGTGGGTGTTATCGTCAAACCGAACTTGAGAACAACATAAATCTAAACATCGCTAACAATTTAAATCGCAGGGTATAATCAAGCACTATTTCCCTCTGTGATTTCAAAATAACATTCTTAAAGAAGATAATACTTTAAAAGAAATAAATAATAACGACATAATTATTTTTACTAACCTACCGCTCTATTGAAATTTAAAAAGATTTAAAAAATATAATAAACAACAGATTTCAGTAGAGCCAATTTCCAAAATACCACCCATTTATTCCTCAAACAGACAATATTGAAACAAGCTGCCTTTCAGGCGCTCATACCACATCCGTTACTCTATGTAGCCAGGTATCCATACACCTAAGACGATTGGTAGATCAATATATCAATTAATATTTGACTTTCTAACATACAACGCTTGAGTCAGAGTTTAGTACCACTGTCGCCCAACTTGTCAATTATTACGCTCCGCGTCGCTTGACGTTATTACAATACGTGTATAAGAGAATTGCCGATTAGTTAACTTAAGATTACGTAATTGAAAAACTCTTTTAAGTCGTGACCGAATCCTAAGCTACTGACTCTTTTAGGATCATTTTAACTCCATTTTTAATCTCTTAAGTGGATTAACTTTTTAACTTTTCAAAACCCCATCTTGAAACATTTGATGATCTCAGTCTCTTCCAGCAACAGATGTGTATTTTATTTTTTTTTTCATAGAAGACACGATGATATTGCAACACATGTTATTTCTAATTCAAAGTTTCAAAATATAGACGACTTGTGTATGACACGTGACCGATATGACACACATTCTGTGATAATTTGGCCGCTGATCCATCATTATCATTAACGGAATGATACAGAAGCCCTATATTATTTGGACGATTGATGCACATAATAACAGTATGGGTATTATAATAATCCTATTATGTATGTTCGATACCATATTGGGGGTAACATTAGCATATAAATACACACACACAATAACAATCTCGTTTTGTATCAATCTTCTAGCTCAGCGTTTTCATCAAGCCAGTAGGGCAATTGTTAGCCATTGATATCGTTTAATCAAGAGACAAATATACACAAAGCCATGCATGTGCATGTCTGTGATTTATGTGGTTTAAAAAAAAAGTGACATCGGACCATCGGTCTTTTAAAAAACTTATCATTCATCACTTTAGTTTTTATACAATGTAAATGAGCTACTTGTCGCTCATATGATCAAAAAGCAATGATTTAGTTGATAGCAAGATTCAGTTTATTTAACGTGAACAATTAGTATTAACGTTTCGGGTTTATCCTATGTCAAAATCCAACGATGCCTTATTAAATGGCGGTAAAGCTTCAAAAGATTTCTCATCAGCTTTTCATGCAATGAACACACAATGAATAATTGACGAATTATAAGGGGTAGGAATTAGTTATTTATTCATGGATATATAAAAAACAAACTTTCTTTAGATACAAAGAGTTCACCTCGGTTCAAAACTATCAATTGGAAGAACAACCTTGCCAAATGGATGTCCACAAGGTTGCCTAATGTCCCCCCTTCTAATATATCATTGACCAACATTCATCTCACTTAATTGTCAGATAATTAGAATATAATAGCATAGCAATTGTCGAGCTTCTAAATTCCTTGTTGCGGCATTGCAAGCAAATGTTTTGGAGAAAAAAATATTAATGAAATCATTAAATGATGCTCTGAGTATGTTTGAATAAAAAGTTACAAAAAAGTCCTTCAGAGCCATTAGACCCTTGGGGCCGGAGTTTATCCAGATTTTCTAGGACGTTTAGCAGACATAGCTGGGTAAACAGAGGGCCAGAAAAAAAAATTCGACTTCACCCGGGATCGATCTCGGTCTATTTGCTTGTGAAGCGAATGCTCTACCAACTGAGCTGTCTTCATCATAAAAGTCACAAAGAGAAAGGAATAAATCTCTGACTTTGACAAACAAGACCCAATTAAACATAATATTAAACCCAATGTTAACAATGAAGATGTAGCGCCTACCTATGGATATATAAAATCCTAGAGAGATAGAGATTGTATTAAATTTAGATACCCTGTGAGTGCATATCAACATTTCCCTTACTTTCAAAAAGTATATAATACTATTTAACTAAAAGTGGGACAAAGATATATAAATATATATATATATATATATATATATATATATATATATATATTATATATATATATATATATATATATATATATATTGAGGAAACTTTTGAAATAAGTATTTGGCATTGCCCTGTGGTATGAAAACTTCGGATTGAAATATATTTGTGTTTGGCATTGCCCTGTGTGATGGAAACTACGAATTGAAATAAGTCTTTGGCATTCTGTGATATGGAGACTTCAAGTTGAAAAATGAGTCTTTGGCATTGCCCTGTGGTATGGAAAATAAGTCTTTGGCATAAAATCAAACATTGCTGTTTAAATTTTTGGCTGTGGTTTTAAGGGCCTAGTATGAAAATAAGTAGATGATTATATTCAAAATAACAAACTAAATACTTGCTCAACTATCCTACACTCTATATCTAGTTGATGATTTGAAAGTATAAAAGCTGGAATTAACACATACAAAAATATTTCATACTGATTGCAGCTCGAGCGCTCGATGCAAAGAACATTTATTATCTCCTTTTCACGCAAGAGGAGGAACGAGGTGACGCATGGCTTGAAAACATAAGATGGGCAGAAAACTGACAGATCCTTTTCAGTGTTAGAAAATGTGTTTCGAATAGAATTTAGCCTTGTTGTTAAAGATTATATGAAAGGCGTTAATGAAATAACAGGGTAGCTTTTCTTCCTCCGTATTTTGATCAAAACCCATTTTCGCCAATGGCCCGATTCTGGTTAAAAATGCACATTCGAGCACATGAGCAAACCTTGAGTTCAATATAAACAGCAAACATACTTAGCTTAACGATCCGTTCAACCTCAGTCTTGAGATGAAGATTCAACCATTGAGTGAATCAGTTTTAGAATTGAATTATATCCTCCTTATCGATTACTCATTTGCACGATCGACGTGCTTCGCTCGGCCCTCAGATGTTGCCGAGATAAGCCGTTAGAATTCAAAGGAAAGTCGAACTGTTGAAATGTTGAATGTATATCGTTATTGATTTCAGCTGTTGACCTAACCACAGAAAAGTCGTAAAAATCGTCTTAATTCTAAAATTGATAAACGTATGATGGAGAAATAATTAGAAAATATTATTATGAATCTCTCTCTCTCTCTCTCTCTCTCTCTCTCTCTCTCTCTCTCTCTCTCTCTCTCTCTCTCTCTCTCTCTCTCTCTCTCTCTCTCTCTCTCTTCGCGGTTGAGAGATTTTAAGTAGTACATTTTTTAAAAATATGTCCATTTTTATTTGAGGCTAGGAAAAAATTCAATTACCTATTTTGTTTGCGTGTTACTGCCTTATCCGATACTTTCATCAGTGTTGCTTTCCTGGTTTTCTATTATGAGCTCATTCAATGACATAAGGGTTAGTTAAGTCATCCAAATGGTTACAGATTTAACACCGCATCGCTATCAGATGCATGTGCAATGGTTTTTAATTCTTCATCTTTAAACCAGAAGACCGCGCGTTCGCATCCCAGGGTTCTGAGGATTAGAGACTACCCTTGCCGTACACTGACAAAAAAAAAAAAAAATCTTTCATCCCATACAAACATTCAAAAAGATCAAGGAATGTGAGCAGCAACTTGTCAAAATTTCTTAAATCCATCTATTTATTGTAATAAAAAAATTGAAACAAACAGTATTTTGTCAGTGGATGGCTGATGTCGTGGTCTATACGATTTGACGAATGCCCCCTCCCCCCTCCTCCTTCATCCATTGATTTATAAAGACCACCCAGTCAGTAGTGACTCATTCCGTCCTGATTGCTCCAAATCTCAAATCAAGACCATCAAAAACAGATCTTGCATTATACTCCTCTGTGCTGCTTTGCACTCTTTATCCCCAGTACAGGTGTCGGGTCTATGCTTTATTCTGGTTTCAGTTTATCGATTAAAGACACAAACAAAAGTTTTCCTTCCTCTCCGTTAGATACAATTACTCAACAAAAGCGGCTGTATATAATGCCACAAAAATTAAATCTATCTGTATGATTGTAAATGGGCCTTGTTTAGTTTCCAGGTGTTCAGTGCCGAGTTGCACGTGCCCCTATGAAATAAATAAACAAATAAATAGATATCTGCTTGTATGCATCCATGCCCTTTATAATTATCTAACAAGACTGGGGGATCACATCCAGTCAACCTTTGCCTAAGAGATGACACAATCGGTAACTGTGCTCTTTGGGCTTCCCAATACTTCTTCTATTCCATTTTATACCATATCAATGACAAGCTAGGCTCCTGTTTGATATTATACATCACTGTTTTTTGACAGATACTCATTGAGGGCTGAATTTAGTGAAATGTTATCTAATGTAGAGTCCATGAGATTCAATTTCAGAGCCATCCACAGTTTACTATCATTGTCACCTATTCGATCACTCACCACAACCAGATTCGCTTGATTTTGTGACGTTGTCACTAAAGTGCAGTCTATACATCTCCTTGCTAGGTCATGAACACCACAAAACGAAGAGTGACTGGCTTTTCCTATACAATATCAATCTTTATGAAATCGATCTCTTGGTCTCTAAGCAATGTCCATCTGTTTGACACTGTTGAAAGTCACAACAATGGAAACTCTTGTCCTCCTTTTCCAAAAAGCTGGCCACCTCGTTAGATTGGAAACGTATCGCCTGTTGAACGCTTCATAGCATAAAAGCATTATTGATAACGAGAGATCACAGCTACGGCTGGTGTGCATTCAACGCACGTCTTTTTCTGCAACAGCTTGGGAATGATGAAAGAAATCAAAGTTTGCTTGG
>NC_088360.1:73686101-73703601 GCF_034508935.2 Berghia stephanieae | reverse complement strand
ATTGTACTTTAGCACGCTGATTAGTGATTACCGATGTACGTTTATACAATAATAATAAGTAAATAATAATAATTATCAAAACATCAAAGGTAAACAGAAACATGGCACACAAATACTGATCACAATGACCAAAATATAAATAAATTTAGAAAATTAAAATCGAAGTTTTTAAAAACATGATAAAAGTTTTTGAACTGAAACAAGAACAAGAACAACAACAACAACAACAAAATAAATAAAACAACAAAAAAAAAACAAAAACAAAGAAGAAGAAAACAACAACCCCCCCCCCCCCAAAAAAAAAAAAAAAAAAAACGAAACAAAAAAACCACAAAAAACAAAACAAAACAAAACAATACAAAGACAAAGACGCGGTAAAGGAATACACTGATGATAATGATAAAATATTATAAATGATAACAATCGACGTGACGTGTACACAAACGTGCACGTCGATAACACATTGAATGGTACCGATGTTGTTTTAAAAAATATAAATTATTAATAATATAAAATAATAAATAATAATAATAATAATAATAATAATAATAATAATGATGATGATGATGATGATGATGATGATGATGATGATGATGATGATGATGATGATGATGATGATAATAATAATAGATTAATTTGAAGTATTAAAAATATGCCCAGTAACTATAACAACAAAAATGATTTCTTTCTCAATAAAATAATTTAAAAAAAATAAATTCAACAATAGGAATTGAACTCTGTACCTTCAAGGTAAGAATTTGACAGCTTGACCACTGGACTACGGAGCCACCGGACTGTTCATTACATTTAATAAGGTCTTTCTAGAACATTATTTTACCTTCAATGCAACTTCTATTTTCTGGTTTTAAATTTCGTTTTATTAGATTTTTCTTTTTAAAATTTTAATTAACACAGGCGTACAGATGTCACAATACATGTCCAAATACAGAAACAAAGCATCGCTGATGAATCGCGTGGAATGCGCATGCTTAACGGAGGTGCATAAAAACGATCCTTTAAGATACACCGTCAACGGAGGTGTATAAAAACACTACGATTTAAACATTTGGCCAGAAAACTCGTCCTTCAAATATTGATCGATTTAAATGACCCTCGTTTTTACATTGATAAGATTGGAAGACGAATTTTAAAATGGCGGTTCACCAACAGGCTGTTGTTGTTTGAGGAGTTCGCTAATTCAAACAGATCAATGATGGCGTTGTTGATTTATCTAGAATCTAATTCAAATAGAATTGTTTATAACCGACCACGGAGGAGTCGAGGAAAAGCGGTGATTATATTTATCTTTATTTATAAATTGACAAGGCAGAGACAGGCGGCTAACTGATCTGAATTTGACTTTTTAACAAATGACAAGGTTATTTTTAATCACGCTCTGACGATTTTAAAAAGCTGTGACCCTTACATGTAAAGTAGTTGAGCTTCATGGCAACCGCGATGCTTGCATAAACCAAGAAAGGACAAATGACACAAAATATATTTGTATTTTATGTCTTGCACGTGGTGGAGAGAGTTACAGGCGCTTTTGACACTGGCGATGTCGTTGTTGTCCATGAATAGTTTTACGACTCTTTTGTTATGGAAGAATGATAACTTTGTCTATAAACAATCTAAAATACATGTTGTCTTGATGCACATGACAAAAACTGAATTATTAATCAAGGTTGAATTATTGTTTATCTGATTGTTTTGGGTTATTTTTTTATTTTAAAGTTAAACGTCCGACGTTTAAACCACTTAAAAAAACAGAGTCTTTGTTTTGAATTAAAATCAGTTACAATTATAGCAAAACTGTCCTTTTAGCCCATAAGACACACGGTGATGGACTACGGGTGCACACATTTGCAGGTCTGATAACCGAATGCAATTATGGCCTTGATTTAACACTGTTGTGGTTGACAATATTTTGCGTTGGTTTGAGATTATTTTCATTACAACATTGAGCCCACAACCATTTGGGTTAACAGACCTGCAAATAAGTACCCGCTTGTGCTGGGCTATATCCTGCTTTATTAGAGTGGATAAGTATATTATAGCGACAATTGCTTGCTGCCTTTTGGATAGCACGGTGTTCTATTGCAATGTAGATTTTCCTCCTTATGCGAATCCTTATGCGTAGCCATCGTTAACTTATAGCCTGACACTGACCAAAAATGACGTCAAAAGACCAGTCTTTGGCTACAAAAGAAAATAAATCGTGAGTTGTATTCAATAGTCGACTCACTAGGCCCAAAACCAAATAATGACGTCAAAAGACCAGTCCTTTTGGGTCTCAGTGTCAGTCTCTAACTTAACGATGACTACGATCAGATACAGTTGTCCAGTCATCGATAGGTAGACAACTGATCCTCGACGGAGGAGTCGCAGGTTCGAATTTTGAAGAGATAGAGTTTTTAACCTTTAACCGGTTTGTGACAAAGGATAACATTAATTTTTCATCTTTGTCATGGTACCTAACCTCTGCATCCACTTCACTCAACGGAAACCGGAGTAAGCTCCAGAGTCATGAGACTTAATTAGCACCGACGAGGAGTTACTCTCCGATTGCCTTAGTCCATCTATCCACCCATCCACCCACCCATCCGTTGATCAATCCATCTACGAATTCTATCAACTAGGCCCTAACAGCCGTCTCTACCCAACCCAAACCCAAACCTAACTACTGCTAAAAAAAAAATATCGTAAAATTACGAAATGTCGGCTCCAATTTCAGAACTTCGTGAGCATTTCTAAGTCATTAAAATGTATTGCAAGTTAAAGTTGATACCAGAGTGCATAATTTTAAGGATTTTGGAGTGTGATTCAATAATTATGTGGGTAAATTGTTGATCTATAAAGTTAACTATAGCGACTATTATTTTCATATCCTAAAAATTGCGAATTTTTGAATTTTCAAGTAGGCAGGTCTTTTCAGCTGTCTCTACCCAACTTTAACGCCCCGTCTAATTCAAACAAACGAGTTCGTGTTTGAATGGACATAACCGGCCAACCCTTTGCTTACTTTTCCAAACACTCCACAAACATTGCTTCGTTCAGTATCCGTCCATCCTCCTATCCAGCACTCAATCTTGGTCATCCTCTGACAGAATTCGCCATTTACTTTCACCTTTCTATGTACAGTGTACCTCCAAACCAATCCTGTGGAAATGATAAATATAATGGAGGTAGGACAAAATAAACTAAATCGAAGAGAAAACCCAAAATATGCAGGTATTATTTTTTTTTTCATTCTAGGGGGTTTCTCTACCAGACTTAAGTTTCTTTGCTGACACTTACAGATTAAATCACACGCGCACACAAACACACAAATACCCCCCCCCCCCCAACCACACACACAAAACACATACACACACGTATTTATTTTCTTTATTTAATTTTTTATAAAATATATATTTGAATGATATTTTTTATATTGATGGGCTAAACAGTTTACCGTTACCGGTATACCGGCCAGTGGAACGTGGGCTTGACATTGGCCATAGGTTGTGATAAAAGCTCACAGGTGTGGCAAAATGTCTGTTTGTGTGTGTGTGTGTGTGTGTGTGTGTGTGTGTATGTACATATGTGTGTGTGCGTGTATATGTGTCTATGTGCGTGCGTGTATAGATAAGTTTTGTGTGTGTGTTGTGTGTGTGTGTGTGTGTGTTTGTGTATTGTTTACTTGTGTGGGTAGATAAGTGCGGAAGGTCCAGGTGTGATAAGTGGACGACAGACAATCAAACAGTTTGTCCTCCATTCATGAAGTCGGCCGCCTTGAATAACCGTGTCCGGTGCTTGATGGGGCTGGAGTGCCAAAGCAAAATGATAAGATAGGAACTGTCTATTAAAGTCCATCTAGTGGAAGTTTATCCTGGGGTCTGTTGGTTCAACGCATCATTTACTCTCGTGGGGTAATTTCTACCAGGTCTTAAAAAAACCTAGCTACTCAATTACTGATGCGAGGACAAGACGGATCAGAATAATACATCGGCTAAATTTGGAATCTAACCTGATATCTTCGCTTATGAAGCAAGTGCTCTACATGACCCAGTAGACCCTTAAACATTCATACCGTATCATATTCAATCTATCGGGAACACGCCATCCCTCACCCCGAATTAAACTTATAACAAAATTAGGATCATAAATTAAAAACGTCCTTGATAAAAGATCTTCACCACAAAATATGATCTGCATACATATTAGAGAGAAATCGTTCATATTACTAAATAAGATAATGTATAGATTCAAGTAACAGGATGGATATTTTAAAAAAAACAGCAAAAAAACAAAACAAAAAAAACAAAAAAAAACAACAAACAAACCAGTGAAATAATGTGATATTGAGCAGTGTCAGTTAATACAAGGAAGCTGCAGAACTGCAGTTTCCAGTTTCCATTAATAAATTTAATATTATTACTGTCGAGTCTAAAGTTGATTTTTTGTTTGTTTGTTTTGTTTTGTTTGTTTTGTTGGTTTTTATTTTTTTTTGTTTGGATATGAATTTTAACAGAGTCAAGCAACGTTTAACATGGTCAGTGACCGACTCGACTACAATTGATCGAATACTTGACACTTCGTCATTGACTTTGTGACTTATTACAAATAGAGTCCCTGCAGAGAAGTTGTAGATCTACTGTAAGACTTTGAAATGTGATTTTTCCCCCCAACTTTATGAATCATTCAAGTGTGCATAAAAACTCTATGAAATAGTGGAAAATCGCAAAATAGATTCGTTTATAATCCTTATCAATTAGATCTAGTCATCAAACAAAACGTGTTCATTGAATTGATATGAGTTATTTCAAATGCCAGGTAAAATTTTAATTCAAATAGCCAACATCATTCAAGTAAACGTATTTCAAGTAGCCACCACTGCTGGCAATACATGAGTGAAAAGAAAAATAGTTTTTCCAAGTTTGAACCCTAATCTGTTTATTTTTCACTTTCTATGTTATCTAGAAATGTCAAAGGTAAAAGCATGTCCAAACATATCTTATATTATCCCGACTTTACTTACCTTCGATTTAGCTCCAAACGATCTGAATTTGGCACCACCTTTGCGGCGTTGTCGTGTGTCCAGACTAGCGTCATTGTCATTGTACATGGTACATCATAGGCAGTGCCAGGAAATTAATAAGTACCCGGATGAACTCAAGGACTCGGGGGCTGCCATGACATTACAGAGTCTTGCTTTGACCTTGGGGGTTTCCTGTCCGAAAAAAAAAACAGATTATTTTGATGTTAAACTAGGTTGCATAGATTTTGCTATTGTTGGAATTTCCAGATGTTGCAAAAAGGAAAAAAAAAGTACCTATCAATCCCTTAATTTGACGCAAATTAGTGTCAATTGGGCGCTGATATTTTGATCTCAAAGTATACAATTGCAATGGCCGTTACACTCGTACCGTGCTACTAAAAACAAGTGACGCCGATGAGTGAGGGTACGTATTTATTCTTTTTTGACCAGCTGAATGACATTTTAATCGATTGACACTGACTTTCAGTTTTCTAATCATCCGATTGGGACGTCTCGACTGCCTTTCTAACCGCCTATGTCAATTCCATCCATAGTTCACGGTCTTTTGCTGTGGGTAATTTCAGAGTAATAACTTCCTTTATTTTAGTTATTGGTTATTTTGGAGGCATTTTAGATCTTTGTGTTGAACGGTGTGAATTGACGATGTCGGTCTGCCTTTATATTATTTGTGTTCAGATAAGATAATAAAAATGTATTCATGACTTTATTAGCTGGTAATATTGCGATTTAGAAACAAAACTTACTAAAAATTCAATGATTTCTCCAGACCAGTGGAATAGTTGTCTCATCGAAACGCTTGACAAACATGCGCCATTCCAAACAAGGACCGTCACCAACCGCAAGTATGCTCCGTGGTATACGTCGGACAATAAAGAAGCTAAAACGAAGTGTCGGAGAGCAGAAAGACTGCTGAAAACATCAGGCCTTACGATTCATCGTGAAATATTCAAGAACGCATTTCGTGCTTGGAAGACAACAATAAAAAATGCAAAGACCACGTATTTTCTTTCAAAATTCGAAACTTCTAAATCTTGTAAACAATTATTTAACATCTGCAATGATCTACTTGGACGTGAAAGATGCACTTCATTACCATCTACAACCAATCAAAGAGACTTGCCAAACACATTTGTCAACTTTTTTAAAGACAAAATCCATAACATTCTTTCAGAACTAGATCGGCATGAACCATTTATAGATACAAATACAAGTTCCAACCAGTTTCACCTAGTTTCATAAACGAGTTGATACAAAAAGCCCCCATTAAATCCTGCGACCTTGATCCCCTACCAGCACAGCTTTTGGCTAGCTCCATCGATACATTATTACCATCCATTACATCAATCATAAATACATCCATACTGACTGGCGATGTTCCATCGTGCTTTAAAAGTGCCCTCGTCAAACCACTTCTGAAGAAACCATCACTGGACCACAATATATTAAACAATTATCGTCCTGTATCAAATTTACCTTTTTTGTCAAAACTTTTGGAGAAGGTAGTTCTTACACAATTAACATCTCATCTTAAGAACAACAGTTTGGAACAACCCTTTCAGTCAGCCTACAAACATCAACACAGTACTGAAACGGCGCTTCTTAAAATCTTTAATGACTTGTTATGTAATGCTGATGCTAACAATATCAATGTATTATGCCTTTTAGATCTTTCAGCTGCCTTTGACACCATTGACCATGACATTTTGTTAAGAAGACTAGAAAATACGTTCGGCATAAAAGGAATTGCCCTTAAATGGTTTACATCATATTTACAGGATCGATGGCAGACTGTCGTGGTGAATGTGTTCAGTCAGAACAAGTTTTACTAAATTTTGGAGTGCACAAGGCTCTGTTCTTGGCCCTGTCCTTTTTACTGTATAAATGCAGCCCCTTTCTAGTGTGATATCCAGATTCAATCTGAGTTATCATTTTATGCAGATGATACGCAAATATATGATTCAGCACCCCTTAGTAATTAACAGTTCTTAATACAACGAATTACGAGCTGTTTTAATGAGATTAAATCTTGGATGTACCACAATAAGTTAAAATTAAATGATAGTAAAACTGAGATTTTAATGTGTGGAAGGCCGAGTATCCTTAAACAGGCAAATAAATCACCTATTACTCTCGGAAACAGCACAATAGAATTTTCAAATAAAGCAAAAATCCTTGGCGTCATCATTGATAAAGATCTTTCCATGACAAGCCACGTGAATAACACCATACAATCTATGCACATAGAAATGAAAAAAATAAGCAAAATTCGTAATTTAATACCGAAGCATATAACAGAACTTTTAATGAATTTAATGGTTTTATCTAAATTGGACTATTGTAACTCCCTTTGGGCGAATTTAGCTAAAGACAAAATTAGCAAACTTCAGGTTGCTCAAAATAACGCAGCCAGGCTCATTGTACGCAATAACAAAAAATACCCGTCAGCAACTCTTCTTCTCCGTGAGTTACATTGGCTTCCTGTGGAAAAAAGAGTTGCCTATAAGATTTGTACTGTTGTCTACAAATCCCTGAGCACGAACAGTCCCTCCTATATTAAAGACCTTCTAAACATATATGTCCCCAATAGAAACTTGAGGTCAAGCAATGACCAATCAATCCTTGTAAAACCTAAGCCATTGCGTAAAATAGGTGAACAGTCTTTTCAATTTTCGGCCCCCCATTTGTGGAACTCTCTCCCATCACACGTGAGATGCTCGGATTCGTTGACAACGTTCAAATCTCGCTTAAAGTTTTATCTTTTTACGTCATAATGTTGCAATATTATTTTCATATTTTGTTGTTGTTAAATTGAATTCGTATCACGTTTCCTTCACAGTTATCTCACTGTAATATGTTTTGTTTTATATCACTGTAAAGCGCTTAGAGCCTGTGACAACTGGGTAAAGCTCTATATAAATGCCATTTATTATTATTATTATCTCTTTTCCGAAAAGTTTCCACCTTGCCTCTAGGATTTGAATAACAGATAGTGGTCGGTTGATGCTTGATTTACACTATTGCTTTATGGCCAAAATGAAATCAAATTTTTTTGTCACAGAAACTGCCGTACCCTGAATAAACACATTTTAAAAACCTTGGCCAGAAAACCCGTCGTTCACATACCGATTGATTAAAATGACCCCCGTCTTGTCAAAAACGACCAAATCTTTAGAAATTAATAGCAGAAAATCAAGAACCAAACATTGACCTTTAAACTTCAGAGGAAATGTTGGAATGATAAATGAAAATTTTAGCTGGGAAACTCGGCCGAATAGGGTTGGGCAAACGAAAAGATGAGATAAGTGTATGGTGGTGTGGTAATTGTGAATTCATCTCAACATATCTTCGATAATCGACACGATGACAAGAAGATTCGCTAAAATAGAGATATCGATTCCGGCCAGTGGGTCTTTTCAAATCTCCTATCAAGTCGTGGACGTCACGAATTGACGATAATAATCGATCACCACTCCTGTCCTACAATGACAAAACGCCTTTTACATTTTGGCCACAATATTTTGAATATCTATTGATAAAAATAGTCCAAAACCTATCACAAATTCTAAGACCTGAGACCTCAATCAAGTTTTGGGTTTAATATTCTTTTTGCTCGTTGTTGTTGAAAATTCGGGTTTACGATTTTTTGATCGGGATTTGATCACAAAGTTTTCTGGCCAAAAAGGATTGAGAGATTGTGTCAGTGTGCGCTATCATAACTTTATCTTAAGTATGAAGTGTCATTTTATTACTTTATGAATCATGTCTTGTTATTTCCATATGACGTACTATCTGTTGTCTTTTTCTGTGTGAAATTGTGTTGGCCTGGACAACAAAGTTGACCAATAAAAGTCGAAAACTATTAGTCTGTATATTTGTTGAAGACAAACAAAATTAATGAGTGAGGTGGTATTTCTAGGTTGATTATTTTGTTTTTGCTCATTAGCCTATTTATCTTTATTGACAACCTATTCGAGGTGCTTATCGTGATATGAAGGAACTAAAAAAATAAACATTTAAAAAGAAGGGGGGGGGGGGGGTATTTTTTAAGAATAAGAAAAAAAGCACACACAAAAGACGTTAAACTAAAAAAAAAGAACAAAAAAAAAACAAAACAAAAAAAAAAAAACCACAAAACCCCCCCCCCCCCCCAAAAAAAACAACAAAGAAACAAACAAAAACAAAACAAAAGCAAAGCAGAGAAAGAAATTGAAGAGTGACGGAATTCAAACCAGGCCACGAGAATGTTATGTACGAGTAGAAGATGTTAGTAGACACGGATCGAAATCCATCCTGATTATGTATTCAAGAAGCCTGATTCGTCACACAGAATGTCGACACATTCGGACTACCTGAGTACCTATGATATTGTTGTAGTGCCTGTTTCTCCTTTATTTGTGAATCACGAGTCCATATTGTAGCTCTTGGGGTTTCTAAATAACGCTATGTTCATATCAATTGATATGGCCGTTCGTTAGAGGACAACGCACATCAAATCAATGTAACTGAGTGGCAATGCCCATTAGTCTTATTTATGAGAGCGGACAGACATACACAATTACAAAGCAAACACTTAGAATAGAACACACACACACACGTACACACACACACACACACACACACTTCATAATAAGTAAATATACACTACACCAACAAACACACACTTACACAGACTGACTGTAGACTTGATAAACTTGGGATAGCTAACACTCACCCAACTCGTACACAAATAGACGGACACAACTCGTAGAAAAGCTGGGGAAATACTTCCTTACACTGACAAAACACATTTGTTTTTCATTTTTCTAGAAAACTTTTACTTTCATACATCGATAAATTGAAATGGTCCCCAATTTTTGTCCAAAACTCTTTTTGACGTATGGAGGGGGGGGGGGGGGTGCTGGACAATGTTTATCAATGACTGTGATAAAAGTATTCCGACCAAAATGAAAGAAATGTGTTTTACCATCGTATGTCAGAATAACTAAAAATTGAAAATGATAGAATGACACTTGATGCATTTATAGTATCGCTCCGTTCTCGCCACAAAATGAGATGAAGCACTGTTTGGGCAGAGGAATGAATATGTCCTAGAGTATGTATGCAGGTGGGGGGGGGGGGGGGACCGAATGCGAATGGCCAGTTCTTGAATTGGTAAAAGAACAATAAAACGGTTGTCGAGGACACTGGGTCTTTAAATGAATGACTTTGGAGTTAGAGACCCTCGTGGTCATTGTGGAACCTCTTCTGCTCTTCGCTCCTTTCTAGTATTTATTTCGTCAACCAAGTGGCCAGATGGTCAAATCATTCAGTTGCTATCGCAGTGCAGTTGTCGTTCTAGGACCACAGGCGAGTTAAATTTCTTCGATGATCAGTCCATATTTTGGACATTTTTAGATTTCATTTACTGTTTTTTTTGTTTGTTTGTTTTTTACTGATGGTCAATGTAAAGCGCTTCGAAACTTCGGCATAAGCGCTATATAAATGAAGATTTATTATTATTATAATAATAATTATTATCGTTATTATATATATATTATTATTATTATTATTATTATTATTATTATTATTATTATTATTATTATTATTATTATTATTATTATTATTATTATTATTATTTTATTATTGTTGCCTTTAAACCTTCGTGACTATTAGTTAGCTCCCCTCCCCAAGAAGCTATGATTCACATTCTACAATAATTATATAACCTATTATACAATCTTGACCTTTTCCTATTTAAATTCCGAATTGTAATAATCTAATCTATTAGTTTCTTCTACTCTGATTGAATTTAATTTTTGTCCCTTATGCAATCACACTATTGAAAAACCAAACAATGTAATTGACAAAGAGAAAAGCTTGCTTTTAAAAAAAAATCACCATTTTATCAAAACATTTTTGATCTGCATTTTAAAAAGTTATTCTTTGGTTTTTATTCTCATTTACGAATAATTCATGAACAGACTCAGCCCAAGACCACAGGCCCCACTACTATCATCATTATCTTGGCCGAAATACCAATTTATAGGGAGTTGTAATACATTCATTCGCCATTCAAACCCATTGACACGACCACAAAAACATTTCAATTCCATTGTTTGGACGGGCCTTGTAACGGACAGACTCAACCCTCTCCGAGTCATTTAAGGAAATTGTAAAATTGCTTCTCCGTCCCCCCTCCTCTTCCTCCTCATCTTATTCTCTCCGTTTGTTTGTTATCCATTTCACGACGCCATCTTGAAGACCATCACTTGAAGTGACCTTTATTGGCCCATTCGCACCTTGTATCCATACGCCCAAAGACCGGAGTACAAAAAGGAGCCACATTTTCAATCGGAACTATTTACTCAAAGTCTTACTACATTAATCCGTCTTTTGTTGCTAGGGTAGCTCAATTTCCAATGATACCTCCGTGTTTGGCTTGTTCAGCTTTCAATTTCTTGCCCGAAGGTAAAAATAATGAGCCAGCCGGTCATAAAGAGCTCTGTGGCTGCAACGACAAACTCAATGATATAGAGAGATCTTAACAAATGAACTAACGGAAACTCCTGAGGTCAATTTCGTCGGCAGTCGCTTTACTGGCACTATTTTTCTACTTTCATTTTATTAACTAATTAGATTTAAGTAAATTTTAAAAAAACGAGCAAAATAATATTCTGATGGTTAATAAAAGCAAGTTTTAGATCAAGTCCAAATTCGTCCACAAATTGCACCACCGATCAGTCTTTTCATTTTTTCCTTGTTGTAAAGTGTCAGCAGCAGCGGCATAAAAAATGTATGAGACTTCCTTTAATTGCGTTTCTTCGGGTGAGAATGTAACCAAAGATCTTTAGCTGAGAACACGTTAATGTGTTGTAGAATGGCTCTTGTATAGTGTCGAGTTCAAGGCATTCTTGGTCCCTTTTCCTGTATCATGTTAATATTCAAACTTGTTCTTTTATTTTTGTATTATGCTCATATTGAAGTCAATTTTGGTACTCGGGCATCATCCAGGGTTAATTAGAGGCAAATGTCTCACTTCCGTGTTCTAATCCAACCTATTTGGATCTCAAAACGCACAGAGATGATAAGATACAAAAATGATGATGATATCAAATACAAACAGATAAAAGGTCTCAGCTACCCTAAGATCCGACTATCTTTAATCCTGGACAAATACTATCAGCTCTCCACAGTTGACTTTGTCGCTTAGAGATACTTTTTTTCTCTCCTTTATTCTCACACAAATTGCTGACTTCATTTTGGCGTTGTGTTCTTGTGTTTCTGTGTAGAAGTGACATGATTCACGAAAGATGGTTCCAATGTTAAGATTGTGATGTAGACGAATTATAAGTCATAAAAAACTAGTGACAATGTCTCTTTTTCAAATCTCTGACGAAAATAACTTGATCGAAAATGAAAATTAATTAAAATAATATTGAAGTTTTTACCAATTCCGCTTGCCATTTAATTTATCCTTCTATACACTTAGTCACACAATGTGGAACCCAGACCAGACCATGTTATTGAAAACCATCCAATCATTCTCTCCAAAAGCGTGGACTCACGACCTTGCCTTTTCCAATATCATACAGTTAGAATGTGCATTGCTAACGAGGTGGCGGAGTGGTTGAGGCAATGAGGATCGTTTGAGGTTTCTTGGGAAAGTAGGAAATTATTTTATAAGCTACTGTTTAATTAATCAATATAAATGGTGGGGGTCGGACAATGCTTTCTATATACTCTCTATATTGCTAGGGGTCGCAGCATGGGCTGAGAGAGAGAGAGAAGACAGAGAGAGAGAGAGAGAGAGAGAGAGAGAGAGAGAGAGAGAGAGAGCACTGAAAATAAATGAACATAAAATAAAATTCCATTTATTCATCCCATAGGGGGGATTTGTATCTAGGATCTATTCCAAGGGAAGACTGGAATAACCCAGGCGTCAGCCGCAGTGCAGCGCCGTAAATTGAGCGAAGGAGGGGTGACTTGCTCAAGGCCACACAGCTCAGCGGAGGGTGATCAAACTCGGTACCTTTCGGGTACGAAGCAAAGACGTACCGCTGAGCCACGCTGCCCCACTAAGGGCTAGTGTTAAAAACAGATGAAAAATAAACTAGAAAGAAAAAGTGATCAAAAGTACATTGAAAAGGCATGAACCCAAGCTGTTGAGTTGAACGCCATTCACCTGAACAGCTCCGGTCGCCCAGCTTTTTTCAAAGGCCGATCCCGAGGTGTCAATATCTTTCATTCTCTCCGTGACAACAGCAACGTCTAAACAACATCACTTTTAACTGCTCTATGTAGAGTAAAGTGAAAGTCTGTGGCAGTTGCATTGTATTTAGACGTTGTGACTCCTTTCACTCAATATAATATGCGTACTATGAATAAATGGGTATTTTAAATTTTGGCCAGAAAACTCGTCCTTCAAATATAGACCAATTAAAATGACCCTCATCTTGTCAAAAGGTCACAAACCTGGGACTTCGCGAGGTCCTAGGTTTGAGAGTTTTTGTTAAGATGATGGTTATTTAAATTCGATCGATATTTGAATGACTAATTTTTTTGGCCAAAGTTTAAAAAATCTGTTCTTTCATAGCATAGCAGTTCAAATCTTTAACTTTTCTCCGTCACCCTTTTCCACTTTCCATACAAAAGAGTTGGTTGAAAAGGGGAGAGAATTAAAATCAACGTGTTGCCGATGACGCCACAAGTCGCTGTATTCACACGGCTTCTTTCAATGTCAAGTTTATTTTATTAATACATCAAACTATTCAAAATTGTTTAAATGAGTATAATGACCTTTTGCTTGCATTTGAGACATTAAAATAAAACCACATCACCACTTTATTTTGATTTATCTATAGATAGTATGCGCTTGGCTAAGAAGCTCATAACATTGCCATCCGGAAGTAAAACGGGCCAATACACAAAACTACGTGTTACCATGAACTTTTATAGTTCGGTTAATACAGTTAAGTAAGAATTACTCAAAATGGCTGGCAAAAAACAATAACAAATACCCGAGTGACATCAACTTCGTTCTATCTATATGTGATCTAGTGGTATGGCATTCGGAAGATCCTGGGTTCGAATCCCGCTTTGGGCAGCGCACAGTTGAGGAAAAGGCTTTTTACTCACATTCTCTCACCGTACTCATGTGTAAAATGAGCATCTGTCCGTTCCCGGTTTTGTCTCTGTCGGAAAAATAGTAATATCGCCTAACAGGCGTACATGTTAAGTGTTACTGTTGGCTAGGAGTTCCTTGTAAAGCGCTTTAAGCACGTTTTGTTGATTGCGTAATATAAAAGCTCAAGCTTTTAAACACACACACACACACACACACACACACACACACACATATATATATATATATATATATATATATATATATATATATATATAATGTTACTCACTTAATTAAAGTGGTATGTACTAAAATTGGGCGGGACAACTTTGTGATGGAAATATAATGTATCTATATCCGACAAAAAGAAAAATGTTTGGCTTAATAGCAATTCGTGATGGGGGAGAATAAATAAAATGTAGATATTTCATTGCAAACACTTAAATTTCTTATTTCCTATCGTAGCCCTCGTTAACTTATAACTTGACACTAAAACAGTGGCCTTCGTAAAGTTATAGCCTGACACTGACGAAAAAATGATGTCAAATTGCCAGTTTTTTGCCACAAAAGAAAACAAATCGTGAGTTATATTCAATAGTTCAACCAATGGGACCACTTGTTTCCATGAGCACTACTAACGACAACTCACTAGGCGGTGCAAACACCAAAAAAATGACGTCAAAATACCAGTCTTTTTGCGTTTCAGTGTCAGGATATAACTTAACGATGGCAACGCTAAAACCCACTAAGACCGTAGCCATCGTAAACTTGTAGACTGACACTGCCAAGAAAAAAATGACGTCAAAATACAAATCTTTTGCCACAAAAGAAAACAAATCGTGAGTTGTATTCAATAGTTCAACCAATGGGACCACTTGTTTCCATGAGCACTACTAACGACAACTCACTTGGCGCTGCACAAACCTGAAAAAAAAATGACGTCAAAGTATAAGTATAAGTTCTAGTTGGTTCAAGTGTCAGGCTATAAGGTAACTAAAGCTGCGCTAAGACCAATATTTTGACGTCATTTTTAGGGTTGTGAGTGAGTTGTCTTTAGTAGTGGTCAAGGAAACAATCTCATTGGTCGAACTGTTGAATACAACTCACAATTTGTTTTCTTTTGAGACCACAGACTTGTCTCTCGACGTCATAATTTGTTAGTCAGTGCGTAGCCAACGTTATGTTATAGCCTGATACTGAAATCCAAAAGGACTGGCAGTTTGACGTCATTATTTGGTTTTTGCACCGCTTACTGAGTTGTCGTTAGTAGAGCTCATGGAAACAAGTTATTTCATTGGTTGAAGTATTGAATACAACTCACGATTTGTTTTCTTTTGTGGCAAAAGACTGGCATTTTGACGTCATTTTTTGGTCAGTATCAGGCCATAACTTTACGAAGGCCACGGTCAGTGTCAGGCCATAACTTTACGAAGGCCACGGTCAGTGTCAGGCCATAACTTTACGAAGGCCACGGTCAGTGTCAGGCCATGAGTTTACGAAGGCACGATAGTATCATATCATGAGCTAATAGGTTCTAAAAGCCTTTAAATGCTCCGTGTTACTATCACTTTAATTCTAAATTCATTTTTTGGTGAGTTCGATTCATCCCGACGTGATACCGTTTTGAGCCGATGGGTTATTTACTATCCAATTTGGTTTTAAAAAAAAAAACAAAATAACAACTAAACCAGAAACAAATATTGAGCTTTTATATAGAGAAAACAAATATCCCCCCCCCCCCCCAACAAAAAAAAAAATAAAAAAATAATAATACTCAAAGCGCTTTACAAGGCGTCCCTGGCCAACAGCAACAATACGAATTTTGTCTCCTTCTGCAGAGCAATATAAGCTTCTTGGATTCAACAAATAATGTCAAAAATGAAAATATGGTACAAATTCACACAATGCAAGGACTTAGAAACGTTATCCAATCTTGCTGAGGGTAATTTGGTCACTTACAAGGGAAGATTTACTGACTAGTGTTATTTTCTCCATGAAAACTACGAATTTATAAGGCAGGTTTGAACACGTCGGACGTGACATGACGCCTGTTAGACATTACAATTTTTCTTTTGGACAGAAACAACGCTGCTAACAGCCAGGTACTCATTTTAACCTGAGTACGGCGAGAGAATGCGAGGAAAGAGCATTTTTCAATGACTTAACTATGCACCGAGCGAGGCTCGAAACCAAGCTCCTTCCGATCCGAAAGCGAATGTCACACGACAAGACCAACATAGTCGCAGTACGTCACATTGAGCAAGGATCATAGAATCTTTAAACATCCATAGAGTAGCTAGCTATGAACAATATGTCGTAAAGCGGCATTTTTATAATATATCTCAAGGTCTTCCTCCAACCACAATAGGTTTGGAACAGAAAACAATACAACCCTAATGAACGTAAGGTACAGTATGACGACCGTCGTAAAACACAATGGCTCAATTAATCGCAGTGTGTAACCACGTGGCCTAACGTCATTGTTGCGTTAACAAAAATCATCTTGAACTTATAAACGACACGCCACTCGGTTGAATTCTTTTACTACTCAAAGATGATAGAATTATCACAAAGATTTGAAAAGGTGTGTATTTCTCAATTTGATATTTTAAAATTATTATATAGAACTGAACAAGTGTGTATGAAAGGCGCCAGACAAAGCAAGATAGAAAAATGCTAGAAAAAAGCCATCCCCCAAAAATCAGTCGAGGTACACCACAGACTAGTAGGTCCTGTATTATCTATGAGGTACACACTGCTAGTAGGTGCTGGTCTAATTGTGTCCACTGCTTGCTACAACAAGACTAGCAATTTTACTCCCAACTCATTCTAATCATTATGCCCCGGAGAGTTACATGTCAATCAGCTTGATAATCTCTCCCTGTGGGGCTACCTTTGTTGTTTTATTACTTGATTGCTGCATGTCCTATCCATGTAGTATAATATTGTCGTTTGATAGAATTTAAGAGTAAAATAATGGAATCCCCCTCCCCCATTTCTCTCCCCTCTCTCTCTCTCTCTCTCTCTCTCTCTCTCTCTCTCTCTCTCTCTCTCTCTCTCTCTCTCTCTCTCTCTTTCAATGTCTATCTGTCTATCTCTATATATTTCTCTCTGTTTTGTGTGTGTGTGTGTGTATGTGTGTGAGTGTATGTTTGTGTGTTTGTGTAGCTGCAATTGACCTACACTTCTAGTTGATTAAAAAAAAAAGTTTGCATCTGCCCTTTATTTTATCATCTATGTCACCACTACCACATCCTATTGACGGCCACTTACTCATTTTACACCTAACTACGGTCCTTTTCAAGGACTCAACTATGCGCCGCTCAGAGCGGGACTCGAACCCAGGACCTTCCTATCCG
>NC_088360.1:73678601-73681101 GCF_034508935.2 Berghia stephanieae | reverse complement strand
GTGTGTGTGTGTGTGTGTGTGTGTGTGTGTGTGTGTGTGCGCCCGCGCGCCATTTTTTTCTAGTTTGATAATATATTTATTGGTAGCGTTCAATTCTTTTCGTTTTCCATCCAACTATGGCTGGCCGTGTAACGGTCCGTTCCGTTCCATATAAAACATCCTCTAATTTGTTGATGACATTTACAACTGACATTTATTATTGTCTCCCGATGTTTTTACCCCGAATTTCAATCTCGAAGATAATGGCTTTTGGGTTGCATCGTCATATTGTCTTAGAAAAGCAGTGCTGTGTAACAGATAGCAGAAAATATTATGACAAGCTTATGAGACTTCAATATGTTCACCCACTTTGTAATAATATTATAATAATTTGTTAATTTTGCTGTTGGTAACTAAAAAACGATCCAGTTGCATCGTCATATTGTCTTAGAAAAGCAGTGCTGTGTAACAGATAGCAGAAAATATTATGACAAGCTTATAAGACTTCAATATGTTCACCCACTTTGTAATAATATTATAATAATTTGTTAATTTTGCTGTTGGTAACTAAAAAACGATCGCAAGATGACGGTTTCGAAATTTCAATCTTATCAGTCGATTTGCTCAGAATAATAAATAAACAAACGTTTTGTGCTCGCTCGCTCTCTCTCTCTCTCTCTCTCTCTCTCTCTCTCTCTCTCTCTCTCGTATCATCGTCACTCAGTCACTCAGTTTTACATGACAACAACACAACATCGTGGATCGTACGCGTGGTCGTTGTCAGAAAACCATGGTTGACATAAAAGGAGGAGTTAGCGAGGGGAAAACCCCGTCCACGAATGCTGTCCACCTAGTTCTGATCATGACAATGGGCGTGGCAAAGAAATCCGATTGGCTGTCACGGCGCGTCGCATAATCGATGAAGACCTCATTCCCCCTCCCCTGATACTGCCAGTGGCTAAAAACAGTTGTCCCTCACTGGAGCGTGCAGTTGATCCGGCTTAGACAGACTTAGCGAAAAAGCCGTTCCTTCCTTTATTCTCGCTAGCTATTACTTCATCGTAATTACGACGGTTGTTCGAAACTTTCCGAGGTCTTAGTTGGTCAACGAAACAGACGAATAAGAAGAAGAAAAAGGGGAAAAAATAGGAGGAGGAGAAGGAGAACAACAAAGACGAATCAAGCCTCTGCCTTTACATCTCTCTCTCCCTCATTCATTCTCTCCCTCCAATCCTAGTTAGGGACAGGCAGGACTCTAGTCTCGAGGAAAAGAAGAAGAAGAATCCGAGGCCCTGACGAGGACGCAAGGACAATCCGTCACCTTAGGTTCTCTACGGATTATAAATACGCAGTGATTAGTGTGAGGGGAATTTGTGATATCTTGAGACTCAGGCAACCGGGCGTAGATCGGATGAAGGCAATCTTTAGCCTTTATTGGACAACAACAACAACTATTACTACTATAACTACTACACCACCAGCCCGACTACAGTAGGACTACCACTGCCACCCTATCAATCGAACTCCATTCACGAGCATCAATGATTAATTCCTTTGGCCAAGAACAAAAGACAAACAGATTAGGCAACGTAAGACCAGCAGTAGCGGTAGCTTAAAATCTGCCTTACAGTTTAAGCCTCTATGTGATCGAACGTGATATAACACCAATCTGAATACACACTTTACCTACCTAATGCCTGCTATTATTACTACTTCAAATATTTCATCTGGACTTAGATTATTTTTGTGTTGTTCTTACCTGGTTGATCGAAGTTTAATCCTCAAATATTTATTGATTTCTGATTATCGGATTTTGTTAGTGCAGTTCGATTCCGCAATTTGATTGTTTTGATTACTTATATCGACCAAGAAATCAAATTGTATTTCTTTTTGAAAGTTTTCGAAAATCATATAATAATTGTCAACAATAACTGCTATTTTTGTGTTTCTTCGACAAGTTGTTCTGGACTTAGCAAAGAAGCCTCTGTTGAAATCTGACGAGACTACGCCACTGGAAACTCAACAAAACGTTCGACTTTTATCAAACTTTATAAAAAAACAAACAACTTTTAATTTGTAGTTGTAATCAAAGTGATTTCCGAGTGCGTGTTGGCGGATTCTCCCTTGAAGGGTGACTAGTCTTCATGACGAAATTCTACGGCTGCAGTTCTTGTGGAGAAAGTCAAGCTGAGTGCGTCTGTGAAGCCAGTAAGTTTCTCACCATTTTCAAACTCAACCAAAACAATTATTTCTTTGTGGTAAGAATGGGTTTTTTCCACATATTTCGTCAATTATTTCTTTTTTCTTTTTTTTCTTTTCAAAAAGTAAAAGACACAATAACTAACATTGCTATGGTTGATAACTGTAGCCCGCCTTGACTTATTTTCAAGTCATATTTCTGGTCGATTGTCTGAACTGATTGATGGATTTTTGTGCATTGTATTGTAAGGAAATGTTTGACACCCACTAAAAAAAAACAAAAAAACCAACAAATCAATTTTAAAAACAACAAATAAACAAA
>NC_088360.1:73658601-73676101 GCF_034508935.2 Berghia stephanieae | reverse complement strand
ATATACACATAAATAAATAAAACTGAATAGAAAGAGAGGAAATATTGAATTAAAAAGAAAATAACATTAAAATCAAACTAGAAAAGTCAACCACGTTAGTCGCATGTAGTATTGGTAACTTTAGTGACACAGTGGAACAAGCGGAATTAAAATTTGATCATTCCCCAGTCAGTGAAAGCCACAAGAGAATTAGCCGGTGTAACAATAACCAAAGCCAAAGTGTGAACTGTAACAGCGTGATGTACTCATTAAATCATTATGAACCAATCACACGCTTCACAAAAGACGCTGCAATACTCAATAGAAATGCACAAGAATAGCCCAACACTCCTCTCGAAGAAGGGCACGCACGCCACGTCCTCTCCCCCCCCCCCCTTTCCCCCCTTTAAAAAAAAATAAAAAAATGAACCAGTTAACTGCCTTACTCTGAAAATTAAAAACACGTATTAAAAAATTTAGCCATTAAACTCGTCCCTCAAATATTAATCGATTTATATGATCCTCTTCTTGGCAAAACTCTCAAACTTGGGACCTCGCGAGGTCCCAGGTTTGAGAGTTTTTGCCAAGAAGAGGGTCATTTAAATCTATTGATATTTGAGGGACGAGTTTTCTGACTACATTTTTTAATACGTGTTTTTAATTTTCCAGAGTACAACAGTTTACTGGTTAAACGAATGAATCAACTTGACGAGGCGTGAAAGTGAAAGTAGCGATAGAAAACAAACAGACAAGGAAAAGACTGTAATAATTATACCATCAATATCTTACTCTCAATGTCAACTGACATTTTCATCCAATTTTTGCTCTCTAAAACTTTCTTTCGTTTCCTTTTATTTTATTATTATTTTTTTAAAAACTCAATTTCAAATGTTAGATGAAACTCAATTTCTTGACATTATCTTTTTTGTTTGTGTGGTGATACGACATAATATTTCAAAAATCCGTGATGATTGTATGAAAGTTAAAGGCGGATGTTGGCGTCATAAAATTCTAGTTCGGGCCGGAAATAGGAACGCGTTAAAAATGTATTCACTCCATTGAAAACTTCTAAAAATAGGGCGAATAATTCAATTTTACATAGAAAGAACTTTGAAAACAGATCTTGATTGATATTACCGTGTATAGTAATCAGCTGCAGAAAATTCGACCCAAAGACCACCGCATAAAGGACAGATTCTTATGCTTGTTTTGTTTCTTTTTATTCCTGTGCGCGTGACTGTGATATTAATTTTTTGAAATAAGTAATATGCGCCTAAAACGGGCATGTTAAGTCATATAAATGAAAGTTAAAATAAAACCATTATTTTTAATTAAAAGAAAGTGTTTCTACGTTGAAAAAAAAAACCCCAAAAAACTATTAATCAAAGCAAAACAACCAAACACACCACAAAAACAACAACAACATAACAACGAAACAAATAACTAAAAAACGAAAAACAAAAACAAACTACAATCCCAATCTTCAAAACTTTAACATTGTTGATGGTGATGATGATGATGGTAATAATAATAATATTATTAATAATAATAATAATGATAATAATAATAATAACGATAATAATAATAATAAAATAATAATAATAATAATATAATAATAATAATAATATGATGATGATGATGATGATGATGATGATGATGATGATGATGATGATGATGATGATGATGATGATGATGATGATGATGATAATAATAATAATAATAATAAATATATCATCATTAATAATATCATCATTATTATCATCATTAATTATAAGTAACAAAACGATTTTAAATTACAAATTGGCGGACAATTGTTAATTAAAGATATAGACCAATAAATAGATATATTAGATAAACAGATAAATGATAAATAAATGAATAATACAATTATGAATAGATAATGAAGAAAACATGAATGAATGAATAGATAAATAAATAGATAAATATAATAAAGAAAATATAATTAAATAAATAGATCGATAAATATCAATAAATAAAACTTAGATCAATAAGTAAACAAATTAATTGATTAATTAGTAAATAAGTGAATAAAATAACTAACAAAAACTAAAATGTGAACTGGCAAAAATTATTATTGAACATTCTCTGAATGAAGAAATCCAAATCTGGCTAGGCAATAAATAAGCCATGAATGAATGGATGATGAAACAGTCGTGAGCAGTACGGAGGAATAGAAAGTCTCGGAGAATGTTGTCGTTTTGTTGGATTGAAAATAAATTGAGCATAAATTTTTATTCCATCGGTGAATTGGGTGAAAAGATTGACGGCGAAATAAAACTTTGATTAATTATCAAACAGGAAAATATTAAGAAGAAAGATGTTTTTGTTGGGAAGAAAGGCAAAGCGAACTGGTGTGACACTCATATAATTTGTTGACAATATCGTGAGAGGTAAACGTTTCTTTGTCCTCAATTTATGTGACAAACGACAGGTTGATTTTTATTTTTTATTTATTTTTTTTTTCTGCTTTCAAATTTGAATGTATTAGTGTTTGAATGTGTTCGCCTTTCGCACGTGCATAGAAATCGGTTCGTTACTCACCTTTTCACGTTCTGTTTCTTATGGAATAAAGTGTAATGCCGGTAGGAAAACGTTTTATCTGTGACTCGAAACCTCCATTCGGTATTTTGTTGAGTTGAATCAGATGGCAAAATGTGAACTTTTAGTTAGAATGATCAGTGATGAGGAATTTTGCTTTTTTGAGCTCATTGAGAATTATATGATATATTCTTTTCTCTTAATAATGATGATGATGATGATAATAATAATAATAATAATAATAATAATAATAATAATAACAATAATAATAATAATGATATAATAATAATAGTAATAATAATAATAGTAATAATAATATAATATAAATAATAATAATAATAATAAATAATAATAATAATAATAATAATAATAATAATAATAATAATAATAATAATAATATAATAATAATATAATAATAATAATAATAATAATAAATAATAATAATAATATAATAATAATAATAATAATAATAATAATAATAATAATAAATAATAATAATAATAATAATAATAATAATAATAATAATAATAATAATAATAATAATAATAATAATAATAATAATAATAATATAATAATAATAATATGTTCCTACCTAATCAATATATTGGGTCGGGGGGGGGGGGGGGGGGTAGTCCTCAACGAGTAGTAGGTCGTAAAATCCGCATTTTTTAAAAGGACAAGATAGAGAAATAGATAGACAGGTAGAGAGCTAGCTAGCTACCTTGATAGATAGATAGATAGATAGATAGATAGATAGATAGATAGATAGATAGATAGATAGATAGATAGATAGATAGATAGATAGATAAAAAAAGGAAGAGAGAGAGATGATGATGATGATGATGATGATGATGATGATGATGATGATGATATGATGATATGATGATGATGATGATGATCATCATCATGATGATGATGATCATGATGATGATCATGATGGTAACCATTATGAAACGTTTTGTATAAATAGAAATGCATTCCTAACTACTCAGCGTACCTGTTTCATTTTACATTCAAATGGAATCACCATTGACATTTTAAATTTTGTATTGTTCTATTAAACTAGACTATTAAAATACACGCTCTTTCAATGTGGAATGCTTGAAAAAGGCCAGAAATGTTATTTGGAATTTTGATATAGTATGAGAGATTGGGAGAAGGTAGATATACACGGAATAGAACAGTTACTTTGTGCGCAACATTCGCATGGTGTGCCAAGAAATAATTAAATGTTATTAATTTTGTTATTCTTGCACATAAAGTCACGATCACGAAAACCGAGACAAGCTGCATACAATTATGTTTATACAGAATGCAATCAGGTGGATTTTATTTTTTTGTTGTTTGTTTTGTTTTTGGTGTTGTTTAAAAAAAATTGTTTCGTTTTTTAAATTCAAAAAGTCTCCTTTCGCTTAGCGATGAGAAATATGAACATTTGTTTTATTTCCATATCATTCCTAACTCATAGTGCATCACATAATTCGTGGTAAACTGTCATAGAATCACATGCTAAAGGCCTTAAGAAGAAACATTTTATCCAGCGCTTCCCAAGTATTACTGGAAACAAGCATCCCTATGTATTACAATATTAGATATGATTTGTAGATCCCAACATATGAATCGTGAACATTCCGTAAGAAGTCATAAAAATTCCAAAATCACATTTAGAAAGTACTCTCCGTGTATCCGTTATCAAAATTGAAATATTTTGAACACGATGTATCGATGAATTCACATGATAAAAATTCATCCATTCCGTTATAGGACGAGCATCACTAGTAATACTGGACGTCTCATGAACTCGGAATGGTGAAATGAGCGACTAGCCTGGGAGAGGGTCTATTTTATATTATCGAAAGCTTAGGATTTGTTGGAATTTACTTTAAAACTCTCTTAAGAAAGCGGATTCAGGCTTACATCCTCTTATTGTTGGTAAAGGCCCATCCGATTAAGGTCTGCATAGCGGAAATCCCCAGAGGAGATGATCTGCTAAGAGCCGGAAAGAAGATTAAAGTCTGAGAACAATCGGGAATATCCAGACTTGTGTACGGGGCTGAAAGGTGAAAGTGAAAGTAAAAAAGGATAAGCGGAAAGTAAGATGACAATGGAATAGTAATAATAATGACAATAACAATAAAGTTTAGATGAAACTATGTTGAGATGATAGTTATAAAACCAGTACATTGAGTTTAATTTCGTTTTTATTTTAACTTTCAGTTTTTTTATGTCCCCGTTACATTTATTGGTCTTAATACTGCTTAATAAACATCACATGTTACGCCAGAGAGAAAGATTAGAACTACTTTGGGAATTTTTGCCACACATGGATTTTCAAACAGATTAAGTCGTGATTATAATATTAACATTCGGCGTCTTAGACAGCGAAAGCTGAGCTGTTGAGCACTATGTCAATTCTCGCAATGTTAGTCAAAAGCCCAGCTTAATCCTAAAGAAAATTAATGAGTTTGAAAAGCGGCTTTGTCGCCAATATGGTAAACAAACGAGCCGCCACTGCAAGATGGGAAATTTTGATGATGCTGCTGCTGCTGATGATGATGATTATGAAGATGATGCTGGTCTGGTGATGCATGCTTAGTGGTGATTTTAGTGGGTTGTGTTGCTATTTTTGATTAATTGAAAGCAGACAGCAGAGGCAAAACATCGATAATAAGAATATTACGTTCACTGTAAGCAAACACTGATCGCTGTAGTCTGATATTGGAATCGAATGAGGTGGGTTGGTGGGGGAGGACCGTGGTATCGTGAAGCTGGAAAATAAGATGGTGTGTGTGTGGGGGGGGGGGGGGGGGGAGTTTTGATTCACAAAATAAACAAACTTGGAAGAGAACCGGAAGGGGGAAGAAACGGAGAGATGTATGTATTATGTACTTTTATTTTGTCATTAAAATTGAAAGAAGGATAGACTCGTTGTTTACATCTCCAAGGCGCTAATCTCTGACGTGACTAAGGGATTAATTATTTTTGCTCTGACTTGAAGCTGAAGCTAAGACTTGGATGGCATTGTGGTGTATTGTTGGAGGTCGTGTCGAGAAATCGTTCTAGTTACTGTCATCCACTGTTTAGTCGTCCTTTGTCTTTCTTGTCAATTTTGCCGTCCACGTTTTTTCATTGTCATAATATTCGTGTCGGTAACATCACACATAGCATCCGTAAAACAATCGCCGGCGTCATATCTTAATTGACATCATCATCATCATCATGATCATCATCATCATCATCGTCGTCGTCGTCGTCGTCATAATCATCATTATCATCATCATCGTCGCCACCACCTCCACCACGATTCTTCCCTATTGTGACAAGACATTTCGATACACTCTGACCAGAACCCAAACTTTTTTTTTACTGGAATTATCAATCGATTAAAATTACTCTCAACTTGTCGGAAAATCTCGTTGAAGCTTCGGGTTTGAGAGTTTTCTAGCCCGGCATGTTGCGAGTCATTTCAACGGATCGATACTTGAATTAATGATTTTCTAACAAAATTGAAAACAATTTGATGTGTAAAAATCACGAGCACAGCAACACCAACAATACATAGCCTTCGCTAACTTATCGCCTGAATCCAGACTTTTTATTGTGCGGCTGTGTGGACTTGTGATATGAAACTCCCCTTCGGTTCGGATAGTCCTGGGTTCGATTCCCAATCTGAGAATCTGAGCGACGCATGGTTGAGTCTTTGTGTTTGCCCTGCAAGAGAGGATTTTTGTTCCTGGTACCACCACCTCTGCAGAGCGAACTGTATGGGTCTCTGACAAAGCTGAGGAAGACAACGGCGTTCCTTTACAAAAGAGGCCTATTCAAACATGAAGATGATAATATGAGGGTTGGGGGGGGGGGGGGGGCGAAGAAGAAATAAGACATGCCGGTGAATACATGAAACTTTATAAGCGCATCATGACTAATTTTTGAAGAGCGATGCTCATATTCATTCAATTTATTTAATTGATTATTAACCCCTCAATTTGCTCACTCGGACAACATGGGTGATTCCTGTTGACATCAGATATCTTGTTTGATGAATTATCTATATTCCTTCGTGGAATGCCTAGGCGGCGATATCTTATAATGTCGTGTCGGAAGGGCGTGATATTTTTAATTAGTTATTTAATTGATTAATTTATTTATTTCTCTCTTTTCTCCACCAGACTGGCAAGGCGAGGCGTACCCTAGTCAAACCGACCTCCGATCCCACCACGCCCCCATTTTCTCTCACGTTCAGACCTCCCATCTCCATCACCACCACCAACAGCAACCTCAACACGGCCTGGACCACACCCAGCATTCTAGCCTAGACCAGGTGAGAAATCGGAATGTTCTTAAAATGTCACCCGGCCGAATGCCAAATGAGATTTTTGTCCTTCTCATTTATTTATTTATTTATTTATTTATTTATTTATTTATTTATTTATTTATTTATTTATTTATTTATTTATTTATTTATTTATTTATTTATCTATTTATTTATTTATTCATTTATTTTCAAATCTATTTATTCATTCATCTTTTTATTAAAAAAAACAACAACCCAGAATACAATGTACGTCTTTTGTTCACAATTATTTAAGCTGTGGAAAAAAAATATAATTTACTTTTTTTTCAATTGTTGCTTTGTCAGTTATCAACCCCCATTCCCCCGCCCCCGCCCACCCCCTCTTTCCCTGCTTCAAAAAATCCCCCCCCCCATCCCCAACAGAAAGAAAATAATTATTACCCAAAATGAATCCAAGACCAGTATGCTTGGACAGATTCTCTCCTCATCTCTTTGGATGTGTTTTTTATCTTTATTTTTCCACATTGACCAGGTGAATGTTTGTCATTATCGAAAGGATGCTTGATCTCTCTGCACCTCCTTCTTCTCTCCCTTATCCCCCCCCCCCTCTCTCTCTCTCTCTTTCTCTCCCCTTCTCTTTCTCCCTTCACCCTCTCCCTCTTTTTCTCTCTCTCCTCTTCTCTCTCTCCCCCCCCCCTTCTCTCTCTCCCCCCCCCCTCTCTCTCTCTCTCTCTCTCTCTCTCTCTCTCTCTTTCTCTCTGGTCTCTTACTTAAAGTGAATAAAATTCCCTCATTTCAACTTCTTCCGATCATTATTATCCCTATATTTTTCTTTTCAGGTCAACCAACTCAGCTCCCTCCCTCAGATCCCTCTCCCGGTCCACGCCAATCACAACCAGCTCTCCGACGTCAACAACCTGACTCCTCCATCTCACGACATCCACAGCATGGCTAGCATGGCCTACCCTCCCGTCCCTCACAGCCATTCGCACGTCCATCCATCCAGCCACACCCTGGGACATAGCCATTCCCCCAAGCCGTCTCCCTACAGCGTCAATGGCCTGTCTCTGAGTACACCTAATGTGGATCTACTTCACCCTGCCATGGGCTACCAGAATGACATGTTCTGTAAGTACATACTACAGCTGATTAGATTTGGATTTATCTAGAATTATTCGTTTGCCACCACCTCCATCCACACCGTCAAATGATACTTTGAAGTCGTAATAAAAGCAGACTGATGTTTTATTAAACAAATCAATCAATCAATCAATCAATCAATCAATCAATCAATCAATCAATCAATCAATCAATCAATCAATCAATCAATCAATCAATCAACCAATCAATCAATCAATCAACCAATCAATCAATCAATCAATCAATCAATCAATCATTCCATCGATCGATCAGTCAATCAATCAATCATTCCATCGATCGATCAGTCAATCGTTTGGTCAAAAAAATCAACTAACACTGATGAAAATATAATTGGTTTATGTAAGCAAATTTTGAATTACCCCCCCCCCCCTAATTATAAAGAAAATACCAGACCCATTAATCACAAGTACACATATCTACATCTCCTGACTAGCCATTCACACCATAACGTAAACACCACATTCATTCACAAAATAAAAACCCTGAAAAAAAAAAATGAAAAAAAGCAACAAACCCCAAACAAAGTTATAGCGCGTACAATTCCAAAAGAGACATGCGGAATGAACTTCAGCAAAATTCTTCCACTACATGCCAGTTAATGCCCTAATCCCCTGATCATTGGTGTAGCATTCATCCCCTACACAAAGGGTACAACGCCCAAGTTAAAAAGATTCTCTGAAGCGACACCTTTTTGTAGGGACGGCGAACTCTTGACTCGCTCAAGTATGTATTCATTTTAACTTGTTAATTTTAGAGCGGAATTCAATATAAAACAAATTTGATGCAGATTCGTTCAATAGCTCTTTCATATTTACATACAATGATTTGAAAATGAGAAAATATTTTCATATAAATCTGGTTGATATTGATTTTGTTATCTATTATCTGGACGTGTACACAAACATAAGCAAACACACACACACACACACACAAACAAATAAACACACTCACACACAAACATACTTACTTACTCCATTCATTTTGTTGATATGTTGTTGCTCCCTCTATCTATCTATCTATCTATCTATCTATCTATCTATCTATCTATCTATCTATCTATCTATCTATCTATCTATCTATCTATCTATCTATCTATCTATCTATCTATCTATCTATCTATCTATCTATCTATCTATCTATCTATCTATCTATCTATCTATCTATCTATCTATCTATCTATCTATCTATCTATCTATCTATCTATCTATCTATCTATCTATCTATCTATCTATCTATCTATCTATCTATCTATCTATCTATCTATCTATCTATCTATCTATCTATCTATCTATCTATCTATCTATCTATCTATCTATCTATCTATCTATCTATCTATCTATCTATCTATCATCTATCTATCTATCTATCTATCTATATCTATCTATCTATCTATTATCTATCTATCTATCTATCATCTATCTATCTATCTATCTATCTATCTATCTATCTATCTATCTATTATCTATCTATTATCTATCTATCTATCTATCTATCTATCTATCTATCTATCTATCTATCTATCTATCTATCTATCTATCTATCTATCTATCTATCTATCTATCTATCTATCTATCTATCTATCTATCTCTATCTCTAACTCTATCTCTCCCTATCTTCATCAGTTCTGTTCTCTTTCTGAAATTCAATCAGATCATTTTACACACAAACACCACCTACTCCCTCCACACACATCCCCGCCCCCCCCCCCCCCCTTATTCCACGCACACAGAGACAGAAGAAAGAAAAGAAGAATTGTAAAAATACAATCCTGTCCCAGTATGTTCTTTGCCAATGTCTAACACTAAGAAACAATTCAAGATCATTTCGTATTAGAGCTTCACAGCAAGACTTGTAAACCGTATACAAACCATATAACCGTGTCCCCGTATTCTCTGTTCTTCTCTTCCTATTTCTTCCCGTCCTTTCAGACCATATTTCATTTTCGGGCCGGGCGTTCGTCTTTCCATCGGGCGCCCTCTCAACCCCTTCGCCTCTGAGGCCAACGTCTCACCCATACCCTCTATCTATTCATGGTGTCACGGTCCGACCCCATTCACGGACGCCCCTGTTTTCAAAGGGGAAAATTGCATTTTTATGAGACTGTCACTTAGCATAGACCCCCAAATTTCAAACCATAACACACACACACACTCTCTTTCTTACACACACACACACACACACACACACACACACTCACAAACACATACACACACACACACTCATACACACAAACAACTGAGTTACTTCTCTTGTGTTTGACGGACTGACGAGAGCTGACGATAATTTGAAGAAAGTGCCCGGGATGGCGGAAGGCAAGGCAAGCTAGCCGGTGAAAATGGGCGGAAGGAAGGAAATCTGTGGCGTGAAGACGTCACACCGGAAAGAAGTTTGAATGTGGATTTTCATAAAAGTTTTTGTTTTTTTATATTTTGAAAAAATAAGGGGTCCATCTCAAATATTGGATTATATCGAATAAACGAAGAGAACGCGTTAAAGGAGAGAGGGGGATTGAATTTGAAAGATTTAGGTCCACTGAGGTTAGAACTTAAGAAGGTGGAGAACACAAGAAACTCTTTTAGTTTGGAAGCTCTCTTTAGACACGGAGAATGCTTGTAAAGAATATCGAACAACCTTGATTTATTAGTAAGTAACAAAAAAAGAAACGAACTGAGTAGAAATCTAATTTAGGGCTCGAATGAATTTGTCAAAAAGTTAATCTCTCTTACCACATTGACATAAATCTACCGGATTCCGACCGAGTATCCAGTCTATTCTCTATCTCTGCCTTTCCGATTGGCATGGCATCTTCGTCCTCTAAATCTCCCTTTCCAAAGATGTTCATATCAAGCTGTTTCAGTTCCCTGTATTCATCCATGTTAACAATTCGTCAAGTATTCTTTCTACCCTCCTTTCTCTATCATGAAAGTCACATATCTTCTGTTTCTAGGCACATATTTATAATGTAATGTTTTAACGCTCGATAAGGATTGAAATAGAATTGACTTATAATGATGTGTTTATAGTTAAGAAATTGCCTCACGTGCCCGCAATTGCTATTTTTGTTGTCGTAACCGCTGTTGCCGCTATTGTTATTGTTGTTGTTGTTTTTTTTTTTTAATGTAGTGATAGTTATAGTTATGGTCCATACGACTGTTAAGTCTTTAGTGACCAATAAATAACACGTTAGCATCGATTTAAGTATAGAAAAGACACACACACATACACACACACACACATAAACTCTCTCTCTCTCTATCTCTCTCTCTTACACACACACACACACACACACACACACACACACACGTTCTGGGAAAATTATTCTCTATACTCGGGTGGAAAATCCGCTCCTCCTTCAATCTGTCAGACTCTTATTTTGACTTTCTGTCTATCTTCCTATTGCAGTGTGTCTGTCAGTCAGTCTGCCTGTCTGTCTGTTCTTCAAACTGACACTCACGTCCGATTGTATAAAGCAGGCCTCTGTGATTGGCATAACACTTAAGCATGAAAAGGCTGCCTGTTTCCGCTCTGGCACGGAGATAGCGTTGAGTTTGAATGTCTAATTATCATCATCAGGATGATTAATGACTTTCTCACAGCCTTCGATACACATTGCATGTCCACATATTCCGCTACTTTATTTCTAGTTATCATTCTGCCGCACAATGTAAAAACACGTGTCCGAAAATTTGGGCCAGAAAACTCGTCCTTCAAATTATGTTGATCGATTAAAATGATCCTCATCTCGGCAAAAACTCTTAACCATTGGGCTTATAGTTAAAGGGTGTTTGTGTCAATTCATGTCACATCACTGCAAGCGATATCCGTACCTGTAAGAAAATTCAGGGTCATAAATTTAGATGAAAGAAAACATAAATAATTAAGATTAAAAACAAACAAAACAAAAATCAGCAATAGCAACAATAATAAAATATAATTTAGCATGAACGAAAAACATTAACAAACTAAATAAATGAATAATAAAGAAAGGAAAGGAAAATGACGATGTGTACTTATTTGCACACTTATCATGTCGGAAAATGATATTCGATGACCAAATACCTAAGACAAGAGCAACACCAGCAACAACAACAAAACAACAACAACAACAACAACAACAACAACAACAACAACAACAACAACAACAGCAACATGAATAAGGAAATAAAGTAGCAACATTCTAGGCCGATACCATCAATATAGAGCAAAATAAAGGGTTACCACCATGATATCCAACACAACAAATACGTCCTATCAATATAATATATCCCACAGTCTCCATTCGCAGCCTGTAACAGTTAGTTATACAAGTCCCTTCTACCCCTTGTATTTCTATGTTTTCTTTTTTATTTTAAAAAGAAAATCATGTGTCATCTGTGTCAATATTTTCATTATGATATTAGCAAGATATCGATCTGAACTCGTCTTGCGGCTCTGAGGAAATATGTACAACCAAATACACTTAATCAATCTTGTTCTAGTAGTGGTTGCTTTAAAAATCGATTTTACGGAAAAGTTAGAGTTAATAAACTAAATTAGAAAGTAAGAAAGAAAGAGAGAGAGAGAGAGAGAGAGAGAGAGAGAGAGAGAGAGAGAGAGAGAGAGAGAGAGAAGAGAGACATACGATACAGAGAGAGAAGAGAGAGAGAGAGAGAGAGAGAGAGAGAGAGAGAGAGAGAGAGAGGAGAGAGGGGGGGGGGATATTAAACTTTCTGGATATAGAGTTTAATATGAAGCGAATCACGCGAAGTGATGTCGAATTGCTAGGGTTCCACTGTATATACAAACATCATTTCCTTAACGATAAACATCAGTCACAAGGCACATTAAAAAAATAAAAATAAAGGCTATTTATGTTATTTTCTTTCCATTTTCCTCATCTGAATCTGTCCTTGTTTTGTAATTATATGTCGCTCTTCCATCCACAAGTCGTTTAAACGGATCGACAGCCATCTAATAAATAAATGAATCGTCAGAGATGACTTGGGCGATCGCGACAATGTTTACTGTCCAATCTCATTAGCTGGAAACCTTCATAGTACTCCATCTTCTCTCATACAATGACAAAATATCTGTTTTTCAATTTTAGCTCAAAAATATTTACCTCATACATTGGAAAATTAACTTGAAATCTTAAACTTGACTCCTCTTTGAAGTCTTTGGGTTGAGACGTTTAATTTATACACACCGGAGTCGTGAGATAAATGAAATAAAATAAATTTGAATATTTTTAGAGAGCATTTCCACGGATTTACCATGCTCAATGCGATTCACAATATTTTATCTATTCTCCGAGCTGACCATATAGTACTATACTTCCATTTCCTACAGTACCGACCTCCTTTTAGACGTCCTTTTTTGTACAAACACATCTCTCACTATCTATAACCAGGTACTCATTCACACCCGAGTCGAATGAGGTAATGTGTGTTCAGTACCTTACCCAAGGACATAACGTCGGAAATATATTTTTTTAACAATCACTGTCACCAATCCGGCCACGGAACATGGTTAGCATCGCGTGACTTTTGTGTTTGTGACAAGACAAGAGACACCCTCACCGCAGAGCCGTCGAGTTACAGCTCAATTTAACCATAACATCCGATCTTAAAGCTTCCTGGGGAAAACGAGAATAGGTGTTTTGTCATTTTTGCGAATAGCTAACGAGATGACGGAAGGACTGTTATAGTTCATCGATGAAAAAAAATATGACAAAAATAATAATGATAAACGTAACATTAGGTACCAAAGAGAACAATAACTGTTGACATTCAACACGTCCGTCGTTTCGTCTCTACAACTCCAATACATTGTTATCAGGTACAATTATTGTGTGACAAAGGACCTGATGATGGTGAACCATGAATGATGGCGATGGCGATTCGGATTATTTTTGTGTTTCGGTGTTTGAAATGAAATAGTATTTTACTCGTTGATAAAGATCTGAACAAGTGTGTGTGTGTGTGTGTGTGTGTGTGTGTGTGTGTGTGTGTGTACCAACGTTCGACATTGTATTGTATACCGTTGTAAAACGTCATGAATTTCAGGCGAATTATTTGAAATTCACAATGAAGAGTTTCTATGGATCTGTGGCATCTTTTAATTGATTATGATATGAGGTAGAAGTTTCTCGCCCCCTTACTCACGGATACAAGTAATAATAATAATAATAATAATAATAATAATAATAATAATAATAATAATAATAATAATAATAATAATAATAATAATAATAATAATAATAATAATAATAATAATAATAATAATAATAATATAATAATATAATAATAATAATAATAATAATAATAATAATAATAATAATAATAATAATAATAATAATACGATGATATATAATAATAATAATAATAATAATAATAATAATAATAATATATAATAATAATTAATAATATATAAATAATAATAATCTATCTATCTATCTATCTATCTATCTATCTATCTATATGTATGTCTGTCTGTTTGTCTATCTCTCTGTCTATCTATCATCTGTCTGTCTGTCTGTCTATCGATGGTAACTCCATAAATCACCTCCACGTTTCGTTTGACCTACCCATAGCAGACTAGAGAAGACATTGGACTTACTCCTGACAAATTTGTAGTGTAGTATAATGTAATGACCATTTCTTATAACTTTTTCTATTCACAGCAAATCCCCGAAAGCAGCGTCGAGAGAGAACCACCTTCACGCGCTCTCAGCTGGACATTCTAGAAAACTTGTTTTCGAAGACGAGATACCCTGACATCTTCATGAGGGAGGAGGTGGCTCTTAAAATTAACCTGCCTGAATCTAGAGTACAGGTCAGTCAAATCGACGAATGAACGAGAAAATGAATGGATGAATGAATTAATGAACGAACGAATGAATGAATGAATGGATAAATGAATTATTATTGTCTGAATGAATGAATGGTTTATATTTTTATTGAGCTTTTTTATATAGCGCAATATCCACTAAACGTGCTCAAAGCGCTTTACAAGGGGTCCCTGGCCAACAGCAACACGTAAAATTTAGAACGGGACATGACGCCTCAGGCGATATTACAATTTTTTGGACAAAGACAACGCTGTTAACGACCAAGTACTCGTTTTACACCTAGTACGGAGGGAGAATGTAAGTCAAGAGCCTTCTCCAAGGACTCAACTATGCGCCGACGAGACTCAAACCCAGGACCTTCCAAGTGTCACACCACTAGACCACATAGCTATTCCCTTCCATCCCCTGCGTCAAGTCATTTTATTTATCAATATTTATATTTCTCACCACACGAGTCGACTGTTATTTGGTAATATTTGTGTTGGAAGAAGAGAATTACACTGATTTTATTTTTGAGACCATTAAACCCAATGTTAATAGTATTGTGAGAGAAGCGAGAGAGGGGAGAGAGAGAGAGAGAGAGAGAGAGAGAGAGAGAGAGAGAGAGAGAGAAGAGCTGAGATAGAGATAGATAGAAAGCGAGAGAGAAAGAAATATATATATATATATATATATATATATATATATTATATATATATATATATATATATATATAGAGAGAGAGAGAGAGAGAGAGGAGAGAGAGAGAGAGAGAGAGAGAGAGAGAGAAGACCTGAGTAATAACACGTCCAGCCAAGTCCATGTTTTGCAATGCGTGTTTAAGGACAATGTCAACACTCAGGTGAAGCCTTACCCAGGCATTCACTCAAATATACCATATCCTAACAAGTTGGATCCTATTTTTGTATGTCGTTCTATGACATTGGTCCACAAAATATTGAGTTCTAAATTGCAATAGTTGGCAAACCGAAATCTGAAGTTCAATCTCTAGTCAAGTCTAATATTTCTATATGCTATTTCAGCTTTTAAAAAAATATTTAAAAAAATAAAATAGATAAATAAAACCCAAACAAAAAAAAACAAAAACAAACAAACAAAAAAAAAAAAAAAACAACAACAAAAGAAACAAAACAAACACTGTTCCAGCACCACTGCTTCAGAAATAAGATAACAAAACAAAAATACCTTTATCAAACATATTGAAATAATGTTTTCCCGATATGCACCGCCTTGTATGACCGTCCCATTTGCCCGACGTTTTACTCCCAACCTTCCAATCGCTTTTCCTTTTGAAATAGCTTTAACCAGTTAAATGCCGTATCCTATGAAGACACGTATTTTAAAAAAATGGCCATAAAACTTGTCCTTCAGATATCGATCGATTTAAATGACCCTCATTTTGTTTTTAAAAAAACTCTCAAGCCTGGGCTCTCGTTCCAATTTACATGCTGTTCTGACAATTGATAACATTATTAACATAGAATATCTTCAATCCCTTGTCACTGAAAAGCCTGTCAAAATTAAACTCTGGACAAACTATGGTTTATCCTAAATACATAAAGAGAACAGACAAGGCAACAGGTCAAATCCATAGCATACCGTGAAATCATTGAAGTCACTTTTATAACGAGGGTCGTCACAGTTTGGCCAAGGTCTGCCTTAGTCCAGGCAGACAATCTCTAGAATAGACAGATTATGTCTTCGTGAGTGGGAAGAGGTGTAAAGGGATTTGAGGATTTGAAGAGGAGTCGCGGAGGACGAGGAAAAGGAGGAGGAGGAGGCGAATGAGGAAAGCCAAGTTATTTGAGAGGGGTGTTAGGCACGGTTTATAGTATTAATAGCATTAGAAGCATTAAGGTTATTATCAGTATTAGCCTTAGTTCATTGCTCAAAGTGGAGATTAGCTGTTGTACACACAATAATAAAGAAGCTCAGTTTTTTATTTTGCTATTAGTGAATGTGTTGTGATTAGGAGGGTATCATGGGCCTAAATATACACACATGCTTTGTTGTCAGAAGCAGAAGGTCGCACGAGGACGACTTAATATTATGAGAAGAGCAAGCAAGCCTAAATTCCTGACGGAATTAGGAAGTGCTATTTGAGTCAAGGTCTTCCGGCCGCTAAGAAGATAAACCCCGTGAGAATATTATAATGAGAATCTGCTTAAAGGCTGTAGTAAAGCTTGTTAAAGCTTGGAAAAGGTGGTGGTGATAGAGGTATGTGTGAGCGCGCTCGCGCGCGTGTGTGTGTGTGTGTGTGTGTGTGTGTAATAGGGGTAATATATGATTTATAATAATAATATTATTATGTCGTGGTAGATTTGTGTGTACTTTTCGGATTAATATGACGAGTCTTATTTATTGTGGAGACACAAAATTTGATTCAATACTTTAGAACTGTAAGGCTTGGGGATTTCACTGTGTGGCAATGAATATATTTCTGATTTCTGATGTTTGTGGGGACAAAGCTGTCGTACTATGAAAAAAAACCCAACACGCTTTAAATTGTTTTTGGCCAACCCCCCCCCCCCCCCCTCCTCGTCCTTCAAAATAATCATCGATTAAAACGACCCTCACCTTGGCAAAAACTCTCAAACCTAGGGCTTCGCGAAGTCCCAGATTTGAGAGATTTTGCCAAGATGAGGGTCATTTTAATCGACCGGTATTTGAAGGACGAG
>NC_088360.1:73626101-73656101 GCF_034508935.2 Berghia stephanieae | reverse complement strand
TACCCAAGAATATGAGTTGTTACTGGAATGAGAGAGTACCAATTTTACTTCATAGCCGTGTTTAATAATAAAACATTTTCTGCCATCAATCCCACCCAATACACTTGGTCCATCGATCAGTAAGAAAATTAATTGCAATGTGATAGAAGACACCCCACCCCAGTAGTTGACAATTCAGAAAAGTTGTATACTGTATATCCACCCAAACAATTCCAAATCATTCGTTCCACAAGGTAACCCACTCTTCCATGATTATGTAACAACCTTTCGCCCCGACTATTCTGTCAAGACCTCTCCAGTTTCGTATTCCGTCCCCCAATGTTTGCACAGTAAAACAACAGCCGGAGGTCGACCGGAATAATTGCTGCCTCTATTAGTGCCTGGCCATTTCCAAAATAACGGGCCCCTCTTGTCAAAGCAAACGCAACGGTTGAACAATTTTTCGCCGAGTATAAAAACGTCTCTTGTACCTTTTCAATTTTCTTTCCCTTCTTAAAAAACACGATTTTTCTCTCCATAGCGCCTTGTGAAAACAAAAGTAACGGTTGGTCAGTTTTGGTCTAATCTAGAAGATGATGAATGATACGTCATTTGTACCAATGCACATTTCTTTCCCATTCTGTAGTTTTTATTTGGAATAATAATAACAGTATATATTTAAGATGAAAAGAATATACATATGATAAATTGTAATACAAGTTATTCTCAAATTATTAAAGCACATCTGAGGATTGATCGTCGACAAAAAAAGGGGTAAATACGACGTATACAAATATGCCGGTCTGACATCCGAACGCATTTATGGGCCTAGTTTAACATTGTTGTAATGAACTATATTTTATGTCATTTTTTAAGATTTTCATTACAACAGTGAGCCCATAATAAATTTGGTTATCAGACCTGAAAATAATTGAACGTCGGGTACATGACAGCATCGGACATGAACTCTCTTACGTGCATGCATACATAAAAAATCCGTAATTTATAGCGACGAAGTGTTCCAAGCATTATTTTCCTGGCCCCAAGTAAAATTCTGACATGTCGTGGCCCCCTGATTGTCTGACAAGGACGCGATAGGTCCGTCGAGTATGTCCAAGAGTCAATGGCACTGGGCAAAACCTATTGACAGTCACAAGACTGATGAAATGAGACTAATGGTGTATAGCAGCTAGCTAGCTACCTTGGCCGACCTAGTTCAAACAATCTTAGCGCTTGACAAGACCAGAGAATTAAAGTGGAAATGTGTGCATTGAGAACTGTTGTTGTTGGCCCTGTATACGCTCCGTGAACAATAAATTCTACCAAAGTATGAGTTCGGGGTGGTCTGTTCAAAGATCGGAATAGATAGAAATTATCATCCTACTTGCTTGTTTCCTGAGACAAGTGAAACTCTTTTTTTTCCTTTACTCAGCCATACTCTCTCTCTCCCTCTCCCTCCCTCCCTCCCTCCCCCTCTCTCTCTCTCTCTCTCTCTCTCTCTCTCTCTCTCTCTTTCTATCTCTCTCTATCTATCTCTATCTCTCTCTCACACACACACACACGCCTCTTTCTCTCTCTCTCTCTCTCTCTCTCTCTCTCTCTCTCTCTCACTCCTCTATCTCTTCTCTCTTTCTCTCACCCAGTCTCTTTTTCTCTCTCGTTCTCAGATTCCATCAGTTTACCAATAACCCGAGGACTTCCATTTAACTAATTATATTTATGATATTGTATTAACTTCACTTTACCGTATTACCCGCATGCAAATAACGATAATAACATACCGTAAACGGAGGCCTAATCCCTGCTCTTTTCATTGTTAACATCCTGGATAGCTATCTCTTGGTTTGTTTGTTTGTTTTTGTCTTCAATATCCTCATTCTTTTGCTTGAATATAATCATTCTTTAGAAAATATACAAACATCAAAATGAGTTGTTATCGAATCAATTACTTAATTTTATAGATATATTTTCCACCTCGACACAATACAAGATTCTCGTTGGTTCTACCAATTTAGGAAAATTGAAAAACTTCTTTTATGACTGAAGTTTCGATCATTAAAGAATTGTGAATGAAATGGCCTCTTTCAAAACATGATTTGTAGCCTAAACAGTGAACATCAACTAAAGGAAATGAACTGAGAATTTGGTTGAATTAACAAATATCTGGTTTTAAAAAAAAGCTATAGATTAAGAAACCTGGGAGCAGGCACCGGTGTAAGATAAAGATCTGAACAAGTGTGCATTTATAAGCGCCAGACAAAGCAAGAAAGAAAAATACAAGGCAAAAAACATAATCTCAAAAATCAGTTTACCTTTACCTCAGGGAGTGTGCATGTGGGGTTCGATCTCCGGTCGAGGTAGACTGATTTTTTTTGGATGTTTTTTTTCTTGCATTTTTCTTTCTTGGCTTGTCTGCCACCTTTCATGGCACTTGTTCAGATCTTTAAAAAAAAGTACCCTTATTATTATTATCTTTATTATGTTATTTTATTATTATTTTATTTATTATTATTATTTTTATTATTATTTTATTATATTATATTATTATTATTATTATTTATTATTATTATTATTATTATTATCATTATTATTATTATTATTATATTATTATTATCATTATTATTATTATTATTATTATTATTATTATTATTATTATTATTATATTATTATTATTATTATTATTATTAAGTAATTTGTAAAAACCGTTACGTAAGTAAAGAAAAACAATGAAAGAAAAGTTACTTTTCGAAACCAGCTTTTTTTTAGCGTCTTTTTAATTAAAACTGTGTACACGACACAGAAACCGGGTTGGCAGTTTAATGCAATGGAGGACTTGGGCAAACTTTTATGGCTTGTATTAGTTTTAGCCACTATATATAGATTTTGGACAATGTGCCTTCTGTTGTCATTTCAAGACCCGAACAGGGACAGTTTTATTTCTCTTTGCGTCTGTCAAATTGTGTTGGAATCGAACGCAATACTCTGTTCAAGTGGATGAGGAACACGCTCTGGAATAATGTCATTTGGGGTTAAAGGGGTTGACTGTGGAGAGAAGTCGAGGGAAGTTGCTTGCACGATTCTTTCATTCCCTCCAAAACTCTTGAACAAAAGGCAAACAGCTGGGAACAATATCACCCTCTCACTGTTGTCAAATTATAGAAATGCACACACTAGCGACTGCCGGTCAGTTTTATGGTCATTTTGTGTCAATAGGTAAAATTATTGGAAGTTTGAATGACACATTCCAGAGTGTTTTATTGGGCATTTGCCATAATTGGCTGGGCGTTTGTGTTCTGTAATTCTGTCACATTTTAACTATTATCGGCCCGTTGTGTTGTGTTGATTGGGTTGGGCATGCGCGTTTTAACGTCTCAGCCCTTCCGTCCGGTTGGTTCCGGTGTATTGTCGATTCAGGATATCCTGTGTATGGTGGACGGTCATTGACGGTGCCGGTCGCTTGGACTGGTTTTGTAGAGTTGTTTGGATAGCTGCTCCATTGTCAATGGCTTGTTGTGCCGGACACTCCAATGATCGGAGGGAGAACGCTAGCCTGGGTTGACAAAAGACTTCTTTTTACTTTTCTGGTCGGAAAATTTTTATTTCAAATATCGATCCATTAAGATGATCCAAAATTCCAATGAAAGTATTAGTTTGAGAATTTTTGACACGTTTCAAGCACCAGTTTTGAGAAATTTTGAAAAGTTAGGGTTTCATAAAATAGGTCGATATTTGAAGTTTAAGGTTCTCGCCAAAATGTTCAAATGTATTTTGTCAGCATGTAGAAACGGACGTAATAATTTGAAATATAATGGCTCCTCTATGAAATTATCCATGAAATGCGACTGACTTTGTTGAATTTTCAATCTTTGAAAAGCCAAAGGTGATCAAATTTGGAAATGGATTATTTCAACCATTTTGGTGATATCTTCCTGATCTTAGTCAATTCAGAGCTTGCAGTTATTCCTCTCTCTCTCTCTCTCTCTCTCCTCTCTTTTCTTCTCTCTCTCTCTCTCTCTCTTCTCTTCTCTCTCTCTCTCTCTCTCTCTCTCTCTCTCTCTCTCTCTCTTATTTGTCCATGACACGATATTTCAATGCTTTGTGAAACCTCCGCTAGTCTTTTTGTAAAGTCGATCAAAGCAATTTTTATATCATGAATATTCTGATATCACCACATCAGAGGCAATAGATTCAAAGATAAGTAAAAGAAAGCCACAGAAATATCATGTCTAGGAAAGTGAAAGTTCAATTTGACCTAACTTGAAAAGAAAAACAACAAAAAATTAATTGCTTTTACATAGTAACTATTTTCTTTGGAATTAATTGGTCAATGAAAGATTCTCTTATTTGTCAAATTATTTTTTTCTGATAGATGAACAGCACGGGATGAAATAACCCGTCCTTATTCTATACTATATTATTTGAAAGTAAATATAAAGAAATTAAACACATCACTCTGTTCGGGAACTGTATTATTTGACAAGGGCCAGAGTTGCTTTGTATTTGTGAACAGTTTAATTTCACCGAGAGACAAACACTCATAGATCAGAGCCATATAAATGGATGTCAATGGATTTATTCATATTACTCCAGACACCAAAACATGTCCATTTATCTCCCTTCAGTTGTCCCCTGCCGTCGGCCACACAGTCTCAAGACAACAATCCTTCGTTACCTAAAATGTCTCCCTTCTATCACGATAGTAATGAAGTCTTATCTGTCGAAAAGTCACCCGTCTAAGAAACTCCTTGCCTAATCCAAACATGCTATGTATAATATTTCTACTATCTCTTGTAAACCCAAGAGTAGTATGTGACATTTTCACAGTAATCTATCAGTTTTCCTTTTTTTTTCTCTCACCTTGAAATTACAAATTACATATTATTTATCGTAATGATGTTTTAATATAGATGCGGCAATTAATGTCTAATCTGAGATACAATGATTTAAAATTTAATAAATAACAAACTGAACACAATATTTAATCTAATTTCATCCTGCATTCAATTCTTGTCATTCCTATCTCCTCGTACGACTGACCCAGTGCAGTGGAATTTTAAGACAACCGTGTGCATTCTTAGAATCTTCCACTTCTCAACCTCTCCAATACCGAACATGAGACGGGCCTGCCGACAAAGTTCCCTCTGTTTACTTTGAGTTCTCGAATTCCACTCAGGCTAGTTTGTCTCCCCTTGGACGACGTGACGTAAGCACGGCCGGGTTCCCCATGAAGGTCACGCTGGACCTCTATGAGATGGTAGTCGAGTCCCTCGAAATAGGGAAGCTTGAAATCAAGAGAATCGTAAATTTATTATGAAAATGATATAACACATTGCCAGTTAGTTAGAGACATTTTGTCAGAAAATATGAATCTATTTTGCTTTTTCGTGATTATTTGATATTATAAGAGCAAAATACAAAATAAATAAATAAATAAATAAATAAATGAATAAATATATAAATAAATATGTACTTACATTTAAAAACAAAAGAGAGAAGTAATTTAAACTTAAATCACAATAAATGGATCAAGAATTATGTTTTAGTTAAATAAAGAACATACTTACAAAATAAACTTATTTATAAACCTCATTGTGGAATGAAAATTTGCTGATTCAACCATTTTATTCTGAAATGAAAGTTTTTGAGAATTGGTTTACTTTTGAATGGGGCCAATATCCAAGAAAGGCCATGTAGCCAATGACCGGAAAACTGGGATTGATTTGAAATAAATGTAATGTTCCCATTTAGGAGGTTTAAACAGCAAAATACACAGGTCTCTCCTCTTTAAATTGGCCGCCATTATTGGCACATCGATAGCTTGGAAACTGGCGGGTTTGTTGACAGAGCGGCACCCAATATTGACCTATGTAAAATTCGCGTGGGTCAGTTTCATCCGCCGATTTCCCCACCCTTCAACATACAATGTTTGATTTTCGACCTGTCCTGGTTCGTTAGTTGTTGCACTTCGTTTCCCACTGCTAAATGTTCAGTCCGTCCCTTTGCTTAGCGTTTAGTACAATGCCCGTCATGTTTGGATTCTTTGTTGATGTTGCTCTGATTGTCTGGCCGTGCCCAGAGGAAGTAATGGTGTCATTGTTTGAAAAACTTTGAGTGATGATTGGTCGGCTGGTTGAGTTTTGCTTCAATGTCGTTGTGATTATTGTTTGTAAAGCGCCTTGAGCACGTTTAGTGGGTTTTGCGTTATACAAATGCTCAATTAAAAAAAAAAGATTTGATTTTGCTGACATACATTATTATTTAAACCTACGACATCAAAATTTCCGAGAAATGCTTCAATTGTTGTTTTGACGTAAACCAAATTGTCGTTGGGTGCAATTATCAGCTCATCACATAAAGGGAGCAAAACAACTCCAACATGTTTATACAAATTAATGATTGGGTACAAGACGAGATTATTGAGCTTATTTCAACGTTGAACAGCAATATAATTGTCCAGAATTATTTATTTTGGAAAATGAAGCCGTATAAAATAAATGATCAATTGTTATTCTTATGCCTCAATTTCTGTCATCTTCAGGTATGGTTCAAAAACAGAAGAGCTAAATGCAGGCAACAAGCTAAAGCCGCAGATCAGAAGAAGACTACCTCTGGGAGCACAACCACAAACAACAACACTACCACAGCTAACAACAACAATAACAGCAATAGCGGTTCCAGCGCCAGCAGCACTACCACACCGCCTCCAAAGAAAATCGTGGACAATTCCATGAAGAGCACACCTCCACCACCTGCATCTGTCTCTCCCGTCGAATACAAACCTGTCGTCTCTTCACCCATGCTTCACACCGCACCCCCAACAGTTTCCCTGAACCAGCAGCGAAGGGACAGCGCGGCTGATGTTTGGAATCCCGCAAATCCCATGTTTCAGCCAGTTCCTGATCTCGGCTCATGCATGCAGCGATCTCACTATGGTCTGTCTAACGGGCAAGCGGCAGCGGCGCAGTATGGGCAACAGAATTACAACAGCTACCATCATTACGGCACTAATATGGAATCGCCATATTCACTTTCAGGAATGCAGATACCTGGAATGAGTAGTACTCACCAAATGGGGAATGTTTCGTCACAGCACGTTTATCAAATGTCCGGTTATGGAACTCTCCCGTCAGCCAACACGCTGACCCGGCCAAACACACAACCCCACGCGGACTGCAGTGATTATAAAGACTATGTGCGTTTGTTTTAGGAGTGTGTTACCAAAGTTAAAAACGTCCATTAAATTAAACGGCACTTCACAATAATCTTATCTTTGAACTTGATAAGAAGTTTTACTGATATCAATAAATGATGATATCAGTGCTTACTTAGACTTTCAGGCAACATTCCCGTGTAACACTCACATTGTGTCTGAACGATTTACACGACCTTGACTAAGAATGAGTTCATCACAGGTCAACGGTGGGATGTTTTTCAACCCAAGTTCAACAGGAGAAAAATTATTTAATTTTCACTGTTCACAAACAATGACTGATCTCAAAAGAAAAAAAAAAGATAAAATAAAAGAATTGACCACGAAGAGTTCTGTGACATTTATCTCTGCACGTCACATTCCTGCCAAAACACTTGGAGTAGAACAAAATGGCAGGCAGATAGTATATTTTATTGACAATCTATTGTATATAATAATAGTATTATAATGTCGTGCATTTCAATGTAGTTTGTATTTCTGTATTCTGTTCGTTTACTCTCAGAAATCAACGCCGATTCATATTGTTATTTACGATGTCTCTTACATAATCCGATGTCGTTTTTCATATCCTTGTCCTTTTAACCTGGTAACTGCCGTACTCTGGAAAAACTCGTATTAAAAAATTGGCCTAAAAATTCCTCCATATATCGATCGATTTTAATGACCCTCATCTTGGCAAAAACTCTCAAACATAGAACCTCACGAGGTCCAAGATTTGAGAGTTTTTGGCCTAGATGACCGATCGATATTTGTACGGGTTTTCTGGTCAAATGTTAAAATACGAAGTTTTCAAGTGTACGGCTGAACTGGTAAACGATAGTGGCTCCGTTATAACTAACCATCCACGAGGTGTTGATTTGTTGTTGTTGTTATGGGAATGAATTACGACACATACTGAAACTCTGTGACATTATATTGTATTTTAGGTTTAATGATTGATTCGCCAGATCCAAACTGTCATTTACATCATCATAATCTGATGATTATTCTGCAACCATAATAATATTATGGTTAACTTTATCCACTTTCTGAATTGGTCCCCACACTTCTTGACTGTTTCAAAGCCGTCACCGCGCAGTGTAGCACTTTCAAGTTTTTATTCAGACTGCCTTTATTTTGATTCTTTGAGGCTCTGTCAAAATTCAGACATTCCTTGATCTTTACAATGTTCTGAGTAGGAATGTGTTGTAAACCGTTTCTTAATTCGACAATCGGTACAAATGATTGAATCCAGTCTTGCATTTAAATAATTTACTATTTCTGATGCTGTATCTTTTCCTTTCTTTCATTTTTTCATTCTGATCTCTCTCTCTCTCTCTCTCTCTCTCTCTCTCTCTCTCTCTCTCTCTCTCTCTCTCTCTTCATAATTCTTCCCCTCTTTCTTTTCTGTACCGCCACCAACACTATCATCATCAAGATCATCGTCAGCCTCAACCATAGTTTTCTTATTCATTCCATATTGGCTGCTGAAAATATACGACGGATGCCCAACAAATAATGATATATGCATGTATTGTCATTGCATCCAACAGTTAATTGAGGACTGCAGTGTAGGTAAATTCATGCAATTTTCTGTTTTTCTTTAGATATAATCCATATCTGTCACTGGGACGGAATCAATGATAAATTATTTGTAATCAACATCTCGAAAATTAAAATTTCGCCACAGACAAAATAGACACGTTTAATTTATGTTACACAAATGAATGGTTATGAAGTAGTTTGTTTTTTTTGTTGATATTTATATAACTTTCAATTAAGTTGTACCATGTCATATGTGATCGAGTGTTTGTGTTGTAATCATCATATTGATAATTCACTCAATCATTTTCTTTAAGAAAACTTTAGAGAGAAGTATGCTCAATAAATTATAAAACGTAAACCTAGAGAGATGACCCGGTGGGGACGGCCACAATACTAAAATCGGAACAAATAATTCAATGGTTTTCTCCAGTTCAATTTTGAATTGTTTTGTTTCAGATACAAACGGGTCTTTTTTTTTTATTAACGTAAGAATGAATATATTTCTAAAATAGACGTGAGTTTAGTTTACCATGATACAAGTGACGCTATTATTTCGCACTGGGTCATCTCTCTGGTATCAATGAATCTCAGGATGAAATAAAATATTGATTGGTAGAGTAGAAATTTAACGACTTAGTGGTATTTGTATTTAACAATGTTATGATGACTGATTGGAGGGGGACTCAGTGATATTATTCTCTATGAAATGTGTTTGTGTTCATATTCAAGTGTAATTACTGGAAGAAAGAAATAAAGAGAATAGAGTAGAGGCTAGATAGGGAGAGAGAGAGAGAGAGAGAGAGAGAGAGAGAGAGAGAGAGAGAGAGAGAGAGAGAGAGAGAGAGAGAGGGGGGGGATAAAATTGAAATATCTAAAGCGTCCAAAACCAACTAATCTTCATTTTGGTTTCCAAATTAAGTTGCCAAATATGCAATCCAGATTATAAATTTGCTAAGGCCAGGACGAACTCTAATATTACGTTTTTGTAATTATATGATTTTATCACTCAGTGCTTAAATTTAAGATTTTTGATATTTTGGGGGAAAATACTCAAAAATCAGAATACAATCTATCCGTCAACAGCGTTATTTAGATACATATGAGAAAATTTTATTGTGCAACTTTAAAATTATTACAAAGGTAGCTTAAATATGTTAAACTTTGTCCATAAATAATACCTTTTCAACTTCTTCAGCAAAAAAGCATGTTATTCTGCCTCTGATAAGCTGACAACAATAGTAAACAGGTACTGATTATAATAATAATATGTCGTTTTTGAGATAGATTGGGTTCACCACTGTGACGGTCCTTGCTGTGTTCATGTTAATTATTGAAGCTGCCATTGGTATTTCATTCACCACCTTTTTGGTTTCAAGCTTTGAGATCAAACAAATACGCTTTGGACATATTATTACATAATAAGGATATTGTTGTTATTCTATTTTCTGACGAAAGACCAATGACTGCTGTGTAATTTATAATCCAATCATAAGGTTAGATGTATACTGGTGCTTGTGTTAGACTGGGGGGTTTAACAGAACTACCAGAAATACATTGTTACTGAAAATATACAAGTTAATCCATAAACAGAAATCAGTAGATGATTAAAAAACAAAACAAAAACAAAACAAAACAAAAACAGGAAAAAAAATAACAAAACAAATTTAGCTTTTATATAGGACAATATCCACTAAACGTGCTCAAAGCCCTTTACAAACAGGTTTATTACCAAGATATATGTTATTTAATCAACCAATTTCATTCATACAAAAAATAAAAGAATTAGACTATAAATTGCCGGCATCTTTTACTCACTCTTGCGATTTGGATTCAGTGCGTGTTTCCACTGTAAAAAAAGGAACGCGCTCATACTTTCAAACTGGAAACAAGAGAGAATCCTTTAACAACATGGCGTTATGTGAGGGCAACAATGTCATATTTTACAGTTATGAAAGTAAATAAGTCAAAACAGAGATAATATGTCTAAAATTCTATTCTCTCAGATTCATCAGTCTTTAAAAAAGATGGAGGGTTGATTTGATTGCTGAAGGTTACTCTTTCCTCTTCTTCTTGTTAAGAATTGATTATTTATCTCAAAATGAGTATCATTATTGCTAAAAAAAAAGCAATCACAATCAAGAAATCAACAAAAAAATGGTTTAATTTTATTTCATATTGACAATTCTAGTCTGACTCAATACACTCAAATGTCTCAACAATAATCATCAGGTTTCTATTCTATCATTTAGCATGTTCTCAATGAAGATTGACATGCAAATCGATATACTAGGGCTTTTTGTGCAGTTACTTTGCCATAGCCAAAATGAACATAATAAAACTGAAAGAGGAAGTTACATAGCATTATATATTCCAAAACATTCCTTATCACAACTTCCGAAAGTTTGAGAAATTTGGACAAGATGAGAGTCATTTGAATTAATCGATATTAGGACAAGTTTTCTGACCAATAATTAAAAAAACAAAACAAAACATGTTTACTTCCAAGTTGAGTATTGAAGTGCAACCTAATTTGTGTAGTGGGCTGGGATTAAGCTTTTCACTTGTGGCATGAAAAGACGAGTTCTTTCACTGTCTCTTCCTAAATATATAAATATAAACAAACAAACAAAAAAGAAAAAAAAAAAAAAGGGGGGGGGGTAAACTCGATTTATAAAAATTACCTCCCCCCCCAAAAAAAAAAACAAAAACCCCAAAACAAACATATAAGAAAAAAAAATCCTCAAAACACCACTGGTAAATCGTTTATTTGAAAGTATATTTTAAGATGAGAATATAATTACGTATTTAGGTATGAGTATGTAGTTATAGGTATATCAGTCTTAGTATGTATAGGGAAGTTATATATTTGCATGTTTCATGTTATAGAAAGATTTCACTATTCCATAATTTATCCATTGAACTAGAATACTGAAGCATTCCTTAAAACTTTTACATTCAACAACAACAACAAAAAAAAAAAAAAAAAAAGAAAAAAAAAAAAAAGAAAGAAAGAAGAAAAAACTGAGAAAGAAATTGTTGGGTTGAATCATATTTCATTGCCTTTATTCTCACAAGGCTGAACTTTTCTAGTTATCCCCAACCTTGTTTTAAAATCATGAAATAAGCTGTTGGGGGCTGTGGACTGTAAAAAAATAATTAAAGTACCAAAATGAATAGGGCAGCTTTAAACAAGAAAACAAAACAAACACAAACGTTTCGGGCTCAAAATCCTTCTTCAGACAATAACAGAAATAGTCAAAACATCACTTTAAATCCAGTCAAACGTCAGAAACGTGGTTTAAAGTGACGTATTATTGTTTTTACTCACTGAAAAAGGGGTTTGAGACCGGGAACGGTAAATATTTGATATTTTTGTTCTTTTTCAATGATGAAAATCTTACCCACTCAAATAGTTTTAATATATTTTTGTGCAATAATTTTCCTTGACATATTGTTATGTTTCGTTTTAATCTGTTATTCCGTGGATATTATGAAATTAAGTATTTTATTTTTGATTGATTATTCCAAATATGTATACATTCTTTTTATTAAAAAAAAACTTTTACTCTCATGTTCATCATAATGACCATAACACATGATATGAGGTAGTGATTTCATTGTTTGATAATTTGTGTTTGAAATGGTTCTCAAGTCATTGATGTCTGATAATAAAATACGACTACAAATCTTATATAAGAAATGTTGTTTTCATTTTTTAGTTTTGCTATTTGTTTTACTTGTAAATGCAACATTGGAATTGAAATGATGGGTTAAAGGACGAGAAAAGATATATTTCTTTCGACGTTCCAATAGTGGGCAAGGAGGCACTTACTGAGTCTTCTATCATCCTGTATCTGTTTTCCAACTTGCTTTCTATCTTTGTCTTGGAATGAGATTACTTAGTTTTGTCATGCCCCATCCCATAGTGGGCAGGGAGGTACTTACTGTCTCTTCTATCCCCCTATATCTGTTTTCCACTGGCTTTCTGTCTTTGTCTTGGAATGAGATTATTTGGTTTTGTCCTGGCCCTGGTCGGATATCCTGGCTGAGAGTTAAACAGTCAAATGTATAGTTAGTTTTGGGAGGTGATATTTTTTTCCTTGTAAATCATCTCTCTGTTATGAACTGTATTATAATTTATTTACGTATTATATATAATTTGTAAACATTTGAGTGTATTCCTCTTAGTGGGGACCTGTGCTTGTGTCTGGATGAGACTTTTAGTGATCTCAAACTAAGTACTTTGATAGTGTGCTCTTGGAATCTACACCTGTTTCTTATTTGAACCAAGTTCCCTTTGTCTTACCTTTTCTTGGGTCCTTTAGTTGTAATTCTAGAACTTTTTACTATCCCATTTTCTTCCTTTTTACTGGCGCTGATATAACCTTAATGTGTTGCAAGTGTCGTAAAACCCTTAAAAACAAACAAACATTTGTCATGCCCCTGGCCGGAATCCTTGGCTATGAGGCAAACAGTCAAATGTATAGGTTCAGTTTGGGATATTATATTTTTACCCCCTTGAAAAGTATCTCTCTATTATGGACTGTTATATGTTTTTCTTTGAATGTATAATGTTTTGTAAACATTTTAGTTTTTTCCCCTTCTTAGTGGGGTCCTCTCTTATGTCTGGATGAGACTTTTAGGTGATCTTAAATTAATTAAACTGACAGTGTGCTCTTGGAATCTAAACAAGCACCCTAACTGAACCATTCTCCTTTGTCTTTCTTTTTCTAGTTTGTTTTCAGTTGTAAATCTTTTACTATCCCATTTTCTTCCAGTGGCGCAGAAATGACCTAAATGTGTCGCAAGCGCAATAAAACCCATAAAAACAAACAACAAACAATATTCTTTCGATATAAGGATCAAAACAAATGAGTTTAACGTTTATATATTTCGTGTTTCTGAAACTTTGAAAAGTTATTCCTCGTATTATTTTGGCTCTAGTTTTTAAGTTCTTGGATAATCTGTAAATATTCAACTCAGATAAGCTGATGAAAACAATATCTTTGAATATTTTTTTCATAAAAAAATGATAAAATCTGCCTTTTGCGTTGAGCATTACGAAAATGATTTTCACCACAGCTCTTTATCATCCGTCAATTAGGCAGTTAACTGCCGTACCCTTAATAGTCACGTATTTAAAAATTTGGCCCAAACACTCGTCCCTCAAATATCGATTGTTTAAAATGATCGATATTTGAAGGACGAGTTTTCTGGCCAAATGTTTTAATACGTGCATGTCCAGAGTACTGTAGTTAATTGGTTAAACTCTGATACATAGTAATATTATATTATTTGAATGAGTCAAAGTAACATCTCCCAACAGCACACGATATGATGGTGTACAAGGCAAGAAGAAGAAGAAGAAAGAGGAGGAGGAGGAAAGAAGAAGAAGAAGAAGAAGAAGAAGAAGAAGAAGAAGAAGAAGAAGAAAAGTTTACATTATATGTCATAATTTTTGAGGACTTCAACTGAGCTTTTCAGCAGTAGTAGAACATTTCATTGGACTTGCGTTCAGCTTAGTCTTAACTAAACTTTCTTGATCTCTTCTTTATCCTTTTTCTTCTACTTTTTTTCGAGGTGTTCACAGGCAAAGATAACAAACAATGAGCTAATATGAATAATCATAAACTAGAAGGCCGAATAGACTATTCTTGGTATACATTTTTGTCGCTTGTTGGAACAAGTTCCTATTCTTTTTCTTGGAATGTTGTAATAGCAAATAAACTCACTTGCTATTTTGACCATCTCGTCACCTTCATTTTTACTAACACTGACACGATTTAAAGGTATTGTAAATTTGATAAAAACAAATTTGAAATAATTATACAAAGAAACAAAATAGAAAAAAAAGACAAAGAGAAAAAAGAACAACCCCAAAACGATAAGAAAGTCTGTTCCAAAACGTGTGTTCCAAACGCAGTTTGGTCATTCATAAAATAAGTCGATTCTTGCATCATTTTCAAAGACAATTTATCAAGGGTGAAAATCAGGAAAACCAAACTGGTTCAATTCCACCACGGGTAATGAGACTAGGCGTAATCTCTGGAACCAGAGGCGTTCCCTAACAACCCACCCTCACCCCTTCCATCCCCTTCATTATCCAGGACCAAGCCCAAATGGAACCCACGGGCTTATCAGCGAGCAACACCTTGATGGTATGAGCATGCCTAGCTGTGATTGGGGAACCTCGGTCAAAATAATCGATTGTCATGAAACTCTCTGCGCCGGCGATGTTATTCTGTTATTTGTATTTCAATGAAGCCAGAGTTGCATTGCTAGTTCTACTCTATTGACGATAATGGTAAGACATAAACTTGGTTTTTGAATAAACAGCCTTTAATTGTGTTGACTTATTATTAAACAACGCAGATGAAACTATAGCAACGTATGATAAGCAATCATTAATGCTGATGCAACTAACCAAGAATGCTGTATGATACCTTCATAAAATGATATGTAGACTATGTTTTTATTACTCTCTCAAGTAGTTTACAAAAAGAAATCCGTCAGCGGTGATAGCTGTTCAAAGTTGTTGTTTTTTTTCTTCATTCTTATTCAGATTTTGGTGCACATTAGTACCAAAGCAACCTCGGTTTTTAAAGTTTTGGGGTTTTCCCAGTCACCTACTTCTCTTTTTCCTTATTTTCTTCTGTTTTTAAACTTCAACATTTAACAACTCTCACATCTTTGATTGAGGGGAATGATTCGAATTTGTGATCTCGACAAACTTTGTCTCGAGGTAGTAACTACGTTTCTACGAATATTCTGTTTTCAACGACGGTGTTTCCAATTTAAAACGTAAGTACTGTTTTTTAAAGTTAAACGATTTCTCAAATCATAACTTTGATGCCGTTATTGTACTATAAAGGCCATTGACGTTATCACACATTTTAATAACTATGAGCTGTGACGCCACAAAATGAAAAAAAAAAATCAATTTTCAACGATTACTTAAATACTTAAGCCCTTGGCTCCATTGAGGACCAGCAAAAGCCACTTACGACTCCTTTCCATGTATCGGTGTCGTGCTATTTTTATCAGTTTTTTTTCCAACTTGTCCCATACTGTTTTACCTTTCTCCAATCCACTTCTTCAACACATCTTAGGACGCAATTGCTTTCTCGACCCTGCTGGGTATGCTGTTTTAATTCTTCTTTAGAGTATGACCAATCCATTCTCATTTCTTACTTTTTATTTACACGTGTATTTATTGGTTGTCTCTCACCAGTCTGTATTTCTTCGTACTCATTCATGTCTTCTTACAATATCTTAAAGATGCGCCTAAGTTTCTTTTTTAAGGTTTAGGCATGTTGATGTTCGATTTTGAATGTCTCCAGAGAACAGTGCTGTTATGACATTGGAATTGGAAATTCGCATTTTAGATTTAGATTATAATAATGTCTTTAAATACCAACTGTGTTTATCTATAATGAACGGTGGTCTAGAGATTTACGAGAACCAATTCTGGATGTGAATCTTTATTTTGTTTCACATTTATATCGATAATGCTTCAAATTAGTCAAGGATTCTGCACCCTAAACATGTTCATTTCTTATTATGACTCCTTTATTTGATGAAGTATTGATTTTTAAAAAAAGGATCTCATTCGTATGGCCTTTGGCCCAATCTGTTTGGAGAAAGTCGTCAGTCTATCTTTTAAGTCCTGCATCTGCTTGACATTTTTGAGAGAAAGAGCAATTTCTTCAATTGCTTCCAGACGTAATGTATAACCAAAGATGATCCAAATGTATGTCAGTAATTCTCCTGACTTAATATTTCAAAGTACTTTCCCTCAGATATAACAAATCCCTCCACCAAATCAACACTGGGAGGAAATGGTTAGTATCTAAAACATTGACTGAATCTACACCCATACCGAGACTGTGAGGCGAGCACTGTGCAAACAGAGCTATCGGATCTTTTGATATAAAGAGGACCTTGGCTTAATGTGGAGCAATAAAAAAAAAAGCACAAGATCAAAAGAGCTAATCTCCAACACCCAAACCACGGAAGAAGTGCGAGATGAGGGAACTTGATTGAATATTTGAATACCTCAGGACGTGGAAACCATCATCTCCAAACTAAGAGAACAGATTTCAGCGAGAAGAATCTATGCAACAGTTGGATAAAGGGGCGTAATCCACCAAACTCCGACAAGATATTTGACGTAGCACTGCATTGTGACGCTCATGGAAGGAGGTTTCAGGTTGGTCAATGATATGTGCCTGGTCTTACTGAATGGTATTGTCATGATGTTGTATTGTAATTCAAACCTGAGGATGCTTGTGCCCACATTGCCATTTTATAAATATTTTTTAAAAGCTTGCAGGTAGCTACGTCTAACCTAAATGTTCCTAAAATATTTTTATATTACTTTATTATATCATTTCAAAAATCGTTTCACGTTACAGAGACCGGAATGTCTATACCTAGGGATCAGGTTGACCAAGCTTAAGACTTATTTTGCTGGCGGAAAGTAAGCGACAGCTTGGTTAAATCCTTGGATAAGCCAGGATTTATTCAGTTTATTTGTCAACAAATCTCATTGATTACCTATAGTATATAGTGAGTCTATTCATCATGAAAGGAAAAGTGGTTTAAGATACAGTACTAGATAAAGAATAGAGAAAAAAATAGAATAAAAAAGAAACAGTTGCTACATATTAAATAAACATATTATGAAGTCTATTTCGGCAGCCATGGAGGGGACGGGGGAGGTTGTGAGATGGCCTAGTCGATCGGGCATAACACTTACTACGGAAGTACGGGTTCGAGCCCCATTATCAGAAAACAATTGGAGAAACCTTTAGCGAGAAATGTAGCACTCATTGTTCACTTTGAGGCGCTGAGCTGCGACTGACGTTTGGGTTACAACATAAACACGTATAGAGGAGTGCGTGTGTGTGTGTGTATGTGTGTGTTTGTGTGTTTGTGTGTGTATGTAATTATTTATATATTATGTATATTATATATATATATATATATATATATATATATATATATATATACATAGAATAGTTAGTGTTCCAACTAATTCCTAAACATGTCATTTTCTATTTTTAACTGTCAAGTCGCCTTTAAGGCATTTCTTTTATATATACGTTCCTGTATAACAACCGTCTCCATCCACTATCTATACCCTAGCAGTAAATATCCATTTTATGACTATTGATTCTATGCGTTTAGTTAGAAAACTCATAGCATCCGCCAGCCGGATATAACGTAACCATAACCCTTATTAAGTCTGATGAATTTTGTGAGAATTACTCATAAAATGGCTGGCTAAAAACAATAACAAAGAGCTGAGGGACGTCAATTTCGTTTTATCTATAGAAAGGCATATTCAATATTTAAAATATGTTTGTCTCTTAATACATATATTTCTTCCAACAAAACAATACGCATCAAGCAGACCAAAAGAATAAACAAAAAAAAAAATGTTTGATTTGAATTTATTGCTAACAGGGTTCCTCAAACTTTACGAAATAACACACCGGGGAGTTCTGTTTAACCAGTTAACTGCCGCGAGGTCCTAGATTTGACAGTTTTTGCCAAGATGATGGTTATTTAAATCGATCGATATTAGAGGGATGAGTTTTCTGGCCAAAACTTCAAATACATTTCTTTCTAAAGTACCACAGTTAACTGGTTAACGACGATCTACTGTATAATTACGTAGCTCGTCACAGATCGCACATAAAGGCATACCGTTGTTTCCAGTGGGAACAAGTCGTTATTCACAACGCCGCCAATGAATGCCCAGCAATAAAAACAAGTTTTCTTTACAGATATGGCTGATTGTCTGCTCGTCTCTGAGACTGAAAAGAAGACAAAATTTTCCCACGGAATAAATCAGTATTTGTCACATATATGATGTATGATAAAGTCAATGATATTGATAGATACGTCCTAAGTGCTACTTTATTTTTTTCTGTTGCATAAACGCAAGAGATGTTATGTACTGTTGGGTTCTATTGCGTGTTGAACATTGTAACCTGCTAACTTCAGTTGTCTCTGAATTATGCAATTGATCCCAAAGGGAAGTCCATCCTCTGTAGTCAAATAATATTTACGTAGTATGATTGTGGCCGGTCGCCCTTTCTTCTTCCTTGGGGTTCCATTTTTGTAGCTTGACTCGTCAGTATTAGTAGCTGACTTCCTCAAAATATAGCCTGGACCCATTATCATTTATCTAGAGATGTGAATGCCTGGACCTATTCACATATTATAACAGGACTGTTTGGTGTCAGTCCTCTTGTATCTGTTTTGCCTCTGCTCGTTTTGTCATATCACTCACTGTATACGATGCATTTTGGCATTAGGCGAAAAAAAAACCAAACAAAAACCCGCTGCTGATGAATTGCTGGATTCTGATAAATGTGGCTACAGTTGATCTGTACGTCTCTGTCTGACTGTCTGGTATAAAAGGACTGCCTTTTGGTAACTATCACAGATTCAGGTCTTGGTGTGTAACGACAAATATCTCAAGCACTAATTAAAAGCTGCTCTAGCCTTTCTACAATCTATTTCTGTTTAAGAATGAAAAAACAACCCACACAGGTACGCTGATAAACGTGAGCTTTTATATAACGTGATAACCCACTAAAGTGCTCAACGCGTTTTACAAAGAATGTCAATCCAACAGTAACAATTGCATGCAGGACGCGGTACAAACATATAAAGCACTATTACAATATTCTTTTTGTTAACCACTTCAAGTGTTTCACCTTCGTTTGCGATGGGAGGAATACTTGTGCATTTTATTCCTATTCTCACCATTAGTCATTTGTCCCAATTTTCATCATTTCCTACAAAGATGATGGGCTTCACGGTAGACCCAGGTTTGAGATGTTTTGACAAGATGAAGGTCATTTTAATCGATCGATAATTGAAGGGCGAGTTGTCTGGCCAAATTTTAAACTACGTTTTTCCAGAGACCGAAGGTTAAATAAAATTCCCCCTCTGCGCAATGTGTGGATAGTTTCATTCAGTGGACCCAGGATGATCAACACTCAAAAACGGTTCAACTGATCAGATAATTTTCTGGTCTTCAATATTATAAAGAACGATACGATTTAAATTAGTCCAAAAATGTCTCTGATGGCCTGTGTGCTGTACTTGACGATGTTAAGCAGAATGCATAATTTGTTTGGTCGCTAAAAATCATTAAATGCCCGGGCTTGTTGAGGAAGTAAAGCGTCAACAGCACTCACACTCAAATAGGCCTACTCGTATTTGAAATTCCCAACCACTGAGCTTGGTGCGCTTTGCTTTCTGAACAACCAAGGCTTTGTGGATTTGCCAAAACAAATCACTTTGCATACTTTCCAATGACAATATGTACATCTTTTGGACAAACAATTTATTGTCGCTTTCCCGCAGAATAGCATTTTTTTGAATAATTAATCTACTTGTTCTTTGACTGTCTTCATAGAAATTTTACAACATCTCGTGTAGACACAGATTATGAAACCGGTCACAGAACATTTCATCACAATTTTATTTTTTCTGACACTGATTCATAAAATCATCATTAATCACCACCAAAAAGCAAATCCTAAAAAAAAAAAGATCGACCAATGGGTTTTGTAATCAGTTTTGATGAGACGGGAAAGTCGTGAGAAGCGAATGAAAGAGAACGAAAACATATCATCTAAAATGAGGCTTTGATGGGATGAAGCTTACGAGCATAGCTTTTGCTTTCAAATAATATGACAACTCACGCACACCAAGATAATGTCATTGGGTCAAACTGAGATAAATATCAATGTGTACTAAGCCGGGACAGAATTGTATCAATACACCCTTTTTTCTAGATACTTTTATTTTTACAGATTTTTCATTATATTTTATTATTATTATTATTATTATTATTATTATTATTATTATATTATTATTATTATTATATTAACATCATCATCATCATCATCATCATCATCATCATCATCATCATCATCATCATTATTATTATTATTATTATTATTATTATTATTATTATTTTTTAACATCATCATCATCATCTCATCATCATCATCATCATCATCATCATCATCATCATTATTATTATTATTATTACTATTATTATTATTATATTATTATTATTATTATTATTATTATCATCATCATCATCATTATCATAGTCATCATCATCACCATTATCATTATCGTCATAAGCATCCTTGTAGGGCAGTTAAATGAGGGGTTACTGACATCTACCAAAAACAAAACACTACATAGTTTTCGAAATAAGACTGATTTGATACTGATAGCATTCGACATAAAATAAGTGAATAGGAGAAAAATAAACCTCGAAAAAAAAAGTACCGGCCTTTTTCTTTGCTTTCCACGCGATGTCGCAGTATAATCCGATTAGGGCGAAATCTCCCGGAGTCATTTTCGATGGCGTTTTTATGGTTATTTCTTTTCTTTCTCTCTTCTATTCTTGTTTCTTGGTGTCTTTCTTCCTTCCGCATGATATGGTGCGCGTGCCAATATTTACGTGTATATTATGATGGGGATGTCATGTCGTGTCCAATACATTAACATTATTATTTGTTCATGGTATCATAATATATTCATATAATATTATGAGGAGTTGATATGCTTCATTGTAATGATATAAGGTTTAGCTCGCCCAGGTTGAAGTAATGGTATACAGGTTGATGCATCGTAATTTCAACGGATGAGAAGATTTACTATTTTGGGGCTTGAAAAGGCAAAAGCAATGAGATCCAACATAGCCCGTTGGAGATGTCTTAAACACTAACTACCTTTGTAAAATATTGCATTTCGAACTTAGAAAGATTTCACAATTATCAAACTTTTTAAATAGCACTGTCCTAAAAAATCTTGTTTCATCATTTATGTTCTCTATGATATAATACTGTAATTTGCTCCTTCATAACATTCCAAACTATCTCCTTCACAAATTGCTGCGCATCCGAAATCATTCTGCCAGGATCATTCAAAGAAAAAGAGCAAGAGATCATATTACACCCATGTTATTGTCACTTCACTGGCTACCTGTTGAATTAAGTCTCAAATACAAAATTGATGATCTTTGCTTGAAATGTATCAACAAAACTGCTCCTTCATTTTATGTAACCTCATTTTTTAAGATCTAGTGAACATCTCCGATTAACTGTTCCCCAAAAAGGCTCCATAAAGTTTTTTGATAGGTCTTTTTCTCATGCTACGTCTTCTCTTCCAAGTTCTTTAAGATAATGCAATACAGAAGGCACTTTTAAGACAAATATTATTAGTAAATATATTATTAATAGACTTATTTTATTAGGAAATATTTGATAGAGTTAAACCAGTTTCCGTTTATGAACTATTTTTCATTATATGAACGTCTTAAGCATGTTTTGTGTATAACCTGTTCTTGTAGCTTTGGTGTTTGTATTGAAAAGGCGCCTTGAGCTGTCTGTATATGGAATGAGCGCGGTAAAAATAATTTATATTATTATTATTATTATTATTATTATTATTATTATTATTATTATTATTATTATTATTATTATTATTATCATTATTAGATGAGCAATCACGCCAAGCTGGAGCCGGCTACACATACTATAAAATAAACTCTGCGGAGGAAGAAAAAGACGTTATCCAAAAACACTGGGAGAAGAAATATTGATTCTGATACAAAAAAGATACAGTACACCGTGGGTTTATTAAGAACTTTGTCAAATTGAGGGAACTTGTAAGAGGCCTATGCCCAGATCTGCATACTTGAAAATCTAACTATTCGTAATTTTAAGGAAATAAAAATTGTAGTCGCCATAGTTAACTTTACAGATGAACAATTTGCCCTCAGAGTGCTTAGATAACACTTCAAAATCCCTAAAATTATGCACTTTGAAATCAACTTTTATTTTCAATAAATTTTGATGAATTTGAAATGTTGACGAAGTTTTGAAATTGGAGCCAGGATTTCGTAATTCTACGACTTTTTCGTAGTACTAGGCAGGTCTGTCTCTGCCTAACCAAGTCGATGAGTTCACCGTCAGAATACCTGTATTCCTAACAATTGTTTCAATCTAAATGCATTTTCGTCGGATCAAAACAGAATGGCAGGGAGTTACAATGACAATAAAGCAATTTTTTTGTTGATTTGAAAACTTTTACTTCATTTTCATTTCAAAGTACAGGTCGACAATTTGGAGTCCTGTTTATACTGTTTTCGGAGTCTCAAGCTTCAGCCTGAATCCACAAATAGGAGGGTTAGGGGGGGGGGAAGGGTTAAAATCTATCATTATAACATAAATGTTAGGAATTTTTGTTTGTTTCCAAACTGAAAAGAAGATATTATGTTATGGTGCGACACCAGGTATACCACACTAATTGCATCGCGGTGTCGATGGAAGACATGTAAGGTGTCTCGTGTGTAACAAACTCAAGCAATGTTGAGCGTGGTTATTGATCAACGGATGATAACTGTGACACAACGTTGTGTTTATGCTCCGCTAAACTAAAGCATGAATTAATACTTGTATAAAGGCAATGGGTGATTTTATGTGCGTATAATACAAAAGGGCGCCAAACAGGCAACTTTTACTGCATGAAATGAAAATTTATATCTTTTGCGGCCTACTGGGAGATTAAATGAAACCGGTCGCTGAAATTCGTCAAATAAATATGTGTATTTATTTTCTTAACGATCACAGGCAAAACTCGTTTGTAATCTTTTGTCCAGAAAACTCAATTCAATTATCCATTGATGTAGATAATTTCAAACTTATCTTAAACCCGTGACTTCCAAATTGACAAAATTGTCAAATATCTAAGGCGTAAAATTACCAAATTGTCAAAATTGTCAAATATTTAAGACCCAAAAATACCAAATTGTCAAAACTGTCAAAAGTCTAAGGCCAAAAACTATATAAATTGTCAAAATTGTCAATTATCTAAGGCCCAAAACCTACAAATTGTCACAATTGTCAAAATATCTCAAAGACTAAGGTCTGAGACTTGTTGACAGTTTTGACAAGTTGAGAATAATCTTTATCGATTGATAATTGAAGTATAACTATCCAATCCAAAATGAACAACAATAAAATTAACAGGTTTCGACAGAGTTGTTCCGCTTAATTTCTCAAACGACGGACTGTTTTCCTCTCCCAAGCAAATGCTACTAAAATTGAGCACAACTACGATTGATCCATTCTAGGCGGACACGTTCTCTGGCCAAAATGTTAAATACCTACGTGGTTTTTTTTTTCAGAGTAGGGTGGTGATTTCTCCCTTAAAGCAGATCAATCAAAAAACCCATTTAAAATTACTATGACATTAAGCATGGTGAGCGATGATTGTATAACTAAAGTCCTTGCATTGTATCCTTGGGTACGACACCTTGTTTATATAATCCTATATAATATTTATATAACCTCTGTAGAATATTGCAAAGACCAAATACAATAAAGGACGAGTAACTGGCGACTTGAAATGCATTTTGATTCCTTTAAAATAAAAATTATCATGCTAGGGGAATACGCATATTATTATGAAACATTGTAAAGCGTAATGAGTGTTTTGAAACAGTGAACAATTTCTATCTATATAAACGAGATTTTTAAAAGTTAAAAATATTTTGAGTGCAAATTTTCAAATATCTACGGATTTTGTAAAATGAACATTTGCCAAATCAAATTACATACTGCTTTCTTGACAATACCAGTAGTAGATAGCTTGTTTTTAGTGATGTTCGAGTCGTCAGATTGATTTATTAACGCCTTACCATATTTGGTCACCAAAAAATCATTCTATAATAGTAACTGGTGAAATCTTTGACAGAATGTCGATATTATGGAGATGCATGAGATTACGATTATTTATCCTAATCTCATGATTTTTATACATAATTTTGTTGGTTATATTTTCAGAGTTCAGTAAATCACAATTATATGGCTTACCTAAAAAGAATCAATCAAAATACCTGGCGTATTTCTATGAAAGTTTCTTCCTATGATATTATCCATGATTAATAAATTCATACTTATATGGCATGGTTCGGCTTGACTTTTAACGTACTTCTTGTCCTATTCTTTTCATGTAGATTTGCTTACTCGAATCTCGATTGAAATAAAGTTTATATATCATAAAAATGGAAGATAATATTATTGTAATATGAAGGAAATTCAGTATCTTTCATATGGCTTAATGGCTTCAAAATGACGTCCTGTATCCATCGTACTCAAATCAACCGTTTTCATCTATAAAAAAAAAAAAAAAGAAAAAAAAAGAACCTCCCCAAAAAAAAATACGTTGATGAATGGTTTTTGAATAAATTATTGTCTCGTTACAAAACGAATTAAAACTGGACCAGGAAATAACCACCTTTCACGAAGACAAGTATTATCATTATGATTATAATTTTTTATTATTGTTATCATACACTCCGTGACTTTTCAGCCTCACCAAAGGCACAGATAGCGTCGATCTTTTATCACGAATTACCATTGAAAGTATTAAGTGGCTGCCTATTGCTTCGATACGAATTTGAACGAACGAGCGGAAAGAACTCCGCTTGTCTGTAAAGTCTGCCCGTACACTCCGTGTGCCACACACGGGGTTTTTCCTGCAACAAGAGACGTTAAAAAAGAATAATAATAATATAGCATTTTTTGTTAAAATCAGGAAAAGGAATCGAGAGAAACAAGCAGGCCTCATGCTACATACAATCGAGACCTTGTGAACTCAATGAAAACTAATTATAAACTATCTTTAACAACATGGTTGTCCCTATTGCCATTGACAAACCCCGTCAAAGCACTCGACTGGCGGGACCGCTCTATCAAACTTGTTTTCAGATCGTGCAATGCGTTGTTCAGTTGTTCTCTTTTTGACACCCCTGAGCTTTTCAATGAATTGAACGAAATCTGCGAATCTGAAAACACCCTCTCCAAACTGACTTTGCCCGTCTGTTCGTTCCTCCGCTTGTCTATGTCTTCCTCCTTTCTTTGCTGCTCCCTCTCTTTTTTTTTTCTTTTTTTTAACGGCAATTTTCTAAGCAACGATACTGGTCTCGCAAATCGCAATACGACTTTCGTCTTTCCGTTTCACTTTTCCGAAATAAAGTGAATACGCAGCTATGGACTGTAAAAAAATAATGTACAAAAAAACCCAAACAAACAAAAAAAACAAAAACAAAAAAAAAAAAACAACAACAACAACAAAAAAAAAAACAAAAACAAAACAAAAACAGAAACTAAACAAACAAACAAACAAAAAAAATGTAGTGTTTCAATAGTTTTAAAATATTGAGCATGCAAACTACTGCATTCTGGAAAGGCACGAATATAAAAATTTGATAAGAAAACTAATCCTCAAAACATCCATCGATTTAAATTACGCTAAGTCCCAGGTTTGAAAGTTTTAGCCAAGGTGAGGGTCATTTAAATCAATGGATATTTGAAGGACGTTTCTGGCCACATTGTTTATATACGTGCCTTTCCAGAGTATGGCAGCTAAAATGCAGATCCATTTTATGGAGCATGAAAATTAGTGCGGTTGCAGAATTGGGAATAATCGTAACACTGAAACCACACTTTGTGAGGTAGGACACCTCCACTCCCCACCCCAACTCCCCCTGACACTCACCCACCAACTCCCATTCTTCCTCTCCTCTGCACGGTGATTTTAAAATGTTCACAGTTCACACCCATTGTGCGGAGCAGACAGAATGTTGCCCGGGATACTCCTGATGAATACTCTGAGGGGATTAATTCTTTTCTCCTCTCCACACGACGCCTTAGAGGCTGTCGAAAACCGCATCCTCGCATCCATATCATTTCCATAATTATTGAAAGTATTTCTATTCGTTTACGTGTTTGGTTATTTATTTATTTTATTCAGTTCCCTACGTTAATTGACTTAAGTCGACCTTATCGACAACACTGCATTGTTGAAGTCTTTTCAATTTGTAAGACAGAGACAACTGGATATTAAAAAGGATACTGTCATCAATAGCTATTTATCTTGTCCTAAATTAGTTTAATAAAATAACATATTTATTGAAATATTTTAAAAAAAGAAGTAGAAGAGAAAAAAAATCTTCAGCTACAAGTCCCATGAGCCGGAATTTATCCTGGTTTCTTTGGCTTTAAAGAAACGGTAATGATCGCTTGCTACTCTTTGGATAGGATGTCTGCCAAAAGCAATTGGATTTATTTTACATTTAACAGACCCAGCTACTAATCACTGCTGGGTGCTCGAATTGATAAAAAATAAAAACCCACTAAACCGGGATTCGAAATTAGTCCGTTTGTAAGTCGAGTGATATCGAGATTCTAGGAAATACAAACAAAAAAAAATTGATATTTGATTCTTCAGTTTTTGTCTCAAACCACTGTTTTGAAAGAATCCCCAGCAATCAAAGGAAGCATTAATTCTGACTATCTGAACAAACATATCAAAAAAGTTATTAGATACATAAACCAGATAAGATTTCATAATTTGAACAGCGCTATGCATCGGATTTACAACAACAAAATAATATTTTAAAAAATGAATTAGCTGACTGCACAATAAAGACAAAGTTGTGTTACAGAAAATCAAAATGACAATGCTGTACACAAATTATGCTCTCGTAACAGCTATCGTGGTCTTTTATTCAAAGCGATAATCAGTGAATAAATTAAAGGAAGAATAAATGAGGATGGGACGGTTCTTTTGTGTCGTTTTTAGGATTGTTTTTATGGCTTAACCTTTATATGGCGAGACTGCGTTTCTTTCAAATCACGAAGTTTGTCATTCTTTATTTAGTTATGACTTCAAACCTTGTCATCTTAACCAAGAGAGAAATACCACTGATGCGATTCGACTTCTTGTTCAAACCAGAGCAGCATGGCTGTTTATGCAAACTTCGTGGACTGGAATATGCCGTTAGGGTACAGAATTAAATCTCTGAAAAAGTGTGTATGTAACAGTGCCGGACAAAGCAAAAAAGAAAAGAAAAATACAAGAAAGAAAAACATCCCAGACGAGGAAGATTTTTTTTTTAAATGTTTTTTTTTTCTTGTTTTTTTTTTCTTTCTTGCTTTGACGGACACTGTCCCATACTCACATTTTCAGACCTTTATCTTTGACCAATGACCGTTCCCTAATTAGTCACTTTGATATTGTCAAGAATGAAATCGAACACGGTTTGTAAAGGGTAGATGGAATGAAGGAGGAGGGTTGGTGAAGGGCGACAGGACGACCAGTGAGGAAACAGAGAAGTCTTTACATATTAAGTTGAGATCAAAAGAAGATAGGGAACCGAGATTGATAAACATTGTAACGACAGGCTTATTAAAACCGACAGCTTGAATTATGACAAATAAATGGAAAGGATTGAGGCTGGGACTTTGGATGGTCTATACACGTTAACCAGTTAACTGCCATACTGTGGAAAAACTCGAATTTAAAAGTTTGGCCAGAAAACTCGTCCTTCAAATATCGATCGATTTAAATGACCCCCATCTTGGCAAAAACTCTCAAGCCTGGGACTTCGCGAAGTCCCAAGTTTGAGAGTTTTTGCAAAAATGAGGGTCATTTAAATCGATCGATATTTGAAGGACACGTTTTCTTGCCGAACTTATTAATTTCAGTTTTTCAACAGTGCGCAAGTTAGCTGGTTAATAATAGTGAGGTAAGGGTTTAATGGCAAAATATTTTCCGAATAAAAAACCCCCAAGCGTACAAGGACAAAACGCGTTTTTAAAATATTTTGGTCAGAAAACGTTATATATATATATATATATATATATATATATATATATATATATATATATATATATATATATATATATATATATATATATCGATAGATTAGACAAAAAATTTGAAAAGTCTGTATGAAACAGTGTCAGACAAATCAAAAAATAAAATTAAAAAAAAAAAAGATAAAAAAATTAGCCTTTCTCAGGTTGGCTGATTTTTTTGATTTTTTTATATTTTTTAACATTTTTTTCCCGTTTTGTATTGATTTTTGTTGTCTTTTTAAAATAGAAAATAAATCTTTTTGCATTGCCTGGCACCGTTTCATATAGACTTTTTCAGATCTTTATCTTACACCAGTACTTGCTCCCTCCTTTGTTATTTCGACAGATTTAGATGACACTAAACCTTTTTTAATTTTCTCAAACCTTTTGTTTAGTATACCTTGAAAAGTTGGAGGTTTACTTAAACTCTATGAAAATGTTCTGATCAAAATGATATGACTTTGACTTTGTCGGGAAAATGAAATAAGAAAGACATAATATTGTGTTTGAAATAGGCCAAGAGATCAGGACGAATTCACGTCATAGAGATTATTATCCGTTTCGAAACAGTTAATCGATATTCACAAACTATAGGAAGTAGGATTTTTGTTTACCCAGTAACGATAGTTCAATAATATTTTTGAGACAAAATATACCAAACCATAACGCACAAACACACACACACACACACACACACACATACACACTCCTATATAAGTATATATATATAAATATATACATTTATCGCTCATCGCCTGAAAAAATGTATTTACTTTTCAGTGTTGGATATAGACATAGATAAATATAAATCGCTGAATAGATAGATGAAAATGAATAAATAAATAGAACAGATACCTTACAGGATGGGCAATCCTAAGGAAATGAGATATATAAATCCAGTGAAAAATAATCCATAGAAAGAAATCTAAAAGAAAGGAAATGAAATATTATCAATCATAACAATTAAATATGAATCACTGTCATCCCATAGGGGAAAGAAGAAAAAACAAACCAACTCAAACTTAGCTAGATAGACACTTTGAAAATATTTCATAAACTTTGAAATAATATGTACAACAGCGTTAGAGGGTTGTGGAGAGTATGCAAACGTTGAATGCTAGTGTTTAGTAAAGTAGTAGTGGCTCACCACCTAGAGCCACGAAAAGCTCATTAAGGTGTTAACTCCTATTAAGAAATAAGATTAAAGATTCTACGTTGATTCTATCTGGATTAAAAAGTATTAAGAGGATTGGACAGCATAGAATCCTACAATACGATTAAAGTGGACAACTTTTTTTTTGAAAGAGCGTTAGTTTGGAGTAGATAGCATTGTTATGTATTTACATACGTTGGTGTGTATGTAAGTATAAGCGTGTTTATGTGTATGTGTCAACTCTTGTCGAAAAGTGAACTTGTAAAAAATAATAAAGATGATGAAAACGACAGACTTGACCGCCATTGATGTTCTAATCATTATAAGTATATTATGAAAAGTTGACAAGAAAAAGCTGTTTATTTTGTTGACAGATCGTATCA
>NC_088360.1:73618601-73621101 GCF_034508935.2 Berghia stephanieae | reverse complement strand
CAATAACATTGTGTTACCCAATCAACCAATATGGCATCAAAAACATCAATATATAAGTCACATAAAATACATTAAAATATTCAATCGAGAAAGTAAATATAAATGTGAAGATTGCTTATTTAACTTGAGCGTGAATTTTTATTCAGCATTTCACAAGGATCCGTTTTAGGAACAGTTATATAATCTGTTCTGTTGACTTTAAAAGCAGCAAAACTATTGCAAGATTATTCACTGGCTCATCTGGTTTGTTTTTTTTTTGTTTGTTTTTTTTTTTTGAGGGGGGGGGGGGGCTGTCTTTGAAAATAGGGTTGGGGATCAACATTGTTCAGAACAGCCAACGTAAAATTTTTATCATCGAGCACAGAATTAGACGTCTACTGGCAAATCAAAAAAATTAAAAGACTATTTTTTACAGACTGATATGCGAGTAACTTGCAAACCTTTTTATTTCAGGATAATTTTATCATCCGATGAGTCTATTTAATACTAAGAAAATCTACTAGGTCGTAATACTCAGTCCTTTTTGAAGTTTAACTTTCATTGCGAGGATAATTTATTCTAGCATATCCACAACAAAAAATAATGACCTAATTTCAAATTTCTCTTATTGATACTATCAAGATCTTTCTTATCATTTCTTATCATAAAAATACTGGATTGGGGATGAATATTGCTCCTAAAGCCAATGCTGAATTACTATCATCAAGCACAGAATGACCGGCAAATCTAAAAATACAATACAGTAGTAGTATAATAAGTATAATTGATGGCCGCCTGTTCCTATTTCTCCGTAAATATTTGCGGGTTCTCCACTATTTCAAAAAAAAAAAAAAAATAAAAAATAGGGTTGGCTGTCAACATTTTTCCGTAAAGGCAATGTTAAATTTTATCATCGAGAACAGAATTACCACCAAATCTAAAAATGGTAAAACTGGATATTTTTTTAAACAGGTTGATGATGATAACGAGTCACTTGCCAACCTTTCTTAAATTAAGAGTAATTCTATGACCCTGTTGCCTTTAAAAGTATTCGTCTCGATCTATGTTTATTTCAACAATAATGTTGTATTATAGATGACTGCTTGTTCGTAATAGCCTTTCTTTCTCCCAAAATATTGCGAGTTCTCGACTGATAATAATAATAATAATAATAATAATAATAATAATAATAATAATAATAATAATAATAATAATAATAATAATAATATATAATAATAATAATAATAATAATAATAATAATAATAATAATAATAATGATGATGATGATATGATAATAATAATAATAATAATAATAATAATAATAATAATAATAATAATAATAATAATAATAATAATAATATAATAATAATAATAATAATATTAATGATGATGATTATGATATTATTATTATCATCATCATCATCATCATCATCATCACCATAGACGTCGTCTATGTCGCCATCACAATCATCATTATTTTTGACATTATCAATGTAATGCATTCATTTGTATAACAGTGATAGAATATAATACTGGGTTCTAACATATTATGTGATGTATTATTTTGCTCACGGTGTTGCTTAACTGACAAAGTAATAATCAATCTGTATTGTTGTCTACATGAAATTTAATCGCAGATTAATTCTTTTCTTCTTAAAGTTTAACAATTTTAGATATATCAAGACAAACGCGATGTTATTAAAGTATCAAGCAGATTAATATAATGTTTAAAATAATCAACATCAAAGCAGTTAGGATTTGCTAGTAAAAGATTGATGCAAGCTTCTAAATCATTGTATTCAAATCATTATCAATATGCAAATTTTCGATATTTTCAAAATTTGATACGTCAGGGAAAAGAGGGGGGGGGGGCGAGAAAGAGAGAACGAGAGCGAGAGCGAGAGCGAGCGAGCGAGAGAGAGAGAGAGAGAGAGAGAGAGAGAGAGAGAGAGAGGGGGGGGGAGAGAGAGGAGAGAGAGAGAGAGAGAGAGAGAGAGAGAGAGAGAGAGAGAGAGAGAGAGAGAGAGAGAGAGATTGATTTTGTATATATGATACCTTCGGGCGCTTCATCCATTAAAATTATGACATAGTATGCTTTGTTTTCATGCACAACAGCAGTAGCAGCAGCATCTGGTGGTTTTAGTTACACTGTCAGCTTATGGTTATCAATGCAATCTCTTCATCGGTTTCTCATACACTTTCAGAGCTATTAGACCCATGGAGTCGGAGTTTATACCAATTTCTATAGGGTGACACGGGCAATAGCAATTGCTTCTTATCCTCTAGATAGAACGATAATCTATCGCAACGTGCTTTCCTCCTGATCTAATAAAACTATCAAACCTTGGTAATCAACAACAACTCTGGTTGTTTTGCCCGATCCAGGTGTCAATTGAAACCATAATATTTTTATTTAACAGATCACCTTCGGCAATGTAGAAAATGTGTTGATAAAACGGAATGTGTGCTTCGAGTATGAGCTCTGTAAAAATAGAGTCCATAAAACAGCACAACGTCCATT
>NC_088360.1:73608601-73613601 GCF_034508935.2 Berghia stephanieae | reverse complement strand
TGTATGATCGTGATGAATAGTTGGGTGATAATTGTAAAAAAAAAATCATGTTGATTCAAAGTAGAAATAAAAGAATATTATTATATTATGATGAATCCTGACTGCTTATTTTTTATTGTTATAAGTTGTAGCATGTTGTTCTTTGATCCGCTGGCCAGTTATTTCTTTGTTATAATATTCTACGCTCCTCATTATCGTTGCTGACGTAACCATAACTAACATCTTAACAATTACAGATCTGTCTACTAATACAACAATTCGTAGAAATACGATGATTTGGCTCCGATTTCAGAAACATTAAAATAGTGAAAATGAAAAGTTTGGTATCAGACAATATAATGAAGTTATTTAATCATCGTGGGGGGGGGGGGGGGGGGGGGGGGGTAAATTGTTATTCTATAAAGTTGATTATAGCGACTACATTTTTATGTTTTATAATCTATGATTTTAAAAAAAATTCAAGTTGGCAGGCCTGTAATTATACGAGTAGTAATAGAGACTAGTAGTCATAAAATTTTAGGGTTCAACATAAACAAATACTTCTATAACGTTCTAAAATCATTGTAGATATTTTTATATTAAGAAACGCATTCAATTTTTTTTTCTTATCCTTGTGAAATGCAGGGGGACGAGGTAACCGAGTGGTTAAGGCATAATGTATTGTGACCCGGAATGGCCTAGCTTTGAGTTCCGCTTCTGGCACAATCGTTTTTATCGGCGAGATCATTAACCCTCAATGTGCTCACTTTAGACAAGATGGTGATTCCTTTCAAGAGTACGATAGATACAATGGTTTCTCATCCTCAATTGATTCCGAATGGAGACAATTCTTATGGGCCATGAATTGTCACTAAATAGGTTTATTCTTATTATGAAAATGGACATTTCAGTTGTTAAAAGGTTAAAATGGTGTTCTATCGTTTTAATCTCCCATGTCCATAATAAGGATAAAGGGGAAAACCAGAAAATCTTTTGTCTCTCGCTGATTAAATTGGAGCTAACATTATTTTCTTCTTGGTACAAATCTAAAATTTGATTGAAAGATACGCCACTGATAATTCTAGATATAAGCGTCATTTGGCCGTCGGTTGAAATCTCAGTTTGGAATTTTGGACTCTTAGTTCTTAGTATGTCTTATGTAAGTGGGCAGTGGCGAATCGTGCGAGTAGATATTGGGGTCTTAGCTTAAGATAAACACGGTCTGCCTGGGGTGTTTGTAGGATTTACCGCACTGTGAAGTGATAATATGAGATAAATGGCTCAAGTGTGAACTTGCCTTTTATTGTTGTGTGGGAATTTTATTTTAAAGTCTATCCCAGTATGCCTGATAATAAAGAGTACAGAGGGGCGTTTGGTGAAGTGAGGTATGATGCCATTTTACTTGGCTTATACTTCTCTGTACCTGGTGGGAAATGGGATTGCAATGCCAAGAACTTCTCAAATTTGTGTTTGTCTAGGACAAGTTGCCATGAAAGCTGTCTAGTTTTTGTCAGGTTAAATAAGTGTATAAGTAAAAATATTCCACCAAAGTCTTGTTTCCTTTTTAAATTTCATAAACTCTGCTCAGATGCAAGGTTTTAAAAGTTAAATATTACATAGGATAGTCTCTTTCTGTGCCGGGTATCTTGTTTAGTAAAGTATGATTTAAACGATTGTCGCCTTTTGTATTGTAAGATTATTGTTGCTAAATCAGAGTTGTTATGACTTGTCTTTTCGAAAGTTAGGAAACATTTTATTTCAAACAAGATAGGACGATTGTTTTATTAATATCAATGTCAAGGGTGAAACTAATTTCATTAAGAAAATACTTGTATACTATAGTATTGGTCTTCTAGTTTGGTTATCTAGTGGAGAAAGTATCATTTTGGCGAGAGAGTTTATTCGGGTTCCCAGCAAATCCTAGCAAAAGAATGCTGTAAAATTTACATGATTTTCCATACCAGTCAAAAAGGAAAGAAAAACAACTTGTGGCCAAGAAGTACCAAATATTCATCTGCCACCTGTCTGGATCTTAAGTGATTTATTAATGTTTTTTATTGGTCTGGTTATTCGCTGAAGAAGGGTTTTGAGCCTGAAACGTACAGTGTTTGGTAATTTATTTGTTCTTTGTCGAAACTGTTACATTTGTTTTTGTTCATTACTTTTTGCGTCCACAGCTTCTAGCAGCTTAGTATCACCCGAGGAACGTATCACTATCATTTTTGCTGTTGAGTTTCACCGTTTTGTATTTCTTTGCGTTCAGTTTCAATCGGATTCGTGCAGAATTGTCTTCCAATTTAGTTGTCTTGATTTGGAGGGTCATGTTCCATGACGACATGGCAATATGATATACAGCAAAGTAAAGTTTTGTAGTGTGGGTGTGAAGTTCCAGGAAATCTGTTACTTTGTTGGAGATAGTTCTGTGACCATGATTTATGCGTATTGGATTATAGACACTGGATTTGGAACAAAGGCAGTGCATCGCAATAATCTCTTGATGGAATACCAGCAACATGCATCCCAACCATTTGATTTCTGACAGCACCTGACAGGCTAGGCATGATTAAAATGCAGTTTGTAAAGAGAGGTTTGATAAGTAAAATATATTTTTTTTTCAGATAAAAATGTTTTCTTGTGTATTGTCATTATGTTTTCCCCCGAATTAAGTCATGTTTCTTTCCAGTAGGATTGATTGTACAGTGCGCAATGGAGTGCAAGAAGCATATGCCGCCTTTAGAACTTATCAATGTTAATTTTACATTTATTTTGAGCTGTCGATATTTTTGCTCTCTTTTGCAGCTTTTTATAAAGTATATAGTAATTGTTGTCAATCTTGCTAAATGTTAAGACATTTTGTGCAAAGCTTTATTAGCTTTCATGCTAAAGCAGACATATTTAAGTGCTACACATTGTTATGACGCTATTGGCGGTTAAACTTTAGCAAGTTTACATTGACACTCAGTAAATTTCAATATATCTAATAGCTTTTTTCTAGTTTTTGTAATAATTCAATTGACAATATTCATGTTCCCCCCCCCCCCCCCAAAAAAAAAAAAACACAAAACAAAAAACAAAAAACGTATTGTGATTGTGATATAAGGTATCTGTTTGCCTCGTGTGCAGCGGACGAGAATATGCTGACATAATATATCAACATAATACATTTTTTTCACCTTGGCCAGAAAGATTTCACGAAGATCTGGATGATTGTTTTTTCGAAATACATGACAAGTTTTACCATACTGACATATACTAGCTAAATATTTTTATTTTGGCCATCTTTTTTTTTTACAATACATACCAAGATAGGCCCTACCTTATAAAAAAAATATTATTTACGTTGGTGTTTACGTCCTTTTACCATATGACGGCAACATTTTTCTGGACAAAAATTTGAACAAAAAAGGGAGGACCTGTTCTTTTCAAAAAATCTTTTTACATTATCTGGCCTTAAAGATAGATGTTCGCGTGAAGCATGCCAAGAATTTCTCGCGAGAATTCGCCTTCACAAATTGCTCCCACCACCCCAACCCAACATATTGTTATTAGTAATGCTTTGGTCAATATCAACCCACACCAAGCGAATCCTCACGATCGAGCCTCAGGTTCTTCTTTCTAGAGTCGTTATTGAGACTATCATTCAATCATATTATTATGTTTTTTCAAACGCAAACTTGTAGTATTTCATTTCAGTCAAGATCACTTCCCGCGGACTGTTTGCTCTTAATAAAAGACTAGGAGAATGTTTCTGTAAGATCAAAGAAACAGAGCGATGAGTGCTAAAGAAAATAGCAAACCGACTAGGACCGAGGGGTGATATTTGCAAACACATTCGTTTTGTACAGATCAGACATATCTGATGTATAGCCATTGTGTTATGGGAAAAGGCGTTAATGGCCCAGATATTGAAATGTGGAGAGGGTATATTCGAGAATTGTATTACAGTGAGTTGGAATTATTTGAATTGTGCAGTTTATCGGGTACACAAAATAATAATCCTTTGTCCTCCCGTGATCTTGAAAACATGTCGATAACTGGATAATTTTATACACACAGGGGAAACGTTGGAAGAAGAGCGTTACAATACTAGTGTGAATGGGCAAACACGGGCTAAAGTCGAAGATGAATTACATAGACGTAAAAATCCAAATACTACTTAAAACATTTAGATTCAGATGTTCAACACAAAAAAAAGGGTAAACGTAAGACTTGTGTTTCTATGTAAATGATACAAAGTAAATATGAAATGTTATGTGAATATTTGAATGAATTTGTTTGATAGAGATAGAGAAAGGACGAAGCAATGGAGTGGTAAAAAGAAAGCAGTGATTCGGCAAACCATTTTTGGGAAGTCAGTGTACATAGGTATACATGTGGGGGTGATTTCAAATCATTGAAATTACAGTAGAGTCAAAGGCATACATTGCTTCCATCCAGAAACTTGCGGTCCCAATAGCTCAGTTGGTAGAGCACTTGCTTCACATGCAAAGAGACCTTGATCGAATCCGGGTGCAGTCCAGATTTTTTCCTGCCCCTCGAGTGGGCCTCTGCACTAGTATATCTATATATTTTAAAACCTTATTTTTTCATTCAATATTCTTTGTCCGGGGTAATCATTACAAGTTCAAAGTGTTGTGGTCTCAAATTAGGCATAGAGATTAAAAATTAATTGAATTAGTCAATTCTTGATATTTAAAAAAATGAATTTTTGTTATATAGCGCAATGTCCACTAAGTGTACTCAAAACGCTTTACAATGGGTTCCAAAGACATAACAGCACTACCGAAAACATAAAGCTGGACATCACGTCTGAAAGGCGCAACCATATTTTCAACATTAACAAAGATGTTACCGACCAGCTACTCAATTTACACCTGAGACAATGTGAGAAAAGACCTTTTCCAAAGGATTCATCTTAGCACCAGCTACTATGGAACTAAATGTCTGAAGACAACAAAGCCGCACAAAACCCCTCATCCTCTACCTCCTTCTCCTCCTCTTTCTCCTCTACAATCACCACC
>NC_088360.1:73581101-73606101 GCF_034508935.2 Berghia stephanieae | reverse complement strand
ATTGAAGTGTTTAATTATTGTATACAAAAAGTGTTTCTATATTGTGTTTGTCGACGAGTTAGGGGTGTGCTTCGGATGTTTACTTAAGAGAGTTTTAATATCTGCTTTGTAAAGATCAAACGACAGGAAGAACAAAGTTGTTATTATTATCATATCTGAGTTTCACAAGATTTCTAATAAAATGAACTCACCTGTCGTATATTTACATCCGTTTTAAAAATTTTGTGTACATTAATTTGATTATGTTTGACAGTTTTGTCATAACATATTTTGTAAATTTCTCTATCGGAGAACAATCAACAAGTGCCGTTCCCATAACTCTTTGATAAAAGAGTGGGGTGGCTTTGGGCCATTTAGATACACTTCATGACCTTATTGATTCCTGTATTCAAATGGCTTTTCACTTTGATTACATTGATCGTTGAGACCATGTTGTATAGTGGTATGACTCTCGCCTTCGGATCTAAAGGTCCAGGGTTTGAGACACGCTCTGTGCGGCGCATTGTTGAGTCATTGAAAAGTGCTTTGTACTCACATTCCCCCACCGTACTCAGGTGTATAATGAGTACCTGTCCGGTAACTGCGTTGTCTCGGTCCGCAAAGATTGTAAAATCGCCTAACAGGCGTCGTGTCTTGTCTTACATGTTAAGGATTGTTGTTGGTTAGAGTCCCCTTGTAAAGCGGTCTGAGCACGTTTAGTTGATATTGCGCTATGTAAATACTCTATTTATTTTAATTTTTTTTTGGATAGCATTTTTTGTAAATTGATAACGTATTGAATAATATTGTTTAACCACGAATCGAAATATCGTCAGTTGGAAATTCAGTGTTAATTTGGGATTTCGCTCTCAAGATATCATAATATTAATCATCATATCCATTCTTATTGGCAGAAAACGGTTGTAATCACACTTTTAAACTTCTTTTTTTTTCTTTTTCTTTGACATCAACAAAGATGATCAGTGTTTACAACACAACAAAAGTGTGTAAGTTAGCTCCACATTTTACTGTGCAACCGATGGTAACAGTTTTTTGGAATGGAGTTACTTACATCTTATTCCTTTTCAAAATAAAGTTTGTGCTAAATTACGAAACATAATTATACTCGTCAAGTATTTTTTTTTACACAACGATAATTTTAAGAGAGGCAAAAGGATTTTTTAAAAATATCCTGACTATGCACAAATAAAAGATCATTAATCTAAATTGAATTTTTATTTCTTAACATGATACATAACATTATACTGCGAGAATTGGCTATCTGACGTTATATAGAAGGAACGAAGTTGACGTTATTCAGCTTTGATATTGTTTTTAGCCAGCCATTTTTATGAGAAGTTCTCATTAAATTCTGCCAGCCTATAAACATTTAAGGTTACACACAGTTTTCTTTGTTAATTCATTATATCCGGTTGGCGAATGTTGTGAGTTTTTTTGGCTAAGCTCACAGCATCAATACTGGAATACTTAAACTATCAAAATTTACATAATAAAACTTTTAGACGCCGACGAGAGATATAGATATTTGCTTTTCTTAACAAAAGATTCATAATAAATGAAAAGGACAACTGACGTTTAGAAACATTAAAGATACACAAATCAAACCAAGAATGATACGGTACATTGGAAACAAAATTAAAGATTAAATTTTACCAAGTACAAAATACGTTATTTCAACGCATGACACATTATGATGCTGAACTGTGGTGCTATCAATTTTATATGTTACATGACATACTCGTATTCAAATAAGAGACTGATTAAAAAGACTGCACGTTTTGTCACTTAACAATAAAAATAATAGAAATTTTCCTAAAGGATTGTGAAATCGGTCGATGGAAAAGTTGGAGAAAACAATATCAAGATTTGAGAAGTTGAAAAATATAGAAGGAACGAACTTTACGACACTCAGCTCTTTGTTATTGCTTTTGGACCGCAATTTTGGTGATTAATTCTCACTAAATTATATCAATCAGACTACGTTCAAGGTTCTACCCAGTTATGTGTGTGGTACGTTATATCCGACTGGCAAATGTCGTGAATATTTTACCTTAACGCATAGCATCAATACGGTTTAAAAATAACACATGTAAATTGAATATTGCCCGTTTGATTATGATATTGCATTATTTGTCAACTTTTCATATTGTTATATGATCAACAACCTGCAACCAGACTTACTGTGGTTAAAGATTATTAGTCTAAATTGAATTTTTATTTCTTAAGAAAATAGGATACTGCGAGAATTGGCTCTCTGAAGTTATGTAGAAGGAACGAAGTTGACGTTACTCAGCTTTGATATTGCATTTGGCAAGCCATTTTTATGAGTAGTTATCACTAAATTCTGCTAGACTATATATAGTTCGTAGTTGACGTCACTAAGGTCTTTGTTATTGTTTTTCGCCATCCGCATTTATGAGTAATTCTCACTAAACCGTATTAACTAGACAATAAACGTTCAAGGTTACACATAGTTTTGTGTGTTGGTCAGTTATACTTCCGGGTGGCAATGTTGTGATCTTCTTAGCCAAACGCATACTATCTATAAACATTTAAGGTAAAGCACAGTTTTCTTTGTAATTTCATTATATCTACATCAAACAAATAAAATAGAGAATGGTTGCCAACAACTTTATCTCTGTTTAGAATGGGAAAAGTATCTCTTGACATGTCAATCACTGATCACAGAATCTTGATCAATAGATGCTGTTTTACGATCTAGAAAAGATTCACGGTTGCTTTGCTCAATGTTAAGGAAAAGTACTAACGATCCGGAATAAAATTGTGCCGTAATGTGTATCTATGAAGAATTCAGAATTTACAAGTTTAAGCTTCATAAATAAATTATAGTCAACACAAAATAATATCTAATATTTTAAAAAAAGATAGGGTTGGGGATCAACTTTTATCATCGAGTACAGAATTACTGACAAATCTAAAAATACAATACAGCAGTATAAGTATAATAAATGATCGCCAGTTCCTAATAGCCTTTATTTCTACGCAAATATTTCGGGTCCTCCGCTAGCAATTAAAACAAAAAACTATAACATAGAAAACGTACAGATCATATTATGTATTTAGCGCTGAGTCTTAACCGTTGCACTTCAAAATTCCACCAAATGGCCATGTAAAATACATTTACCATTTATTAATGTAGTACAAATCGACTGCTCGACGCCCTTTATGGAATATCATTCTCAGATTGCTCACTTCTCCTTGTATAGTATAGTCAGGCAGTCATCCACGCAAAAATGGGATATGAGGTAGAACACGAAACTGGGCCAGATTGGGTCAAAATTGTCATTCAATTGGTCAATGGCCACGTTAAACGTCGCTTGACTTTATATTTGATTAACACCATCCTGCCCGTTCGGCTATTTTTTTTAATGCCCAAAATTTACAATTTTAAAAATACAGATTTATAAATATAACCGTGACATCTTTTTATAGAGTAGGAGGACTTTTCAATTCTACTAATATGCCACCAACAAACATGTCTTCTATTCTTCTCCAACATATACCAGATTGTACAACACGCGACCTCACCCTCAGCGTATTTCACGGTAAACGTCTCAGCTGCCAGTCCGATAAACACCTAGGGCGAACCCCCATGTCGGGGCAGGAAAAGCCAAGATGTCCTGGCACGTGTCCTCTGTAGTTTGATGGAGAAGACGAGGTGAGACGCCTCTGGCGGAAATCTGTTCATGTTTGGGGTGACAAAGTCAGAACTGGAAGTCAAGTAATTTCCTATTTGTTTGTCCATTTCTATGAATGGGATGACAAATTAGTTGATTAAATAATCACGAACTCGAGATGTTGTGACATATTTTCTGTTTCTGCAGATGCACTTTTCTTTCTTTCTTTCTTTTTTTTTTTTGCCGACCTTTGGTTAAAAAAAAACTATTTCAATTTGTGAATGAATCAAAGTTTTGTCATAGTTTTGTCTTATTAATTCGTGTTTTCATCCTCTATTGCTGTTGTGTGGTGATTCTGACGGAAATAATATATACATTTACCGATATAAATGGATAAGAGGTTAGAAGAGGGGGGGGGGGGGGTTGAAGGGGTTGAGACATTCTTTTTAAGAATATCTGTACTGATGTTGGCCAAAGGACTTACCCACTCCCTCTTTTCTTTTATAAACTTCAGTGTTTATATAGGGCAATATCCAGTAAACGTGCTCAAAGCGCTTTACAAGGAGTCCTATTCAACAACAACACTTAGCGTGTAGGACTTGACCTGACATCTGTAACGGCGATATTACAATTCTGTTCGACAGGGACAGCGCTGTTAACGTCCGGGTACTCATTTTTACACCTGAGTACATGAAATAATGTAAGTAAAGAGTCTTTTCCAAGCACTCAACTTTGTGCCGCTTCAAAGCGGGACTCGAACTCTGGACCTATGGGTCTGATGCCTAGTGCCATAACACAGGACCACAAAGCCGCACTTAAAAGCATCTAAAAAATAAAATCATATCGGATCACCATTTTTATGATGTGAAATGATATAGCCCATTCTGACGACGAGATCCGTCATGCTCCATGCGCCTAACTTAACTTACATTCCTGACTGACATGTTTAACTGCAAGGTGTGGAGTTCGTGAATAAATGGAATCATTTTAACTATTTACTTTCTGATCTATAATTTTGAGTCTCCAATTAGTCATTCACCAAGTTTTGAACAAACGGACAGATACGGTAATGCATGATTTGACTTGTTGACGAATTAGGGAGCAGCCACTGTTGTAAGATAAATATCTGGAAAAAAAAACTTTGTATGAAACAAATCAAGAAACGAAAATACAATTTTTAAAATCCACAAAAATCAGCCTGCCTCACCTGAGAATCGAACCACAGACTCTCTGATTGACTAAGACGAGATTTTGAAAACATAGTTTGATACACATGTTCATTTTTAGATTTTGTGCAAAATCGGAAGCAGTTTTTTAAAAACCTTCTACCAAGAAGAAGAAATGAATATTAAAAAAAAAAAAAAATTAAAACCATAATATAAACGGATTAAAGGGAGCAAAAATGGAATTAAGTGAAATGTATAAAAATAGATAAAAAGAAATTAAATAAAATTCTATTTATTAACCCCCAAGGGGAAATTTGTCTTTAGGGTCTATTCCAAGGGATGACTGGAATCACCCAGGCGTCAGTCGCAGTGCAGCGCCGCACAGTGAGCTTGGGCGAGGTGACTTGCTCAAGGCCACACAACGAGGCTGGTAGTCGAACTCGGTACCTTTTGGCTACGAAGCAAAGACCGTACCGCTGAGCTACGCTGCCCCCTTCATGTAAAATTCATACACAAGTCATATAAAATTGCTAGTATACTGAATTGAACACAAGAAACACTAGGAGCAAAAAATAGGGGCAGAGAGGAGAGAGAAATTAAAAATGAATAAGATAGATAAATATGAATATCAATATATCACATTTCCACTGATTTACCATGCTCATTGCGCTTCACCCGCCGAGGAAATAAAAGATACTCATAGGTTATGTGGAAGAAGAAATGTGTACGATGTGTGTGTTTGTGTATGTGTGTGTGTGTGTGTGTGTGTGTGTTTGAGTTCATTATAAAGAGGAGTGAATAAACCAACGAAGACATAAGGTTAATTTGCGTGATTAAAGGCCGACGAGGGTTAAGGCACACGATAACTTTTGTATGGGCAAGTAGACAGCGAACATTGGTCGATCACTTCTCGTCGTCGTCGCCAACATCCACCTTCAGGTGCACACGGACGCTAGGCACGTGCATCTCATTCAGGAGCTTTGTCGTGTGAGCATTAGTCCGTGACTGATTCCTGGCTAATCAGACATTGCTCTGACAATTCTGACAATAAACAAACCTGTAATTTGGGGTGGAAATCTTTCAGACTTTTCCCCCAACACAATCAAGCATTTTCTGCATTGATAGAGTGAGTGTTTAATTCTATGATGAGTTTATCTGCCGGAGACGGACAAAATGCGTTTTATTGCCTTTTGATCGAATTTTTAAAAAACTCGTACATTAATAGTTTCAGATTAATTCCAATATCTCAAAAAGTCTTGAACTTGTGTGTATTTAAAAAACAAATGTCAAATTTAATTCATGTTATGTCTTTTTATGGTCTTGTGGTATGATACTCGCCCGTTCGAGTCCAGCTCTGAGCTGCGCAGAGTTGAGTCCTTGGAAAACGCTCTTTACTCACATTCTCTCACTTAGGTGTAAAATGAGCACCTGATAGTTAACAACGTTCTTTCTGTCTGAAAAACCCTGGTTATATCACTTTAAAAAAAAAAAAAAAAAATCATGAGCTTTTATATAGCGCAATATCCACTAAACGTGCTCAAAGCGCTTTACAAAGCATCCCTGACCAACAGCTACACGTAACATGTAGGCGTCTATTAGGCCATATTACATTTTTTCGGGCAGAGACAACGCTGTTAACGGTCAGGTACTCATTTTACACCTGAAGACGGTGAGAGAATGTGAGTAACGAGCCTTTTCCAAAGACTGAACTATGTGCTGAGCAAGCAGAACCTTCCGATCCGAAAGCGGGTGTCATAATACAAGACACAAGCCGCACTATTATCATGTCATGTCTCGTCCTACACGTTATGTGTTGCTGTTGGCTAGGGACCCCTTGTAAAGCGCTTTGAGCACGTTTAATGGATATTGCGTTGTATAAAAGCTCAAGTTTTTATTTGTTTGTTTTGTCAAGTTAAGAGACATTTTAATAAGTAGATACAATAGATAGCAGGAAGTAAAAGTTTTCTGGTTATTGATACAAAAAGTAAAAAAAAGTGTTTAGCCAATTTACGACAGTTGTGCAGTTAGGGTTAGCGGTAGAGATGAATGAGGAGACTGTGGCAAGTGACAGAGGCAATAGGTGGAGTGGTTTTGTTGTTGTAGTTGTTGTCGTTGTTTCAGGATGAGGCTATTAGTTGATTAAATAATAACAAAAGGGTTGCTGATAATGTTTCGTATCAATACGGTGCTCAAAAACAAAATTCGCTATATTCAGTTGGTGATCGCGGTAAAGCGCTTTGAGCACGTCAAGTGGATATTGCGCTATATAAAATCTCAATTTAATTTTTAATTTTAAGATAAATGTTCACGATGGTGATGATGATAACGAAGATTATAATAATAATAATAATAATAATGATAATAATAATAATAATAATAATAATAATAATAATAATAATAATAATAATAATAATAATAATAATAATAATAATAATAATAATAATAATAATAATAAAAATGATAATATTAGTAGTAGTAGTAGTAGTAGTAGTAGTAGTAGTAGTAGTAGTAGTAGTAGTAGTAGCAGTAGTAGTAGTAGTAGTAGTAGTAGTAGTAGTAGTAGTAGTAGTAGTAGTAGTAGTAGTGGTAGTAGTAGTAATGATAATTATAATAATAATAATAATAATAATAATAATAATAATAATAATAATAATAATAATAATAATAATAATAATAATTATATTATTATTATTATTATTATTATTATTATTATTATTATTATTATTATTATTATTATTATTATTATTATTATTATTATTATTATTATCATTATTATTATTATCATTATTATAATTATAATTATCATCATCATTATGGTGATTTTCATCGGGTCCAAAAATGCTTGATTTATACAAGGATTAGCAAATTCATACGCAATCGATTTCCTTTACAATACGTGTCTTTGGGTACCTTTGATAGCGACGTATAAACCAAAAACGTCTTGAAATCAATATCTTAACATCTTGAAAGATGAAAGGCATATCACTGGCAGCGTTAAAATGATCAAAGTGATACCTCAAGAGAGGATTAGTTGTTACTTCCCCGTCACCAGATAGCAGTATGATTTAAGATTGCTTACAGTTCTAGTGTTGGACCATTATTATCTTGTTTGATCATCTAGTGATCTTGTTTGTGACCTCTCTGGATTTTGAAATTTCATCCTTAATAGGGAATCCAAAGGATGAAAATAGACCGTTGAAAATATACTAAGTTGTATAATCAAATTAGACTTCAGATGGATATCACTAACTTATGAATGCAGAGTAAAGATAAGCAAGTCTCATGTTTGAAACAATATGTTTGTTCTGTTTACGGACCAATGACATAATGTGGTAGAATGACAAATTAGTGATCTAGCACTTTTGTAAGATGAATGACAAATTACTGGTGTAAGATAACAATCTGAAAAGGTGTGTATGAAACGGTGCCAGACAAAGCAGAAAGAACATACAAGAAAAACTAACCCATTCCAAAAAAAAAGTCAGCCTGCATCGACTGGAAAGACAGGCTGGGTTTTTTTTTTTTTTTTTTTTTTTGATATTTTTTTTCTGGTTCTTTTCTTTCTGCTTTATCGGTCACTGTTTCATAAAACACCTTTTCAGATTGTTAATGTGGTATAGTGATCCGTTTATTTCCATGTTGCTTTTACCTTCACGAAATTCAAATAAAACTAGCAATACTCCTGATGAGGAAGATATATGAGGCATGAATAATAACATAAAATGAATAGTTGCTCTTCAAAATGAATAGTTGCTCTTCAAGAGTTACTACATCCCGATCCCATTTATTGCCTGAGTGATGGAAATAGCTACTACCAAGAGTGGGCAACCGAGACTGCAATGAGATGGGTGGACAACTCCAGTCTTGGGTGGAAATTAACGATCTACACTTCGTGTACGATTCAAAGGCAAACGTCCCTTTAGGGGCCCCTGCGCCAATAAAAAGTACTTTCCCAACTTCGTCTAGTGACCATAGGCTTGAACTGAGACCTGTTACAGTTTTAAGCGGGTTGTCCTTGGGAATACCGAGGACTTCGGTCACGCTGAAGATGGAGCTAAATGCAGTTTCAAAAAGGGCAGCTTCCATACGCGTTGACACAAGTTAAGATCGTTGCCATTCTGAAGCCAGACACATCAGCGAAAGAGAGTGACAGTTAAAGACTCATATTATTCCTATCCTGCCAAACGGGACTGTGAAACGTTGTTAAGCTTCGTATTGCGATATCGTTTCATGCAATCACATTACACAAAGAACATATTATTGTCGCACTGTTGTGATTCCGAAATAAAAGGAGCGAAACATGAGGTCTTTTAAGTTCATGTTCATTTCGCTAGCCTTGGTGATGTAATGGAGTTCAATGATTTAAAGCATAAATGTATGACGCTTCCTAAGAAGATGGTGAAAACCAGATGTAAATATCTATAATGGCATTAGAATAATAAGTCTTTGAAATCAAGGAAAAACTTTATGGAGACCCTGTATAATCCACTAACAGATTTGAAAAGTGTTTATGAAACAGTACCAGACAAAGCAAGAAAGAAAAACGTATGAAAAATGTTTAAAAAACCCAAAAATCAGTGACTGTCTCATACATATTTTTTTCAGATCTTTATCTTACACATTCTAATTTGTCACTTTGAATAATTCACTATACGTTCATTAATTCCAAGCTCGTGAATCATGTGTCTACCAATTGGTAGATTTAAAATGGCGCAATTAATTTTCAATCTTTCAGATTAAATCATGAGAGAAGTGGAATACTTCCACTTATTTTCATGTTTGAAGTAATAATCTTTAATAATTTTGCAATTATGCCATCTATCTTGAAACTGGGTAAATGTGGGACTTTTTCGTGTCACATTGCTCAATAACAAAATAGGATACACTATCAAAGTTAATCTGAAATAAAATCAGAGAACATATATACTAATACAAGCCTTCTAATAAAATAGTCATAACTCATTTCATTAATCTGAAGCAATGTTTATTTAAGGTCTTACTTTACTTACTTATGATTCTATCTCGGAGAGTTACCCCACTGCAGGGCCGAAAAGTGAGCAATAGGTGCTAAATATATTTGTCAAGGAAATAAAAAGATCCTGACAGTGGTGTTCGAACCAGGAACCTCTGATTGTAAGTGCAATGCCTTATCTTCTCGGCCAACTCGGTCCCCAGTTGACCAAATATACTATTTACCGAATGACGCCTTTCGAAATTTCAGAAATGTCATAGAAACGTGACGTATAGAAACTCTATTACTCTATAAATTAATTGCTATCATGGAAGGTTATTGTTTACCATATAATTTCCAATTGATGCTATGCGTTTAGTTAAACACTCACGGCATCCGCCAGTCGAATATAACGTACCATTACACAAAGCAGTGTGATACCGTAAACGTTTATAGTCTGATTGATAGAATTTTGTGAGAATTAACATGGCTACCTAAAAACAATGACTCAGAGCTGAGTGACGTCAATTTCGTTCCATCTATTGAGTAATGTCCCATGCTACAGAAACTGGGATAAAATTCCAGATAATTGTGCCTTGCTTACTTACGACTCATGGGATTTCTATTTATTCTTTTTTAAGTTGAGGAGTAGTATAAATTATAATCTATTGACCTCGATAGATGCCATCTCTTTGGAGAAGGAAGAGCATCAGCAACAAGCGTGAAATGAGGCCGGAGGATTAAGGTCTTTGTTGTCGTCCGTGTCTTCAATGATTAGACAGACAAACAACAGACAAGGACAGAACAGGAGAGAGACACCCACGAACCCTAGGGCCAATGACAGAGGACAGAACTCATCAAATTAATCTAGAAATAATGCTGCTGGTCACTGGTGCTGTTGATGTGGCTTTCTTGTGTTGCTGGGGGTGATAGTGGTAATTAATAAGTTGGCAAAAACATATTATGACAACAATAACAATAATATCAACGTAAATGACAATAATGATGATGATGATGATGATGATGATGATGATGATGATGATGATGATGATGATGATGATGATAATAAAAATAATAATGATAATAATAATAATAATAATAATAATAATAATAATAATACAAGCCCCAGTTATAAGTACCATTCATAATAGTGATAATAGCATTGAAGATTACTTGTAGACTTAGTAAGATTAGTGGTTGAAGAGGCTGTCGTAGCAGTATTTAAATTTATAGTACGTAGCAGTAAAAGTAGAAGAATCAGTGGTGGTGGTGGTGGTGGTGGTGATGGTGGTAGTAATAGTAATAGTAGTAGTAGTAGTAGTAGTAGTAGTAGTAGTAGTAGTAGTAGTAGTAGTAGTAGTAGTAGAAGTAGTAGTAGTAGTAGTAGTAGTAGTAGTAGTAGTAGTAGTAGTAGTAGTAGTAGTAGTAGTAGAAAGAAGAAGAAGAAGAAGTAGTAGTAGTAGTAGTAGTAGTAGTAGTAGTAGTAGTAGTAGTAGTAGTAGTAGTAGTAGTAGTAGTAGAAGTAGTAGTAAGAGTAGCAGTAGTAGTAGTTGCAATGGTGATAATAATAGCACTCTAAAGGTCTTTGGTTCGGTTATATATCAAGGCGGCTGATTTTTGATTGAACTTTTAGACCCTTCATATTGCCGATTTCTGTCAAAATGCATTTTTTTCACGTTGGAACGAAACATTTTACTCTTAATCGATCGAGATGTCCCCCAACTTGTCAAGAAGTCTCGAACCTGGTTAAATGGTCAGTTACTCTCTTAGGGATAAATTATAATCCTTTCGTGGAGAGCGATCATGTAATGAAACGTTGAAGGGAAATCACCGGACACAGCACTTTTTTAAGGATTTAATGACCAATTTGTAGACAATGAAAGTCAACCGACAAATGGAACATGTCATTTGCAGAATTTCTTCCTGCTAATTAATGTATATTTTTATAACTCACATTGATAACGTTCCGTTTGGAAAATCATTTGCCAATCCGTCAGACATCCAATCACTGATTGTTGTCAAAACGTTACACTATTAAGTACAGGACAGTCGATTATTGAATCAACTTAATCCACTTAACTGCCGTTCTCTGAAAAGACACGTATTTTTTTTTTATGGCCCAACAAATCTCGTCGTACAAAAATCGATCCATTAAAATGACCTTCGTCTTGGCAAAAACTCTCATACCTGGGATCTCGTCTGCTAAATCGTCTGCGATACTATGGATGTCGTTAGAACAGGTCAGCTTTTGAGAAACAAAACCCAATCTCCAGAGAATCGATACTCACAATCTTTCGCTTCATTAGAGAGTGACTTAATAACTACATTCCCAACTCTCCTAAATGTCAAGATCAAAAGGTGAGCAAGATCAACAATATAACTTTCAAATCGGTCAAACTTGGTCAAGCAAAAGGCAACACATTAACGTCTTCCAAAATAAAGAGGGGAGTGATTCAAAGAGACTCAATATGTTTTGATCTGTCTTAAATTGGGCCATATGGTCAGTTCTAGCAGAAAATTGCTACCGCCGAAAACCACCAGCCGACAGTCTTTGAGGCTTGCACGTGCACATTCATTGCTCAGGTAGAAAGCGTGCGATCACCAGAGGTCGCGTGAACTCTCGGAAATTGCCGTGACAAGAATTTACTCAGGCGGAAGTAAATCGTCCCAGCGCACGCGCAGTGAGTCTATTTGTTGGGAATTATTTCCTCTTGAACTGGCGATGTGGAAAAAGTGGAAATAATTCTGGAGACAACGGAAGAGACCCTTATCATCAAATTAATGAAGATGACGATATTAGTGGATATCGTATGGAATTACTCGTCATGTTTGAGGAAGTTGATCAGTAGTTCATCAGTTTATTACAAATTGATTAGAATCACGATTTTAATGTTATCATACGTAGTGAATACATGTTTAAGGAAAGATTACAATCAGGCTATTAATAATAGGAAGTATTTTCATTTCTGTGAGGGAATGTTGTTATTGGTTATTTTATTATAATATAAAAACGAAAATTGAAGTATCAGTCAGCAGATACAATAATTTTTAGTGGATCGTATTGATTTTGTTTCTTTTTTGTTGTTGTTGTTGGGTTTTTTTTTGGGGGGTTTTTATTTATTTTTTTTTTGTGTGCTTTTTTCACAATTTCGACGAGCATATGCATAACATTTTGCATAAAATAATTGGCATAATAATAGGTATTTAAAACTTTGGTCAATTTTAGAGGGAAGATTAACAAGTTAATTGCCGTACTCTGGAAAGACACGTAGATCTATTTAGAAATTTGGCCAGAAAACTCATCCTTCAAAGATCGATATATGAAGGACGAATTTTTTGGCCAGATTTTTAAATATGTGTCTTTCCAGAGTCAACTGCTTAATATCCGTTTACCTCCCCATTGAAATTCACTTCTAGCTCAAACTTCATGCAGATATCATTATTTATTTTATTAATAAAAGCAAAACAAGGTAAGAAAGGTAAGAAAAAAATAGATTTGCGCCATCTACCAGGGACGTAATATTTTATTTCTTGGGAACCATCACTATCATTTATGTTAATAGTAAAGTATGTATTGCATTTATTTGGAAGATGCCAGTTAGAAGTGACTTAAATTAAATATTGTAGTGATAGCACGTAGATTATTATTTTTAACATGCAAAATAAAGCCACAATGTGCTTTATGAAAAACATGAAATCAGGATTGATAATCAAGGTCTTTGTATCGTAAAAATAAAACAATCTGAAAACTCTTACTTCAGATAGAAATAATCGACTCGTATGGTCCTCTGTACATAATATACACGTGTTACTTCCACGCTCTATGAGTAAGAGACTAAAAATAATCTCATGCCTCTAATTTAACGCTTACAATTAAGACACTAGGACGCCATGAACACAAACTCAGTGTCTTTTGGTCCCATAGAGTGTCTGAGAAGCCTCCTAAGAGGGTGAATACGAAGGTCTGAAACGACGCAAAAGTTGTTGGGTTTTATGTTTGTTTGTTTGTTTGAGAGAGAGAGAGAGAGAGAGAGAGAGAGAGAGAGGGGGGGGGGAAGAGAGTGAAAGAGGAGAAAGAAAGAGAGAGAGAGAGAGAAAGAGAAGAGAGAGAGAGAGAGAGAGAGAGTGGAAGAATAGAGAGATGTGAGTGTGTGTGTGTGTGTGTGTTTGTGTATGGGAGAGAGAGAGCGCGAGAGAGGAGGGAGAGACAGTGAGAGAGAGAGGGGAGAGAGAAAAGAGAGAGGAGGAGGAGGAGGAGGAGGAGGAGGAGGAGGAGGAGGAGGAGAAGGAGGAGGAGGAGGAGGAGGAGGAGGAGGGAGAGACAGGGAGAGAGAGAGAGAGAGAGAGAGAGAGAGAGAGAGAGAGAGAGGGGGGGCGCTGAAATGTACAGACATATGAAGCCAGATTCCTTTGTTAAACCTTTTGTAGTAAATACTCATTAAAATTAACGTTGCCAATCCGCCCATTAAACGATAACCAGGGAGTCATCTCTCATCATTCATGTCATTGAAAAGGCACCACATAAACGCCATTCATGCTTCGCTGTCAATCTTGTGTCAACCTGTATCGATACCAAGACCAAACAGACCTTGCAGTATTGGAAAATAACATAAAATCTTCGCCACCTTTGGCCGTTTTGATTGACGCTTAACAAATATAGCCATTATGATATCATTGTTCTCCTAAAATACTAACGAAAGAGTGAAAATGGAGAGGCTTCGTATGGGAACAAAACAGACAATGGACGTTTCGGGTATAAACCCTTCGTCAGCACAACAGTACACAAATAAACGTGGAAAACAAATATTTGTTGTTTATTTTACGATCACCGGCTTCAGGCAGCCCCTACCGTTTTCTATTTTTTTTCTCGCACTCGACGTAAACCCTTTTAGCTCCAGACGGGAAAGCAGACTCATAAATCGAGCCCTGCAATTTTCACCTATGATGGGTATGACTTTTGACTGATGGCGTGTTCCATTGGTCATCGGGAGACTAACAAAAGACAGGTGACAAGACTGTCGACAGGTAAGGCACGTGCCTTCACTGGTAATGGGCGTAAACAACTCACGACATTTTATCCATGCTTTACGAAGTTTTCCATTGCAACCGACTTCAGATCAGGACCGGAAAGATATTCACATTTTGGGGTCCATGAAGTTAATGTGGGTTTAGTCATTTTTTGGCTGCTGGATGAGATTTTACAAAACTTTCAAAGACCTATCAGCTCTCGATGTCATATTTATTTTGACCAATTGTAACTAAAAAAAGTAGCTGCGAATCGAATGTCTAGTCCGTTTGATTACTGTTGTCGTATTTTATTATATTTTTCAATTTCTTCTTTTTCTTTTAAACAGAGAGTAGGTTTTCTCACGATAATAATCAATCTCACTATGGCATATTGTGCAGGATTGTTATTTCAATTGTGATTCCCTTTCTTATGAGGTTGAATAAAACCAAAAGTTTATCTATTCATTCATTTATACATTCATTCACTTGCCTTTTCAAGACTGCACTTTTATAAAAGCTGACATTGATACCAGGAAGCCATCTACATTCATGTAAATGGAAAGAGAAAATTACAATATATTTGCATTGTCAATAGAGAGAAAATAGTTCAATAGAGCCCCAACACAAACAATATTAAAAGATGTAGACAGTCTAGTCATTACAATGTGCTCGACCTGCCAACTTTACAAAATGCCAAATAGGGAATTTTAGATTGGTCAAACTCGAGCTTGCCACACAGATAACTAATAACAAATTTAACGGGAAAATAACAGAAAATAATAACTTAAAGATATAGGTTTTTTTTTGTTGTTTTATTTTGTGTTTTGTGTGTGCTTTTTATTTTATTTTTGCACTTCAGTATGCTATTCTTGTAAGTTGATGTCATCCTGTTGCTATCACCAGATCCAAGCCAAATGAATACTTGAAAATGAGGCACCATTTACCATATAATAATATATCAAAACGTAACTATGGTGATGAAATTAAATCACCATAATTCTCAATTGTTGTCATTTATCATGTTTATTAACATTCCCTTTTACAGACGAATATGTGAAGCTCAGTTCGGGAAAATCTATCTGAAACTGATCAGGAGTTTCCCGACCAAATCGGGGGAAGGGTTGGCAGATCTGAAAGTTAAACAGTTTTGTCTTTGAACAAATTATGTGTTTCAAATTCAAATGCCTCAAAAGGATGCACATGGTAAGGAATAAATGGGAGGATAAAAGACGCTATAATACACTTAGACAACGTTAATAAACGACGGGCTTTCATAAATACACGACCCACAAAGTCAATCGGTTGGTATGGCGGCATGAAATCTACGGAGAAAATTGAGATTGAAGTCAAAATTATCAGAAAGTGGAACTTTGAAATTGTACAATTAAAGAAAACCAAACTAATTCTACACAACGATGGGGTTTATTTATTTCAACTAAAAGTTCATAAGTTAAGCCTGCATAGTTCCGTTTTGGGACGACTGGGCTCAATTGCTGTGCTCATTTTCTACCCATTTCAGTTGCAATACACCCAACCGAATTCTAGCTTTGGAACAGCTTCATACCTTCCTAGACGCTAACATGTCCATCGAAAAGTCAAACGCTGATCCTCCGTAGGCTTCCGGTTATGGCCAATAATATGAGCGTGTCATCGTTTGCCTGTGCCTTTTGGCACTAATCCGCGAGAATTCCACGTAGATGGCTGCCTTGTCAGATAATCCAAAAGCTTGTGTTGTCAACAATGTAAATAGGTGACATCACCAATGTCTGGAACCATGGGGATTTTATTTTTATCATGCCTCAATACAGTTCCAGTGATGAACTCTAAGGCTGTGGGATTTGTTTTCCATCTAATGCTCATCTTTGCACGTTGTGCAAAATGTAATAAACAAAGAGTCAAGGTTGAAGATTTGTCCAGAGCTAAGTGCATGTAGTTTGCAGGTTTGATAACCGAACACAATTATTGTCCTGATATATATAAAATATAAATGGAGTCACTCTGACGGCTCACGTGGATGGAGACCTCAGAAACAAGTGTTTCGGCCACAAAATAAGTGAGTGAATCCAATTATATTTTATATTAGCTCTAACCAACGTTATCTAGCACTCTAGTACCTACAAGTACCCACCAACACTCATAAATATATATATATATATATATATATATATATATATATATATATATTGTGTGTGTGTGTGTGTGTGTGTGTGTGTAGGCATCTTATAATATTGTAGTAATTGATCATTTTTTGCCTTAATTTGAGAGTATCATAGAAACTATAAGTTGATAACATATTGGGTATCCAGATTTGCAAACATGTAAGTACACATCTATTCAGAGCCATCATGAAATTATATGTGTAAGGCTATGTGGAATAAAATGGAATATTGTAATGGGATTGTTAGATGATTCTATAAAGTAAGGGCCAAAACATTAATATATATATATATATATATATATATATATATTATAATATGTTCTCTACACTTTTTGACTTTTTTACACCTCAATGCATCTTAACGATCAACAGTCGGATCCAGAGATGAAGAAACTTTTTTTAAATAAATAAATAAAACAAGAAAACAAAACAGAAGAGAACAAAAAAAATATTAGTTGGAAAGAATACTTTAATATAAATGCGTTCAGACTAGATGATGATAATAATGAATGCCATGAGTTCAAGAATCGATTTAAGACTGTAATGAAATGCTTAACAAATTGACCCAGTAAGTCACTAACAGTGCAAAGAAAAAAAAGAAAGAAAGAAAAAAAACCCACAAATTTTGAGACCACCTCCTCCCTTCACCAATTAAAAACCCAAAGCAAAAGCTCATTGGGATAAAAGCTTCCAAACAGCATGGTCATCATGGACACATTCCTCTCCAATTATAATTACCATCGCCATTAAAGCCAAACCAAAACTAGAATAAAGAGAGATAAAGAGCTCATGATAATAAAATATTAACAAGCAAAACCTCGGCATATGAAAATACACTGTGAGAAAATTGATACATGGTGTTTTCTCACTGACTGTAAAAAAAAAAAAACACACCAAAAAACAAAAACAACAAAAACTATTTTAAAAAGGGAGAAAAGATAGAAGAGCAGAAACTCCGAGAGGGGGGGGGGGGGGGGGGGGGGGGTGGAAATATGATAACGATATGGAGACCATAAAATAACACCATTGGGATATGCCTAAAATCCCATAGGGATTCTAAACCCTAACTGGAATCTTGGCCCTACAGCACACGTCAGATTTCTTTTCCTCCAATCTCATCCGATTCTTACATAGACCAATAATTTGACGAGCAGGAAGACCTGGTGTGTTGGTTGTACTGGCGATTAGAGTTTGTCCTGATATTGAAATCGTCATTCGAATGGTCGCCAACAGCATCGTCATCATCATCATCATCATCCTCGGTTTCATCGCGCACACCATGATCTGAAGTTAATTTACCGATTATTCCCCTTTGATTAACCCCTCACATGTGGTGACAGCCTAATTAAAGACCGATGGAATGGCGTAATGGCAGACTACGTGATCTCATTGCTTTCAGCTAGTATAGGATCTCGACAATAATAGCCTTCCATGTTTCATGTAATCGTTTGTAGTTAGTATAGATTTAACACTTCAACTTTTACAAAGCAGTAAAAAAACGACCGACGAGCCACAACTGAAATTTTGTCAGCAGCACGTTATGTAGGCAGACAATAGAAACTCTGACACAAGAGCGATGTGATAGGGACAAATAGACGACTGTGAACGTTGAACAGCAAGTGAGCACAAACAACAACTAAGAGTAAAAAAAGGTCACGAGGCATCAATCCGTGTTCCCTAGGCATTCGCAGTCAGTTAGTAGCCGGCTAGTCAATGATCCCTTAGAGATAAAAGACATCCCACAGGGCCATTAGCTCGTTATTCTCACTCCCTACATAGGGACAGTTATGGCCGATACTGATCTACTGATCTTTCCATAATGCTTTGAACTTGCCGGGAAAATGGAGAATCTCCGCCGTGGGTAATTAGCACAAAAGAAACAAAGATTTAATTAATGAGAACACGCACACACGTGCAGAGCTGCTGACTGCGCTGTGCTGTATAGGGACTGACCGCGATGTACATCTAATGATGGTTGTCTCCCATGGATTATCGACATGTCGTGATCTATTAGAGTTAATTTGGATGTTTGTGGCGTGCGGTGGACAAATCAACATTGATTGCTGTGAATGGTGATCCGATTCGAAAGACCGTTCAATGAATACTTTTGTTTTATTTTTCCATATTCCACAGAGCAGTTATTGACGAAGTTATTTCCCTTAATTTAATTTCTCTCCTTTTTTTTCGTATTTAAAAGAAGATAAGAAGAAGATGATATTGTTTATTGATGGTATTTATATAAGATTGTCCCTTTAAACTAATTTAAGCAAAAAGATCAAAGCATTTCTTTCTGATTAAAAACAAATAAAATGGTATACTAATGATTCCTTTTCTGATATTTCAATCTTTGTGGTCTGGTGTCATGACCAGACTAGTGATCTGTAAGTCTTGGGTTCTTGTGAGCAGTGCAAATTTGAGTCCTTGGAAAAGGCACTGTGCTCACATTTTCTTATCATACCCAGGTGTAAAATGAGTACTTGATCGGCTACAGCGTGTGTTTTTAAAAACTGTGATAACGTCTGGCAGGCCTCGCTCATTCTACATGTTAAGTTTCGATGATGACCTGGGATCCCTTTTAAAGCTATTTGAGAATTAAATGGATATTGCCCTTTAGGAGAGCTCAATTTTATTTCTTAGGATTTATTTTCCCAGTTTTTTTTCTTTTTGTTGTGCCAACTGAATCAAAATAGGCATGCATGAAAAAAAATTGAAGTAAAAGAAAAAGAAAAGAAAAAAGTAATAATGTCCTTTCTAAATTTTAGCACTAGTACTAGTACCATTGTTGTGTATCCTTCATTTCCTAACAGAAATAGAAATGACATAATACATATTATTACTACACCTATGTAGACCTGCTGGATTGAAGTGTTCAAAATTCGTAGTTTTCAAGGGGAGAAAAAAAGTAATCATTATAGAAATAAGAAAATTGCCTTCACAATAATGATTCAAAGTCTTGAAGGCAGTTTTTCTGATGTGTTTTTTTTTTGTTTTTTTTTGGGGGGGGGGGGGGCAGGGTTTGTTTTTTGTTTTCGTTTGGTTTTATGTTGTGTGTGTGTGTGTGTTTTTATTTTTTTTAAGGGTTTTACAGCGCTTGCAACACATCTAGATTATTTCAGCGCCAGTCAAAAGGAAGAGAGTTGGATAGTCATAAAATTCAAGATTTATAATTGAAGCACACGATTAAAAGTAAGAACAAGGGGAATGGTTTAAATAGGGAACAGATGGAGATTTCAAGAGCACATCAACAGTTTAGGTACTTAGTTTGAGATTACCAGAAAGACTCATCAGCACGTGCCCCCTCTAAGAGGAACTCACTCAAGTGTTTACAAACCATTTATATATTAAAAACAAAAAAAATATAAATATATAACAGAGTGATGATTTACAAGGAAAAAAAATAACCTCCCAAAACAATAACTATACATTTGACTGTTTCCATCCAAGCAACGACTCCGGTCAGAGCCAGGCTCAAACCAAGTAATCCAATTCCAAAACAATGACTGAAAGCAAGTTGGAAAACGGATATTGGGAGATAAACGAAACAGAAAGTGTCTCCCTGCCCACTATGGGAGGTCAAAAGATCTCAACCGTTCGGGTATTCTGATACCAAACTTTAATTTTCAACAAGTAACATGGAATGAAATATATTAATGCACTTTGGCAGTTGAGGCAAAGCCTTAGTAAAGACGAAAGAGTGGCCATCAAAATAAACGAAATCCCTTATCATCCCACTCCCCATGAAAGGCAACTCCCGACAATGTCAAAGCTGTAGGACAATCAGCCTGATCTGTCATGCTAGCAAGTTACAACTAAGAATAATACTCGATCGTCTGAAACATAAAGCGGAAGATCACCTTGCAGAGGAACAAGCTGGTTTCAGACCTGGAAGAATCACTTTCGAGCAATTATTCAACTGCAAAATTTTAATTGAAAAACATATGCAACATAAAGAGTTCTCTTCCACAATGTTATCGACTTTAGGAAGTCTTTTGATAGGTTGTGGCATCACTGATTATGGCACACACTACGGGAATTCAGAATAGAAGAGGGGCTGTTACAAATGTTTTTTGTTTTTATTTCATTTTGTTTTTGTATGTTTTGTTTTCTTACTTTTTGACTCTTATATCTCAAGTCTTCTACGTATCGCGAATGTTATAGTAATACCTAAAAACCAAATAGGTTTTCACAAAGAGGTCAATAACAATACTGCAATGTGTGCTTCATCAAACCCATAATGGCCCATATTGGTGAAAACGATGAGAATGTCAAATTAGAGTGAAATCGAACCCAGTACTTTTAGAGTTTGAGACACAAAATTAGGGTAATAAATACTTCTAATCATTTCTCATGTTGAGTTTTAAAAAAATATAATGTCACATCACTTCATTTAGAAGTTGACAGGTACATATTTCATAAATTCAAATAATTATCAAACTTCACATGAAAACACGACTACTGTCATAACCCTCAATCATTCGTCTAAGATAAAAATCGTGACATTTATAAGTGTGTAGGAGATAAAGTTTCGAGGTAGTTTAAGGACAGCTGATTGTCGATGGGGTTCCAATCTCTCGCCATTAAAAGACCAATGTGTACCTAGACAACGTGCCAGTTTGTCTTGCACACGCTTGCAAGGGAAGCGGATGCTCTGTCATTTTAAAGGAAGTGCAAACAACATGCGCATTGAGCTGAGCGTGAGAATAACACGGCATCAAGAATTATGGCCGTATTTTTTACAATGTTGTCTCAACGTGCCCGTGACAAAAAGAAATAAAAAATACGGAGAGCCCATCTTTGTAAACTATGCCTAAAAATGTATGGTACGAAACGACCACGGCAATGTACCCAGAAAAAGTGATTCATTTATTTGGAGGGGGTGGGGTATCGGCATTATAAAACTGAATAATGGAGGCAGGAACGGTTATGATAGCCTCATTTAACAGCGCTTGTCTATCCATTGAGGCCCATTGTGGTTTATATCATTTTTCATTTGACTACCTTATTCTTCAGGGTAATTTAGCACCAGTGCTAAGAATTTTTGTCTTGTTGTTTCATTTTCTCCTTTAAAAACGGATATTTGTTTTCCTGCATACGGTTCAGTGAGCTGCACATTACTTTTGTATTGTCCATGATCACATATTCCAGGAGAAAGTAACAAAATAAAAAAAAAGAAACATGTGAAGTAATAGAGCTGGATCAAAATACTATTCATTAATATCAAATACATATCATATTTAATTGATAAAATGTCCATTCAAATCCTAAACTTATATGTGGTTGGGTGGAAGTGGGGTTGCTTTGCAACCAGTATGACCGGATTTCGATTCCTACTTTTATTTATGTAGTAATTCAAAACAAAATACATTATACCAAATTTGGTAACTTCGACAAAAAGACAATCTTGCAGCAAAAGCAATTTGTTGTAATTCTTAAATAAATAGGCCAGACATGTATATAATTTGTATCGGGAATTTTATACGGTTCGCTAAATGTTAAATCTGCTCCCAACACTTTCATTGATTCCTTTGATAATCCGCATAGAACAAGCCGCCTGTTTAAAAAAAAAACAAATCCCCAAAAAAAAATTAAAAAAAAAAAATTAAAAAAAACAAAAAAAACAACAAAAAACAAACAAGAAAATGAAACCAACAAACGACTGAACACTGCAAACCTAAAAAAAAACCCACTTTGGGTGGCTTTTTTCTTCAATTTTCTTTCTTCCATTTTGTGTGTGGAGTTGGTCTAGGCTAAATCTTTTGACATGACAACGCGTTTTATTAATGAACATGTTTGAAAAATAATCGCATCTCACAATGGTGCCGAATTCGGAATTATAATACAGATTGCTATTACATTTTTCTAAATTTTACTTCAATTTCTCAAACAATTTTTAACGATACGTATTGAAATTTAAGCTCTAATTCATTAAACGAAGACAGATACTGTGAACGTTTCGGGTTTCTCCTTTATCAACAAAACACCTTAACTACGCCGTTCATTGATCTCTTATTCGTCCTTAGTGTTTCATTCATCGTGTTTTGATGATAAAGGGGAAACCCGAAACGTCCATAGTGTATGTCTTCGTTTTATAAATTGGAGCTTAAATTTCAATACTTATCGTTATTTTTTTCCGTCGAGCTTCAAGCAGCAGCATTTTCATCAAATAATTTTTAGAACATCGCACCATTACATCATAACTTTTCCATTGTCATTGTATTGCTAAAATTAGAACTTTTCTTGATCTAGATATAAAAAAAGATATTGAAGTCACCATTCGTGAGTGTTAAATAGAACTTTGATATTTTCAAACAAAAAAATAATTCTTTTTTTGAATTGAGTATTCCTTTTTAAAAAAAGGAAAAAAAAAAAGGACTCAACTTTTCATTTAAACAAGATTATAATTTTAAAAAGCCGAGAGTTTATTGAAATTTAGAATTATATATATAGTATATATATTAGTAACAAATTAGGGAGCAGGCACTGGTGTAAGATAAAGATATGAAACAGTGTATGAAACAAAGTAAGAAAGGAAACAGAAGAAAACAACAATTATTAGTTTTCAATCGATAAATAATGCCTGAATAGAGAACCATAGTTTGATGTCAAACTGCTAGTTCCTCTTGAGGACTGGACACACACCTTGTGCTAGCGATATTCTTGTTTCAAAGTGATGGCATTTTATTTTCTAGACTAAATAAATGCTGATCGTCAATAAGATCATCCATCCCCGCCCTTTTACTCCCCGTTACCCTAAGAATCTGCATATACATCCTGCTACTAAAATAGCTATATCACCCTAAGATTCAGTATGTAACCTATTCATTGTTATTCCCTCCGAAAGACGGGTTGTACACTTCTAATGAGTTTTGAACCGGAAAAGAAGAAAGTTTGGCGTCACAACTTCAGCATTCCATTCCTACTCCACTCTAAAATATTACTGAATTCAGGAGCCGTTATAACAACAATAATATTAATTTAATAAAATAATAATAATAATAATAATAATAATAATAATAATAATAATAATAATAATAATAATAATAATAATAATAATAATAATAATAATAATAGATCTTTATTGTCCATAAATATGGCAATTTGTCATTTTGTTACACTTGTCATAACGTTATATGATAACTATAACATTGAACAGACACCTCACTCCTACCCATTCTCTCTCTCTCTCTCTCTCTCTCTCTCTCTCTCTCTCTCTCCTCTCTCTCTCTCTCTCTCTCTCTCTTTCTTTCACGCATGCGACATACACAACATTAACATTTTCATTTCATTTTCAATTCGTTACATTCTTGGCAATTCAACACCAAATATTATCATCATTATCAATTGGTCACTTCATCTAGCCTAACATTAAACAAATTAATCAGTCAATCCAGGGACGGCTGGTAATAATGGGCAGGGTGGGCAAATACCAGCCTGTTTTTTCAAGTTATATGCTGTATTACCAGGTCCGAAATAATCAAATCTAAATTAGATAATTTCAAAAGTTACTACTTAAAATTGATACTTTGTACTGAAATCAATTTGTGTGTATTTTTGATAGATTGCGAATCACCATGCATCCCGTAATACATAAACCAGGATACGCTCCTGTTCTTTTTATCACCCCCCCCCCCCCCCAACCACTCCACTCCACTCCGCCCACATCGTCATCTCATCGTCACGTCGCCTGACGGTGATTTTGCTGTCTGGCCTCTCTAGTACTAGGTCGGGCTAATTCAAATGAGCCCACCTTATTAACCAGTGTACACTAAATAGAGATTTTGGCAAACGAACTTTTTCTTATTTATTGCCTTACTTGTGCTGGGAAGGTTCCAGTATTGAATTAAATTTATTAATTTACTAATATTATATCAATTTAGTATTAGTTTGTGTTGTTTTAATATATTTGTTTATCCATTTAAATTATTTCTTTTTTTTTCCCTCGTTTTCTTTAGTGTTTCTCAAAACTCATTTATTTAAATTGTTTTCTTATTTGTTTGTTGTTGTTGTTGTTGTTGTTTTTTGTTGTTGTTTTTTGTTTTGTTTTTTAACAAATTAATTTGTTAATTCTTTTTTTTTTATT
>NC_088360.1:73553601-73571101 GCF_034508935.2 Berghia stephanieae | reverse complement strand
TCTGAATCCTAAAGAAATTATGGGCTTGATTTAACATTGTTGTAATGGACAATATTTTGCGTGGTTTGAGAATCTTTCCATTACGACAATGAGTCAATAACAATTAGGTTATCAGACCTGCAAATAATCCACGTCGCATCTGAATTAATTGAATCACGACAAATTAAAGGGAGAATACTTATCTTTTCAAAGCAGCGACAGTAAACTTTTTAAAGGGTTATCTCCTCTCAAAATATTTCGTTTCGTTTCCGAAATGTTTACCTACGTTTTGTTTTGTATTCGTCTATCTTTCACTGTCGTCTAAGCTGCAGGGTTGCCAGTTTGGCATTTTAAATGCCAGATTCCAAAAATCTGGCATTTTTGAAAACCGTTTGGCATTAAAAAAATCATTTGGCATTTGGCATTTTCATTTGGCATTTTCTTTTCTTGTATATTATACTTCAAATGACACCTTTTCTTAATTATTTCTAAACGCGTAAAAACAAATCTCTTCACATCGGAAAACTTTGCTATTAAAACTCCACACCTGAACTAGCCCTGGTGTAGTGGTTTAGCACTCCACTTAGTAGTCAGTAGGTAAAAAATTACCCCAACAGGAAATTTAGTATAATTCAAAACAAAAAAAAAAAAAAGAAAAAAAAGAAAAAAGAAAAGAAAACACGCAAGCCACCAGGGTATGATAGTAAATTGTCTATAGATAGAATGCGCTTGTCCAAGGAGTTCACAACATTGCCATCCGGAAGTATAACGGACCAACACACAAACTCTGTGTAACCATGAACTTTTATAGTCTGGTTAATACAGTTTAGTGAGTACAACTCATAAACGCGGATGGCAAAAAACAATAACAAAGGCCTGAGTGACGTCATCTGCATACTATCTATCAAAAGTGAGTAGTTTTCTTAGTGGAGGTGGGAGTCAACAGACTTTGGCATTTTTTTGAGTGTTTTGGCATTTTTTGAGTCTTCCCTGGCATTTTGTTGAAAAATAATCTGGCAACCCTTCTAAGCTGGCTGACTAACTTAGGGCAAAAATAACTTTCGAAGTAAGTTTTATGAATTATTCTTTTTATAATTTATGTCTGATGCAACATAACAATTGCTAATTTATTATACTTCCTGTCATTTGCAATTGGAATTATTTTTTAAAACATCCATTATAAAATGTTTATCCACCCTCCACTGCTACTGCAAACTCAATCAATACGGAGGAAGATTTCCTCGTTGTCGTTAGTGAGTTAGTGAGTGTTAGTAGATAGATAGTAAGGTTCTGATTCTGTTAGGTAGAAACCAATATATAATTTAGACTAAAGTTGGAGTAGGAGGCTCTTGTCAAGGAGTTTTAAATTATTGAGGCCTTGAAGGAATACTCTTACACTTACGGATTTAACTATTTATGGCCAGGTACTCAATATATTGAGACTAACTTTTGGTTTTTGATTATAATATTTTTTTTCCTTCTTATTTTTATTATTATTAAATTAATTGCATTCCCGTAAACTGGTGTAGAAAGTAGAAGTTGAAGTTGAAGTATTGAATATTGGGCACTTTCAGAAGGACGTGGTCCATGCCGATTGAGGAAATTCACCGACATTTTGCCCAGCAACAAGGTTGTCACATTGTCTTTTTTGTAGTTGTTATCAACATTACTTCCGGACGAAGGAAGAAAACAGTGTAAGGGGCATTCTTAATAAAAGCTTGTTTGTCTTTTTTTTATTCATAAGGGGGGGGGGGGGGGTACCAATCCCCAGTCAAATTTCCACTACGATTGACAAGTGTCAAAACTTTGACATTTACAATTCTCTGAAACTGGCACCATCCAACTTAAACTTAAACGGTCAGCAGCATGTAAGATGGTACTAATGCAATTAAAAACTATGGGCAGTTTTATTTCCAATCATGCATTTCAATTATAGTCACATGCAGGCAAAATATTGGCCGAGACAATGTCATTATAGAGGAGCTACCAATAATGATTAAGGGGAGTTGGGGTGGTGTAAAGTACTGACCATGCCGTCATTAAGCATGACTCAAGCGACTAAACGGCTTTTACCAAATTTTTGCTATGTAAACTACAAATCTTTAAGCACAGTAACCTCGGCTTCAAGTACGCTTTGTTACAAGACCATAATCTGATTCAGATTGTTAATTCATAATGTCATCCAGTAACTTCCATTGACCAGTGAATTAATGGACAGTGATATTGTCCAAAATACATTGGAAAGGAACCGACCCTTAGTAAAGATGGAAGCGAAGGAAGATGACGAAATGGAAGTGGTGACCAAAATGGCTCCTTCCTCGGAGCTTTTTCAAAGCTTGAACACTAATTGTGTTTTCATGGAATTAACTGGTCTCGCTCCTCAAACTAAATTCAAGTCAATTACAAAGGACTCTGCAACAGAGCATTGTTTCACAATGCAAGCAAAGTTAAATTACTGAATTCTTTTCACCAAAGTAAAACAGACCTCCTGAACACCAAGATATCTCCTATGACATATTACTCACATGTTTTTCAAATTGAGTGTTTTATTCAATTTTTACCATCATGAATTATGAAGATAGAAATTAAAATAAAGAAAACAAAACAAGAACAAAAACAAACACATACAGTTCACTCTGTTTAATCGCACATCAGTTTATCGCAAACACTCCGCTTATACGCTACACATTGCCGAAATCAGATTTTTTTTTCTCTATAATAATCGCTACACCTGCGGTTGGAGTGACAACCAACTGCCATATGAAATCAACAATGCTGTTCCATTCCACACATCTTTTTGGCCGAGGTATTCAATCAATGAGTTACAATGGACAACAATATACCCATCATTCAGCCACACAAAAGACGAACCCCTAGATAATGAAGATGAGGATGAGTCATAGGAATATGACAAACCACCCCTGACAAACACTGAAAAACTTGACATGGTGAACAAACTACGCTGCTAAATCCAAAAAGAACGCTTGACAGATGATCTACATTGGCGGGATTGGAAACAAGGGTTTATAAACAGTGTGCACAGAAGAGAAAGCAATCAACGCTTCATGATTACTGTTCTTAAACACAATAATGTCACATTGTGTTGTTGATAAAACATGAAAAAGAATAACAAGAATTTATGAGTGAACAATGCCTATAAATGGAAGACCATTTATTTATGTAGTATGAAAGCAATGAACCCAATGCACTCCTCTGGGGAAAACCACTAAATAGCTTTCTTATAGTAGACTTTTCCCCATTCATAATCCCTCTCTGAATTCTATTTTTTAAGAAAATCTTTAATCCAATCATAAACATGCCCAGTAATTCCATAGGATCTAAGTTTAGAGAACAATCTATCATGAGGAACCAAATCAAAAGGCTGGTGGGAATCAAAGTAAACAACACAATACAATTTCCCATTATAAATAAACTTTGTAAAGTCGTCAATAACTTGCAATACCTTTGTAATACTTGTAACTTCTCGAAATTCAAACTCACTCTCATTCAATAATTTGTTAATATCAAGAAATTCGGTTTACGGTTAATCAAAATCGATGGTTTCCATTCTGTTGCCCTTTTTATAAATATACACAAGATTGGCTTGTTTTCAGTCATCTGGTATTACTCTAGATTGAATTTACTCACTAATATAATTGAAAGCAGTCACAGTATTTCAAGGTACTCTTCTCTTAGTAGCAGTTGAGGAAGGGCCCATGTTCTTAGTTACATTTGAATCCACCAATTTTACAAGTTTATCTTTTTTTGGTGCAAAATTCAGGAAATTCATTTTAGTTTACAAGATTACAAGCTGGAATATTTATAATATTAACTTGCACAAATGCAGATGAAAAATAGTCTTTAAGGTATTTCCTTTTTCTATATCTGTAGTAATTTTGGTACCATCTTCCTTCAACAATATACCCAGACCTGTTTCCTCTTCAACCTCTTATTAACGTATCTCCAAAAACCTTTTTGTTCTTGTTCTGTTTTTACATTCGACTTGCTGATGCAGTTTATTACGAATTTCACAGCCTCTTTGATTTTAGTTTTTAGCGCTGTTCCTTACCTTTACATTTTTTTTTTGCACTAAGATGTTTTTTAAATTGATTATACAATGTATTAATGTATGCTTTTCATCAATTGCATTTTTTACATTTCTTCAACCACATAGGTCTGTTATAACTGCAATCATTTTCTCTATCACAGTTGAATATGTTTAGATTTATAGTTCTTTAATTATTTTTTTTAAAACACTCATGCTTCATTCATATTCAGATCACCTAGTAATCCCAATTCACTGCACTCATCTCCTGTCTACCTACATTCTATTTACCCCTGAAATAATAAAAAATAATCGTTGTGGGCTTTTACATTATTGGAACGTTCAAAGATCAGTTATTATCACTTACCCGCTGGAGGGTTTATATGTTCTAATTACCGGGTAGGGTCTTTGACCTCCCATGGTGGGCAGGGGGTCACTTGCTGCGTTTTCTATCCCCTTATATCTGTTTTCTGAGTTGCTCTCTGTCTTTGTTTTGGAATGGGATCAATGTTTTGTACTGACCCTTTCCGGAGTCCTCGACTGAGAGAGAAACAGCCAAATGTGTAGTATTAGTTTTGGGAGATGATATTTTTTTTCCCGTGTAATTTTCCCGTGTAAATCTTCTCTATGTTATGTATTGTTATTTGTTTCGTTTTGAATGTGTGAATGGTTTGTAAACATTTGAGTGCATTCCTCTTAGTGGGATTTGTGTTTATGTCTTGATGAGACTTTCTTCTTCTTCTTCTTCTTCTTCTTCTTCTTCTTCTTCTTCTTCTTCCTCTTCTTCTCTTCTTCTTCTTCCTCTTCTTCTTCTTCTTCTTCTTCTTCTTCTTCTTCTTCTTCTTCTTCTTCTTCTTCTTCTTCTTCTTTTTTTTTCTTCGGATTAAGACAGCCAGCGCCATCTTGATGACGATTAATGCTGCTCTATAAATAGTATGCATAATAGATTAATGCCAATAGGTTTTACAGCACTTGCGACACATTTAGGTCATTTCGGCGCCAGTAAAAAGGAAGAAAATGGGATAGAGCAAAGTATTTCTAGATTTACATTTAGAAGCACTCAAGTAAAAGTAAGACAAATGGGAATGGTTCAAATAGGGACAGGTGTAGATTCCAAGAGCATACAATCAGTGTACTTAGTTTCAGACCACCTAAAAGTCATTATTATAATAGGTCACCTATTATTATTATTATTATTATTATTATTATTATTATATTATTATTATTATTATTATTATTATTATTATTATTATTACTATTATTATTAGTATTTTTTTAAAGAGCTGTAGGGAGTGAACTATCGTTGCCTATACGATTTGCAGTTTTGTCTCTGAATTGCTCACCCCCCCCCCCCCCCCCCCTCCTTCTGTCTCTATCCATCATCGGTCTATCACACAAACACACACGTAAGAACCTCTCCCCCAAGAAAAGTCAACTCCTCCCCCCAACAATCGCTACTGCCATCATCCTCTCTACTTCGGGCAGTTTCAATTTTAACTTTCTCATTTTATGTCTTATTTGATTTGTTCTACCTCTTTCTATCGTGTGTGTGTGTGTGTGTGTGTGTGTGTGTGTGTGTGTGTGTACGTGTTTGTTTCCCATTTTTTAAAACCCCGCACAGCACATTCAATTTCACTCCTACATAGAAACATACACGCACACATTCTCAACATCCACATGCATCACAGGAACTCTGGCGGGTGCTTTTCATCAGGTAAATGCAACAAGATGAAGAAAGAAAGGAAAAAAGAAAAAGCTCCTTATGAGTGCCAGGTGCGATTATCCTCCATTATAAATCACCTATAGCAGTAAAGCCGACTGCCGCCGTGTCGATCATCATTATGACCTAGGAAGGGCTTCGTTATGGTTTCTTTCCGTTTATATACTGGTACTCTGTTACTGTTGCAAAAATATTACATAATAATATATAGGTTATCGTATGATAAATCGTTCATAACAGTGGGCTATTTCAACAATGCTGTCACTAGTTTTACTTTATCTTCTGTATGTACTCTAGAACACCCCATATTTTAAATTTTTTCCAGAAAACTCGTCCTTCAAATATCGGTCGATTTAAATTTCCTCATCTTGGCAAAAAACTCTCAAACCTGGGACTTGGCGAAGTCCCAGGTTTGAGAGGTTGTTGCTAAGATGATGATCATTTAAATCGATCGATATTTGAAGGTAGAGTTTTTTGGCCAAATTTTAACATATGGGGTTTTCCAGGGTACGGCCATTTATGTGGTATGAAGTATTGATTGATTTATCGTATCGTTTAAGAGCTAATAGGAACCAACACTTTTAAAACTCTTTATTTTATTTATTTTGTTAATTGATTTATTTATTCCTGTGTTTTTGTGTTTTGCTTTTTTTTTTTTTTTTTAATTTCCGCAGTAGGTCGACTGGTAAACAAAAATTCGTCTCTGTTTGGTTCTCAAAAAGCGCTGTCGATTAATAATTTTTTTGTTAAGCCACCCCTTGTTTTTTTTAATGGTCATTTACTTGTCCCGCATCAAGTTAAATACCTGCTGTTACTCGATAGGTTTGGCATCATTCATTTCTTCTACATGGGTTTATTATGACGAATCTCGACATATTGTTCCAAGGGTAACGGCGTGTCTCTTCTGTCTGATCTCCATGTCGAGTTGACATGCCGTGAGTCGAAATGGGGCAGGAAATTCTCTTTGTTTTCTACTTGCACACTATAAACATCTCATGTAATGCTTTTGCCAGTGGCTGAGAGTGCATGATCATTCGACTGTGGATCGAGAATCTAATCGCGGGAAAAAAAAAACACACAAAAAAATTAATAAATATTAACAATAAACAAGATTAAAAAACAAAACAAAACATCTTATAATTTCCATTTACAGATTGCGATGATAAAAATGAGAATTAATAATGCGCATTTTTTTTCAATACCCTTGTTTTTTTCCAAATTTTTATTTTTAATTTGTCGATGTAGATAATAGATCTGGAACGGAAACTGAAATGCGTTTGAAATATCAGGATGACGCCGCAGCTACCACTACCACGGAGACAACTTGTAATGGCCTAGCCCGTGGTGCTACACATTGCTCAGGGATTAGATGTTTCGTTTAGTTTTGTCTTTGAAAGTGTTGTTATTATTATTATTATTATTATTATTATTATTATTATTATTATTATTATTATTATTATTATTATTATTATTATTATTATTATTATTATTATTTTGGCCCCATGAAGTTTTAAAATTCTTATGTAGAGAGATGTTTTTTTTTGAATATACAAAAACAATTGGCGTGTTCGCCGTGTTTTAAGTATGTTATTAGTATTTCAATCTTGATTTGTTGGTTTCATTTATCATCTTTCTCTTTTATGTATGTTGCCATCAATTTCTGTGATTCATTGACGAAAGGCTTATCAGTACATGGATTTGGATCTTGAGTACTTAAAAACTGTAATTGTTCAGCTCTTCTATTTATAAGCCATGTGCAACTATGTGGTCTTGTGGTATGACACTCGCTTTCGGATCGAAAGGTCTTGGGTTCCAGCCTCGCTTTGCGCATAGTTGAGTCCTTGGAAAAGACTTTTCTCACATTCTCTCATCGTACTCATATGTAGAATGAGTAACTGGCCGTTAACCGTGTTGTCTCTGTCGGAAAAAAATGGAATATCGCCTAACACGCGTCATGTCTCGTTCTACACGTTACGCGTTGCTATTGGTCAGGGACCCTTTGTAAAGCGCTTTGAGCACGTTAGTGGATATTGCGCTATATTATTTTAAAATGCTAAAAAAAAAAAGCTCAGAGGGAGGGATGGGGGGTCACTCATGTTCGACATGTCTGTCCAACTTGTCTCAACATATTTTTCTAATAGCTGTGCCAAACCGACTGGCAGTCTGTCAAAAAGTTCAGGTGTTTTGGCATTTAAAATCAAACTAGAAAACTCTCTCTCTCTCTCAAGGTTTTGTTTTTGCAATTCTTAAGGCCGAGAATTCATCAGCTTTGGTCGTTATTAATTACTGAATTAAGTCGAAGTGCCTATTTGGGAAAACACGTTGACAATCATGTTTCTTTCTTTCAAATCGGGCAATACTTTAATCTTTAAGAAGTTACGTCAGTTGGTGTATACAATCTTAAAACGTCTCGTTCGTCACATTTCATATGGTTACCATATCTTCTTCTTCTTTTTTTGTTTTTGTTTTTTTTTTAAGTACATAATATTATTGCATGTCTTATCCTGTGTTTCGGTCTTATCTTCGTGCTGAACCGTCAGAAAAATAAATTGGTCATTGATACGTTATCATACAATATCCTTTTCCAGTCTTTAATCGCATAGTGAATGTCCCCCTACCGTCAGCAATATCAGGTTTGCTATGCCCTCTTCCCGCCCCATCGCTGCATCCTCACCACCTTCTCGGAACGTCGGTCAAACGGGTGATATTGATCCATTTTTATCAACTTGGTTAATGTCCGGCAGGTCATACTCGATTGCTGTTTATAGACTCGAGAAAATCCGAATTGCCTTCCTCTCACCACTCGTCCTGTAAACCACTTAATTTTTCCCGTACTGTGGAAAAACTCGTATTTAAAAATTTGGCCACGAAACTCTTTTCTTCAAGTATCGATCGATTTAAATGACCCTCATCGTGAAAAAAAAACCCAAAAAAACAAAAAACAAAACCCTCTCAAACCTGGGACTAATGTGTCCGGCTACATTTCTCCGAATTGCCCGTAATTATCACTCCAATGTTTTCACACTTGTTGCCACCGTTATTGGTTTTATTTGTGGTTTGTGCAATCTGTGTCTGTTATTAATAATTACTACTGTTTCCTGGTCAACTATTATATAAAAATATATGCACTCTTAACGTCCCCGGGTCTTCATGCTTTTTTCGATCAAACTTTGCTCTGGGCGTTAATTAATAAAATATTTAATTACCACGGACTTGGATGAACTGGGTTTAGGCTCTAATACTAATACCACCTGATCCACAAGATCAGCAACGTCTCGCCCTAACAAGTAATAAAGTTTGCGTTGCATCCTCTATCCTTTCGTGATGAGTCATCATTATGATGGTTCAAAAGGTGAACACGGTTGTGGCCACTTTGAAGACAGGTGTGCTTTTATTTAGTTTATTTTTTTCCCCTTACCGGTTGTTTTCATCTAAAATGTTTTCAATTAATCCCTCAATATATAATACATGTATAATATACATTAGTAAAACCAACTCACATTTCGTCAAGACAGGATTGCGAGACTTGATTCGGCCGATAAGCTTAATATAATATGCTCTGAATTATTATTTATTAAAATTACTTTGAATATATATATATATATATATATATTTATATATATATATATATTATATATATATATATATATATATATATATATATATATATTTATATATATATCAGCTGAGCAAAGATTTGGGCGCGAAACGTACTTTATTACATATTTTCTTCTTTATATTTTTGAAGTCATTACGTCATTCGACATCCCAATGTAAGAGGCTGAATACGCTGCTCATCTCCTCATGGCCTGTAACTATCCATGCTGTTTTCATGGAATCGAGGTGACGGGGTGTAAATTAATCACTGGTGGAGAACACCTGGACCTATGCGGGAATTCCCGTTAAATTAGAAACGGTTATATCTGATAATCCATCTAGTTCGCCAGCTGAATTATTGCTTTATTTTGTTTAATTCATATCATTTCCAGTGAATGATAACAAACTATATCTTCGGTTAGTGTATATGTCTTTCTGATATTCAAACCATGAAATTGTGAGTGTCCGATTGTTAGTATGTAATAATGATAAGCATAGGATTTCTATATTACCTGGCGTCACAACCTCAAAGCGTTTAAAAACCGACTATTGTTTACACACATAACACTCCGAGACCAAATCAAAACAATAAAAACAGGCAGAAGGCATCATTATTTTTTGTTGTTTTTTTGTTGTTGTTGTTGTTTTAATCCTTTTTTATTTTTGTTGACATTTATTGTTGAAATGTTTCCTTTCTCCCTCTTTTTTAAATTTCTTATTAAAAAACAAACAAAACCCACAAAAATTGTTTCAGAAACTCACAGTATTGTTACGGACATTTGCTGCACTCAACGTATTGACGCATAGGCGTCTATATCATTAAAAATCAAAGCAAAACATTATGTTAAGTCAAATCCACAACCACTCTGAACCGTTTAGGTTTTTTATTTTTTGGTTTTTCTTTCTTTTTAATAATAATAATAATTATAATAATAATAATAATAATAATAATAATAAATAATATTATTATTATTATTATTATTATTATTATATTATTATTATTATTATTATTATTATATTATTATTATTATTATATATTATTATTATTACTTGTTACAAACATACACTCATCTATTTTAATTATTATATTGCTGTATTGTAGAATTTATCATGGATCGAGACAAATCTTTTGTGCCATCACTGCTCAAAATCGGTCCCGTAGGCGATTCCCAGGGCCAAGATCAAGTTAAAGTTAAAGGCCGATTATTATACCCTATGGGATAATTCCTTAAAAATAGCCCATTTGAGGTCATCAAGGTTGCATTCTTGTTTTCTGACTCACATACTCATTCATTTACATGGTCTTTTCTAATTATTATCTATCATGTCTATTACATTCTATTCATTCTACATCGTCTAATGCTCGACTAGTCTATCCTAATCTTATCTACTTTCTTACTTTTTTATCTTGATCTACTCTGTTCACTCTCTCTCGGTCATCCATTTCTCACTTTCTCTCCCCATCTTTTTTCATTCTATCATTTTGCTATTTCATTCCTCACGTATCCTCCTCTCTACCTTCAAATTTTATCATATTCCTTTTTCTCACGATTTATCATCTATCACTCATCATCTTTATCATTTATCATCTATTCATACATACATTCATCATCCTCATGAAAACTCATGTATCATTCCATTCTCCACTACATCTTCTTCTTGCACTTTAATATATCTCACTTTTCATAGCGCTTGTTCAATCAGATCATTTTCATCATATGCTCTCAGTCATTTCTCTATTCTCTATCTCAGTTATCCTTTTTACTCTCATTTTTTTATCCTATAATTAGTCGATTTGATGTATTTAATTTCATTGATGAGTTCTATTGTGGTAGGATTCCTTCTGCAAATGGTCAATTCTGCGTTTAGTTTTGTCCAATGTTGAGAATATATCACCTTTGGTTTATCTGTGCTCCCCTAAGTATTGATGGTATGCGTTTCAATAAAACACTCAACTGTTCTGTGTGTTGTTACCAACACAAAACTATGTGTTATCGTGAACGTTTAGTGTTTTGAAATTGGTAAAATCAATTAAGATTAGGTTATTGACAGAAATGACAAAGATAAAGGCAATATATCTATGATGTTAGTGATAGATGATTTAATGCAAGAGAGAAGTATTATTATAGTATAAGCTGGAGGGGGAAAATTGTTGGTCGAATAGTTAAAAAAACAACAGATTTTGCGTAACGAAAATTACTTTGTAGTAGTTCAGCGTCCAGTGCTAATAGTAGCTGGCAGTTTTAATTTTCCATTTTGATATAGAATCTATGATCATTTTTGGATAGGTAGACTGATAGACAAATTATACCTTTTGTATGACAAGTTCGTTGTTTACATCTACTAGCCTATACTGGTAATGTCAAGATAGTCGCCTCTCGTCAAACCATCAATAAGCGGTATACTTTTGTTGTGTCAAGTTTGGCTGGCCTATGGGATTATATAAGTTATGGTACAAATATCAATACATTGTATTTTGAATGACGATTCAGTTTTCATAGGAAGCCAAAGGTTTTCCAGGACGCTGTAGTACGTAAAGTCGACCTACACCACGGTTAAACCAAAACTGAGTTGGCGGCGATTTTTATCTTATTATTATTTTAGTTGTCCTTACTGGTTTATATCAAAACTTGTATTGCATAAAAAAAAAGAAAATCAGAGAAAACAATATTTAAATAACTATTGATGTGAAGGATGATTTATTTGATTTTTGTTGGCATAAGTATATTTATAAAATTTTAAGGAAAAACTTTATTACTTTTCTTTACTACTATTGTCCCCTAACCCATCCACCAGTGACGACTTAAAGCAGGACACGTCATAAAAAAAACAAACAAACAACAAAACACTTTATTTTAAAACTTGTTTTGTGACTGTCTGTTGTTGTTTTTATTTTTTTTTATTTTTTATTTTTTGAGTGGATAGCAACAAGACGGCCTTGTAATGTCCGAACCTTGTCAGAACAAGTTTTATCAAGCTTACGTGTAAACATGTTACGAACGTTCTATTTAATCTTAACGTTCTCTCTCCAATTAGCTTTCTATTTTATTACTGTGCTGAATAGTAGATATAAGTTGGAACAAGTAGTATGAAGTTTGTGACAATAATATCAGGATATAAAGATCTTCATTTTGAAATGTGTGAGACACACCAAAAAAAAAAAAAAAATGTCTGAAAAAGCAGTTTCAAAATTCAGTTTCTTAAGTTAAAAGCACAAAAAATGTATGTTTTATTTCGTTACTTTTATCCAGTTTTTCTGCACTATCTGTCTCATTCCAAGTTGATTTAAAAAAAAATGAAATTATGATAGTTGATAAATTGTTGCTGTAGTTCCCTTTCGTAACAGAGCAAGGCTGGCTAGGTCAGTCCAGTTCTACCTGTCACAAACTGCTGAGAGAGAGAGAGAGAGAGAGAGAGAGAGAGAGAGAGAGAGAGAGAGAGAGAGAGAGAGAGAGAGAGAGAGAGAGAGAGAGGTGTAAAACGAATGACCTCTTCTTCGTTTGGCCTTGATGTCCGTGGAAAGCAATTGTAAACAAATTTTAAAAAAAATAATAGATACACGAAAAAAGGCAAGGAACGGTTTACATTAACTTGGTGGACGTATTTTACAGAACATCACCAACTGTATTTAAAGAAAAGTTCAGTGCTTCTTTTGTTTAGGGCAATTATCATTTATCTAGGTGCGGCCTGTTGATTTTCCATAGTGGCCAGGGCGGAGGTCACTGTGGTGTGTCTTCTATCTCCCTATATTATTTCCTTTTCCAGGTCGCTTTCTATCTTTGTCTTGGAATTCGATTTCTTGGATTTTGTACTGGTTCTGGCAGGAGCCCTTGGTTAAGAGGGAAGCAATCAGATGTATAGTATGCTTTGGGCGAATACATTTATTTCCATTGTAAATCATCTCTCTGTTGTGTCTTATAATATTTATTTAATTTCGATGTCAATATATTTTGTAAACATTTGAGCGCATTACTCTCAGTTGGATCATGAGCTTGTGTGCCCCCACCACCACCTTCCTCTTCTTTCCCCGCGGTTTTATGATAGAGAAAAATATCATAAGATTTTGCATTGAAAATTTCAAATCTTGCAGAAAAAGGGCCGTTTTACCATGAAAATGTATTTTACCTTTTAACTGTTTTTCACTTTACAGAACACTGCACTATTCGAAAAACTAAAAATGTCGGTATTCTGCCCCCCCCCCCCTTTCTCTCTCCCCCCCCCCTCTCTCTCTCTCTCTCTCTCTCTCTCTCTCTCTCTCTCTCTCTCTGTGTGTGTGTAGTATGTGCATTTGTGATATACCTATATTAATAACTAGATAGAGAGAGAAAGAGGAGGAAAAAATGTAGATTAAATAGATAGGTGGCTGAGAGAGAGAGAGAGAGAGAGAGAGAGAGAGAGAGAGAGAGAGAGAGAGAGAGAGAGAGAGAGAGAGAGAGAGAGAGAGAGAGAGAGAGAGAGATTATCAATCGTATTATTATGAGGTATGTTCACACGTACCTGTATGCAGACCTGCCTACTTTTAAAAAAATATTTAATTCGTAATTTTTAGGAAATAAAAATTATAGTCCCTATGATTATCTTTAAAAATCAACAATTTGCTCACACAATGATTAAATGACACTCCAAAATCCTTAAAATTATAGTGCCCTGGTATCAACTTTCATTTTTAAAATAAGCTTTATGACTTAGAGATGCCCATGGACTTCTAGAATCGGAGCCTAATTTTCGTAATTCTACGACTGTTTCGTAGTGGAAGACAGGTCTGTGTGTGTATGTTCACCCTCTCCCTGCCAGACTGCGCCAGCATTCGCGTGTACCCGACATGAATGCCTTGGACAATGAATGGAATTTTAATTGACTACAAATACCCGCCACCAGTTACCTTTGCTACTAATTTACTATTTCATTTAACCAGTTAACCGCCGTGCCCTGGAAAGGCACGTACTTAGAAATTTGGTCAGAAAACTCGTCCATCAAATATCGATCGATTTGAATTACCCTCATCTTGGCAAAAACTCTCAAATCTGGGACTTCGCGAAGTCCCAGGTTTGAGATGTTTTGCCAAGATGAGGGTCGTTTGAATCGATCGATATTTGAAGGATGAATTTTCTGGCCAAATTTTAAAATAGTATCTTTCCAGGGTACGGAAATTAACTGGTTAACATTGAATCAATTTATGATGTCAACTGCCTAAGTTTTTTTTTTTTATGTAAACAGATTTTCCGATTAAAAAAAAAAAAACGGTCAAGCAAATACTACTGTTATAATCTGGTTTTATTGATGCTATGCGTTTCTGTAACATATTCGATCTTCCAGCGAGCGGGTGGTTGGATGGGAGCATCACCCTTGAATCATATACCTATGATGTTCGCATGGGTGTACGATCCGATAGTGATGTCGTTTCTTCTTCTCTTTACTAGCCTATCCTGCTTCTTTGGTTTGTGATTGTATTTTTGACAGGGGATATTTTTTTTTCTGTAAATCTTCTGCCTGTTTGTTCTTGGTTATTTATAATTTAGCTTATGATATCTTTAGGTTATGATTTTGATTTACATTTGTACTATTTTTGTTAGATTGCTTGTTTTTTTGTTTCAGCGGTCTCTCATATAACCTCAATTGTGTTGGAAGAGACCTAAAGCAACAAACAAACAAACAAAAAAGATCTTCCAGCGAGATATAACGTACGATCACACAATATTGTGTGTAATCTTGAACATTTATAGTCTGATTGATATGATTTAGTGAGAACTTCTCATCAACATGACTGTCTAAAAAAAAATCAAAAAATAACAAAGAGCCGGATGACGTCAATTTCGTTCTTTCAATTCGTTTATTTTATATATTTCAATCTTACGTTTTACGTGAAAGGGGCATAATTATATTTATTTGGCGATTAATTTTCCTTATCACTTGGATGATAGAGTAATAAAATATAAGAAGAGATCTTTTCTCCGAACAAAATTGGTTATCTGGCTTCACATTACTAAATTTGCTTTCCATTAATTCGTTTGATTGATGAAACCAGTCAAAGATGAGCAAAGACGATTTTTTAAAAAGATATTGATTTATAAAAAAGGGAAAAAGAAGTCTTTAATGAAATACGATATACGAAAAAACAAAACTTAACAAATATTAAAAAGAAAAAAAAAAAAAAGAAATAAAACGTGTTAAACAGGGTAGATTGATATGAGAATAGAATTTGGCCATGAAATGTATGCGATAAGAATAAATAATTTACAATGCTGTAAAGAGGAAGAAACACACAAACGCGCGCGCGCACACACGCACACACACACACACACACACAAACACATTGAGAAAAAGGGAGAGAGAGAGAAAGAGAGAGAGAGAGAGAGAGAGAGAGAGAGAGAGAGAGAGAGAGATTTTATTTGTAGTATATATATAAAAGTGGTAAAGGCCTTATTAATCATGGGTTCATTGATAAAAATGACCTTTGCATGTTATAGATACCCGCGTAGTGAAAGGTTTATACAGCTGTGCGATAACATTATTCACCCTTAAAGAACTATTTGGCCAGAAAACGTTTTCTTTATTAGACAGTTTAATTTTAGTCAACAGATAAAGGTGACACCCATTATGTCTAAACGACTTTTTAAAAATTTTTTTGAAGTCTCATGAGTAATACTTTGACAAGTTTGAGGTCATTTTAACCAGTCAAAATATAAGGTAAAAGTTTTCAGGTTAAAATGAAAGAAAACCGATTTTCCGTTGTATCGCAGTTAACTATCCTGATGGTTACAAATATTATTTGCTGTACAGATACAACTGATGTCTGTACGTAACATAATACAATACATTCAGCCGATGGTCATGATTCGGTTAGAATCAGTCTAGTCCATTTACTTCAGTCAGACAGGCTCTCTGGTCCATTTAACGACTCTAGATTGACGAATGTTCGGCTCTAAATGACTACCTTTGGTGTCTTCTACTACACATTCCGTCATTATTCCTGAAAGCAGTGCTCTATTTCCAAAAAAAAAAAACAAAAAACAATTTCTAAGCACACCAAGAGCTAGTTACATTCCGGGACATGTTATAGCATCAAACTTTTCTATTATTGATTTGACAAATATTTACAAACGCCACGAATGTAACGTAAAGCCCACGAATCCAGGTAATGCACGCGAGTCTGAGTTGGCGATGCTCAACGTTACCTGAGTGTAGAGACCTGCTATGTGATTAAATACGAAGTGAGTGCAATAAGTATCCGGACTGTTCTCATTACAATAAAATAACTCACTGAATGCACTTTTCTTCATCGTCCTTCAATATGGGAGTTGACAAACCGATTCCAACGTTGAAGAGAACAGACCGCCCCCTGTAGTTCTCTGTCAATATATCAAGCACCCTCTTCCATTCTCTCAGAACAAATGCTTTCAATACGAAGTCCCAAGTTTGGCAGGTTTTGCAAAGATGAGGGTCATTTAAATCGGTCAATATTTGGAGGATGAGGTTTCTGGACATTAACCCCCCCCCCCCCCCCCCAAAAAAAAAAAAAAAAACAAAAAAAAAACCAAAAAAAAACGAGTTTTTACAGAGTACAGTTAACTGGTTAAATGCATCATTATTTCCTTGGTTGGTATGTTTATTGCTTGTTTACACATTTTGTTCTATTGTTTCGCACACAGAGTAATTTGTTATATTGTTTCGCATAAAACAACCATAACAATTCATTCCTTGAGCGCCTTACATTCTCTCTATTTTTGCTCTCTTTTAACATACCCGTCTTGTCCTTCTTGTGGAAACCTCCAATATTACGGAGGGTCACTCCACAATTTGCAGGAGATTACATTGTAAACCTGTAAAAGCACTGCACATAACACAATAATACGTAGATTGGAAAGTCACGATGTGAACTCTAGCAACAACATGAAGGCATTCTGACTTGGGCAATGGAAGGGAAAATAAAACTAACACAGCATATCTTCTGGTCACCTGATCTTTACAAAATTGGTATGGCTAGAATCGTGTTGATTAACCCTTGTAGGTTTCAATGATATCCAGCCAATTTGACTTTTTTTTATTTTACCAAAGTACCTGTTTAGATTTATCGGTTGTTATAGTGAGAAAAATCCTCTTTCGATTAAAAAAAAAAAGGCTCCCAATTTTTGACATAAGTTGTGATGAAGCATATATCT
>NC_088360.1:73541101-73548601 GCF_034508935.2 Berghia stephanieae | reverse complement strand
ATTGAAAAGTTACTGAGTGAAGAGATAGAGTTGAGGTTTATAGGGACCATGAGATTAATAGGTAAAGTCAGTGAATTACTTTCAGGAAAACCATGATGATTTCCATATTGAAATAGAAGACTACAATGAATAAATAAGGCATTTGTCAGAGATAGAAATAAATTGATTATTTATTATGTATGAAAAAAGTGAGATGTTCTGTTTTTAATTGCAGCTGATTGAAGCAGACCGACGCAAAGCAGAAGAGTCAGGGAATGCTGTTAAGGCAATAGACAGCAAGGTATTTTAGTTTTATCCAATGATTTATCATTCGATTACCCAACACCTTTCACAAGCCTGATTTTATAATTTATGTCCATAAACATTCAAGGTCATATTTACAATGCAGGCGTAGAAGTGTTACATTTGAAAAGAATGCTCTTTCTAAAACTAAATGAAAGTAATTTTGTCACAATCAGCCTATTTTATTCGAGTCCCGTCCCAGAGTTGTGTTTTTATTAAAGTTTATACAACTTCTGGGCAAAGAAATGAAAATTGATTCTATGCATTTACTTTAAAAACTCACAACAATGCCAGTCGGATATTCCGTACCAACACACAAAACTATGTTTAACCTTAAATGTTTATAGCCTGATTAATACAATTTAGTGAGAACTACTCATAAAAATGGCTGGCTAAAACAATAACAAAAGGCTGAGTGATGTCAATTTTGTTCTATCTATAGATATAAAATGGATATGAATATTTATATAAGGCATTTCCAATGATACATCAGACTCATTGCGCTTTACAATGATTCATGTATTCCCTTAGTGGACCAAATATCCTTTTTATACAACATAAGTAATTTCTTAAGTGTCCGTATTGTGTCAGTACTCTTACAATATTGGACATTGACTTTCTTACACCTGAGTTGAGAAGGATAATTTGTGTAATTTTAATAAGTGCCTTGCCTAAGGACAGAGTGCTGGAGCCATAGTTTTGCTTTTGTTACAAGATGAGATCTGTACTGCAGAGACACCAATGCTACATAAGAGATGATGATGTTTGTTATTCTTTTTTTTTTTTTTTTCGTTTTATTATTTTAAATAAAAATTTTTTTTTAACATAGAATAATAGTGGTAGGAAATTTTAGGTCCTGGTCGGAAGTGGTCTTATTGGTCACATTGTATTATTATTTTCATCATCATCATCATCATCATCATCATCATTATTATTATTATTATTATTATTATTATTATTATTATTATTATTATTATTATTATTATTATTATTATTATTATTATTATTATTATTATTATTATTATTATTATTATAAATTTTATGACAATGCTTGTGATAATCATAATGGTAAAGATAGCAGTGATCTTAATGTTTAGTTTTACCATCTACCTTAATAAACCTTACGATTATTTACAACTTTAATGTTTCATCCCATTCAAGACTCTTCCAGCAGAGGGTGCCCCCAACAAACCAAGAGGTCGAGGCAGAGGTCAAAGTCAGGGTCAGGGGTCATCACACAGAGATGGCAATCGGCCCAGTAAAGACAGACCCAAGTCACATGGGGTTAGTAATTTAGTCAGAAGACGATCAGTCTATTTTTTAAATGTTAAAATAGTAAACATAGTGTGTCCAGTAGACATGTTTCTTGAAGACATCTGTCTGCGATGCAATGTTGTAATGTGTGTCCAGTGGACATGTTTCTTGAAGACATCTGTCTGCGATGCAATGTTGTAATGTGTGTCCAGTAGACATGTTTCTTGAAGACATTTGTCTGCGATGCAATGTTGTAATGTGTGTCCAGTAGACATGTTTCTTGAAGACATCTGTCTGCGATGCAATGTTGTAATGCGTGTCCAGTAGACATGTTTCTTAAAGACATCTTTCTGCGATGCAATGTTGTAATGTGTGTCCAGTAGACATGTTTCTTGAAGACATCTGTCTGCGATGCAATGTTGTAATGTGTGTCCAGTAGACATGTTTCTTGAAGACATCTGTCTGCGATGCAATGTTGTAATGTGTGTCCAGTAGACATGTTTCTTGAAGACATCTGTCTGCGATGCAATGTTGTAATGTGTGTCCAGTAGACATGTTTCTTGAAGACATCTGTCTGCGATGCAATGTTGTAATGTGTGTCCAGTAGACATGTTTCTTGAAGACATCTGTCTGCGATGCAATGTCGTGATGTGTGTCCAGTAGACATGTTTCTTGAAGACATTTGTCTGCGATGCAATGTTGTAATGTGTGTCCAGTAGACATGTTTCTTGAAGACATCTGTCTCTTATGCAATGTTGTAAATTCAAGCATACAGTAACTACAGTAATTATTGACATTTAGGCTCTTTAATTTAGGCTACATCAGGCAGCCCCTGAGACCAGCGATCACATCGTCCTCCACTGCCCAGTCACTAAACTTGAAGGTGGCTACGAAACCGTCCTTAGGGCGGAGGAAGACTTTAGAAGCTGGGTTGACGAAATAAATTTGGAGGTGTAGCCATACGCTACTACTACTACTACTACTACTATTTAGGCTACATTAAAATCAAATCTTGGTAACCTAACTGAAATATTGACCATTATGTGTTTGAATCAATTTGGCTAATAAAATCATTCTGAAAATAGACCTTTTTGGTTACTGATACAGTCCAAGCCAGTTTATTGGGATGGCTCGGTTCCCGACAAATTGTCCTAATTAACTGGCATCCCAATTTAGCAGCGGCCATGAAATTGAGCAACTTTTCAAATTTACCATTGTCCACTCTGCATTTATCCAGATTCGTGACTGGCAATCAACTTCTAATGAAAGATATATTGATTGTATTAATATTTTTGTTGTTTTGTTTCGTTATTTGATTTTTTTTTTTTCATGTTTTAAAGTCTTAGTAATGAGGGAGACTTGTTGGGCGTATGTTTTGGGTTACTTCAGTGGCCACTTGGCTGCTAATCTAATCCACAAACTTTGTCAGATGGGTCAGAACATCGTGACTATAAACCCATGACAATGAATGTCAATGACACTGACAAAGGATACAGGTAAATTCTATTGTTCACATCTCTGCGATGATTATGATGAATGGTTCGACCACATACTCGATTGGCTGCCACTATAGACACTAACATAAGACACAGGTAAATTCTATTTTCACACCTCTGTGATGAATGGTGTGACCACACACCCAGCTGATCAAACCGTTTAACTAATTTGGAGCCATCATTTTAAATTATTGAAGACAATGAAAAAGTTCTTTTATGGGGACGGTCATTGTCAAATTTTGTCCTCATTAAGCAACGGGCCTTCCCATTTAAGCGGCTGGGAATTGGAAAGGGTATGACTTTTTATATAGAAAAAAATTCCGTTCCCAGGGAATTGTCCCAATAAAGCGGCTGTCCTGATTAAGCGACGTCCCCAATACTGGCTTTGATTGTATTATTTTAGGGTTACTTTTTTCAGTCAGTACATTACATTAATATTGAAAGCATTTGAAAGAGATAATTCAAAAAATTTGGATGAAAAGGAATGGAGACAACTTTTACATTTATTGTCCAGCTTGTCAACAATGTGACTTGTAGGCTTTCATGAAATTCTGCTCTCCACATCAGGACACTTCCTCATATGAACCTATTGTTGACGTGAGTGACTTCACTGTTCACCGGATTCTGTCAGACAATAACAGAAACAACAGGGGAGGTAACAAAGGGCATCACCACCAATATCACCACCACCATAATCACCAAGAGAGGGATGCCCCGACATCCACTCCTAAGAATAGAAGAAAACCTCATCATCAAAAGGACGAGGTGGGTAATGTTATTATAGATTGTATGTCTGTAAAAAATCAAAGAATAATCTTGTTGTAAACTTGTAAATATTTTGAGTTCACATGCAATGCTTTTGTGATACAACCAGCCTTTCTCTTCCTTTAAAAAAATTTTTTTTGCAAATTAATATCAAATATTTGGCAGTGTGCGTGTATGTGTTTGTTTGCGTCTGTGTGTGTGTGTTTATTGTGTTTGTTTTTAATATACCTACACAATCAGAAGTTGCTAACATTGAACAAAATATATTTTCAGTTTTTGTTGTACTCTTTGGGGGTTTTCTTTTGGTTGTTTTTAGGTTAAACTTCTATATATTATTTGTAAAAGTATAAATCTTCCCCACCCATGATTCGTTTTTTGTAATTACAGGCCTGTAAATTCTCAGCCATTTGGCTGATTTCAGACTTGCATGTTTAGCCAGAAACTGACTTTTAATCTCAGCCTTGATACCTATTTTTGTTATTTTGAACGCAAAACAAACGAATCCCCCACCCCGTTTAGTTCTCATCTTATTTCGTTTTATTGTCTCTCTATTGTTCTATATTATAATATATTGCCATACGTCATATCGGGAAAACCCGAAAATAAGTTAATTTCGTTCCCTGGATTTTACCGTTCGTGATCTCGTGCTGAACCACGGAAGCTGATCTACTTGTCTGAAATCAGCTAATATTTTATTATAGTTATAGAGTGGCTGATTTCGCTGGGATTTCAGCCACTGTGACCTCACCAGGCCATAACCCGACTCGGCCAAGGTTGCGCATTGAATCATGGGACGGTGTGAAAGTGAGAGTTGCGGTTCCGGTAAAACTTTGTTTACAAACATTTCCAAGTTATCCTGCCCAGTTTTTGACTTTATCCATCTTTGATGATCAGAATTTCATTCTAAAGGAGTAAGCTCACAACTACATCATTCTATTATCTTACAATTTTCAAGTGTTTATACATTGATACGATCTTTATTCATTAAAATGCCTGAGACTTTCGTCGACCGCAATGCCGATATTAAGGCAATCGACGCGTCTGTGCGAAACCGTTTTAAGTGGTCGTGGCTTGAAGAGAAGGATTTGCAAGGGAATTTTCTTTCGGATTACATAAGAAAAATTACTGAAGCTGGACTTTGTTATTGTTTAATTTGTAAACGGGCTCTGGGTTACGGTGGTAGAGGCAAAGCATACCTTACTCGCCATGCCCAATCTTCGTATCACAGTATTGTGTCATCAAATTGTAAGTAGATTTAGATATTCGTTATGAACTCTGTATTATTATCTAATCAATACATCCATTTTATATAAATCAGCAGGATTTTATGTTACGTTTTGTTTTTTTTTTTTTTGTTTTTTTTTTTTTTGGGGGGGGGGGGGGGGGGGGGGGTCATGCGAACATATGGCTGACATTTTTCAGCCTTTTCGCAAATTGTGCATTTACAGGCCTGTAATTAGTTATATTCTATATCTTTCAATTTTAAAAGCCAATGCATTATTAAAATCTTTTCTAATTATATTAAGAATTTCCTTTGGTCTGTTGTTCATTGTCATTCTGTGTTCTGGTAAAAAGTAAGAAGGTTTTTCAAAGACTAATAGATATGGTTTTGATACGGGTTAAGGTTATATCATTTATAATAATATTCTTATTTTTGGTTATCACTACCTCACAATCAACCAGTACCATTTAATGGTAGAATTGTTCTTTTTTCTTTTAATCACAAGAGTGAATGGAGTCACAGAATTGGGCTATGTTAGTTTCATTTTCATACGTTAGCTGCAATTTGTATTTGTTTTCAGTATTGTTCCTATGAGAAACTCAAATCAATGCAGCTGATTGGTGAACATAGCTTATAATTGAATAATTGAGTATGACTGAAATGAGGCTGTTAAAGATGATTGTGATCTTAACATGAATTGACATTTCCCATACAACTCTCGTAAATTGCATATTGCTTTGTTAGGATCAGCTTTTTCAGAAGTGAGTGAATGATGATGTTTTATTTACAAAATCCTTACATACCTTTTGCATCTGAGTAATAAACGAATTGTATTAATTTCTCATTACTCAGTCTTGGATTATTTATTGAAAATGTCATAGTAAAAAGAATGATGATCTGTAGAGTTGTTCATTATTCTAAAAGATTGCCTAAGGATTGTATCTTCGATCACAGAATGTTAAGGTACCAATAAACAGTTCAATAGTATTTTTATATTTTTCTCTCATTTATTTCATATGTAAAATGAACTTTATTAATTGAAACGTTATTCAAAAAAGGAAGGGTTTGCAATCAAAAGACAGACTTATGAAGGAAATGTGATGTGAATGTGTTTATTCATTTTTTAAAAACGTTTGTTTAGGTGCATGGCCATTGACAGTTTCCTCCTGAATTCTGACTATGTGAGAATGAATGATATATGCGTTTTTGATTGATGTTACTACAAACTAACAAAGATAGCACTACCGAATTGAAGTCAATTTGCTTACTGCCTAACTTAAAACTTGTAGTGAAGTCTCTGCATGCTACTATCGATTACACAGGCAGGAATACGACAGGCACCCAGCTTGATTGTGTCCTCTCCTGCTATGGATTTCGACTACGAACCCATAGTAGACTTAAATGACCTCGATCACCGCTTTGGAACTAGAGCCTCATCATCGTCCTCATCATCAACGATGCAAACATTTGGGTCAAAACAAAATAATAAGCAAATGGATGGCAACAACAATAACAATAGAGTGAGTGCCCACCACCAAACCCCACCAATATCCTAGTTAGCACTCGCTGCCGCTGCTATCCACAGCTTTTATGTTATATTCTATCATATCAATTATAATCTTCTCGTATTTACCTTCTTTATTAACCTTTAACATCAGTTCATCAACCACTCTAGTTTTTTCAATTTATTCTATTCCATATGATGGTGGGATTTTTTGGTTATTCAAAGATTTATTGATAATTAAGAGATCTGCTGAAATAGATTTTGTTATTTTTTAATTTTAGTTGAAATACAAAGAGGATACAAGAGGAAACACAGCAAATTTTATTTAAATCAAGTTTTAATTCTTTTAGATTAATTGTTTCAGTAGCTCAGGATGTAAAAAAAATACTGATTTTGAAGCTTAATGATCACTAAATGAAAAATGGACTCTACATTCCATTGAATTGTAATGCATCTTATTTTGTAAAAGGTTAAGATACAATATGAGACATTAGGGAGTAGGCATTGGCACAAGATAAAGATCTGAAAAAGTGTATGTGAAACAGTGCCAGACAAAGCGAAATAGAAAAATACAAGAAAAAAATTCCTAATCATCAGTCTTCCTCGACTGGGAATTATTTGGGATGATTTTCTTCTTGTATTTTTCTTTCTTGCTTTGTCTGGCACTGTTTTAAGCACACTTTTTCAGATCTTTCCAATATCATCATGCAGCTGATAATTTATAATGGTTTTACTCTTTCACTGTTCCAAATTGATTCAACTTTTTCATTTAGATCTTTTAGGACTAAATGCAAATAACTGTCATATTGCCATTTTATTTTTTGCCTACCTATTTTAATAGGTTAATTGGTCAAAATAGCTGTATGGTATATATGCATATTTATTTTAAAGATTTGTATTCTAAGTATGTAAGCGATGTCCCATTTTTTGCATGTCTAGATGAACCAAGTGATTAGGGCAAGATTAAACAAAAAGGC
>NC_088360.1:73503601-73536101 GCF_034508935.2 Berghia stephanieae | reverse complement strand
CAGCGCTGATTATCGCAAGTATATTGTCAGGGGTATTTTCTTTCAACATCACTTCCATTGTCACCACCACCACCATCACCACCATCATCATCATCATTGTCATCACTGCATTCGTCAATGTTCAAGGCATTATCTGGCTACTATTACTTAGATAATATGTGGATACTTATTGACAACCATTGTGGTTGTTGACATGTAATGAGTATGATGGTTAGTCAAGACAGACAGTCTTAATTTGAACCCATGATTTAAAGCTTTAAAATATGGAACAAAAATCTCAATAGTCTGTTTAAACAAGGCAGGGATGTTTCCATGTTTGACTTGTTCTAATATGGATACATCTTTTTTCAAAATTGTTTCAGAAAACCATTGTTTTCACATAACAATTTTGAATTGAACAAAGTTATTGCATCATTAAATATTAAAGGGTGAATTGAGGTGTATAAGAGAATGAGTAATATAAGGCTCTCTTAGACTTTCTCTTTGAAAAAGCTGGTAAAGAATTGACCAGCTTTAGTCTTTCTGTGTAAATGATACCATAAGTAGAAAATTAGGACTATTAATTGTCACTAACTTTTTTGTTTCTTTGAGTATCGTTTACCAATTATGATTTATTCAATTTTGGCTGTCGACATTATGTATAAAAAAGACAGCAAAGAAAAACAACTTTGTATTTGTCTTTTGTGTGTGGGTCAAATTATGGCCAAGGCTTTGTGTCTATTATTATATAATTTTTAAAGAATAATACTAAAGAGAACTTTGTTTGCTGGATATTAAATGATTGTTTGATCTGATTTGAAAGTGAATGAGTTCCTGCCCATTTTAACGCTTCATTTGATTTTTTTCTGTTCTTTTTCTCTTTCTCTCTCTCTCTCTCTTTTCCATTTTCACCCCCCTTCACTTCCAAAACATTCCTAATTTGCTGTATGAAGGGTTACAATGCTGGTGGACATTCTCGCTCTAACAGGAGGTCTGACCCGGTGAGTATTGCAATGGCATGGCCTTATGGATATTTCTTTAGGATAATATATTGTTGTAAGCTATTAAGATAAATTGTTAGGGTCTCAAAATCTCAATTGGTAGGACTTTCCAAATCACAGACAGTAGACTCAGTTTGAAATGTAGAATTTTTTTTTAAGAGAGAGAGAATAGGTTGTTGGGTCTCAATTTAGATAAATGGAAAGTTGCCATTGTTAGTCTAATGGAAATGATTTTAAAGGCAGATATAAACAATCAAAAATGATAAGGGTCTTTTGTGTTATTGTTTGATAGATCATCTCGTATTCAAATTCATTTAATCAGAGGTCAAGAGTAACATATCACAAATAGCAATAGTTGCATTAAAGATTGTTGGCTAAATTTGTGGTGCAGCTTAAACCTTAAGTAGTCCATCAGAGCCATTAGGCCCATAGAGTTGGAGTTTATCCCAGTTTCTTAAGCGTGAAACGGACAATAGCAATTGCTTGCTATCCTTTGGATAGGACGCTAGTCTATTGAAAAGTCCTAACCATCAGATCTAACACCGAGCTAGCTACTCATCCACTGCTGGGTAGACAGGGGGAATCAGAAAAAAATCTCGACTGCACCCGGGATCTATCTCAGTCCCTTTGCATGTGAAGTGAGTGCTCTACCAACTTAGCCGAAACCTAAGTAACAGTCAATTGATTTTAATGTTTAATAAATTAAGAAAATAAACTGCTTGGGACAAAGCCCCTTTTTAAATGTTTATTTTATTATCCATCTCTTTTTTAGTATAATTAGTGAGAGTTAGAATGTGTCCTGTTTTGTTTTGATTTTATAATAAGAGAAAATAATATATTGGGGAAAAATGGCCAGATGATATTTCAGTATTTCAAATGATCACTAAAATTCCTTATGATTGACTTGAAATTTATCATTCCAGAGCATGCTAGGTTGTGTGCTATTTGGTCAAAATAATTGATTTCTCTAATCCCAGCTTTATTGTTTCTTGTCTATTATTTTTATATTCTTCATCCCTGCTTGCTACCAATTCTATTATCTGAGACATCATTTTTAACTCATATAATTTACATTTGAGCTTGTACAATGAAAACAGGTTTATCATCTATAGTTGTACACATCCAGTTTTGTGTACTTATAACCAATGCAATTTGAATCAGGAATGCCTGAATAAAGTTGGAAAACCAGCTTTTTAAAAATCTCCCCGCTATCTGTTTTTGTTGTTGTGTTTGTTTGTTTTGTTAGAGACTTGAATTGGGTTTTTTTAGGGGGTTGGGGGGGGGGGGGTTGTTTTTGTTGTGTTTTTTTTGTTTTTTTTAATAATATGGATATTTATCCTTTTTATATATTTTAGGGTAAAACCATTTGATGAAGATAAGCTTTGCAAGACATTTTTTTCATCAGGTCTTTACTCTCAGGCTTTTTTGTTTTTGGACCTGATGAATAAATAGACGCATTTTACCGGATAAATATTGATTTTGAGAATTTTATTTTTTTTCAATGATATTCATATAGTTTTAAAACAATATTTATTTGGACAATGTTATATATGATTTTAAAAAAATTGTGTGCATATTTTATATCACAATAATTTGTTATGAGCAGAACATTTTAATGCTGTATATCTTGGAAGGGTAATATATAATACACACGTTAAACTTGAACACTTATCGTGTTTCTGACCATAATCATGATGAGATTTTATGGTAGTGAAGAATATATTGCAGAAAGATATGATGACAAAGCAATATGCTTCCTCTACAGGACCGTTTAAATTTTGACAAGACATTTCCAGAGAATTTATCTTGTTGAGGAAAATGAAATCTGTCTGAAATTCCACACAAGGATGCCCCATTAGATCAGACGTCCATATATTTGATTATATGGAATAAAAGAGACGTGTCATCTATAAAGTATCTTTCATCTGGTCTTTTCACATGCATATGATTCCCTTCATTATTTTTCATGTTAACATATAGAACACCTGAAACATATGGGCATATTATTGTCATACTGTTATGATTGCGCAACACAAATTCTTATAGACCTGTATCAGCATAGGCATATCAATGTATATTACTGCTTTGAAACTTGATTCTTTTTCTTTCCCTTTAAAAAGAATATTTCTTTGTTTTATTTATTTTTTTTTTCCGTCATTTTTATTTTCCTGAAATTATTATTAGCTTACCTTTATTTTTACTCAATTCCCTATTCTTTTCAATATTTTGATTTTCCATTTGGCTGTTTTTAAAGATTAGGCTTGTTTCATTTCAGCTACAAGTAAGTTTTAATGTTGAATTCTTATTTCATCCCTTTTTTCTCTTTTTATAATGCATGCAGCTTGACAATCAAAACAAGTCTAAACCTTATGATGGACGACTCAAAGAGAGCGTAAGGGGCTAGATATATTTCTTTCATATATATATTATTTAAAGCTTTACTGTAAGTATGTATTGTGTTTCTAGAATTAGAAGCAGAAGTATGGAGAATAAGAAAGGTTAGGCAACTGTGTTGTCTGAATGAATGTTTTTATTAGGTATAATAGTAAATTTTGTGAATCAATGAAACTTAATGAAAAAAAACTGGCAGCTATTCAAGCAATATCTTGTATTATGGCTTTAAGATATGTATACTTTTTGCCATAACAGAAATAGAAGTATATACTTGATTTTTCTGTATATCGAGCCCAATCTAAGTAAAAGCATTTTTAACAGAGTAAACATGCCTTAATTTAGTAACTTTTATAAGATTTTTATTTGAATTGCAATTTGACATTAAAATGACACAGTGAAGAATGAAACATATTTGTTATTATAGCAACAAGAAGTTTTGAATTTTAATATATTTTTAATTAAAACCTATTATTCATTTTCCTCATTTTTTATTCTGATATGGGGACATAACAAATTTAGTAACTCCGACTTGAACAGATTGGATGCTCTCTTCGCCATTGTCTCCAACAACAAAAAAATCCCTTATATTGGCATTGTCTTATTATTTTCTGTATTATATTTCTGACAGATAATGTTGAATAGGAATAATTGTGTTTTAGTCACTTTTATCACTAAATTACTAATCATACCCATCGTACCTGAAATGTGCAACATTTATGCTCTTTACATTTTTTTATATTATAAAGTGTCAAAAGCAAATCATCTCAGTTAATCCATGGTCTAATAAAAAAAATGACAGAGTCTTAAGACTGAAACATAGTAAAAGTTTGTCATTGGATAATTGTTGAAAATACTGTTAGTGTTATTTTTGAAGATTCATCTCTTAGTTTGGAAAACGAAAATGAAGGAATGTAGATCAGTGGTTCTGGGTGGGGATCCTGACCTCCCATAGTGGGCAGGGAGGTACATGCTGTGTCTTCTATCCCCCCATACCCGTTTCCCAATTGTTTCCTGTCATTGTCTTGGAATGAGATTACTTAGTATTGTCCTGATCCTTGCCGGAGTTCCTTGGCTGGGAGGGAAACAGTCGAATGTATAGTTATAGTTTTTGGAAATGATATTTTTTTCCTTGTAAATAATCTCTCTGTTATACATTGTTTTATGTTTAGTTTACATATTATATTATATGATTGGTAAACGTTTGAGTGTATTCCTCTTAGTTGGGACCTGTGCTTGTGTCTGGATGAGACTTTTAGGTGATCTCAAACTAAGTACTTTGACGGTGTGCTCTTGGAATCTACATCTGTTCCCTATTTGAACCAGTTCCCCTTTGTTTTACCTTTTCTTTTGTGCTTTAATTGTAATTCTAGAACTTTTTACTATCCCATTTTCTTCCTTTTTACTGGCGCTGGTATGACCTTAATGTGTTGCAAGTGCCGTAAAACCCTTAAAAACAAAACAAAAGATCAGTGGTTGTGCCATGTTTTTTATTGTTGTTGTTTTTTTTATTTGTTTTTGTTTTTTTTGTGGTTTTCTTTGTTTGTTTTGGTGGTTGAGGAATATATTTAACATTAAGCTGCGTTTCAGTTAGATCCGTCTTCTTTATTTTGAAGCACTTATTGATTGATGCCTTTTGGATAGACTGAGAAGTTAATACAACCCTCGGCATTCATAATTTAAATGTATGATATGATAATATATTTCATTCCCTCCTGAAAGTGAAAGTCTGTAGTGTCTTTTGAAAGTTGTTCAGTGACTTGATTCAAATGGGAATGTTCCATTAAGTGAGCAAATTTGGAGAAAAATATAAGATGGCTATAAACATTAGATTGAGGATTGTTAAATGGACAGAGCAAGATTAATATGTATATATATATATATCTGAAGATAAATTATGTCAAGGATTTTTTAATCCTAACACATCAAGCGAAATGATGTAAAGTTGTGGTTAACGACAGTTTTGTTAATTTGAAGGATGAAGTATTGTAATAAGAGAGCCTGGCGCATGCATGCAATGTGGAAATGGTGTATGATTCACAGTCAGTGAGGGTGTTTCAATCCCTTGTCCTACGATTAACTTAACAAAACTGTGGTTAATCTTCACCAAGTCTTGTTTAAGCACCAGCTTTATTTTCTGAACCTTCGAAGAGGAAAAGTTTGACATCATGATTGTTATTCGGCTTCTGCTTTGATTATGATTGGTCATTTACTTTTTTTTCTAACTCACTCAAACCTAGCCTTCTGAGTCAGTGCTGTCCACTCTCCCTAAGACTTTTGGTACTTAAAAATATTGGAAAAAATTAAATACTCAGATACTCAATCTTAAAGAAAATTGGCGTGTACATGGTTTTATTCAGCTACAAATATCATGTAAAAATTAAAAACAGTAGTTTTAATCATTTGTCCCAGAAAAAAAGTATATTTTGACGCAGTAAAAGTAGCCACAGTCAATCCTGAGATAGCAAGTGTTAAATTTGTGTGTTTTACTTAATGGCTTTTGTAAATAATGTTCTTGTTGCTGTTGGTATATTTTTTGTTCATCATGACATCTATAACTTTCACACAGAATCCTCCTCCTGATCCTTCCTTCAACCCCTTGTCTGATTGGCGCAGGGAAAGAGGTTCTGACAGAAAGGAAGGGTCAGAAAGGCCTGAGAGATCAGAAAGGTCAGATCACAAAAGACATCCTCGCAACTATGGTGGTGGCGCAGACTTAGCCAAAGTCAAAGACAATATGAAAACAATGAGAGAAAGGGTGAGTGAATTTAGGCTGTTTGAGTGATCTGTTTCAATACTGATTTATGAATAAGTAAGTTTGTTGCTGCTTTATCATTCTTCAGGCCGATCTGCTAGGGAGAACACAATAGCATGGAATTCCACCGTCAGAAGTGCAGGGTTCTGAATTTCACAAACAACATGAAAATAGGACATTCAATATATGCAATACATAAATCCTCATATAGGTGAGCAAGGTGAAATATCTAGTAGTAACGATAATAGCTAACAACTTAAAGTTTGATTTAATTTTATTTTTTTTTTGTATTGCAGGAAAAAGAGCGACCAGTATCATCCAGGAATTTGGAGATGGTGATGACAGGCAGAGAACGCAGAAATCATGAACAGTGGAAGCAGGAAAGGGAGCGATATGACAATGAGAGAATACAGAGACAGATGGGAGACACTGGTGGATGGAAACGGGAATGGGACAATGACAAAGTTGTTTTGGAGTAAGATCATCAATGCCCTCCTTATATATTTTTATGCCGTGCAATAAATATTTATTTGTTTTTTGTTTTGTTTTTGTTTTGTTTTGAAGAGGGTGGGCGGAATGACATCTTTGCAAAATTTTCATTTTTCTGTTTAAATAGACAAAATATAAATAATAATAATAATAATAAGAAGAAGAAGAAGAAGAAGAAGAAGAAGAAGAAGAAGAAGAAGAAGAAGAAGAAGAAGAAGAAGAAGAAGAAGAAGAAGAAGAAGAAGAAGATGAGAGAAGAAGAAGATATATATATATATATATATATTTTTTATTTTTTTTATTTTTTTTATTATTTTTTTTTTTTACATTAGATGATGGAATTAAATTCAGAAGCAGATAGTAAATTTGTTAAGCAAAAATGTCATTTTGAACATTTAAAGATTTTCTTCGTCTATTTTAGATGGGTTTTTTTTTTTTGTGGTCATCTAGTACGTATTCTCATGCATCTCAAAGTTTCTCTTCTCAGCTATGTGGTGTTGCGGTATGACAATCGGATCATAATAACCTAGTTGTGTGGAGCCCGGGATGGCCATTTGGGCACCAGATTGGATTGCTCTTTAGTCATATATCTGGACCAGTCGTTTAAGGGGCCTGTGTAACGGCTGGACATCGGGGTGGTATAGTGACAGTCAACTGTTATTACACCTTTGCCCATGATATGCCTCAAACACCCCCACCAGCATCAAGTGGTGATCCATAAGAGGTGTCTTAACAAAATACAGAGGGGAAGTGGAGAAACCCCTCTCAAGCGCATAATGGATGGTGCTCCAGTTTTGAGCTGAAATAATTCCCGGAAACTCTTATACTTGGCTTCCCTGACTTCGGACAGGGTTGCGCATATGAGATGGAAGTCAGTTTGGACAAATTCAATCCCTTGAAGGGGTGAGGACTCCTCGAAACAGGGAGAGAAGTAGCCAGCAAGAGGAAGCACTGGGTGGCGGTGAATCGACTTTGGTAGAGAACCTGTCTTACGGCAGCGTCGCTTCATCAGTGGGGGCTTTCCACCTGACCCACATGTACACATTGTGGCAAAGAACCTGAGACCATAGAGCATCTAGTCGAGCATTGCATTGTGACAATGCTTCTGGACAGAATATAATATCGCCTAACAGGCATCATGCATTGTCTTACATGTTACGTTTTGCTGATGGCCAGGTACCCTTTGTTAAGTGCTTTGAGCACGTTTAGTGGATATTGCGCCGAATAAAAGCTCAAGTTTTTGGTGGGATTTTTTTTGTTTTTTCCCCTCTATTGTCATTTAAAAATTGACTCTGATTATTGTTGCTCGTCCACAGATATGACGACCATCCTCATGCCAAAATGGAGCCTGCCAAACGACCTGGTAAGTTTTAAATTTATTTATTGTGTGTCTCTTTAAAAGCCTGTAGTTTTAAAAAGCTGGGTGGGGATCCTGACCTCCCATAGCGGGCAGGGAGGTACACACTGTGTCTTCTATCCCCTTATATCTGTTTTCCAACATGCTTTCTGTCTTTGTCTTGGAATTGAGATTACTTGGTTTTTTTCTTGGCCCTGGTCGGAGTCCTGGCTGGGAGGGAAACAGTCAAATGCATAGTTATTGTTTTGGGAGATGATATTATTTTCCTTGTAAATCATCTCTCTGTTATGTATTAGTATATTTGTTATTTTTTGATGTATTATGTAAGCATTTGAGTGTATTCCTCATTGTTGGATTTTGTGCTTGTGTCCGGATGAGACTTATAGGTGATCTCAAACTAAGTACATTGGTGGTATGCTCTTGGAATCTACATCTGATCCCTATTTGTTCCCAGTTCCCTATGTCTTACTTTCTCTTGGATGCTTCAATTGTAATTCTAGAACTTTTTACTATCCCATTTTCTTCCTTTTTACTGGCGCTGATATAACCTAAATGTGTTGCAAGCGCCGTAAAACCCTTAAAAACAAAAACAAACAAACAAACAAGTTTTAAAAAGTCAGCAAGTCTTTAATTTATACATTCTTAATTATATTAAAACAGCGTAAATACCCACTCATTAATAAGAGGTAATGAATCTACAACTTTATATACACTACCACAGATCCTTTTAAATCTTTCAATTCATGAATTCTTTCAGATTGAACCACTATTTATCCAGTTTTCTTGAATTTGATATGAAGAATTTAGAAAATAAAATCCTTTGGAATAATGATGGAAAACAAAGTCCACAGTGAAAAGAAAGAACTACATTTCAAGTAAAAGAAAAATCGATTAAAAAAATTTTTTTTTTTTTTTAAATAAAGCAATAAATTCTTTTTTTTTATATAATTGATGCATATCTCATAGTTACAATATTTTTAGAAATGTCTTTGTTTTGAAACTTGTACATATTTGAGGTATGTTGGCATTGGTTTGACTCTCAGAAATATGTTATTGATCATCGGGAGGGGGGGGGGGGAATATGATTTTGATAATTTTCTTTGACATTGTCATTGTTCTTGACATAATGTTTTCTTATACCGACCTATTTTGTTCATCCTTTAATCAAATACTAATACCTTGGGGACATTCCCTTGAGAAGTGGAAAATTAGTTAAAAATTCATCCACACTCAAGCTATCTATCAAATACTTTTGTACTTTTCATGTTTCTTTGTGTCTTTGTATTCACCTGGTTTCTGCCTGGAGTCTTTTGCTGAGTAGAAACCATTTATATGGATTTATCCGTTTATGAAATGAAATATGTTTTCCCTTGAAATTGAAACCATGTATGTATATATACGTGCATTTAAGTACATCCCTTCTGTCTCTTGTCCTGTGCTTGTCTCTTGTCCTGTGCTTGGGTCTTGATGGAAATTATAGATGTTCTTAGACGAAACATCAAAATAAATTGCTCCTGGATCTTCTTTTGTTCTCTGTTTGATTAGTCGTCTCCTTGACTTCTTTTTATCTTTCCTGCTTTTCTGAGCATCTATTCATGAAGACTATAATATGATCTTGACTATTCTACCATTATTTTTTTCTTTTTACCTGAGAGTTTCAAGCATACGGTATCTCTCAAAAACAATGATACATCAAAGTCATATACCAGTTTCCTGTTCCTTTCCCCCATCACTTACAAAACAATAATATTTAAATTATCTCTCTCTGTCCCAAGCTGGTCGCATTGGAAGTGGCCGATTTGATAGAGGTGACTGCAGGGAAGATCGCCCTAAGGCCATTGTTAGGGATGGGAAAGGTAGCTTGATAGCATGCTTCCTTGTGCTATATAGACCTCATAATTATTTTTGATATCAGCTATTACTATTTCCATTATTCAAATCACAATGTTACCTGCATTCTATAACTATGACACAACTTTATTGCATGCATCATTAATATGAAGAGGTAACTTTGTCCAACTCAAAAAAAAATGTTCTGCAAATTTTTTAATTTTCCCCCCATTTTGTGAAGTTATTGTCTCATTTATCTAACACAGCCATACTGTTACATCTCATTACGCATTTTAATAGACATTTTAGTTCCCATCACTAGGCTTGTAGCAAAAATAGATAAGTGGAGGTGTGTGTCCTTGTAAGGAACAGAATCTTAAATATTGACTTGGCCAATAAAATAAAGGCTAGCGAGCATTGTAATATAATGTAAGTTATTTAAAACTCGATTTTTATGATTCACTAATGATGAGACAAAATAAAGGGTATGGAGAAGTGCCTGATGAAAACAGAGAATAAATATTTTACATTGTAATAGAGTCAAAACTGGGATCCAACTGATACACCACCCACTGCCTGGCTGAGAGAGAGAGAGAGAGAGAGAGAGAGAGAGAGAGAGGAGAGAGAGAGAGAGAGAGAGAGAGAGAGAGAAAGAGAGAGAGAGAGGCAGACCCACTAGCCACTGAGCAGTGGGTGTCGTATCAATTGGATCACTTGTTTGGTTCTCTGACATCGTGATATTTTTCTTTTCCGTTTTCATTTGCCACTTACTTCTTCATAACCTCTATTTTCTCATCATTATTGAAATAAGTACCCAATCTACACTTTTTCTGATATTTATATTGTCACCATGTCTTATAGAATTATAATTAATCAGCATTATGATATTTATATTTAATAAAGATTATCATCGTCTATCTCACAAATGGATATTCAAAACTATGAATGTAAAGATAAAGATCAGAAAAAAGTGTTTAAGGTTCAGTGCCAGACAAAGTGTACACTACCGGTTACTAGCAAAGTTGGTGTGTAGAAGGTCTCACCATGTTTAATATGAATAGAGCTGTTATGAATGTTTGTACCTTTTTCCCCATTTTTATTTGATTAAATTTTTGTATCATTTCTGTATTTCTCTTTCCGACTATATATTGTTAAGTGTTGCCAGATTTCATTTTGTTCTGTAGTGGGAACAACTTTCTATTTCAAAATGATAAGACGAACATATCTCTTAATGAATATATTATGGATATTAAAGCTGGTGATTGGTCATCAAATTAAATCAAAACAATCGAAACAAAAATTTACTGTATATCTGACTCGAGGAATTACAGCAACAAGTAATATCCATTATTTTGGTGAACTAATTTCAGCCAATGGTAAGGTGCAAACTTTTGAATTGTCAGTTTATCATTTAAAGATTGAAATCTGGTCATGTTACGGTCAGGATGAACACCTTTCTGGCAACTCTTGATGATTAGTTGGATTCTGGTTTGGTTGATTTTTACCATGATGATTTTATTTCAATTTTGAGTTGTAATTTTCTAACATTACTTTAAATTAAACATGTTATAAATCCTTGTTTATTAAGCTAGTAAATCTTTACTTATATCAGTTGCATGGGATTTCATCGATGTTTTTTTATATTTGATACATATTTTAATTTCATTTTTTTTGTTTTGGTCAACAATTAAATGTTTGTGTTTTTTTTCTGTGCATACGCCTTTTCTGACAAAAGTTATCATAATATCAGCATTGTAAATTGACGCTTTTATCTTTAACATCAGTGAAGTAAACAATAGTACAAAGACAATTATCTGTAAACAATGTTGGCTTGAGATAATTCCAGAGGAGAAATTTTTTTTCCCTCATTGTCCTCAGATAAATGCATTATAATCTTTCTTTTTAACCTTACTCTGTATATATACATGTATACAAAAGCAGCTTGAAATTTAGATTTGTGAACCCCCACACCCATTTGTTATTGTCCAGTTCATTAGCTATTCCTGGCTGATTCATCATCCATAATTTTTATACAGACAAAAAAGAAAAAAAGATAAAGCTATTCTTAGGTGACCTGTTACCCATACTTTCAGAATTGTAGAAAATACAGTGATAAATATATAGACTGTGGGTCACACTGTGCACTCTTTGATAACTGAATTTTATAAAAAGAAATTATGAAAATTACACTAAACCGGGTATAAATGAGTATGGAATAAATTAGGGGCATTGAATGTGACCAAGACCGTTGTGCTCAAGTTTGAAAAATGGCAGATGAAACTTGTGAGTTGGAATAGAAAGAGATAAAAATGTTATAATAAAGGGCATGGGGCATGCATGTCACTGTAAATCCCATAGACAATTATGGAATGTTAAAGAAATTATTAAAAAAAAAATTACTTTTCTTATTTATTATTGTTAATTAACAATCAACAGATAATTGAAAATATTACAATCCATTTTATAACTTATACATACAGAAAAATAAAGCAGAACATTAAATATTTAGTTTTTACTCAAAAGTTTCCAAAACTTAGTAAGAATACAGGATGTCAATAATATGATGACCATTGCTGTTTCAATTATCCATATAACTAAAATCTTCACAAACAGAACATTAGCATAACATTCATATAGTGCAAGCTGCTGTAATAATTTTTTATCCTTTTTCCAGTCACATTGAGCATATTGACTGTTGTTTCCTGACCATTGGGTTACGAAGCAGATTTGTATGCGAAGATCTTTCATGAAATCTTCCAAAATTGATACACTCCAGCACAGTTTCCTGGAACACACAGTTTTCTCAAACTGATTTGAATGTCCCGAATTTTTTCCTTATTATTCTTTGTTATCATTTCATTCCTTTCTCGAACCAATTTGTACCTGGAACACAGTTTCTTGAACCAATTTCATTCAGCCAAAATAAGAAAATGTTTATTAATGGTTGTTTTGTTTTTAAAAAAATGCGAACAGTGATTTAGACTACTGATGATTTATCGCGGCATTGACAGTTATGTATGTGTGTATCTATCTACACTGTAGGTATATGTATACAGTGTGATACACATGCAGACACACACAGCCACTCACACACTCCATCGCTGTTTAACATAACCAACACCTCTCTGTTTATCACTTTGCCATTCATTCTATTTTCAATGTCATGTGCCGTGATTTGCTAATAGTTGACTACGACAATAAACGAATGTCATGAGCCCCCCATACACACATACACCAACCCCTTGTAATATTTCATGTATAACATTATCTCGCTCAACATGTAGTTGAGTAAAAAAAAATGAAAATTCATCGTCAAGTGGATATTTGTCTTAGGGTCTATTCGATGGGAAGACTGGAGTAACGCAGTTGTCAGCTGCAGCTCAGCACCACAAATTGACCTCGGGAGAGGTAAATACTGGAATATGCGGTGAATATTCGAACTACGATGCAAAGACCATCAAGTTGTTTTGGCAAGGCACAGTTTCCTTGAACTATGGTTTTCTCAAACTTTTTTGCTTGTCCTGAAGAGTTTGAGGAAACCGTGCTGGAGTGTAGTTCATATTAATCCACTCTTTCCAACAATGCCAAACATGTAGATCCTAAAAGTATATATTTCTTACTACATTCATGACAAACTAGTTTTTAAAAAACAACTCATGTGCTTCCATGCAGATCCAATTTTTGTAACAATCTTTCAGCTTCTTCTTGTCATCTTTCATGTCACATTTTCTAGCAGGTTGAAATTCAGACGACCAACAAAGAGCAGTCACCTAAAATAACTTTGTTACTTGTTGATCTAAATAGTTGTTGATTGAAGAGTCTGGGAATACAAGAGAGCATCTCAGGCTTGATCAGAAAATAGCAAATGGCTGTCATTACTTGTATGACTCCTAGGCGGTTCCAAATCATTCTCATTTCCAAGTTACTTAGAAGTACATGAGGTTTTAAAAAAAAATGAAATAAGTGTCTTTGTTAACTGAAGTACAACTTAAAGAACTTGAATTAAGTTACATTGTTGACTGAAGTTCAACTTCAATGAGAAAATATCAGCCATGCTTCACTCATCCTGAAATAATAATATGGGATGAATAGATAATTAAAAAGATCAAGAGTTGAAGGCCCGGGGGGAAGGGGGGGGGGGGGCATGTAAAATGTCTACTATGACAAGCTGATGACAAACTGACATAATTTAGTCATTAAAATGAGAAATAAAACCTAATGAGATCACTAAACATCTGTGATGTGCATGAACCCAGAGACTTACACTGACATAAGAAATGGTCAATTAGAAACGAAATTAGTGTTTTATTCCAATTCAAGCAATTGTTATTAATCAAAAGTAATTGGTACACCACAAATTAAAAAAACAAAAACATTGTGCAATCCTAACAAATAATAGATAATAGCTTACCTGATTAACTTGCATATTACATTGGTAAAAGCTGAACGAAGTCTCAATCTGTATCAATATCAGACTTGTTAGTGTCTTGTTAGTATTGAACGGCTGAAATCCCTATGGGTGACTAAATCTCATAGAATTTACATTTTCAAGGACATAAGAATTCAGGGCCTACAACTCTTGTGTATTTAAGAATATATGCAAATTGTTTTACTTCAGTAATAGCCTTCACAGGCGAGATCATGGTATGGGTTATGAGTCACTTACGTATGGCAAATGGTGTTTTTTCTCCTTTGAAAAGTATGAGTGATGCATCAATCGTGGATGGCAGATGAGTTGTAAAAACTAAAAGGCTGAATAAAAAATAAAAGTATCAATAATTAGGTAATAGCATCTCTTTAATTTATTATTATCAGTGTAGTTGAAGCATGCCTAGAAGGGCAAAGAATTTACATTCATGACAATTTATGTAGAGCTTTACAAAGTGGTCAATAGGTGACAAGTCACCAAGGAATGGGTGTAGGAATTATGAGAATTTAAATAATTATGCCTAACAATTTAACAATGTAAAGGAAAATACTGATTTTTAAATAGCATGTTATTTCACTCTATTATATTAGCGGCAAACTGGAAGTCTCTGTATTGTATTATCTTTCATGCAAATATAAATTAAGAAAAGATTCAGCATTTATTTTACCCATCAAAATTCATTTCTAATTTGACACAGTGTCTAGAGATGATATGTTTAAAGATTTTGTCTAAATAGATGATTAATGAAACCTGATAAAAATTGATTTCAATGATTTCGTTGAGACAAAATTGATATCCAAAGTATGAAAATATAAATAAGATATTGTATGGGGGTGGGGGGGGGGAGAGCTGGAGTTTGCAAAAATGCAATGTATGTTCATCATCTTTACTTTTAAACATTTCAGGTGGATCATCCCAACATGGTCCGTCTCAGCAAAGTCACCACCAATACCATGCCCAGCAACAACAACAGCAAGAGCAACAACAACAACAACAAGCACCACCACCATCTCATCATCATCACGCCCCCTTAAGCCCTCAGTCATCAGCAGCACAGCACCATCAACAACTATCACCAAATGCAGAATCCAAAGCCCCACCACGTGCAGGAAGAGGGAGAGGCAGAGGTCGTGGGCGAGGCAGAGGGACAGTTCAGGCTCAGAGCCCTGGAGCAGAAAAATCCCAACGCCCTCGTACGTGGTCAGGGGGTGATGACAGATTTGTAGAATGCCAGAAGGAAATGCTTGTGGTGAAATTTGACAACACTGCGGGAGATAACTCTGTCGAGGTTGAATACGATGGTGAAACACCTTTATCTCCAACACCTTCTTCAAGGTCATCAGGATCAACTCCAGGGAGAGGACCTACTGGCCGCACACAAAACCAAGGAGGCAATAGTGGAGGCACCTCAAAGCCTAAAGGAGGGCGACAGCAACAATCAAATCATAATCAGCAACAGAAACCCACTAGAAGCAAGGCAGGAAGTGGAAGGATCATGACAGGTCACCAGCATCAACAACCACAACAACAACAACAGCAAAAATACAACAATCTACCTCGTTTCCATCATCATGACCAGTTTGTGGATGCTGAGTGGGACAGTGCTGCTGACCTGAACTACCGCCATTCCTATGACGGGTCCCTCCCACCCACTTCTGGTAAAGTTCGAACCTTGTCTTCCCATTCTCACAGTCAGGGAGATAGTGAGGAATGGGAAGATTGCACAGAGTCCTCCGGAGCTCCAGAAGAAGAGGGTCTATCAGATTATCATCAGAAGAATCTCCACCTTGATTGCCAGTTGAATCCTGAGGCACCTGAATTTCTTCCCACTTCTCCAGATTTCCTTAAAACACCTCCAGGTCATGTCAAAGTTTTAAACTGGGCTGGAAGTAACACCCCAACATCCCCGCAGTCTAATCTCAGCCAACCGGGATTTTCATCCATATCATCCCCCCGACAACACCAGGAAACAGGGTCAAATCAGTCATCCTTTTCATCTCCTGGGTCATCTGCATCAATTCGGGCTAAATCTCGAAGAGAAGAAGTGGATTCGATGCCTGAACCAGATGAGCCTCTACCACCACCATTCCTTCTACAATCAGACATAACACCAGTAGCCATGACAGTGGCTGAAGATGAAGTTCATTGTGATGATGATGAGTACTATGATGATGAAAAGTTTGGGGATGTCCTGGAAAACGGAGATAAGAGTGTAGACCATGAGGCTGATGATGAAAATGATGATGATGATGATGATGAAAATGAGAGATTTGAGGATTCTGTTGATGATGTTCCAAAGAATGAGGAAAAGGTGTGAATAAGTTTTTTTATGCTTTGAATTGATATTGTCTTGAAGAACATTATATAATTTGTTTTGAAATCATAGGATGATTGTCAAAATTTTATTTTTAAATGTTTTTTTTACAAATCAGTTATTTTAGGGCAGAATACTTTTGACTGGATGATTTGAATTAAAGATATACAGACGATCATTGGTCTCAAAGTACATAATATGATTTAAGTTCAATTATCTTCAGTAAGTTACATAAGTGTATTACTTATTATTTCGCAGTTTCGCAAATAAGAGAGGGTGCTTCCTGAAACCTATCTGTCACAGTTTGGATCTTTCTTTTTTTCAAAGGAAAAAACCATTAACGGATTCAAAATCAATAATAAAAGAAAATGTCTTGGAAAAAATATATATTATTTATATGATTTTTAAATCAAAATTCTACCTTTTTCTTTTCTACTTGCAGAAAATTACTATGGAGACTTTTAGCTCAAATGAAGACAAATCTGAAGAAGGAGCGTTTTTGTCACTTGCTAATGAGCAAAAAGAATCTTTATCAACTGAAGAAAACATTGCAGATTGTGTTTCTTCAACTCAACCTACTGTCGACAATGGCAACCTTTTAAACAAAGACATTGCCTCATCATCAACCTGTACAGAACCAGGGGAAGTTGATGCTGATTATTTACATTGTGGAGAAGGAGAGAATTCTGAAACATCTACACATCTTGTTTCAGAATCTTCAGAATCTGGCAAATTGGTTACTTCCAATGATGCTTCAAATGTTTCAACCTCAGACTTGGTCTGCAATGAAGCTTTGGAAAACTGTGTGAAGACAGATGATGATCAACATATTCTTTCTAAATCTGATCCAGAAAAATCTGACTATTCTGAGTCTACTAGGGATCAAGAAGCCATCTCCACCAATGTAAATACAAACCCAGAGTCTAAGACAAACTCTTATCAAGATGAGTCCAACAAAGAAGACTCGCAACCACAACCCACTGCTGAACATTCTGCTTCTTCCTAAACAACCACAGGTTAGTAAATATGGGCAATAGGTTTCAAGCTTACTCGCCCTTAATAGCCTATAGGAGAGGTAAATTATTTTTGTCTTTTCTATCCTCGTACCCTATCCTGTGGCTCTCTGTCTTGATTCAATATCATTTGTCAAAGCCTGGCTGGGATAGTGCAATGGCTGGAATAGTTAGATGATGAGAGAAAAAGTGGAAATCATTCGGAAATGACACTTTTTGAAATATTAGATATTTCAATGACGGCCTTCTGGTCGATGTTGCTGATTGTTATTGGTAACTTGAATAATTTCCATATTCTCATGGAGAAGCACTACAATGATGGAGGGGAAAAAAAACTAAATAGAGATCAATATTATACAAGAGTTACTAGTTAAGAACAATCTTTACACAGACATATAGGCTTGTGAGAGCTTGTATTCCACTTCACAATGACTATAAGAATTGATTTAGAAAATAGAATTTGAGCCTGAATAGAGATCTATATTGATATGCAGATATTTATATAGGAATGATTGCGTCATTTTATCTGGTTTTTCCATAAAATTGAACCTAATTGAGCAACATGAAGATATGTGAAGCTCCAATGAATGATATTAGACTAATAAGAGTTTAAATTTCTTGTTGCCATACAAATTCATTTACATAAAATTCTTGATAATCATTACACTGTCACTAAGAGGAAAGCTGGTGGTTTTCACATATGTGTTTTTTTACAATGTGAATAGATTTTGAAATTCTTCCATAGTGGGCAGGGAGGCGCTTACTGTGTCTTCTATCCCCCTATATCTGTTTTCGAACATACTTTCTGTCTTTGTTACTTTGTTTTGTCCATGCCCTGGCCATTCACCCTATCTGGGAGAGAAACAGTCAAATGTATAGTTAGAGTTATTATGTTTTATTTACATATTATATATGATTTGCAAACATTTGAGTGTCCTTCTTAGTTGGGACCTGTGCTTGTGTCTGGATGAGACTTTATGGTGATCTCAAACTAAGTACTGTGATACTGTGCTCTTGGAATCAATATCTGTTTCCTATTTGAACCAATTCCCCTTTGTCTTACCTTTTCTTGGGTGCTTTAATTGTAATTCTAGAACATTTTACTATCCTCTTTTCTTCCTTTTTACTGGCACAGATATGACCTTAATGTGTTGCAAGCGCCGTAAAACCCTTAAAACACAAACAGATTTTGAAATTGATACTAAACCAAGCCACAAGGAATCATTCTTTTGCTTTAATACACTATTTTATCTGTTTTTTTTAATTACAGATTTACACAGTGCCAAGAATAGGATTGATATTACTACATATGAATATCACCAATATTTTATGGACTGTATTGTGGATGTTCGCACTGCCAGTTATTGATAATGGCTGGACAGATTTATTTTTCGAATCAAATGATATATAATTATGAATGGCATACTCTTTTTTAATTGTATGGTTGGTTTTTGTACGCTTTCATACCCACTTTATACCCCGGTATATTCCATTCTAATCAATGAACCATTTTATAATGTAATCTAACTGGCCATGCTAAAGACAAATAAAATGTTATGATCATTATTGTACTAGAATTCAAAACCCAGCTAGTTTTAACTTTCATTAACTGCTATTTAATCTTAAGTTATCTGAGGTATACGTATTATGTAGTTATCGGGTATTATGGATTGATGTCACAGTCTTCCATACAATTTCATGCGGCATTTGATATCATGTTTTGAAAGGAAAAGCTTCATACCAAATATAGTTTTGACTATGTTGACATTACATGTTGTTTTATGAATTGTGAAAGTGTTACGTGTGAAAGGTATATACATTGGCTTTTATTTCCAAAACACATATAGTATCATAACGTTTACAACTACCTATGAAACACACACACACACACACACACACACACACACACATTTTAATATTACATCTCTTTAAATTCAAACAGACAGCAAAAGAGTTTTAGGCACGTCTTTTTGGCAAATATGAAATAAACATATTTACTGTTTTTATTGGCTGAAGAAGGGATTTGAGCCCAAAACGTTTTGTTATTTGATATTTTGTTCCTATATTGAAGCTGTACATTACTTTTACAGTACACAGCTTCCAGCGGCTTAGTATTAACTCTGATAATGTTTTTGTGACATGGACGGGATTCCATTATTCAAAAAAACATTTTTTTAAGATATCGAAGGCATTTAAGTAGTCATCTTTGTAAAGGTGACACTTGGCTTAGAAATGGACAGTACACAAGGTTTGAGTGTACAGATACAAAAAATTTAAACCAACTCATGACCATTAGTGAAAAAGTGACCATCATCTCAATCTGACATTATGTCAAAGATATCAAAAAGTGAGTTAACATTTTAAGTTCATTCTCATGAACAAAAGAAATAGATTTATTGCAAGTGAATACTTTTGGATACCAGTATGAGTTGAATTTTCAGCATCTAAACACGACATAGTGCTGATCTGAGACGATGGGTCACAAGTATGATTAACTCTATCATCATGTAAATAATGATCATTGACAAATGTGCAATAGAGAGGTGATTGTTTGAGTCTTGGTTCAAATGTGCATGTGTGGATGGATGTTCTGTCTTTTATATGTAGTTTCATTTTCAAAAGAAAAAAAAATTACATTTACTGAAACACGATTTTAGTCTGTATTCGTGTAAACATTTCCTGACACAAAGTGTTACATTTTGTTTTGAAAAGGTTGTTTCTTTTTTGCATTTTGGCAAAGAGACCTGAATCTCTCTTTTTTTTTTTTTTTTTTTTTTTTTGGTAATATTCTTAAGAATCATTTTGTGGCTTACTTATCCTCTGTCTTTCCATTGAGACTCAATCAGCAATTGTAATTTTCTGTAAGTTTTATTTTCTTTTTCATCTTTGTATGTTTCGGTTTGATTTTAATCTACTGTTTTGTAGTGGTTTTATTTCACATCTAACTTCATTAGTATGAGCCATTGAGCCATGCTTGTGTTCCAACATTTACTTGTACAATTCAAGACAGTTAAGTGCAAACAAATCCACGGTTGCAGTCCCTGCCACATGTTACCAATGGCAGTTGAGAGAAAGCCTGTTAGATTTCTTCATCGACTTGGAGAAGGCTGTAATTGTTCATCAAAATTTTCTTAACTTGGTTAGCACGTGGTTGATGTTTAAAGACCAAGATAAGCCATTTGGTTTGTAGGGACAGTTTATCTCTGTTGTTTATCTCAAGAAATATTTAAAGTATTTATGTAGCACAAATGTACTCATCTATAATTTTCTATTTTTAACCCACATTTAAAATTTTTGAAATTTTAAAAAAGTCTCATGAGAATCAAATCATGAACCATAGCCTATGTTACAGTGTATAGATGTTAGAAATATAGAAAATGCCTGTCCCTAAAAAGTGTAAATCCATCGATGATTGGCTTAAGTCATTTTAGCATTTATAATCTGAACTTTGATTAAAATTGAATTCACTTTCAACAGTTTTGACTTCGGACATTTAGGGGAGAAAAAAAAAGTTCAATTATTAAAATTAGGTAAAGACAAGTAAGATTCATGTATTGTTTATGCTACATATTTTGATTAACTAATACAACATAATTTATCACGATATTTATTATACTCTACATAGTTCAATTAGATGCCTGTGGCGAAACAAACTTAAATTTTGCAGTTCCATATAACTTAACTACTGAGTTCATACACTAAGGCAACATTATACCCTCTGTTTCTGCCCTTTACTGTGATGAATCGTAGCTATTTTATGTTTGATTTTAATTTTCCTTCTTCACATTTAAAACAAGATAACAGTGATAATCTCCTGTGTAGTGTATTATGGGACAAAACTTTCAGGGTAATTTGCTATCTATATTGAATAAGTACTCATGTAGACAAAGGGTGATAGGAAATTCCCGGTTGGGGATCACAGCATGTCATAATGAGATAATATGATTTTTTCCCTAGTAAATTATCTCTTTAGAGATGTCTTATGTCTATGTGCTAATTTCTGTTATGGTTTGCGGGTGGTTGGATGGGAGCATCACCCTTGAATCATATACCTATGATGTTCGCATGGGTGTACGATCCGATAGTGATGTCGTTTCTTCTTCTCTTTACTCGCCTATCCTGCTTCTTTGGTTTGTGATTGTATTTTTGACAGGGGATATTTTTTTTCTGTAAATCTTCTGCCTGTTTGTTCTTGGTTATTTATAATTTAGCTTATGATATCTTTAGGTTATGATTTTGATTTACATTTGTACTATTTTTGTTAGATTGCTTGTTTTTTTGTTTCAGCGGTCTCTCATATAACCTCAATTGTGTTGGAAGAGACCTAAAGCAACAAACAAACAAAAAAAAATCTGTTATGGTTTTATTATATAATATAACTATGTTGTAATTGATTATACAAATACACTTTCATTTTCGGCAAAAATCCAATGAATCAATGACTTTTGTCTCAGACAAGCTACAGAGGTACATTTCTTCTATCGTCCACTGCTTTCCTCCTCTTTATCTAAATCCATTGCCTTTCTTTTTCTCGCGCTTAAATGTCCCAGTTATGCTGTCAGTGCTGTTAATCCTCTTAAAAACAAATAAAAAATGATTGATAACTAAACAAATCTTTTGACTTTTTTATTATTTTGCTTTCTACTGATACTGAATGACCTTAAGTATTGCAGGTTTTCATGTTGAAAGCGGTTAGACATGACGTCAGGGTTGAATAAAATCGAATCCTTGCTTGTTGAGAGTTAAGAACAGTTTGTCGGGCCTTTCTCCATAATCAACAGTGATAAGCTTTGCTAAACCCTGGTGGAAAATAACTTACTTTTCGATAGATAGTGTCTTTTACAAATGATAGCAAGAAACTGGATAGGCTTCAGTTCTGTGGACACGCCAGTGCAGAAAATAAACACATTTTGGTATATTAAACTGTCAATTCTGGATTTATTTCTTTTCTTTTAATTTGTCATTTTCAAGCATTATTAATCACATTCTATCCTACCTCCTTATGTATATTTTTATTATGAAAGTTAGAATTATATAAGTTGCATATTTTATTTATTAATAGCTAATTACTAGCCATTATACAACATTAGCCATTGTTTAATTCTTGATCATCAACCCTAAAATGGTCAGTATCAAATATACTTATAGATCATAATTCTATTAGTTTCTGTCTAAATGGTTGTGCAAAATACAGTATTTTGTTCATGTTAATTTTTTTTGTTAACCTCATTTAGGAAGTTTTATGCCTCCTATTCCTGTAGATCACTTTAATTTTATTGGGACATAGCACGAAACTCTGATATTTAGTCTTTTTATTTTAGACATTTGTTATTTCTTCTTTTAAATTAAGATTTTTACATTTAGATATACATTTAAAATGGTATCAAAGAATTCATTTTATGATCTGTGTTTATGATTTGGAAATTCCATATGATTTTTTTTTTACCTTGGTTGGTCGGGGAGTATTCACTTACTCTTATTGTGTCTTCGAATTCTTTTTTGTATCTGAATTTGTTGGGGTTTTTTTCAACGCTCATAGACCAAACTTGTAATTTCAAAAACAATTATTTTTTTCCTAGCAGGATTTGAATTTCTTCATAGTGTTAACATTACTGTCTTATGTTGCCATTATTGTTATCAGCAGGAAGATGTTTTAAAGTCAAAAGGTTAATTAATGATAAGTGTTTTATGAAATGTGTTAACGTTTCTTGTGTGCATTGTAAATATTCTGTGGTGTTATAATAATATATAGAACGCTTGGTTTGGATAAAGACCATCATAAATAAAGACATTTTACACAACACATCGGCATCTTTTTCTTTTCACATAGACGAGGATACCTAATGGTCATAGCACATGAACTATTTGAGTTCTGCTGGGTGGGGTCTTACTGGGTCTTTTATTCCCACTTGTTTTCTGTCTTTGTCTTGGACTGAGATTACACTTGGTTTTGACCTTGCTCTGGCTGGAGTCCTTGACTGGGGGAAAACAGTCAAATGTATAGTTATGATTTTGGGAGATTATTTTTTTTTACAACTTGGAAATCATCTCTCTGTTATGTGCTGTTAGTTATGTTTTCTGTTTTGGATATATTCTGTAAACATTTGAGTGTGTTCCTCTTATTGGTGGGATCTTGTGCTGATGTCTGGATGAGACTTTTCGGTGATCTCAAAGTACACAGATTATGTGCTTTCAGAATCTATATCTGTTTCCTATTTAAACAAATTCTCCCTGATCCTACTTTTTCTTGAGTATCTTTTTTTGTAATTCTAGACCTTTTTTTCACTATCCCATATTCTTCCTTTTTTACTGGCGCTGATGTGTCGAAAGCGCCGTAAAACCCTTAAAAACTAAATAAAAATATTTGAGTTCTGCACTTCTGTTATGAACTGTTTCAGGTCTGTTTACCTGTAAGACAATGACTCTGTGGGGGTTTGTTGGGGTTTTTTTTTTTTTCTCAAGCCTTTGACTCTCCTTTTGACTTGGACCACTTACGTCTATCCCTCCATATCTATGGGCGGGGTCTTCTTACCACCCCTGATGGGCGGAGAGGTCACTATTGCTGTGTCTTATATTCCGATGTACCAGCTTTACCTTTCCATGTTGCTCACTGTCTTTGTTCTTGATTGAGATTTATCGGATTTGTTCCTGGCCCTAGCGGGGACCCTGGGTGGGGTTCCCTACCTCCACAGTGGGCAGGGAGGTACTTACCGTGTCTTCTATCCCCGTATATCTGTTTTCCAACTTGCTTTCTGTCTTTGTCTTGGGGTGAGATTGCTCGGTTTTGTCCCAACCCTGGCCAGAGTCCTTGACTGGGAGGGAAACAGTCAAATGCATAGTTATTGTTTTGGGAGATGATATTTTTTTCCTTGTAAATCATCTCTCTGTTATGTGTTATTATATTTGTTATTTTTAATGTATAATGCAAGCATTTGAGTGTATTCCTCTTTGTTGGATTTTGTGCTTGTGTCTGGATGAGACTTATAGGTGATCTCAAACTAAGTGCATTGGTGGTATGCTCTTGGAATCTACATCTGATCCCTATTTGTTCCCAGTTCCCCTATGTCTTACTTTTTCTTGGGTGCTTTAATTGTAATTCTAGAACTTTTTACTATCCCATTTTTTTCCTTTTTACTGGCGCTGATATGACCTTAATGTGTTGCAAGCGCCGTAAAACCCTTAAAAACAAACAAAACAAACTAGCGGGGACCCTTAGCTGAGAGGGATCCAGTCAAATGTATAGTTCCTTTTTTTTGTGAGAGATAACAAACAAACACATATGTAAATTGCTTCCTGTATTTGTCTTAGACTAAGATTGTGATGATTAACTCTGTTTCTGGGTTGGATAATCAAAAAGGAACAGTCAAGTCTATATATTCCTTTTTAAAATAGATACTTTCTAGCAAGAGGGAAATATACAGTATATTTTTCTTTCTCAACATAATCAGCTACCTGCGTTCTTATCATTTTTTCATCTAATATTCACCGCCAGCCACATACCCATATCCTGGGTGGGGTTCCCTACCTCCACAGTGGGCAGGGAGGTACATACCGTGTCTTCTATCCCCTTATATCTGTTTTCCAATATGCTTTCTGTCTTTGTTTTGGTATCAGTTTGCTTGGTTTTGTCCCGACCCTGGCCGGAGTCCTTGGCTGGGAGGGAAACAGTCAAATGCATAGTTATTGTTTTGGGAGATGATATTGTTTTCCTTGTAAATCATCTCTGTTATGTATTATTATATTTGCTATTTTTAATGTATAATGAAATGTAAGCATTTGAGTGTATTCCTCTTTGTTGGATCTTGTTCTTGTGTCTGGGTGAGACTTATAGGTGATCTCAGACTAAGTAAATTGATGGTATGCTCTTGGAATATACATCTGATCCCTATTTGGTCCCAATTCCCCTTTGTCTTACTTTCTCTTGGGTGCTTTAATTGTAATTCTAGAACTTTCTACTATCCAATTTCTTCCTTTTTACTGGCGCTGATATAACCTAAATGTATTGCAAGCGCCGTAAAACCCTTTAAAAAAAAAACAGGCCCATATCACTCCTAAGCGGCTTTTCAGAAACTCAGAGTACGTAGTATGTATGTTAATGAAAGGGATGTGGACTAGTCCTAGACACATCCCTGCCTAGAGAGCAGTCCCGTTTCAGGGACGGGAGATGCACAACAGAACAAGATGATGAGGCAATTTTCAAATGGAAGCTATGGCTATGAATGGGGCCGTAATCATAGACCCATTGGTGACTTAGCATAGGTTTTGGTGTGATCGGCTAATACTGAAACTTTTCGAAGATCCCAAAGTGCATGCAGACTTTGGAGCTGTGCGCGTCTCTAACAAGGGGAAAGACATTTCCATGTGTCATTGGAGGCTTCACGAGCAAAGTCAGAAAATATAACTATATCATAGTTTCACTGGGGGGATGTCTCGGCACACATAATCTTCTTTAATGTTTACTTAAGCGACACGCCTAACAACCCCCCCCCCCCCCCCGGGGGTACTGTCAGCTACAACTGGGTAATTGCTTTGATGATGGTGATATTTTCAAATTGATCACTAAAATAATTTGAATTAATAGTAAACCTTTTACAACGTACTGGTTGCGAAAAATCTAAGAATATTACTTTGAAGGTGGGTTTTTTTCAGGTCTATGGATTGATTCAAGTCGTTATTTCTACCATGTATTAACACTCACACTTAAGTGCGTGATGTTAAGTGGCGTGCTAAAAATAACTCATTTAATAAATCCGAAGCCGTGAGAGAATTCTTTATAACATCAATATAAAACAATACTAATGCAATCATTTAAACAAAGTCAGATAACGAAAAATATGAGACGAAACATGGTGTTTATTTAGTAAATTAGATATATATATATTATTTCCATGTAGAAGAAAACATTTCTTATAATTTGTAGTTACTTTAAAAGAAAAAGGAGATATCAAAGACAAGAATATTGCACATGGTTATTATATAGAATAATTGAAAAGGTTCAATTCACATGAAATGTATGTGGCAGTATTGATCGGCTGAGAAGCTATACAAATGCAATATCAACCTATTTTGGTAAAGAAATAACATTATAAAATGATGACATGACAGATGAACACGTGATTTTACACTAACCGACCATTTTTACCAACAGAGCGATGGGTCCGTCTCGTGCTTCTAACGGTTTTCATTATCACTGCTCTCTAAATGAAAACAGTACGGTTTGGATCTCCCCTAGTGAGTGGCAGCCATCCACTATCACGTGCACACCTCTGTGACACTTATTCTTACTTACTGATCACTTAGCTGCTTGATTCCTTTAATATTGCAGTTTAAGAAAAATGAATTCTTGCTCTACTTAGTAGGCCATTAACAAAAATAAATATTTAAAACTTGAATTTGAAACTTGATACTATATTTTTGACCTATTCAGAGCAGCCATCCATAGAGACCGTATATCTTCTGAGAATACAGACATCTCATAAGTTGTACACGTGAACGGGAAAATAAATTTATTTGAAAGACGGAAATACGCATTTAACTATTCTCATTTTATCCTCATTGTATTTAGTTGGGAAGTATTTCACTTTAGTGTAATACATTTCTGATTAAAAATTTGAAGCAACCAGACCAGGTCTGTTGAACATAAAAGGTAATCGAATTGATGCCTATTTCAACTTGATGATCACATAATATGAATGGAAAATAATATTGTTTCCTAAAATATTTTTTTTTAAATGAGCAATTGTAGAATAAAATTGATTATTTAATTTAAGAACACATTTGGTACATTTTATGAAATTTGTAGGCATATAAAAACTTATAATAAAAATTAAGGAAAGTGTTAACAGTGTAATAGAATAAAACGCATGCAAAGTAAAACGTTACCGATGTGTATCAAATGTTTGTGATTTTTTTGTTTCATGATCAGACATGATATTGTCGGGAAGTCAAGAGAAAGTTTGTCAAGTAAAAGGCATTACAATGAATTGTTTGATAGTGCTATGAGACTGGCGACACAGCGATACCATGTGAAACGAGCAGCCAACAGCGATAATCAGGAATTTTGTGAATAATCGAGTCAAAATTTTAAATGACAAGGCTTGCGAGATTTAAATATTTTGCAGTTGAAGAAATTTATTATTCTCAACGAAAACATTATATAAACTTAAGTCAAGTTTTAAAATCTAAACTTTTAATGCAATTTTCTACACTAAGTTCATTCCGTTAAAGTCAAATCTATACCAGATTGGTGTGCTTGTTAACATTGAAATGAATATTGGGATATGATAAATTAAAGGCTACATACGCTGGAAAAAAACAGAACATGAATTAAAATTTTTGGCCAGATAACTGGTCCTTAGAATATCGATCGATTAGAATGTCAAAATGATCAAACCTGAAGGTCATTATAATCGACCGATATTTGAAAGGCGAGTTTTCTATCCAAAATTTTAAATACGTGTCTATTAACCAATTACCACCATTCTCTGGAAAAAAAATGTATTTAAAAATTTGGCTAGAAAAGCCGACATGCATTTTAAAATTTGGCTAAAAAACTCGTCCTTCAAATATCGATCGATTTAAATGACCCTCATCTTGTCAAAAACTCAAAACATGGGACCTCGCGAGCTCCCAAGTTTGAGAGTTTTGCCAAGATGAGAGTTATTTAAATCGATCGATAATTGAAGGACGAGTTTTTTAGCCAAATTTTAAAATGCATGTCGGCATTTAACTGGTTAAGAGTATAGCAACATAATATTTACTTTCGAATGCGGTTCTGATACGTTCTGGGTTGTGATCAATGGGAGGGGAAATGCATTCTTCTACCGAAATAAGGCAATAAAAAAATATTAAAAATTCATCCCAATCGCATGTTACAGTAAGATGATGTCACCCTGACCTATCGAGATGGAATATAGATGAGATAATCTACCCAGACATGCTATATCAATATGAACCCACCCAGATGATGGGTAACCAAATCTAGCTCAATGAAATATGTATGAAACGACCCATGTAGAGAAACTGGTTTACTGTGCAATGCTTTATTAAAAGTACTAAATCATATGTACTAACAAAAAGGTGAAAATGGAAAAAGAGTTCCAAATAAAAAATTACAAATTGTATATTTGTTTTCTTCTGAGGCCTTTCTATTTTAACCTTTTTGTTAATATGCCAGTCTAAAAATAGCCCCTTATAGACCATTATGATTATAAACATATTTTTCTCCATATTTTTATTAGCTCTAACTATCATCATCAGACTATTATTGTAAACTTTTCAATTTAATATTTTTAACCAAACGAAAACAAAAATGAAAAGGAAAAAATAATGTATGTTATAATTTTCAATGTCGTGATACCACACAATTCAGTTGAACAAGTTTTGGGAAAAATGTGTTCTATGTTCATTTCGCGCGTGTAAACTACAACTGCGATATAAATGAACACAATGGACCATGTCTGGTCAAGGATTACCACTTGCATAAATAGAACAAACAGTGCAGTCATGAAAAGAATGACGTACCTCAATAGTTGTATGATTGGTCAAAGATTTAAATGTACAATAATGACAAAATTATTAAGATGATCTTATCCAGTTTCAATCATATGATTGCTACAAACACCCATAACAAATACACACATCACAATTGTACAATTGTCTGCATATATATATATATATATATATATATATATATATATATATATATATATATATAATAGACGTTTGAAATAAAGATTGAATCGTTAATTATGATGAATGCGCGGTAAATAATAATCATAAATAAAATGAATGGATCAGTCAACAAAAGACAAAATGTGAATGATGAATAAGTTTGTACACAGGTTTAATGTTTGATTTTGCTTTCAAAAAGTATTCAACTTATGTAGGTTTTAACAAATGTTATAATGAGAGTTATTGTCTTTATAAAAAAGAGTGATTACTTTCTATTCGTGAAGGAAATAAATTAGTATTATAAATTTATATGGGTAAGTATGATAGAAAATAATTTTGAAGTGATTTAAACATTATTTTGAAATAATATATGGGAAAGAACCTTTTTAAAGGGAAAAAAGACAACAACTGGTAAGACAGACTTCACATATCAACAGTCGGATGTCATATTTGTTTGTTTATGCATTGGACCCGCCAATGAGTTGTGTTGGAGAATCTGACCATGATTTAAACAGTTTAACTGCCGTACTCCAAAAAAGGTGTGTATTTAAAAATTGATCAGAAAACTCGTTCTTCAAATATCTCATCTTGGCAAAAAACAAAAAACAAAAAACAAAAAAAAAAAAAAAAAAAAACCCAGAAAAAACAAACTAACAAACCAAAAACCTCTCAAACCTGGGAACTCGCGAGATTCCAGGTTTAAGGGTTTTTGCCATTGAAATGAATCGATATTTGAAGGACGAGTTTTCTGACCAAATTTTTAAAGTCGCGTCTTTCTGAAGTACGGTAGTTAACTGGTTAATGGTTTTCATCATCCTATTATACAATCATGATTCAAGCGTCCCATTCAATGACATTTTGTCAGTGTTTTAGAAAACAGGCGAATTCATTGAGGAGTTCTCAACAAAAGATACAAGAAAAAAATATGCAGTTGAGTTAAAAAACTATCACTAGGTATATCACAAAAAAATATTGATATTTAAATAGAACTGTTGAATCTGCTGAAATGGGGTAAATAATATCAAGATCAGTTAGGTACTCAAATGTTCCCATGCCAATCTAATGACTTCTAGAATGGAACCTTTCACACGAATTGTACTTTGTAATGATAGTATGAAACTTGAAATAAATTATTTAAAAAAATCAATGATACAAAAGTTGTCACAATTGTCATAATACAAGTTATCACGATAATTATGGTAAGTCTTTTAGTGAAATCAATGAAAAGGTTAAAAGCACTGGACGTCTATTAGTAAAGATTCTATTTCTTTTTTTTTTCACCAGGTTTATCATCTGTCATGAAATGACTTAACGCATTTTTTAAATTTAAGTTTTAGCCTGAAAATATTTTTTTCATACATCCATGGGTTAAATTGACGCCTAACTAGTTCTTAGTCTCGGGTTTAAGACTTTAAGAAGTCAAGGGTCATCTTATTCTATCGTTACATGAATTAAAATGGATCTGGCCAAAACGAGAAAACGTTGGAATTGAAGATACTGAATACAAACTCCAAAATGGCTACAATATTTTCACTAAAAGAAACGTTTATACATCGTTTCTGCTAATTATGGACTTATGACTGTCAATCTCAAAATGTTAATCATTTAGAAGTTCAATATCACATAGATTCTCTCTCTCTCTCTCTCTCTATCTCTCTCTCTCTCTCTCTCTCTCTCTCTCTCTCTCTCTCTCTATCTATCTATCTATCTATCTATCTATCTATCTATCTATCTATCTATCTATCTATCTATCTATCTATCTATCTATCTCTCTCTCTCTATCTATCTATCTATCTATCTCTCTCTCTCTATCTATCTATCTATCTCTCTCTCTCTCTCTCTCTCTCTCTCTCTCTCTCTCCTCATCAGCAACCTCTCAAACGGAGGGTAGTGTCCAAGCGAGGTCACGGGTTCGCCTTCCTTTCATCACAGATTTTTGTTAATTGCTTTTTAATTTCTAATTTTGTTTTTGTTTTTTGTTGTTTGTATTTTCTTCTTCTTTTTTTTTCTTTTTTTTTTTGCTGGTAATTTTCTGCACGATTTATATCTTATCGTCAACAACATGACTTGATTGAGCTACTTTTCAATATTTGATTTAGACGTTTAGATTTAAAGTACCACACCAATTTTCCACTGAAAAGGTGATATTCTGGAAATTTTTAGAATGGATGTCGTACAGAATCCTTCGACCCCTATATATTTAAACTAATTAATAGGAGAACAAAGTGTAGTAAATATCTACCAACTGAATGCCACCAATATCCTAAAGGCTCCGTGAATTTGTGGAAATGCTTGATGGAAATCAGACATAACAAAAACGGAGTTATTCAAATGTGTATAGCACGAAACAGACAACTATACAAATCATTATAAATTGCGGGGTTATAAAAGAAAAGCTCTTTCGGAATGATTTGAAATGAGCCTATCTTAGCATTTGGTCGGAGAGGGGGTCAAAAAAAATTCCGACTCAAGCTGAACAAAATCCAATATTGTGCCTTCTTTCTAAATTGTCAAGTTTAGAAAACGTATATGAAATAAAATTCACATAAATGATTTATTGCAATGTCAATGGATAATAGCATCAAGTTAAGGTCACAGAAAAAAAACACAACACATACCCCCCCCCCCCCCCCCCCCCTTCAGAAAATCGATTCCGCTCATTCTCGCGTTGCCATAGTTACAGTTTCGTGCCTCGTCCTCACATCGACATTTGTCATCACATACACACATGTGTTTTTAAAACCTGACATCCCCGTCACCCACCATCACCTCCATCATCATCATTCTTGTCATGATACTCTTATCGATTCTGGATACGCCCATCCTATCACGTTTCCAGATTCCAGCAACTAGTTTATTAATTTATTCCTGTTGTTATCGATGGTGTTGTTGTCAATTCCACAGTGAATAAAATAAAACCAGCAAGTCATTGTTTTTGTCCTTTTTGATCACACCACAGCACATCACATACGAATAATCTGTTGCTTAGAGTTACGTGAAGATATCTAAAATAATTATAACCAATGAAAATTCTAAATATTATTTATCATCATTCTTGTAACCGAAAAGCATTTTAACCGTTTCCATATTTAAATTACAATGCTGTCCATACCAATTGGAGTTATCACAATTTAAACATTATAAGAAGCCACACGTAGGGTTGGGTTAGAAGTCTCCATGTCATCCATCCAGAATTTTCATCTTCAAAATCTCTGGTATCCGTAAGTGGCATTGGTAGCTTGTATTACATTTAAAGCATGACAATGTAG
>NC_088360.1:73498601-73501101 GCF_034508935.2 Berghia stephanieae | reverse complement strand
ATCGTATATTTTATTAAAACTTAGTCGAATAAACATTAAAGTTGTTTTATTTTTGACTCGAAAATTTTAAATAAAGTAAATTTTGGCCCTGAAATCATCCGCTGACCGTGAACCAAAGACCCATAGCCACCTAAAGTGCTTGGCCTATAACCCAGAGTAAACAGACCACAGATGATTGAAAAAATGCATCGCGTCGTCAGGTTTTGCGATGCAATTCCTGTATCATTGTGTCAAAAAATTGTGAGAAATATTCACTAACTGGGCCTGACCTATTTGTGTGTATGACATGTACTAAGAGTACTTCAGGTCTTTTCATACAGAAAATAAATAAATAGTAAAGGGAACGAAACGGGGTAAATGGCAGGAAATATTCTGATTGGTTATAGCAACCATTTTTGTAGCTGTACCATTTACATCGGCCCACTTTGTTGAAAAGATGTTTGAATTAGTTTTTCCTTGTAATAGATAGGAGAAGGAACAATTAACTTCATTATAATGTGTAATGATGTTGTGGAATGATTTAATCATTCATAATAATTATATTTCAGGACCGGGGCAACAGCTTGCAGTGTTTTTACCCAAATAACATCACAAGTTGAGTGAATGGTAGGCTACATCAAAAGACAACAAAGTCGAAATATTGATAGTGGAATTCTCAGCTTAAATTGGATGATTTAATAATGATAATAATAATAATAATAATAATAATAATAATAATAATAATAATAATAATAATAATAATAATAATAATAAATAATAAATAATAATAATAATAATAACAATAATAGTAATAATAATAATTATAATATTATCACCATTATTATTTATTATTATATTATTATTATTATTATTATTATTATTATTATTATTATTATTATTATTATTATTATTATTATAATAATATTATCATTAGTATTATTATTATTATTATCATCATCATCATCATCATCATCATCATCATCATCATCATCATCATCATCATCATCATCATCATCACTGGTATGATCAATTATGAAATTGTTACATCTAAAATCTCTTTATGCGGATAAAGCCGTGACAAACATCAACAACCACGTGAGTGACATTTCTGATCGGTCCAGTCAAAATTAATTTTGCGAGCGCTGGGTGGTGATCCAAAATTGGCTGGTTCATTTACTGTATCAGTCGTAAATAAAAGGGGGGAAAAACGCCTGGAGGCATAATACCCATGACTTTGTTAAAACCGCCAATTCGATATACGTGGTTTATGCAGTGTATTTTTATTCAAATCATGAAAAAAAATTAATTAAAAAAAAAAAACCGGGGATAGAGACATTTCGCTATGTTCGCCAATTAGTTAAATGATTGTTCGTTATAGAGGGCCTAGTGTGTTCTACATTATATTATGTGGTTGTGATATTGTTTTCCGTTTTTTTTCTTCAATATAATCGGTTTTATTCCACTCTTTTCGTAATCAATCCATCATGACATTGTTCACGTTGTCAAACGTCTTGAGTGTATTTTATTGTCAACGGAATCCAATTGTAATACTATAATATAGCCTTAAGCCATGGTAAGAGAGTTACAAAACTGCCGTACTTTGAAAAAGCACTTAAAATTTTTTTGGCCATAAATTATGTCGTCCTTCCTTCAAATATCGATAGAGTAAATTGACCCTCACCTTCTCCAAAACTCTCAAACCTGGGACTTTGAAGGTCCAGATTTGAGTGTTTTTGACAGGAAAAGATGTTTTCTGGCTAAAATGTTAAAAACGTCTTGTTTTGTAGTTTGTTTGTTGTTTTTGTTTTTATTTCTGTTTTTGTTTCTTCTCATCAAAGTACGACAGAATACGCGTATTATCCTTGGAGAAATATTGGCTGAATGATTTTAATAACCCGACAGTATGTACCGCCATATGTGACATGTTGTAGAGGATTTATACCAGGTGATCAAAGTCTATTAACCAGTTAACTGCCGTACGCGTAAGCAAAGACGCATTTTTCAAAATTTGGCCAGAAAACTCATCCTTCAAATATCGATCGATTTAAATGACCCTCATCTTGGCAAGAACTCTCAAACCTGGGACCTCACGAGGTCTTTCTTTAGGTCCCAGGTTTGAGAGTTTTTGCCAAGACGAGGGTCTATCGATATTTGGACGAGTCTTCTGGCCGAATTTTTAAATACGTGTCTTTCAAGAGTACGGCAGTTAACTGGTTAATAAAGATCAAACTAAATCAAAGAAGAATTGAAGATAAAAATGTAAACTCTTTTTTTAAAATAGTATTTTACAATATCAACTTTTATTTTAACATCCTCACGAAAAATAGTCATTCAATGTGGTAATTTAATGACAAGGATAAAGATTTTGATTTTTGTGATTGAAAAGATTACTTATTGTTTATCCAGGAAGTATTTAATCAACACATTATCAGATTAAGCCATGGCAGGAGAAGTGGAAATATAGAATGGGGGGAGCGAGAGGGAGAGGAGAATGAGGTGGAGTGGAGAAAGAGAGGGATAA
>NC_088360.1:73493601-73496101 GCF_034508935.2 Berghia stephanieae | reverse complement strand
GCTCCTGTGACAGTAGTTTTGCACTCGTCCAATTACATCAAATATAATGGCTTAGGATTTAGAGTGGTCAGGTATTCTATCACTAAATTGGTATCGTCTTTTTGAAAATGGCAATGTGACTCTCCTATCATTACCTTCATGATTATCAAATAAGAGACCAATAATTAATTGTGCGGCTATGTGGTCTTGTCGTATGACACTCGCTTTCGGATCGGAAGGTCCTGAGTTCGAGTCTCGCGCTCAGCGCATAGTTGAGTCCTTGGAAAAGGCTCTTTACTCACATTCTCTCACAGTACTCAGGTGTAAAATGAGTACCTTGCCGTTAACAGCGTTGTTTCTGTCCGAAAAATTGTAAAATCGCCTAACAGGCGTCATGTCCCGTCCTACATGTTAAATGTTGCTGTTGACCAGGGACCCCTTGTAAAGCGCTTAGAGCACATTTAGTGGATATTGCGCAATATAAAAGCTCAATTTATAATTTATTTATAATTAGTTACACGAGTATACGTAAGTCTGTGAGTGGAAGACTTTTTAGAAATTTTGATGTTTCTGAATTTATCAGCTTCACAGTGGTTTGAAACCACAATGTTTCGATGAAAATTAAGAAACTTTCTTTGAAAGAAATCATCGAATGGACAGTTTCAGAAGCAGAAATTTTTAAAATTAAAACGGTTCTTCGAATCAAACCATAATATGTATGAATACCTTTTCTATCCGGTAAATCTGCTATTAGGAACATTGACAAAGCATGCATCTGCTTGAAAAAATATAATTCTACCCAAAATAATAATAACCCAATTATAGCAGTGGCAAACATCACCTATATCTACATTCGCTTTGATTAATTATATTATATTGATTAAATCTGAAAAAGGGAGACTGGATTTCTCATTCGTCATCATTTCTCTCTTCACAATGGAAATAACCAAAGGCGCACATAATTTATTTATATATTTAAAAAATGGGTTGGGGTTCAAAATTGTTCCGTGCAGCCCATGTCAAATTTTTGCCAACAAACCTATAGAGCCTACTTACAGACACATCTGAAATTATAAAACTATATTTTACAGATTGAAACACGAGTAGCTTATAAACTTTTTTTTTTTAATCAAGGTAATTCTACCACCCGTTTAATCAAATGATTATTTATTACCAGACCGATGTTGACCGTTGATGGTTCAAAAGATTTCGTCTCGATCTAGCCGTGTCAATTTTAACAATACAGCATTGTAATCATTAAAAGAGACGAGTGCCTGTTCGTAACAGCCTTTATTTCTCCACAAATATTGCGGGTTCTCCACAGAAGTAAAAAACAAGTACACGCTTAATTAACATACACAGGTAAACATCACCTCCCCCCCCCCCCCCCCCCCAACCGAATCCAACAAGTCAAAAGTCAAACACAAAATTACAAAAGTCCCTGGAATCTTTTGGTTGTAAAAGAAAGTGTATTTTAAGTATAATGCAATATAACTACATCAACGGTGGTAGAGGGTAACTTCTATCATTTTTGGATACATGTACGTTTTTCAACCTAGTTTACCTGCGTTACACACCAATTGCTCATTCGTGCTAGGCTGCCACAGATCTTAGTTTATTTCAAGTGAAATAAAGGCCATGGTATGAATATTCAAATCGTTATTTCTGTCGTAAAAAATATATATCATTAGTGTCATGTCTCGCCCTATTTATTCATGCTATTGGCTTGGGACCCCTTATAAAGCGCTTCAATAACATTTCGTGGACGCTCCAGTTATTAAAAAAAAAAATTAATCACAATGTAAAATGTATCTCATCAATTAAGTCCCCGATTGGATGATGAGGATGATGATAATGATGACGACGATGGTGAAGAGGAAGAGGAGGACGATTAGGAGGAGGAGGAAGAGGAGGAAAGGGATGGTGATGATGAGATTATAATGATGAAGACAAAGATTATTATGACGATCCTGATGATATGTAACAGCTTCTTCTTCTTCTTCTTCTTCTTCTTCTTCTTCTTCTTCTTCTTCTTCTTCTTCTTCTTCTTCTTCTTCTTCTTCTTCTTCTTCTTCTTCTTCTTCTACTACTACTACTTCTACTACTACTACTACTACTACTACTACTACTACTACTACTACTACTACTACTACTACTACTACTACTACTACTACTACTACTACTTTCCCTTCTTGTTCTTGTTCTTGTTCTTGTTCTTGTTCTTGTTCTTCTTCTTGTTCTTCTTCTTCTTGTTCTTCTTCTTCTTCTTCTTCTTCTTCTTCTTCTTTATGTCATTATTATTGTTGTTTTTATTATCATAATTATTATTATTATTATTATTATATATTATTATTATTATTATTATTATTATTATTATTATTATTATTATTATATTATTATTATTATTATTATTATATTATTATTATTATTATTATTATTATTATTATTATTATTATTATTATTATTATTATTATTATTATTATTATATTATATTTATTATTATTATTATATTATTATATAT
>NC_088360.1:73483601-73488601 GCF_034508935.2 Berghia stephanieae | reverse complement strand
CATAAGCACTGTTTTCATGTTTTATGGTAATGTTTGGACTTTTTCACTTCGAAAAGAGACCGTGGCATCAGAAACAATGCACGCCTGTCAACGCTTCTTATGCGTACATCATTAGGAAAAATATAAAAAATAAAAAAGAGTACTGTAACAGGAATATATTTGGCATAACAATTTTAATAAATGCAAATTAAGTCAACTCAAAATGGCGACGACACCAACCAGACAAACTTTAAAATTTACATTTCAGGCTGCTCTGCAAATTAGCGTGTGTAATTACCATTTGTGGCAATAATAATAATAATAATAATAATAATAATAATAATAATAATAATAATAATAATAATAATAATAATAATAATAATAATAATAATAATAATCTTTATTGTCCAAATTAAAGGCAATTCATGTGAGGTAAACAATGCTCAGTTTGGTTCATGGTATGAACATCAACACATTTACAAATACAGACACAGCCATACACGAACATACACGCTTGCACATTGTTTCTACACATGTATACAAAAGAAATGAGCGTACATACAAACACATATACATACATACATACATACATGCAGACATACATACAAACCAGCATATCATCGTATATGCATGCCTACATACATACATACATACATACATACATACATACATACATACATACATACATACATACATACATACATACATACATACATACATACATACATACATACATACATACATACATACATATATACAGGCACACAGACAGACAGATAGAACGATACGATATATTTGCTGGGACAGCAGATAACCATATTATAAATATAGTGTCTTATATTAAGAAGAATATGGCAATGATTGTGATGATGATGATGATGATGATGATGATGATGATGAAGATGATGATGACTACGATAATGATGATGATGATGATGATGATGATGATGATGATGATGATGATGATGATGATGATGATGATGATAACGACGGCGGCAATGTCGATGATGATGATTCACGACACTGCTTCTCGTTATTTTCATTGGTTGTCTCATTTTTCCACAATGCAGGCGTTTACTTGATAGTGTCAAGGACACTTCCCTGATTAGAATAAGTTAATTGCCCATAGGGAGGGAAAATCGCACCAATTTTATATATAATATATATATATATATATATATATATATATAATAATAATAATAATAATAATAATAATAATAATAATAATATAATACTTTATTGCATCCCAAAAAGGAAATTTTTTGTACAGACGTGTTATAATTTACACATAAGATAAAAATACAATGGAAATAGGATGTATATATATAAAAAGGAGCAGCTCTATAACCAGAGCTGCGCTTTATAATATGAATAATTTCAACACTGTAAAATAGTTAAAACTGTCACCATAAATTGAAAATTGAAAAGATTGCAAAACAAATAAATTAATAAATTAATATTTATATTTTAAAAAAGTAAAAATGAGAAATAATTATATAAAATGATTATTGCTTGTTGTTATAAAGCCTAATACTGGACGGCAGAAAAGATTTTCGGTGTCTCTCTGTTTTCGTTGAAATAGAGAAAGGGCGACCACTTCTTTCTGACATAATAATTGATGGTCTTAGTGGATGATACTGGTCATTTAATATTTTAGTTATTTTATTTATACAAAATTTCTCGTATAAAAGATCTACATCGTCAACATCATTTATATAGCGTTTAATGGATTTTTTAATATTTGAATTTATTTTGTTCCTTTCCACTGCTAAGCAATTGCCTCCCCAAGCTGTTATACAAAATGACAAAACACTTTCGATTACTGCTCTATAAAATAATGTGCAGAGGGTTTTATCTATTCTAAACTGAGAGAGTTTCGATAAAAAATATGTACGTCTGCACATCTTATGCCTAATTATTTTCAAGTGTTCATCCCACTTGAGCCTGTCATCAATCGTTACACCAAGGTATTTGTAGTGAGGAACTCGCTGGACGAATTGGTCCTTTAATTTTAACGGTTCTATCGGTTCCTTCACTCTCCTAAAGTCAATCACTAGCTCCTTTGTCTTGCTTATGTTAAGCTCTAGGTGGTGGGCATCACACCAAGACACAAATCTATCAATTTTTTGCCTATAAGCCACTTCGTTGCCATTTGTTATGAGGCCTTGAAGAGCGGTGTCATCTGCAAACTTTATTAAAGGTACACTCAGGTTTTGACTTCTACAGTCATTCGTGTATATTGTGAATAATACAGGGGACAATACACAACCTTGAGGAGCACCAGTATTTGTAGTTATACAGGAAGATTTGTTTTGCCCTAATTGAACATATTGTGCTCTCTCCGTAAGAAATTCGAGCACCCAAGCAATTATATACTTGTTTAAATTCAGACTAGTCAATTTTTGAACAACCAACTGAGGTTGCATTGTATTGAACGCTGAAGAAAAATCTGCAAAAAGCAATCTGCAATAGCTCCTAGCGTGATCTAGATGCCTGTAGATGTTGTTAGCTCAGTTAGTGGAGCACTCGCTTAACACGCAAAGAGACCGAGATCGATCCTGGGTGCAGTCCAGATATATTTCTGCCCACCCAATAGTGATTGGGTAGCTGGGTCTTATAGATACGACGGAAAGTACTTTGCGATAGACTAGCGCACTATTAAAAGGATAGAAAGCAATTTGCTATTATCCGTTTCACACAATAGAAACTGATAAACTCCGGCTCCATGGGCCCAATGGCTCTGAAGGACTACTTTTTTTAGTGTGCGTGAAGCTAGTGCTCGATGAACTGGGCTATCGGGATCGTTAACATTTGATACCATTATATATTAACTGATATCAAGTGGTAGGCTAGTTTTTGCTAGGTGATTTTAACACCGTATCAACCTGTCGCGGTGTGTCACGTAATGTGCTGGTTTTGTTTAGAAAGCAAATTAATATACAGCTCTTAATGATGAATAGTGAGTGCGTCGATTGCATTGTTAACCCTTAGCATACTGGAAATGATTATTATTAATGAACAGGTCTACTGTTGTTGGGTTAATGAGAAGCAGTGACATTTCGCTGATACCCATCTCGTGACTGTTTTCTCTATGGGTAAACTCGATACGCTAGATAACGCATTGCATATAATACGGGTTGTATGAAAAAAAATGTTGATATCGATTTAGGGGGTCTTTGTGTGGGTTGGGACAAAAGAAGCACGTGTTTTGTTGTCATTATTTAAGAATAGTGGTACTAAAATTAACATTTCGTCTCATGTTTGATTATTACTACCACAATCTAGTCCACTGTATATCTTAGTACCAATCGATAAATTATAGTGTCAACTATAGAGGGAACGAAGTTTACGTCACTCAGCTCTTTGCTATTATTTCTAGACAGCCTGTTAGTGATACGTTCTGAGTAAATTACATCAATCAGACTATAAACGTTAAAGGTTACATACCGGTTTTTTTATGTCGATATGTTTAATTTAGCAGGAGGGTGTTTAGAGTATTTTACCTACAAGCCTAGTGTCAATTATTTCTATTATAACAAGTAAAAAACTCAAAGTTTGTAGAAGGTACTAGTATAAAATAAACAGCCCTTTAAACAAAAAAAGCGTGCGTTGTTACTTGTTATCAGCATACACTCACGTAAAGGTGACACACAAGTGTGGCAATATGTGACCGGCTGTCTCAAAACGGCATGACGTAGGGGTGAACATGATGCTCAAAATAGAATTTTAAGCTTATCTAATAAAATCTGAGTTAACCAGTTAACTGCCGTACCCTGAAAGACACGTATTTAAAATCTTGGTCAGAAAACTCGTCCTTTAAATTATGGATTGATCTAAATCAGTGGTTCTCAAAGTGGGCGATATTGCCCCTCTGTGGGGGGGGGGGGGGGGATGAAAGGAATTTTTAATTTGGGGGCCGGTGAAGTCTCACAGGAAAAAACCCGTTCGACCACCGACCAGATTGCCTCTCTGCGAGTCATAGTGGAACAGTCTATAGAATGGAACTCTCCTCTTATTGTCAACTTTCTGGATTACGAGAAGGCTTTCGACAGTATTGACAGAGCAACATTGTGGAAAATTCTGGCACATTATGGACTCCCTGAAAAGATAGTAAACCTCATTAAGGAAATGTATGAAGGATCAAGTTTCAGGGTTGTACATGAAGATCAGCTTACTGACAGCTTTGAAATTAAGACTGGTGTCAAGCAGGGATGCTTGCTCTCTCCATTCTTGTTCATCCTTGCCATTGATTGGCTAATGAAGGAAACCTCCAAAGGGAGAAGAAATGGGATACAGTGGACCCCCTGGACACAGTTGGATGATCTGGATTTTGCAGATGATCTAGCTCTTTTGTCCCACACCCAGGACCAGATGCAAGCAAAAACCACAACTATAAACAACCTCTCAGAATCAATTGGTCTAAGAATTCACCCTGCAAAGTCAAAGGTCTTGAGGATAGGTACGCGCCAAAGGGAGCAGATCAAAGTAAAAGATCAGGAACTCGAAGATATAGACACTTTCTGTTATCTCGGAAGTATAATTGACAAGGATGGAGGCACGGAAGCAGAGGTGAAAGCATGAATAGGAAAGGCACAGGCTGCATTCACATCTTTGAACAGAGTTTGGAGAACTAAAGATATCTCCCTTCGACTAAAGCTAAGACTTTTCAACTCAAACGTGAAGTCTGTCCTACTGTATGGATGTGAAACTTGGAAGAACGCATCACAAGCATGTATAAGGAGGTACAAATTTTCGTAAACAGGTGCATTCGTAAGCTACTCAGAATAAAATGGATGGATAGAATAAACAATGAAAAAGTATGGAAAAGAACAAAACAGAAACCAGTGGGAGAGGAAGACGATGGAAGAAGACGATGGAGGTGGATTGGACACACGCTTAGAAAGAATGACTCAACTATAACAAAGAAAGTATTGGACTGGAACTCTCAGGGCAGAAGATCAAGGGGAAGGCCACGAGGAACATGGAGAAGAATTAAAGAAGCTGATATACAAAGAAGTGGT
>NC_088360.1:73473601-73478601 GCF_034508935.2 Berghia stephanieae | reverse complement strand
CTTAGGCTTTCGCCAATTAATCATACAATTTGATGACCACATACATGAAAGTGGAAAATAATGGCAAATGGGACCAAACAATAAACTGATACCATTAATAACCACCAAAAAAAAATACAACAATAGTAATACCACCAATACGTACAATAATAATAACAATGATAATAATAATAATAATAATAATAATAATAATAATAATAATAATAATAATAATAATAATAATAATAATAATAATAATAATTAATAATAATAATAATAATAATAATAATAATAATAATAATAATAATAATAATAATAATAATAATAATAATAATAATAATAATAATAATAATAATAATAATAATAATAATAATAATAATAATAATATTACCATCATCATTACTACTACCACCACCGCTACCACTATACCACCATCACCATCATTATTACGTTTCCAATTATTTTTTCTCCTTTTTTAAAATTTGATATCTATCAAAACAGACGAAAATTCCGGTGATTTTTTTAAAGGGTAGTTAAAATATCTACGATTTTATTAGCCCTGAAAACTACGATTTTTATTTTCCTATCTAAAGTAGGCAGGTCTGCTATGACAAGTATCAGTATCAGTTCCATAGTCAAAATAAGACAAACAAAAACAACGTTTATTTAATATTAGGCTTTCGCCAATACTTCATACAATATAATTAAGACAAAATAATGTTACCAATCTCTCCTCATGTATTCGTTTGACTATCGTCACAATAATTACCGTGTTATCTTTGCTCCTTACCCAACCAATCCCTTGCTTCCCGCCTCTTCATCGCGAACCATCTTATGTATGTATTAGCTTCAGGACGGGCAAGTACGGAATCTGCCCACCCTTCCGTATTTCCTCTATAACTTAGAATTCAACTATCTCCTTACTCAGAAGAGTATTTCTCGTATACTAATTCAATTGTTGAGAAAACCAAAATGGTGGTTGTATTTTATATATTTATTTAGTCGTGACTTTTGAATAAAAGTGTTTTGTTTTATTAGAGGGAATACAATAGAAAATTACATTGTTTTGCAAAAATATTTAGTCTGGCAATAAAAATACAGCGGTAATTACTTTAAGAATAATAAAAAAAAAAGAATTAACAAATTAATTTGTTAAAAAACAAAACAAAAAACAACAACAACAAAAAAACAACAACAACAACAACAAACAAATAAGAAAACAATTTAAATAAATGAGTTTTGAGAAACACTAAAGAAAACGGGGGGAAAAAAAAAGAAATAATTTAAATGGATAAACAAATATATTAAAACAACACAAACTAATACTAAATTGATATAATATTAGTAAATTAATAAATTTAATTCAATACTGGAACCTTCCCAGCACAAGTAAGGCAATAAATAAGAAAAAGTTCGTTTGCCAAAATCTCTATTTAGTGTACACTGGTTAATAAGGTGGGCTCATTTGAATTAGCCCGACCTAGTACTAGAGAGGCCAGACAGCAAAATCACCGTCAGGCGACGTGACGATGAGATGACGATGTGGGCGGAGTGGAGTGGAGTGGTTGGGGGGGGGGGGGGGGGGTGATAAAAAGAACAGGAGCGTATCCTGGTTTATGTATTACGGGATGCATGGTGATTCGCAATCTATCAAAAATACACACAAATTGATTTCAGTACAAAGTATCAATTTTAAGTAGTAACTTTTGAAATTATCTAATTTAGATTTGATTATTTCGGACCTGGTAATACAGCATATAACTTGAAAAAACAGGCTGGTATTTGCCCACCCTGCCCATTATTACCAGCCGTCCCTGTACCACCCGATATTTTCCGCGTAATGTATCCAAAGAAAAAAAAATTCAATTTCAAGCGTTTTATAAAATTGTAAATTTGGCATATATGTACTTCTTTTCGCTATAAATTTAATATGTGTTGCATTTCGTCAACACGTGTGCGTCGCTCCTTACAGCACGAAAGATACCAGATAATAATTATTTATTCATTCGTTGAATAGAGCCTCATAACACTATAAGTATAAGAAACCAAGTCCAACCAGCACAAACTCCAGGACCCAATTCTATCTAAGCGGACTAGATTTAATTATTTACTTGTCTAGTAAATGACTTGCTAGTCGTGAACCTAAGCGGAGCAAGTGATTTATAAAATCAGATTTTATGAACGTGTTCTAGTCTCTTGCCTAGAAGTTGGCGTTGTAAGGACGGTGACTAATTCGGCTATTTTGTGCTGGTCACATCACGTTCTCTAGTACATGATGGCAGGTAATATACCAGCCTTCATAATTTCAACGCAAAAGATTTCCAGAAAGGAAATTAGCACCACATCTGGTATAGAGATTTCGTTCCGTTTTATATTTGAACTTACTTTTGCCATGATGAATCAAATCAAGTGATTTTGACTGTCGACAGATCAGACCACATTGATGTTCATGGTCGACAGCCAATTCAATAATTAGGCCAATGAAAGTTTCATTGAAACTAAAAACAAATATGATCCAACCCCCCCCCCCCCCGCGCCAACAGACAAACAAACGAACAAACAAAACAGAAAGTGTGTTCTGATGAATCACATTATTTCAGTCAGTTAGAATGCCAGCAGAATAACTTTTGTCCCCACTATAATACTTTCTAATCGATTTTTTGGGTTGTTTTTTTATAGCGAGCCGTTCCACTTTGAGTCTCCGTTCACTCGCAACTCGCGATCGATAAATAGTACATTGATCATTGACAACAATATAATTGATACTGTTCGATAAATAATATATTGACCATTGACAAAAAGATAATTGGTATTGATCAATAAATAGTACATTGACCATTGACAAAAAGATTATTGATACTGATCGATAAACAGTATATTGACCATTGATAAAAATATTATTGTTACCGGTTGGTAGAAAGCACATCGTCCATGGACCTCACCATTTTATTATATTTATTTATTTATTAATTTATTAATTTATTTAATTAATTTAATCTTTTGGCCATCACCTAAATTTTTACTCAAACGAAATATCGATTAGGAGTCCTGATAGCTCAACTGGTAGAACAATCGCTTCATGCTCAAAGGGACCAGGATTGACCAAGGGTGAAGCCAGTCCACAACATCCATCAGTAATCAGAAGGGTCGGCTCGATCCAGATGCCCGCAGGGCTGTCCGAAGCTTTCCAGAAGCCGTCTGATGACGACTTTTTTTTGTCATCTTGGAAACATGGCTTAATCATTCATATGATGACCCAGTTCTGAAAGCAATTACACCCGAAGGCTTTTGTATTAAATCATTGCCACGCATTGGTAGGAAAGGAGGTGGAATTGCAATTATTTACAACTTGTCACTCTTTGATAAGATATCATTCCACCACGATGATTTTAGAAGTTTTGAGTACGCTGGATTTGCCATTCATGAAAATAATTTTAAAAAGTCGTTTCACTGTATCTACCGCCCACCACCAAGCCAATAAAACAAAATATCAACAATTGATTTTTTATCAGAGTTTGTAGAATTCAATCCATAAACAAAAATCATAATATTTTTATGGGTGATTTTAACACTGATTATTTCGGAAACAAAAATGAATCCAAAGTATTTCGAGAGATTATTGATACAAACAACTATATTCAACTCGTAAGCGGTCCAACAAACAACCATGGCCACACAATAGATCATGTCATTACAGACATTGATCATTCTCTCTCTTCACCTGTCTCAAATATTGATAAATTAATCTCTGACCATCATTTAATTATTGTGTTTTGCGTTTTATTTCCAATGAAGCACGAAGTAAAAAAGATGATAACATCTCGTAATATGAAGAATATAAACATGAACATTTTTAGACAAGACCTTGACCATCACGTTAAAAATAAACATGATGCATGTGGTCTCCATGAGTCAATTGTTGATACCGTGGACAAACACGCTCCCTTAAAAACTAGATCAGTAAGGGTGAGACGTCAAGCACCCTGGTATAATACAGAAAGAAACTTGACCGGATTAGCCAGGAGGCGGGCAGAAAGAAAATGGCTCAAGTCCAGAGATGCTGTTGATAAGAAACGGTACATCGCGGCTAGAAATGATGCGAAAGCCGTCAATTTCAGGGCCAAAAAGAAATTCTGTGAAGACAGCTTGAAAAACGTGGGACGTTCGAGACAATTCATTGTCTTGACTAAGGAACTGCTGGGACAGCAGACGCAATCAGCTCTCCCATCTTTAATCGGTCGTGCAGATCTACCAACTTGCTTTTAAAGAAAAAAACAGATACCATCAGGAAAGAACTCTCATCTGAATCGATCCAAACAACATTTGACAAGTTTCATGGTGATTCATTAACACATTTTTCAAAGTTTACTGAAGCTGACTTACATGATTGCATTATGTCGTCTCCAACTAAAAGTTGTGATGTAGACCCCGTAAATACTGCCATTCTAAAAAGGTGCATTGATGTAATTTTAACACCATTTACATGTATTGTTAATAATTCGTTGCAGTCAGGTGCTGTACCAGACATTTACAAAGTTGCTCATGTCAAACCCCTTTTGAAAAAAAACCTGATCTAGATAAAGAGAACTTAAAAAACTATCGCCCTGTCTCTAATCTTCCTTTTCTCTCTATAATCTTAGAAAAGCTTGTTTTGAAACAATTACTCGTCTTAAAAATAATTGTCTTGAAGAAAAATTTCAGTCTGCTTATAGGCAACATCATTCGACGGAAACCGCACTTGTTTGGGTTGTTAATGATCTCCTCTCTGTTATAGACAATGGTTCATGTTCTTTGCTGAATTTGCTTGACCTATCGTCTGCTTTTGATACTATTGATCCCAGTCTGAGACGTCTTCAGATTGTCCAAAACAGCGCTGCCAGGCTAGTATTCATTAAGCGTAGGTGCGACTCTGCCGGACCTCTGCTTCATGACCTACATTGGCTGACTGTTGAGATAAGGATTAAATTCAATGCTTGTGTTTTAGTGTATCGTTGTCTTGAAGGTACTGCCCCTTCCTACCT
>NC_088360.1:73453601-73463601 GCF_034508935.2 Berghia stephanieae | reverse complement strand
TTGTTTGAAATTAGAAATATCACACCACAAATAAAAATGAAACTTATCTTAAATAGTAATATTTATTAGATTTGCTCAAAGCTCATTCCACTGTTCTCCTCAATATTTGTTTTCGAAATAGTCTATAGGCTTACAAACCTTACAATGATATCTAATGCAAATAAGTCAAATAATATGAAATCTTCACCATAAGACTTATTGACACAAACCGAATTAGGTTTCTTTATTTTGTTTCAATGTCAGCTCCGATTAATTTATTTTCACCTTATATCTTTATATCTTGAATAAGATATGTTCAACAAATGCTTGGTTGTTTGTCAGCTATCGAGCTTGTCAAGGTGTCAATCAATGACAGTGGGACCAACCTTTACTATTTGGAGGAAGCTGCCAAGAGCGCACTAAAAGTAGGTGAATTTTCACTTGCTGAAATGAGATATCCAATGATGGTAAGCTCAAGATATGACGCAGTCAAAGATTCTCTTGGGGCAGACAAATTTGGAGGTGAGAAAATAAATGTTTGAACATTATATTAGCCAGCATTACAAGGGCCGAGAATCATTCCCTACCACAACTACTACATCGACAACCACATCGTTATCCCTAAGACCACCACTACTACACCAACCACCACATCATAATCCCCAACACCTCTACTACTACAACCACCACCACCACATCATCATCCCCACCACCCCTACTACTACAACCACCACCACCACATCTTCATCACTAACACCCCTACTACTACAACCATCACCATGCTCCTTAATCTCTTAATTTAACTATTATGAAGATATAGTTCTATATCTACTGAAATTTGTTGCACCATAAAACTGTCTGTCTTCTAGCTTCCTTGACATAATCGCTGGATTGCGCTTCTAAATAATGATGAAACTCCTGAAATAAGAGAAGGTCGACGTTAAGGACGCCAACCAGTAGCTGTGACAAGGGCAAATTTTCCCATACTCAGGCTCTTGACGTTGAGGGCAAAATTTACGTCTGGTTGACTAGTCATAAGGCGCTTGAACCAGTTGATATTTTATCAAGTCGCTGGCTTATTTCTTGGATGCTGTATTATTTGGCAGTATACCTGCCCCCTAGAGGCTATCTGAGAGAACACATTGACCCAAGTGTGCACATAAGCCGATACGATCAAATGAGCAACACACTTAATAGAAGGGGCATGGCAATGGCCTTCGTTACATTGCCCAACAGGATGTGGCCTACACTCCCGCCGTCCTGATTCGCCTTGAGCAGCTCAACTCGTCTGGTACTGCTGTGACTGTATATTATTGCAATGTGGGAGGGAAAGGTATTCAAAATAATTATATTAATCATGATGAGTATGCTGCTGTTGTTGCTGTTGCTCATAAAGATAATAATAATGATGATGATGACGAAGACGATATGGAGAGGTACTTTCATTAATCATAATTTCTGAAAACGATATATTTTTAAAACACATCCTATTAAGTCTTTCAGATCCCAAAAGCCCATGGACCCGAAACGTATCCCTGTTTCTTTCTTGTAAGAGAATGACAGTTTACCTTTTACCCTTTGGATAGGACGGTCTCTCTCATAAAGTGTATTCCAGAGCTTCCCATAATAGACCCAACTACTGGGTAAGACAAAGGGATAAGAATCAAACCAGGAAGGGGAACACCTCCCTTTGCTTATAATTACGATAATTAATATTCTGAAATAGCGGTTATAATATACCAAAAAGTGTCAAATTAACAATGGATGTTGTTTTTATAACTTTGAAAAATTGTATCTATGCTTTGTCTGACACCTTTTATACACACTTGTTCAGATCTTTAGCTCTTAAACGATACGATATGATATAAAGTGAGCATTCTACCGTTTGACCTATCGGGCCCTCTTTGTATTTACTTCTCAGTGGTACGTTACCAACAATCTTACTTGGATGATATGGTTGATCGCAAAGTCAAAATGACCGCCCCAACTATTGATTGCCTCCTCAAAAATGTACCCGACCTGAGGGAGAATCTGGGTATGATTTAGTCTTTGAATTGTTAACAAACTTTCAATACTTGTTCATATCCACACAGATGGATTACAACCTAGGTGTACATATTTGAAGGTCTGATAACCAAACTCCATTATGGGCTTGATTTAACATTCTTGTAATGGATAATATTTGCATTGGTTTGGCAGTATTTCCATTACAACAATGAGAACATAACAATTTAGGTTATCAGACCTGCAAATAATAAACGTTAATTATAACCAGTCATTATGCATATTTCTTTTTGTTATTTGACATATTACGCTTCTTATTATTTAATAGAATCTGCAACACTTAATAAATGACAGAGGACTAAAATGTGTAAAAGTGATCGTTAACTCTTCTTAAGGAAAGTGCAAATGCAAATTATCTGCATCAAACAACATGAAAATTGAGTCAATACAATGTGGATATCTCATAATAGCTATATCACAATCCCTTTGAATATAATAGCAATTGTTAAATCTTTTTTGCCACACACACACACACACACACACACACACGCATACACACGTGTATATATATATATATATATATATATATATATATATATATATATATTATATGGTGTTTGATTGATAAAAAGTAGTAGTAGTAGTTGTTGTTGTTGTAGTAGTAGTAAGCTTGGCAGTCCGAATGACGCTTGCTGAGAATTGTGTGATTCAGTCATGGTCGATAAGTATAGCTGCTCTCTCCATCCATGTTGTTAATTGTTTCCATTGGTCACGGTCCTGGGCCAGATTGATAAAAAGAGGTAGGATTATAAAGTAAGATGTTTTGGGAACTAATTAATACATTTGAGCAAACAATATATAAAATGATTGGAAATTATCCAATGTTTTGTTCAGTTAAGCATTCCAGTCTATTTCAGTTACTGTTTTCATGAAAGGACTCAAACATTGAGGGTCACGATTTTTCACTCTAATTGCATTGAATTGCTTCAAAATACTATTGAAAATGTACCCCAAAAATTCGGTCTTGCATTCGAGTTTTTGTATTAAAAGGCAAATAATTTAGAGTATGATTCTGCACCTCAATTTAACAGCCCACATTATTAAAGGTATATTATTTTCTCATTTTGATTGTTTTATTGTTTGTTCTGTGACTTTAAAAATCATTTCAACCCATTGCGTTCAAACCTTCTCAAATTTGCTTTCAAAATGGCGTTTCAGAGAAATGCAGTACTTTCACTTACTGGACTGTTGAGAATTATTGAAATAAAACAGCAATATAAAATTAACACCAAACAAAATTTTGGAAGATGGGGGATCCTTTGATATGAGTTACATGATTCTGTGACAATATGCCGCTAAGCTATTAAGCTTTGTAATCCTACAGTAATTTTTTATCAAACATACCGTATATATAATACGACATGAATGATCTGTTGCAATATAGGCTAAGACTTGCACAACACTGAGTTACTTCTCGGTTGACTTCGTGATAATAGTATAATATAATCTGTACATTTTAATGATTGTCTGTACATTTGTCCTTCCTTTTAGAGCGAGGAATTGATGTGATTGAATTTGGATGTGGCAGTGCCTACCCTTTGTCCCAACTCGCCACAATGTTCCCAAAGAGTAATTTTACGGCCACAGACGTTAATCCAGCATTCTTAGAATGTGTAAAGAAGAGATGCTGTCATCTTTCAAATGTGAAATATGATGTAGTTGACCTGTATGCCATCCCAGAGATAGCTGATAAACAATATGATTTTGTTTATGCGCACGATGTTATACACGATCTTCCTAAACCTGTAGAGGCTTTGAAAGGAATAAGACGAGTTTTGAAGGAACCTAATGGTATCTGTGGTATTGTAGATTATGCAGGGACTGGCAGTCATCAAAAGGATGTAGGAGATATTTTCGCTGCTCACATTTATGCAATGGCTACTTTCTTGTGTATCCCTGAAAGTTTTCAAAATCCGGAGAGTGAAGCACAAGGGGCATCTATTGGCAAAGAAACGATGTTGGGCTACTTGCAGGCTGCAGGATTTATCACAGCATGTGTGCCAATTAGAGGAAAGTTGAGTCTGTACATTGCTAAACTCGTCTAGGGGGATATTTGCTTTCAATTATAAACAAAATGACAGAACAAATCCTACGTATTTAAACAGAATTCTTTGGTAAATCAATAATAATCAAATTATAATTAGTCCTTTATAACAGAGTTTTGCGATTAATGTTATTATTATTATTATTATTATTATTATTATTATTATTATTATTATTATTATTATTATTATTATTATTATTATTATTATTATTATTATTATTATTATTATTATTATTATTATTGTTATTATTATTATTATTATTATTATTATTATTATTATTATTATTATTATTATTATTATTATTATTATTATTATTATTATTATTATTATTGTTATTATTATTATTATTATTCACAGTGTTCCAAATTGCTTCTCAGCGATCTTTTAGTCTGAGTCACTGAACCGTGAAGTCAGTGATTTCACAGCAGGTAATCTTAATCCTGGTTGCATTCCATACTGATCCCTATCTTCCGTTTTTTTTTTGTTAATTCAAACATTTTTTCACCCTGATAATTGAATATAACAATATATTTTTTAGTTGAATATCATTTACCCTTCTTTGCTACACATCATTGTGAAATTCTCATCAAAATAAGTTTATTGGTTATGTTGTAACTTGGGTTATAAAAGTATGTACATAATAGAATTTTGAAAAGTGATTTCTCAAATATAATTAGTGATATCTCATTAACCAAACGAAAGATTTCCTTTGTTGATAATTTATAAGTTTTTAAATTTTATTGTCTTTTTGGTGTGAAAGTTCGGTTAGTGCGCGAAGCGTAGTTTATTTTTTATGATTTTTTTTTGGTTTCACCTATCAGGTAAAAAGGGAACATACACTTGAGATACACTTAAAAATCTCAATTCACTATTTTGTTTATGTGCTAAAGGTGCACTAACAGTTAAAGAAAAGGCTAAAAACAGGAAAAACATTTTTGTAAAGACTTCAAAAATGAAATCAAACTGTTCTTTGAAATTGATATTGGAACGGACCTTAAAAATAAACATTCAGAAGTTATATGCTATAAATGTGAAAAGAAAATGAGAGACATGAAAACATATAAGAGTCTACTAGCAGTTGTAGAATCTTACAAGACCTGTGAATTGCTCACTGATGTGCCTCAAGAGAAAAAAAGAATGGGAAACTAAGATCCCAATCACAGAAGAAAAAATAGCCTTAGTTGTTCATAAAGAGAAACTGTCAGAACGATGTGGGCCAGTCTGCAGTTCTCTTGATGATATATTAAAAACAAACAATCATACCTCAAGTTTATCATAGTCGTAGCTTCATAGGAAATCATTGCCATAGATATTACACACAAGACGTTTACAAAAAACTCACTGAAAATGTTGTTTCTAAAACATATATGTATACAAACAATAAATTAATCAGAGATAAAGCTGAAACTATAAACAAATGTTTTGATGAAATAAATGGAGCTTATTATGAAATACATTCACTAATTTCTCACACAAAACCAGTCACAGAGACAGTAATAGAAAGTGTTAATAGCAAGATAGAGAAATATATGACAATATACCGTAATTACTTTCCTCAAAATGTACTTCCAAAACACCACATATTGGAAACCCATTGCATACCTTTTATGAAGAAATATACTTTTGATCTAGGTCTTTTAGGAGAACAAGGAGGTGAATTGTTACATTCAACAATTTCAAAAATTAAAAAGAGAACACAATCAATGAGAACAGAATCATCTCAATTAAAAACAAAAATAAAAAGTAACCTCCTGCAGGTTTCTCTCTGATATCATGTCGCATGTGCCCCCCAAAAAAAGAAAGTTAGAGAGAAATGAAAATTTGATGAATCAAACAAAATAATACTTAAACATCTTAAAATATTTGACATATTACGTGGTTAAACTTCCTCTAAAAATAGAGCTGTTATTTGTATATTTTGAGTTATATGTTGCTTTCTCAACCCCCTCCCCTTTTTTCTCTTTTCTCTCTATCCCTTTCTCCCTCCAACTATCCTCCGTTCAATAGCTACATCCTCCACCACAAATCTTTTTGTTCTTTCTCATACCTAAACAGATCCATACACATACCAACACACACTAGCAACTCCCCATCTCTAACACAAACACACACACATACACAAATATAAACACACACATACATTGACACGCAAATTACTCAATACGCAAGTTACTTAATATCTAATTTATAAATGGGTTTGGACGTATTAATGGACTCTACTAGTTTTCACAATGACTTTTAAAATAAAATGAATTCAATTTTTTGTAAACACAGATAAAGTGCTGGGTATCTGCTTTTTAAAGAAAGTGAATATATAATATTAAAGTATGTTTGATGGCATTCTAACTATATTCTGTAATCTGGAGTTGTAATACAAGAGAGATTGCATATTGAATCCTCAAGGATGTCGAATGTTGAATGGGAGGGTTCAAATATCAGACGGAATAGTGAAATAACCAAATTTCCGGCACATGTGAAATTTTGTGAGTAATTAGAAATAGTATTTGACTTTTAATTAGTGAATTTTTTTTTCACTTTGGTCGTTTAAATTTTTAGATAATTAAGAGTTTATTATGCATGTTTGAGTGAATTAAAAAAAAATACTCTGAAAGTTAATGTTTAGTGTGAAAATTATATACATCTTATTATTATTAAAATTATATCAGAATAAAGATCATCTTCTCCTTTTTCTAAGTAATTACTTTGTATGTATAAATAACATTTTTAAAATAGTTAAAAACAGGTTTAAAAACCATAACAAAGGTTGATAATTTCAATAGCCACAAAAGGCTCTGACTGAATAGCAGAAATCGGTGAAGCGTGACAGTATGCATTGTGAGAGCAGGGGTAAAGCGGGCTGAACTAAAAGATCGCTTTTGGAACACTGTGTATTATTATTATTATATGATATGATCATGATCATCATCATCAACAACATCCCCATCATCGTCTTTATTAATCAATATTTTATTACTATTTATTGTTATTATTACTATTATTATTATTATTATTATTATTATTATTATTATTATTATTATTATTATTATTATTATTATTATTATTATTATTATTATTATTATTATTATTATTATTATTAATTATTCCCATGCGGATCAATGCATGAATTGTCAAGTACTGAGAACCTATACACGGATTAAGCGTTTTATTAGAGCTTGTTATTATTATTAATCTCATCATCTTTTAAACATACACTCACAAGTTCGGACTAAAGGCCAGAGGTATGGCCTATCTCAATTTATTAAATTAATATATAAGGTGTTGCTATTGGTTCTTGGTTGTATATTTTTACATGTTTGTGCATTTGCATAATATATATATATATATATATATATATATATATATATATATATATATATATATATATATATATATATATATATATATATATATATATATATATATATATATATACCTTGTCGCCATTGATTCTCAACTTTGTGTTTATACATTTTTATGCATGCCACGACTGTAAACGAATTTCCATTTGTTTTGGATGAATAAAGTATATTATTATTATTATTATTATTATTATTATTATTATTATTATTATTATTATTATTATTATTATTATTATTATTATTATTATTATTATTATTACTACTATTTTCAGGATTTCAGTCAGTTTATCTATTTGAAAATAAATTAAATTTCCTCTTATTAACCAGTCACTCCATGACCTGTTCGATGTGTCTTTTTGCGGCTTTTACACCCACAAAAAAAGACCAAAAAAATCTTTCTATCTAGATACCTCATAATGTGTGTAAAACAATAAAACAGATTTCACATTATTTCAATAATGTAAAAAAGTTCAGTATTGACTTTCTTATTGTTTTATTTGATGTTGTTCCCTTCGTCGTGATGTTAAAAATATTCAAATTTTAAATTCAAGAGGAGTGAAATACGAGTACTTTACATTAAAGGTGGTGAATAATCAAAAATGGTTTTTAATTCTTGTCACCTTTGGAGAGTAAAAATTACAAACGATTTTTAGATGATTTTTGTATTTTGAAAGATCCATACCCCCTGTTACGGCCTGAAACAGCAGTTTCATTTAATTATTACAAATAAAAACTCGAAATCTCTCATTTCCGGTGAATATTATTAAAGAGAAATTAATGTACAAGCATGGATTAGGTCATTCCTCTTATCCTTGTGTAAACAATAGAAATTTGCAATCTTTCCTCTCAAAACATATATTTAAAGTATTAGGCATGTTCTTTTAGCCATTAGACACATGAAGCCAGAATTTATTTAGATTTCTCTGCGTCAACTGGACTGTAGCTATTGTTATTCCATTTTACTTTCTGCCCAATCTAACGGACCCAGCTACCCAATCACTCCTGGTTGGACAAGGGGAAGGAGGTAGAAGAAAAAATCGACTGTATCTTAAATCAGCTCTTTTGCTTCTGAAGCGAGTGCTTTATAAATAGTCATCGTGACCACCCCCCCCCCCCCCCCCCCCCATTTCGTCGTATTTGTAAAACCTGGTAGATATTTGATTGAATGTATTTATCACTGGATCGTCTTTTGTGTAGTGGACATCATAGACTTTACATTCTGTTGGGACGGATATGTGTGATTCTGGTGGGCACTTCCGGATGGAAGCATAAAAATGAACCCTAGGGTTGAGAGGAATATATACTTTACTGATCCGGAATGGAAATTATCATAATGTTACACAGCTTTCATCTTTAAATTAGCATAGATTTATACACTATCATGAACTAACACTGTCATGAACTAAAATATTTCTAACTCATAATCTCTTTTTTAGTATGCTGCTTTTAAAACAATATAAATAGGGAACCAACTTTAATAGTCATTTATTTCAAAAGCCTATGGGACAATATTCGTATCTCATCTTTATAAACGAAGCATTGTGACCACATTGAGCTTAGTAGTTCTGTGTGTTGACATCATGAGCCACAACTGAAAATATTCCAACTTAGGACAGATTGAATTTGCATTCTAGATCCAGAGGAAGACGAGAAGCAAAAGCGATATAATCTTTGCTTCGTATCCGAAAGGTACCGAGTTCGATCACCAACCACCGCGCTGTGTGGCCTTGACCAAGTCACCTCGCCTTAGCTTAATTTGCGACTGACGCCTGGGTTATTCCAGTTTTCCCTTGGAATAGACCCTAGAGACAAATTTCCCCTGCGGGATGAATAAAGGGAATTTTATTTATCATTTTATTTATTTACTTGACTGCATGGGTGAAATGAACTTGAAATGTCAACCCCCTGTTTTAATATGATCAACCCATGAAAGAGGAGGGTGGGAGAATCAAGGTCGCCTAGGCAAGCTGACGAGATTAATGATTAAAAATAATAAAAACACATTTCCATGCGGAAGTGCGAAAAGCCCTCGTGTAAGAAGTCCTTCAAGGAATATAGATAATCCATTAACCTGTTGATAGCCTACTCTGGAAAAGCGCGTAGTAAAAAATTGGCCAGAAAACTCGAAGAGAAATTTATGAGTTTTTGCCAAAAAATGACAGTCACTTAAATTGATCTATATTTGAAGGACGAGTTTTCTGGCAAATTTTTAAATACGTGTTTTTCCGGAGCACGGCAGTTATCTGGTTAAATTGTTTGATGTTAATGGGAATTATCCATGTTGTCCATTGAGCAAATTTGGGTTGTCAATCGTACCCAAAGATGTAAAACCCAAAGTTCCTGAAATGGGTTTCTAACTTTAATCCGGGACACAGAGCGGTGCCTTGACCACTCGGTCACCTCTTCATTCCTGATGAAATATAGTCGTCATCATAATGCTTTGAGTCATAATTATCCAAATGGAGGAATGGATCTTAATCTGTTACGTCTATATCCTATATAGGATAGATTCTATGAACGATTCCTCTTTTCCATCCTTCCATTTTGGTAACT
>NC_088360.1:73446101-73448601 GCF_034508935.2 Berghia stephanieae | reverse complement strand
TGCTACTACTACTAATACTACTACTACTACTACTACTACTACTACTACTACTACTACTACTACTACTACTAGTAGTAGTAGTAGTAGTAGTAGTAGTACTAGTAGTAGTAGTAGTAGTGTACTACTACTACTACAACTGCTACTACTGGAACTACTCCGGCTTCTTTTACTACTACTACTACTGCTACTATTATTACTACTACTACTACTACTACTACTACTACTACTACTACTACTGCTACTGCTACTACTACTACTACTACTACTACTACTACTACTACTGCTAATACTACTACTACTACTACTACTACTACTACTACTACTACTACTACTACTTCTACTACTAGTGGTAGTAGTAGTAGTACTAGTAGCACTACTAATACTACTACTTCTACTACTACTTCTACTACTACTACTACTACTACTACTACTACTCTACTGCTACCACTACTACTACTACACTACCACTACTACTACTACTACTACTACTACTACTACTACTACTACTACTACTACTACTACTACTACTACTACTACTACTACTACTATACTACAACTAATACTACTACTTCTACTAGTTCCACTACTACTACTACTACTACTACTACTACTACTACTACTACTACTACTACTACTACTACTACTACTACTACTTCTTCTACTACTACTATTAATACTACTACTACTACTATCAAAATATATTTACTCTACAGCAATGGAGGCTCGCCAATCAATAAATCTTCTATTTTATGAATCCTCTACCATTCCTCTTTCAGTTGATACGCAACACTTGTGGATTGACTGTGCATGTAAAACAAGTGACAGGATAAAAAAAATTAACATTGTTTTTGTTCATTACTGTAAATCGCGCTGGGCACGTTCAGAGGATACTGCGCTAAATAAAAGCTCAATGTTTAAACTTATAACTTAACTAACATTACATCAGATTGGAACTGTATGCAACGGTAATGTGGTATTGATGCTGGCAGCATTTAATCATCCAAGATTATATTACCTCTGTTTTTGAATAGCAAGAAAGTGGCAACAAAAATTTAATACCAATAAATGCAATATGTTGCATATTGGAAAGGAAAAAATCCATATCACATATACAAGACAGCAAAATAGATGAAAACATATGTTGCCCATTCTGTTTGAATTGGATTGATTACCATTAAGTGACGGTTGAATATATAATAATTCCTTTAAAAGCCTAATAAATGGTTTAACACCTAGTTATTATAATGTCTATTCTCCATCTAGAATGCTATGGTCTTTATCGTCCCACACTAACCTCCAAGTAAATAATAAATCAAATTACTTATTTGGGATGGAAGTTCGTTTTCAACATTGCGTTCTCAGAAATGGAACGACTTCCCAAAGCTATTCGTGGAGCGTCAATTGTGCAAGTAGTTGTTTTTAAATAAAAACTAAAACATTACAATTTTACAAAAACATATTCGGTATCTTTCAATGTTCATGTTCATTTGGTTATCGATTATTTCTGCTATTAGGTAAACAATAAGAGTATGGTTGATGGTGCGTGCTTGTGTGTGTTTGTTTGTATGTATGTATGTATGTATGTATGTATGTATGTATGTATGTATGTATGTATGTATGTATGTATGTATGTATGTATGTATGTATGTATGTATGTGCGTGTGTGTGTGTGTAAGTGTGTATGTGTAAGTGTGTATGTGTGTGTATGCTCTATACAATTATTATTATTATTATTATTATTATTATTATTATTATTATTATTTTATTATTATTAACTATTATTATTATTATCATTATTGTTATTAATATTATTATTATTATTATTATTATTATTACTATTATTATTATTATTATTATTATTATTATTATTATTATTAGTGCTCTTTTAATTACCATTATTATCTTTCTGTTATGATCAATTAATAATAATATTTTAAAAAGCATTCCACTCACTTGCATGCATCTGATTTCTTGCCAGTAAGAAAAGTGGTCATCATCTTTGATAAGCATGATCCAACGACGGAACGAATACACCTATCGGACATTACAAAATCTGAAAATCAATTGATAGTTATTATAAACAGACGTCGTCATCAGAAACATACAAAGGTGAACTTTTTGTAACACATTATCCCTCTACAAAATCTTGTCTTGATGCTGACAAAGAAGAACCAGAAGGATGTTACACTCACCATGGTTATAGATCACATATTCAAACAACGCCCCCCCCCCCCCCTTCCCTACCCCACGGGCCGACTTACATCAAGTTGAAGTCTGTACATAGTAAAATGCATTTTATCTACCCAGGATGTGTTGGATGGGGCAAGCTGAATATGTGTCTGTAGAGAACTGATTTTAGGCTTCTGAAATGCTATATAATTCTTCTTCTTCTTCCTACATATCTACAAACCACCAGGGTTGTATTGTTGCAGACTTTGATGTGCCTGTTGTTTAGAAGCGACTCTGTCTCTGAACAATTTAGGGTTTTTAGAGCTAATTA
>NC_088360.1:73418601-73438601 GCF_034508935.2 Berghia stephanieae | reverse complement strand
AGCTATCTTCAAAGGTAATGATGGTCGTTCCAGATTCTGAACATGCTCACGATTATTTTCAATCTAGCAAACTAAGAACGGATTTTGTGAAAAAAATGAAAAATACAATTGAACGTGTGACCGTGTCAAAAACTTTGTGAGAAATGAGAAATATGGGTAAACTGCTTTGGCTAGCAACTGATTGAACCGCTTTATCATCATCATCATCATCATCATCATCATCATCATCATCATCATCATCACCATCATCATCATCATCATCATCATCATCATCATCATCATCATAACCATCGTGGAGTGCCGAGAATCGATTCTCAGCCCTTTCATAACTGCTCTTCTTCCTGATATGTTATCTCCTATTGATTTTCATTTTTGTGCTGATGACATTTGGCTGTATACAAGACTTAATAATCAATATCTAATGGAAACTTATATAGCCAAGATAAAAGATGTGATGAAATTAAACAAACTTAAATTTAATGATGATATTATAGAAATAATAGTATTTGGTAATGAATATCTACTTTCAAAAATATTTACAGATGAGATACCAGTGGGCGATAAACAAGTTTCTGTGTTAGATATCTCGTTGTGTATTTGGATGAAGGCTATCCATGAAAGATCATGTCAAATAGATTTGTAAAAATCGTCGTTCTTAGCTTAGAGACACTGAGAGAATCCTGTATTATATTGATGACGATATTAGAAAGATGTTTAGAAATTTGTTACCATTAGATTGTTGTAATTCCCTTCTTTGTGAGTGTCAATGCAAACTATTTGATCAGTTTTATTCATTAGAAATAAAGCCTCTAGAGCTCTCTCTAAAAGAGAGATCACATACTGTGGAATGGGGTAACTCCAAATGCCCCCCCCCCCCCCACCAACATCCCCTCCGATTAAATATCTTATGTGATTTAGTCTTTAAAGACTAAAACAATCTAACACCAAACAATTCTACCAGTCAATACAAGATCTAAGTGGAAAACGCCCAGCCGTGGCAAGAAAATGCGTTAAAGACGCAAACGGTAATATACTTATCGACAACAACGAAATTTTGGAACGTTGGGCAGTATACATAAAAAATCTATACGCGGATGACAAAAGAGGGACAAACTTGGATAAAGAAATCTTTACTGTGAACACGGGTCCCCAGATTATGCGAGAAGAAGTAGAAGCTGCTTGCAAAGAGATGAAAAAGGGGAAAGCGGTAGGCCAAGATAGCTTCTCAATAGAATTGATTGACGCCCTCGACGATCTGGGAATAGACATTCTGACAAAAGCCTTTAATGTCTTATATGAAAAGGGTGAATTGCCTAATGTCTTAAGACAATCGGTATTCATTACGATACCCAAAAAACAAGGTACTATTGACTGTGACCAACACAGAACAATCAGCATAAGGAGCCAGGCCACAAAAATTATGTTAAGAATACTTATGAAAAGAATGAGGAGCAAGATCTCTCCAGAGATAAGTGACGAGCAGTTTGGTTTTGTTAAAGAACAGGGTACGGTAAATGCAATCTTTACATTGAAAACATTAATGCAACGGTCAATCGAAAAACAAAAATCACTTTATCTATGCTTCATTGATTATTCCAAAGCTTTTGATTCAGTACAGCACGATACGCTATTCAAAATCAGAAAAGATCGGTATAGACAGTAAAGACCTTCGACCTGTGAAAAACTTATATTGGAATCAAACAGCTTGTGTCAAACTGAATAATGAAACATCGGGTTTCTTTAACATCGAGAAGGGAGTAAGACAAAGTTGCGTCTTATCACCGGACCTTTTTAATATATATAGTGAAATAATATTCAAAGAAATTGAAGATATGAAAGGCGTCGTCGTTGGAGGGCAGAATATGAATAGCAAAAGATACGCAGACGATGGTACTCTGATGGTCTAATCTCCTGAACATCGCAGAAAATTTTCGATATAGTGGTTTGCAAAAGTGAAGAGATGGGCCTGAAACTAAATATTAAGAAAACCGAATGCATGGTGGTCTCAAAGAATGACAACAACGCGATCTTCCACTTGTCAAACAAAGGAGAGACCATCAAACAAGTAAAGAAATTTAAATATTTAGGAACTATCATCACCCATGACGCACGTGACATAGAGGATATAAAACAAAGAATAGCAATAGAAAAAAACGTGTTCCATAAAATGCGACCAGTTGTGTCAAACAACAACCTAAAGTTGAAGACCAGAATGAAAGTAGTAGAAACATATGTTATAAGTACCCTTTTATACGGTTGTGAAACGTGGACGCTTGACAAAGAATGTACGAGGAGGTTAGAGGCATTTGAGATGTGGGTGTATGGAAGAATGTTGAGGATATCATGGACAGACAGGTGTACGAACGAGGAAGTGTTGGAGAAGGTGAGAAAGAGAAGAATACTGATCGATAACATCAGAAAGAGGCAGTTACGCTTTCTGGGACATGTGTGGAGAAGAGACGGAATAGAAAAGTTGGTAACATCTGGGATGATCGAAGGAAAGAGAGCTAAAGGAAGACAAAGAATGACTTATTTAAATAACCTAAGAATGGCCAAATGTGACTTAAAAAGCAACACAGATTTCATGCGCACCGCAGAGGATCGTGATTCGTGGAGACAGTTGACCGGCAACGTGCTCAAGAGTACAACCCACGATGGATGATATGATTTATCTCCACATTGCAATAGCCAAGTGGGGCAAGGAGTGAAATTTATCAAATTGTGTACAATTTTCTATATTCGTTTATTAACTTTCATTATGGGGGGTGTAGAGGGGGGTGGAGTGAAGAGGGGGGGGGGGGCACATTTGGAGGATTTAGGATTGTCTTAAGCCATCCTAACTGGCCTTTGTCATCCAATTCCACAGTAACACCAGTCCTTCGGGAATTGAATTGGCTTCCTGTGAAATATAGGAAGAGATTCAAACTATTATGCTATAATTACATTCTCTAAATGGATTGACACCTGATTATGTGCAAAAACTAATTGAAAAATATTCATCCATAAGTAACTTAAAATCTTCTCAGTCCAAATTCGTAGAGCTTACTACAATCCCGAAATCAACTTTTGGTGAAAGGATTTTTCCTGTATTGCTCTATGCCGATGGAATGCACTCACAGCTCAGACAAGTCACGTGTCCTTTTACAGGCTAATGTTTTTTGAAGCATGTGTAGCCAATAAATTGTTTCTATACGCAAGCTCTTTGTGTCGTCATGAATTTGTTTGTTGTTTTGGTTAGTTTCTATCATAAAATAGCCGCAGTGCACGATGACTTCAGATTTTAGAAGCTATATAGATTCATAATATCATTATTATTTTTTTTTTAAATTATTATTACTATTATTATTATTATTATTATTATATTATTATTATTATTATTAATTATTATTATTATTATTATTATTATTATTATTATTATTATTATTATATTATTATTATTATATTATTATTATTATTATTATTATTATTATTATTATTTATTATTATTATTATTATTATATTATTATTATTATATTATTATTATTATATTTATTCAACATCATCATCATCATCATCATCATCATCATCATCATCATCATTTATCATTATTATTATTATTATTATTATTAGTAGTAGTAGTATTATTATTATTTATTATTATTATTATTATTATTATTATTATTATTATCATTATTATTATTATCATCATCATCATTATTATTATTATTATTATTATTATTATTATTATCATTATTATTATTATCATTAATATTATTATTATTATTATTATTATTATTATTATTATTATTATTATATTTTATTATTTTTATTATTACTTTTATTATCATCATCATCATCATCATCATCATCATCATCATCATCATCATCATCATCATCATCATCATCATCATTATCAACATTTCTTTTCTCTTTTCTTATTTTGGAACATTGAGCTCTAACAGGGTTTATTCTGATCTAACTCTCCTTGACGTGGTTTTCTCTACATCTCCACATTTATAGAACTTGGTTCTGGGTTGTCTTGTTTCTTTGTTGACCTTAAATGTAAAATGATAAAAATGTCACAGACATAACACGCTACATACCGTAATATTCTCGACATTCCTTTCGGTAATGGTCAAAAGCGCCTATCGTGGAGCCAATCCAATGAGCAGTGCACGAATTGTTGTAAGGGAGAAGACACTTCTCTGCCCGGTCAATTTCGCTGCTGAGGATAAATCAGGGTGTCAATAAAAGTGGGGAGGACGTAATTTTGTATCTGCAAGTCATCTTTAAAAGTATATAATACCTAATTCAAAATGATTAAGATCGATCAATGTACAATGGAAATGTTCCAACTAAATTGATGAAATACAGAATCGCGTGTTTCAACGCTCAATTTAAATTAACCGAATGATGAAAATTGAACTTTAAATCTATGATATAAAATTTGATCAACATTTGATGGGCTATATAAAATATATTTGAAGTTTGTAAAACATCTCTTTATCTAAATATAAAAGCAATTTAGTTAAAGCTTCTTATCCCGCCAGGTTTGGGACCTTGAAAAAACCTGGGGTAAAGCGAGTAGACATTATAAGGAGTGGGATATTTCTTGTTAAGGACTGATTTTTTAAATATGTTACTTAGTAGCATTATAATGCCTGTTTAAAGCTTGAAATAGTTTTAGTTAAAATATAAGACGTAAGATAAAATTAAACAGATTCTTTAATCCCAATGATAATTGAGACAAGAATCAATCCTGTGTAATTGGGGCACCATGCAGTAACTTTTGACATTTTGTTGTCGGGATCAAAAGGTTATTTATTGTTCTTATCCAAAATTAGCTTGTCAATTCATTGATGAATGACTGACGGCCGTATGAGGTCAATCTGAGCTGTTTTATACATGAAGGAATTATGCCATATTCGAACTTCTCGCGATAAGATGTTGGTTGTGTGAACCATTTTCAATCAAGATCATTGTCAGCACCTGTTTCATTCCGACTTAATGCTTGATTGAATTCATTTTAGCACAAACATTTTTATATTATACTGAAAGACATAAACTGTACCAACCTCATGGAAGTGTTGCTGAATATAAAATACTAGACGGGTTATTTCTAGATTTCCTGGATGTAAGCTTTGATTCATGCAATTTTACAATCAACAAAAAGTCTAGAAGAATTTTGTCTTGAGTTCAAACGATACAACAGTTATCCACATTTTACTCATATTCTTTGAGGTATTTCAAACATTTGTGCGTTGGAGTTCAATCTTTGAATGTGTTCAGGGCCCGTGAAAGAGGGAGAGGCCGTGAAATGTTTTGAAATGAAATTATCAATAAATGTGGTTGTGCCGTTTGGCCATACTAAGCTTGTGCCAATTACTTTTCTTATACACCAATCTCATTCAGGATATCCTCAGTTTTCTTTTATCTGTCCACAGAATACGAAACAATTAAATTTGTGTCGTCAGCATGTCTTGTGTTGTTTATAATTTGTTTATTTACTCTTCTCCACGCTGTCTATTATTTTCCTCATTATCTGCTGTGTAACTCGAGAATAGATCAGGTGACAGCACACAGCCTTACCCGATCCCTCTTTTATTAGCTAGAATTTGCTAATATTGCTGCTTATTCTCATTGCTGCTCTTTGTTATCAAAATATTTTTGAATTATCTTTAAATGTCTTACATCTAATAATATCCATCATCTTTGCGTGCTGTACCCTATCGAAAGCTTTTGTGTACTCAATGAAGCATTCACTACACTGGAGTTAAAAAGAGGTCTATACTCTTGTTGTTTTGTTTTTCTTGGCTTTTTATCATCATCATCATCATCATCATCATCATCATCATCATCATCATCATCATCATCATCATCATCATAATCATCATCATCATCATCATCATCATCATCATCATCACTATCATCATCATCATATTATTATTATTATTAATAATAATAATGATGATAATAATAATAATAATAATAATAATAATAATAATAATAATAATAATAATAATAATAATAATAATAATAATAATCACCATCATCAGCATCATCATTATCATCATCATCATCATCATCATCATCATCATCATCATCATCATCATCATCATCATCATCATCATCATCATCATCATATCAAAGATCATACTAAAATAATTATACAATCTGATATTATGTTTAAAAGCATTCCACTCACTTGCATATCGCTGCACGATTGGATGACATCTGTAAAATATACAACTCGTCTGTGCACAATCCAACGACGGAACGAATACAGTTATCGGACTTTACCCAATCTGGTGTCATAGAAAGGCGGACATTTTGTAACATATTTATAAATCCCAGCTTTCGTATTATCAGATGTCTTGATGACGTTTGATATAGGCAAAGAAGAACACTCCGCTTAACATCTATAATTAGGGAAATCCATAGTAATCTTCTATTATTATAGAAAGACGTATTGGATAGTTCAAGCTGAATATACATCTGTAGAGAGGAGTTGTCTTGTCATAAAAAGCTGACGATAATATGACAATTGAATATTTTAGACAATTGCGTTTGTGTTTATAAATGTCCAACGGCTATTAATTTGAAAGAAACATAATATATATACTCTTCTTCTGAACTCTGTATTTTTCACTTAACGAAAATATCTGCCGTGGACAAGCGCTTACCTACGTCTTTAGAGATGTATTCATAACAATCGGACTTAACGTACGCGCATCACCTGTCAGAAGAATCCATTAGATATACTGATTCGAATATTAAATTATAATGTGATGCAATAATCGTCAATTTGTCCCAATTTTTCGACTCTTTGAGAGGCTATCCCTCCCATTTCGTAATGCCAGTCATTAAAAAAAATTACTTTTCGTATTTACTTACAATATCTTAAACATCTTAAACGAAATGTGTCGTTATAATGATGCAACCGAACATTCATGAAGATTTTAAGAAATGAGAGGACAAGATCTCATTTTTTCACATGCTCCAGTCATCATTTTAACGAGGCTAATTGCAAATAATAAAACAAGAAGCTTCATGCTCAAATATAGATATTATGGATGCTCGTGCTTTGTTGATTTATACATTTTGAAACTCCAAAAATGAATACTATTTTACAGGTAGGTTCTATTGTGTTATTTGAAAATTTATCTCGTCTGAATAACATACGCACCCACAAAAGAAGGAGACCCTGCATAAATTAAGGGTCCATTGAGGATAATCAAATTTAGATTAAAATTTAAAATTATCTCGTTTGAAGTTAATATTTTCCCGACCCGAAGACGTTTTACATAGCGAGTCAGCTCCATCACCGAAAGGATTAATTTATTTCCTCACAATTATGATGATATATTTTTGCTAAAATATGCCTGATATGCCTGTTACATAGTGACATATATTTACATTTGAGCCCGATCACCTCTAAAGCATAATTTTATAATCTACTTATCCAAACGAAAAAAAAGATTAATATCTCCCTTTATTTCACCAGTTTAACTGCCGTACTCTGGAAAGATTTTCTTTCGAAGCTTCCCCGAATAATGTAGACATTTTGCCAATTGTAGCCGCCTGGAATTTGTGTAGCCGCCTAATTCTCGTAATACCCAGCACGCGGCGTGATGGCTTGAGTTCCCTCTGATTCAGACTAAAATAAGTACCCCGGTCCATTACCGGACAACATCCCAGTTGTTTAGCACAATAGGATATAATCCTGGCAGGATCTTGGTCAGAACCTAAAACGACACGACGTTAGTGGTGGAGAAAAGGATTGACCCGTGTGGTCAACTGAGGAGGAATCCAGCAGAATGTTCGGGCCTACCCGGAGAGGAGATGGGCGCCACCGAGTCGTTCAAGCCATTTGCAAAGACATAGGAAGCAGACAACGGAATGCCATACAGTTTGGTTGAGGCCCGGGTCAAGAACAACCGCGAAAGCCACTGATTCACTCCAGGGCAGATGTGATAAATTGGCTACTAGATAACAGACTCGTAAAACTCCTTAAGCACAATACGGTCATAGTCTCAGTCAAATCGTATGACTTGTGTTAGATAATTGCCAAAGATCATTGGAGCGCATTAAAAATATTGACGCAAATCAAGTAATTTACAATGTATGAATATAAAATGGGTTCCATTTCTATTGAATTGATTATTTTAAAACGCATTGATCATGTATAATTGCGGAAATGCTCTGTTCAACTGTGTATATTCATAATCAATTTAATTTTCCTCCAGAACTGCTCATTTTAATGGATCCCACCATTATTATGAATTAAAAGAGGCTGAGGACCCTACCTCCAGGGCACTTGTCTTGTTCATCTGTCAGTCTCTTGATGGCAGCTTTAATCTCTTGCTTGTCAGCTTCTGTGGTGAAATCGACACTTTGAAGACAGGCTATTTTGTCACCGTATTTGCTGGGAATTGACAATGGAAATCATAATATAAGTATTATAATTGTCGAGTTTCATAGCACATGCCGTAAGCTCCATCTCGTAAATAACACACTATCAATAAATGATGATGATGATGATGATGATGATGATGATGATGATGATGATGATGATGATGATGATGATGATGATGATGATGATGATGAAAAGACCAAGAAGGCCGACAATCACGTCAGCTGTTCTGTATCTTCCGTGTGTGTCTCATTTTTCTAATTTGAAGAAAGTGAAAGCATAAATATGTCTTGAACTTCTAACCACTATCCCGTTGCTGTGTTTTCTGTTTATCCAGACAATATCGGAAAAAAAGTTGGTTAGTTTTCACAAAACTTCTCTTAGCTTTTTTATTTGTTGCACTGGAGTGTTAACCTCATAAACGGCTATCGACAGGTTGGCGTCTGATCTGTTTGTTTTAGAAAAGAAGTGGTATCTGCCGAGTTCTTTTTCAAAACTTGAGCTTTTATATTACGCTATAGCCACTAAATGCGCTCAACGCGCTTTACAAAGGACCCCTAGTCAACAGCACCATTTAACATGTAGGACAAGACATGACACCTGTTAGGCGATATCACATTCTATTTCTGACAGAGACAACGCTGTTAACCACCAGGTCCTCATTTTTCACCTGAATACGGGAGAGAATAGTGAGTAAAGAGCCTTTTGCAAGGATTGAACTATGCGCCGCTCAGCGCAGGACTCGAACTCCGGACTTTCCGATCCGAAGGCTTATGTAATACAACAAGAACACACAGTCTCACATAGTTATGCATCTTGCCAGTTAACTGGCTCTCCCCATTGGAATATTTCTTTATTTGAAGCAAGGGAGGGGGAACGGAGTATTAAAATGTATTTTCTTATTTTTGATGGCGGGGAGAGGTGGAGTGATTAGCAAATCTATTTTGATGTTTCTAGCGGAAAGGAGAATTCGAGTAATAAAGATTTTAGGGGTTTAAGAATGGGGTTGGGGGTAGGAGAGGAGGCGAAGATCCTGGGGTTGTCGCCGTGAAATCTAAAACCTAGTTTATCGCTGAATCTGTTTAGAAATTATTCTATAAATTGACTATCCTTTATCTTTTTGTTTTGACAGCATTTAAACAATTAAAAAAAAATAGAGCTTATACAAATTGAAATTTAGCAAAATAAAACTTTTGACTGACGAAACATGGATAAAACTTCTTTTGGAAAGGATCACTTCTTTCAAAAAATTCATAATGTCCGACACCGGTACCCTTATCGTAGTTGTTTGGTTAGTGTCGATGCTATGCGCTTAGGTAAAATGTTCACAACATCCGCAAGTCAGATAAATCGTACCAACCCCAAAAACTATGTCTGAACTTGGATGTTTATAGACTGATATATACAATTTATTGAGAAATAGTTTTAAAACGAATGTCTGAAAATAATAACAAAGAGTTGAGTTTCGTCAATTTCGTTCCTTCTATACATTTTACAAACCACCATAGTAAGAATGTTGTAAATCTTGAATATTTGGCACCTCTTATCTTGAACTCCCTTCCAAGATATATATCAGAGACAGTAATGATGCAGAACTCTTTAAAACATCTTAAAACGTTTCTTTTTAATATGTAACACTGTAGAAGTATATCACTGTTTCATATTGCATGTTTGAGTTGTATGTTTGAGTGAAAGTAGCCGAGTTACTGTTAAGCGCTTGGTTCTTGTTGATATAAGGAGAAAGCGCTATATGAAAACCATATCGTTATTATTATTATTATTATTGTTTCAAATACTGAATGTATATCGTTTAAGTTTCACTTAAACGATCATTCCATGTTAACGAATGCCGTCAAAATGGATAAGCGGAAAATTCCCAATTTTCGACTGTATTGCATATAGACGCAACCTATCAAATAAAAGAAGTTGATAATAGGGTGAAAGATGCACCTGGCGACTTCTGTCTTTGGGGAAAACTATTTGACTTCTATTTGTCTTTACCTACTTGCCGCTTCTCCTACATAGAACGACAATTATCATCATCATCCTCTTCATCATCATCATCATCATCATCATCATCATCATCATCATCATCATCATCATTATCATCATCATCATCATCATCATCATCATCATCATCATCATCATCATCATCATCATCATCATCATCCTCGTCATCATCGTCATCATCTACGCAATCGCTGCCATCATCGCAATTACAACAATGATAAAAGTATTTAGGATGATATCTATTAGAATATATCAATTATTTATGAAAGTACTCAAACTCACCCACAGAAGGGATCCTTAGATAGACAGTATTGTTCGTGTTCTTGAGCCGTGTAAAGAGCTGTTCCTGTTGTATTAGATGAAATGAAATATTAATCCTATGCGTTTACTTTTAAAAACAATGCCAGCTGGGTAGATAGAACGAAATTGACGTCACTCCGCTCTTTGTTAGTGTTTTAGTCAGTCATTTTCTGATTAGTTCTTATTAACTGGATTTATAAGGCTAAAAACAGTCAAAGTTACACATAGTTTTGCGTTTTGGTTTGCGATATCCGGCTGGTGAAATGTTGTGAGTAAATAACCTAAACGCACAGCATCAATATTCCGTACAATACACAAAACTATGTGTAATCTTAAACGTCTATGATCTGATTAATACAATTTAGGGAGAACTAAATGGCTGGCTAAATACAATAACAAAAAGCTGAGTGACACCAATTTCGTTCTATTTCGAATCTATTCATACACTCAGAAAGTCATCAGTCAGTACAATGAGCGATTTGGCTTGGCGACTCGTCTTTTAACACGGCCAAGTAACAGTAAACGTAAACGTTTCACAAATAAATATTATGGCCACTGCTACAAAAATGGAATGGACATTAAAATGAGATTTCTAAGGTGGACTCTTACTTGAAATATTTATCAGGAAAAAGGATATTATCTTGATGTTTTAAAACTGTTAAACCTGTCAATTCTTTGAATTCTAAGGCTTGCGAGTATTTGGTTGTTTGCTTGCTTCTTTGTTTTTCTTTTCTTTTTTTTAATTCTTTATTTTCTTTGTTGTTTTTATTGCGGGGGTGGGTTTGTTTGTTATTCTTTTTTTTTTTTTTTTGGTTTTGGTTTTGTTCATTTTCTTTTGTCTTTTGGGTTTTTCGTTTTGTTTTGGCTCTCCTATTTTTTTGTGGTTTGTTATTTTTGTTTTGTTTTTATTTTTTTTTTTTTTTTGTTTGTTTGTTTGTTTGATTGGTTGTTTGACTGATGTTTTCATTTCCAAATAAAGGTCAATGTTTGAGTAAAATTTCTCTCATCAGAATAAGAAAATGTGATCTTTTTCTCATTACTCTAGTGCATCAAATAGGGTTGGATGGTAATAGTAATAGAAGGGGGGGGGGGGGGGGGTGCACTAGGAGAAACTTCAATAGAAAGGGGTCGGAATAGAAGGGTGGGGGTGCGCAATTTGACAAAAGAAGTAGTGGAGAGAGAGGCCGCATTTTGACCAATCCATAGGAGGAGGGATGCACATTTTGGGCATTTGTAATGTAGGCGAGACGAGATGGGTTGTTTAAAATGGCTTTCTTTCAATCAGATATTATCCTGTAAGTAAATTAACGGCGACAGCTTTTTAAGGACTTTTTCTTCTTTTTATTTCCTTGTTTTATTTGGCACACTTCGTGAGCTGAAAGTTATAGAAGGGGTGGGGGGGGGGGGTGCAAAAAAGCTTCGGGAGGCGGGGGGGGGGGGGGTGCGTATAAATTCTGAAAAAAAATAGATGCGGGGCCTGTCGATTTGATTCAATAGAGTATGTTCCTATAATGGTAGTGTGTTGAGTGTCTGCAAGTCAGAGATTGCAAATCAATGACATGATGTAGAGTTATTTTTTCCTATATCATGCATGATAATAAATACTACCATCAAAGTGAAACTATTCTCATCTCTTCAGATTATTTTCACCGCAATGTTTTGAGAGAATTTGTTATAGGGGTGGAAAAACATTATTGAGATTTTGTTGTCTCAAATTAAAACTTTGTTCGAGTTTATTTGACATGGATATTGATTTGCCTTCAGGTGGAAAACGTCGCCAGATTTATGTCGACGAATGACACGTATTTGAATTAGGTGAGTTTGGGCCTAAAACAATATGAAATAAACGGTCGTGTTAATGATTGTGTGTGTCTGATAAAAGTAAATAAAGCGATAAAAATGAGCATGGACGATGATGATGATGATAATGAGGAGGAGGAGGAGGAGGAAAAGGAGGAGGAGGAGGATGAGATGATGTTGGGATGTTATGATGCATTATATGTATGATATCTGATATCATATATCAATCATCATCATCTTCATCATCATCATCATCATTCATCATCACCCATCATCATCTATAATCAATTCATCATCATCATCATTATCATCATCATATATCATTATCTAATCATTATATATATTCATCATATATATTATATTATTATTATTATTATTAATTATTATTATTATTATTATTATTATATTATTATTAATTATTATTATTATTATTATTATTATTATTATTATTATTATTATTATTATTATTATTATTATTATTATTATATATTTTATTATTTATTATTATTATATATTATTATATAATTATTATTATATTATTATTATTATTATTATTATATATTATATATTATTATTATTATTATTATTATTATTATTATTATTTATTTATTATTATTATATATTTCATTATTATTTTTATTATTATTATTATTATTATTATTATTATTATTATTATTATTATTATTATTATTATTATTATATTATTATTATTTCAAGGATTCATAGTGTCAATAAAAGCAAATACAGTAAAGATGTGTCTTGAGATTCTTTTTAAAGGCAGGTAAAGACTTACACTCCCTCAGACCACGTGGTAGTTCATTCTAAATCTTGGGGCCGAAACAAGCAAACGATCTATCATCAAATTTTTTTCTTGATCTTTTTTCCAAAATTTTCGTTTGGTCATTACATGATCTTAAAGTATAATTTTCAAATTTTCACATGACCACGTGATCTGTGAGATATGCCGGTGATATACCAGTCAAACACTTATAAACAAGACACGCTGCTTTGTAATATGTGCGCTTTTCAATGGGCAACCAATAGCTAGGGGAATTAGGGTAAAATTGTGCAATTAGTGATGAAAGCACCAAAGTTGGTACAAAGTAACTTGAGACCACTATTAATCGATGTTGATATAGAACCACATTGAGAAATTCCTCTAACAGTGTAAAATAGGGAGATGAAAATCCGCCTATTGAGCTATATTAAAACAAAGGGACGTAATCCAGGAAATATTTGTTGACAATTCGGCGCTTTAATAATATATTATTTTTAGTCCATGTAAGCGGTTGATTATTTTGGCTTAAATAATTATCATTGTTAAAAATGTGACTTTATGTGATATAGGACCGTATGGGCCGGTAGTATAGCTTTATTATGAGGACTGGAAGGGTGGTGGTGGGAGAGGAGGAGATGGTGCTGGTGTTAGTTTTTATTGTATTGTGTTGGTCGTCATCGTGGTGAAGATGATGGAGGAAGTGATGTTGGTGATAATGATGATGATGATGAGGTAATTGTGGTGATAATAGTAGTGATGATGGTGATGATGATGATGATGTTGATGAGGTGGTGGTGGTTGTGATCTTGGTAGTGATGATGATGATGTTGATGATGATGACGAAGATGATGATCAGGATGATGTTGTGGTAGTGGTAGTGGTAGTGGTAGTGGTGATGATGATGATGATGATGATGATGATGATGATGATGATGATGGTGGTGGTGGGGATGAGGATGAGGTGGTGGTGATCGTGGTAGCGGTGATGATGAAGATGATGATGATGATGATGATGATGATGAGATGATGATATGATGATGATGATCATGATCATGATGACGATGATAATGATGAGTATGGTGATGATGAAGTGGTGGTGGTGATAGTGGTAATGATTATGGTGATGTTGGTAACTATTAATTCCGAAAATGAAAGACTTTCTTGGTGACGTATATTAACATTTTTAGATGATGAGGATCCAACAAAAATCATATTTATTAGACAAATGACTGTGGAACACATTTTTCTTGGGAGGCTTGAGAGAATTCAACAGCAGCCTTTTCTAGTTTATTCTGATCTCTTTGAATTATTTTAACGGCGCAAGATAAGCCAATACCTCGTTGTCAGCCTTTTTTCATGGCAGTGTGGTCAAGAACTATATGTTGTCTTATTGAAGGCTAAAAATGTTTCCTTTCCTGAGATTAGCTGTCGAGGCCTGGTTGTCTGTCTCTGAACCTGATTGGGTGAACATACGACTGGGTGCAACTTTCACTGCATTCTTTGCTATACATCTTGATGAATTCTGACAATTTATGGACTCTTTCTCTCTCTCTATCTCTCTCTCTCTCTCTCTCTCTCTCTCTCTCTCTCTCTCTCTCTCTCTCTTTGCTCTGTTCTATACTTGGATGTTTTATATTTAGCATGGCTCCAGAAAGGAGCGCTTTTGTGAAACACAACGAATAACAGCTTGCAACAACCTAACAAAAAACATGAATAAACAACTCCAAACAGATGCTATATTATTAGACTTTAGTAAATCATTTGATAAAGTCAATTACCATACTCTGGCTATTAAACTGCGGAGATATGGAATCATGAGTCACACACACGACTGGAAAATGGATTTTCTCACTAATCGTAAACAACTGAAAGAGCAATGTCAGACTCAGCTCCAGTACTATAGGTGTGCCCCTAGGTACCGTACTGGGTCCCCTCTTGTTCCTTATTTACATCAATGATTTGCCTGAAAGATTGCCACTAGGACTGAGACTATTTGCGGATGATAGCCTTTTGTACAGAGCATAAGAAAGACTCAGAAATTTTTCATCGGGACCTTGATTCCAAAAATTACCAATTAAAGAAAGATAATACACAATACACAACAACACACTAGAAGACGTCACCAAAGCAAAATATCTCGGAGTAACGATAAACAATCGCCTGACCTGGAAAGACCACATTGCAAACATATACAGGAAGACAAACTCCACCCTGGGATTCTTGAGAAGAAACCTCTTCGGCTACAAAGTATTCATAAAAGAGAAATGCGATAAAGTTTATGTTAGACCAACACTCGAGTAAAGCGGTAAGGTATGGGGTCCCGATCACACCTCCGAAATTAGGTAAATAGAATCAATCAAAAAAGTTGTAAAATTCGTTCAACAAAATGCTCAACCAAATTAAAGTCATATATGACACCCATTTGGAACCTTTGAAGGAAAGGAGAGAGAAGAATAAACTAAATGTATTTTACAAAGGTCAGAAAAACCAGGTCAGGTGTCATTACACGGCCTCCAACAGAACAAGACGAAACCTGGCAAATTTATGTTGCCACAATCTAGAGTTGACTACCCTCTTCACTCGTTTCTGCCCTCAACTATAAGACTTAGGAACAATTTGGATAACTCCCAGTAAAACAATTGAGTATGCTGCTGCTAAGCCTTCCACGAGGAAGTTTCAGCTTGAAGAGGAAGAGGAAGAAGAAGAAACAATTTCAGCAACAGCAAAACTAGAACTTTGTTTGTTTTAGTAATATTCAGCATTTTTTGATGTTCATAAAACGGACATGACAAATCTTCTGATAATGAACTCCCTGCGCAATCAAATCGGCATTTGAGAATATGGAGAGAATCTGGACATCGTTTATAATTTCTGCAGCCACGCGGATATTTTCGTTCATGTCTTTTGTCATTATTGAATGGAGGGAAGTTTCATCTTATTGTTGCGAAGCATACAATGGTCCTATTTCTTATGGTAACGTCATCTGAGGGAAAACGCATATTCTGTCTCCTTGGACAGTGGGATGATGAGAGATTGTCTAGATCGGGATAATTTAACACGTTTTCTTGTTATTTCTCATTTTTCACAGCGAGCCTTCTGATTTTTTGTGGCCGTATATCAAGAGCGACAGAATTTGTGCCATTTGGTATCATTTTGCTTCAGGACCTCCAGTGTATCCTCAGAACGGTCTTCAACAGACAAATCTAGCTTGTCACTATCATTTGCATAATCCATTAAAAGACTTAACACCATAAGAACGCTACGCTACAAAAGTCACGTACCATTGGCCACAATATTTCCGCTTTGACAGAGCTGGGCATTCTAATTTTTATTTTTTTAACCTCTTGACAATTTAATCATTTTGACCAATCCACCTCAATACTGCACTTTGCCATTATATAATTGTCAGTAGTTAGTACAAGATTTAGTACATTGTCAATGCCATGATTTAATGGGTTAAGTGACTTGATCACGGGATTGTTGGTGATGGGGTTGAGGCGGTTCATGACGGTCATGTTAAAGAAGATGACGACACGGACATTTTCAACCTGAAATTTGATTTGAACCATATTATTACGCAAACCACAATAATAACATAACTGTATTGAATTAGTGTGACACATAAAATTGATGCTTAAGCGATTTCTAGTTGCTCGGTATGCTGCTAATGATGATGACGATGACGATGACGATGATGATGCTGATGATGATGATGATGATGATGATGATCATGATCATCATCATCATCATCATCATCATCATCATCATCATCATCATCATCATCATCATCATCATCACCATTATTATTATTATTTATTATTATTATTATTATTATTATTATTATTATTATATTATTATTATTATCATTATTATTATTATTATTATTATTATTATCATTATTATTATCATTATTATTATTATTATTATTATTATTATTATTATTATTATATTATTACTATTATTATGAGGTGGGTAAAAGGCGACAGAGTTCAAGTAGACACCGTTTCGTGACCTCGCCGACCCGAAAGCAGACGACACAAGTAGCAACCACAGAATGCGATGCATTGTTTATAGATATCTTCACATGAGCGGGAGTCTATTAATATTTCTAATTTAATATGACATTAAGAAAATAAAAAATTATACTCTTTGAAAGTTATCGGAATATACAAAAGATATGAGAGGGAAAAAATCATTTGTTTTTTTGGGTTTTTTCGTATTCGTATTCGACCACCAAAACTTTGATTTCGATTTCACAACAATCTCATCTTCCGCGTTCCAATGCCGGTAAAATTTGAAAAAACCAAATTGATATGCTTTTGGATTAAAAACAAATACTTTTGAAAATTATGTTACTCTCTTGGTAAATGAATGAATTTGATAAGTTGTATGTTATGAATAAATTTTAGTTAATGATAAGTTATACTTCCAATTTCGATTTAAGCAACTGTGTACTCGGTACCGATGACGTAGTCTGTGACCTTTTGACACCAAAGCAAAATGTCGTTGTGAAGGCGGCAAGTTTCATCACCACTGTGAATTTTTACACGATTTAAATTGCTGATATCTCAGCTCTTGGAGTAATGAGAAAGTGGTTCTATATCACAATTTAAACCTTAGAGCACGAACTTTTTTTCATAAAAAAATCATGCTTTCATCACTAATTTGCACAATTCGGGGGTTTTGTGTCCCTAATTCCCCCAGCTACAATGGAGAGAGCCCAACAAGGGGGTTGCATGATCAAATTTTCGTTTGCCAAAAACGAATCTTGCTGCACTGTTTTGCAGTAGTTGTAATTGTTTTATAGAAGCCTGAGGCAAGTTGACAAGCAGAGAGTTACAATAATCTAGTTTCGAAAAAATGAGGGAGACAACCAATGTTTTACATGTTCCAATTGTAATATACTGACGGATCGAACTGATTTTCTTCAATTGAAAGTATAAAGATTTACAGAGAGCAGAAATGTGAGCTGACATTCTCATTTCTGAATCAAAATAGACACCCCAATTTTTCACAGTCTTTGAAACTCTGATCTTTTCACCCCCAATCAACACCTCAAGACCATCATTCACTTTCAACTGCGCTCTATTTCCCACAATCATTACTTCTGTTTTTGACTCATTCATTTTCAACTTGTTTGCATTCATCCACTCTTTTACATCCGTCACACATTCTTCCACACGTTTCACAATATTTTCGAGATTTTTAGTTTTATCAGTAGCATAAAGTTGCCTATCATCTGCATAGAGATGATAGCGCAGCTCATGACCAGTGATGACATTAGATAATGGAGAAGTATACAAAACAAAAAGAATCGGACCCAAAACAGAGCCTTGGGGAACACCAAAAGACAATGTATGTTGACGAGAAAGTTTATCTAAAATCATAACCTGTTGCTTTCTGTCATCTAAATAAGATTCAAACCACTGCAAGACAGTCCCAGATAAGCCAAAAGTTATATTAAGTCGTTTAATGAGAATGCCGTGGCCAATAGTGTCAAAAGCCGAAAGGTCTAACAATGTCAGAAGAGAAACAGAACCTTTATCTAAAACATCAAGCACATCACTCGCAACACAGCACAGAGCCGTTTCTGTGCTGTGGTAAGAACGATAAGCTGACTGAAATTTTTCCCATAGATTGTTTTCTTGGAGATGCTGTGAAAGGCGTCTGATTACAACTTTTTCAAGGATTTTAGAAAGAAATGGCAGATTTGAGACGGGACGGTAGTTTCTAATTTCATTTACACCGAGGTTTTGCTTTTTTATGAGAGGCTTTACAATTGCATGTTTATAGATATCTGGGACTTGTCCTGAGATAAGTGACTGATTTATAATATGACTTATACACGGTAACAACTCAGGAAGACATAATTTCATTAGTTGGTAAAGGATCTAAATCACATGACTTCGGGTGAGATGAACAAATTATTTTAGAAATCTCTTCATCAGTTGTTTCAGATAAGGATAAGAGTGATAGTGGTGACAATTCTAATGGTGGTGGGGGAGGTGGTGTGTGTGTGTGTGTGTTTGTGTGTGTGTGTGTGTGTGTGTGTGTGCTGTTGTTGCTACTATTGATGATGACGAAGACGACGACGACTACGATGACTACGACGACGACGACGACGACGATGATGATGATGATGATGATGATGATGATGATGATGATGATGATGATGATGATGATGATGATAACCACGACTAACTAGCGATGGTACTCACCAAAGCCGACGGCAAGGCAGAACATGAAACTGATAAGCAAAGAAGTCTTCATCCTGTTTGGTCAATGAAAAGCTTTGAGTGATTGCTCCTGAAAAGTTGCACAGTGAAAGTGAAGATCAGGACTGAATAATTGTTTTATAATCAGACTATCTTGGTTTTTAAACAATCTTAATTGTTTTGAATACTGTAGTCCATTCCAAGCACAGTGCGCACGGAATATTGCAAATTCCTCCAAAGTTACAAAATGTGGTTACGTGATTTTTTTGCATGCGGGCTTATATTTTAAGTGACGTTAAGAATTTTGAATACCGATAGTGATATACCAAACAGTTTTCTCACAATGCGGAATTCCTTTGATCTTTTCATCGTTTGCAATAAAATATGACTCAAGCTTTAAAAGGTTTACAGTAACGGTGTGTTGATTCTCTTTCCCGTGGGGAAAATATTCATAACAAAGTTGCATACAGTGGCGTAGCTTAGCAAATAATTTTGGGTTGTTTGAA
>NC_088360.1:73408601-73413601 GCF_034508935.2 Berghia stephanieae | reverse complement strand
CTATGTGGTCAGGTGGAATGTAACTCGCTTTCGGATCGGAAGGTCCTGGGCTCGGGTTCTGATCGGCGCATAGTTGAGTCCTTGGAAAAGGCTATTCACTCACATTCTCTCATTGTACTCAGGTATAAATTGAGTAGCAGCGCTGTCTCTGTCGGAAAAAACAATTGTAAAATCGCCTAGCATGCGTCATATCTCGTCCTACATGTAAACTGTTGCTGTTGGCTTGGGACCCCCTGTAAACCGCTTTGAATAATAAATTTAAAGGATATTGCAATAGATGAAAGCCAACGTTTTTATGATTAGTGTTATTGGGGGGAGAGGCTTGTTATTTTTTTGTGAGATTTTTTGTGTGTCTTTTTGTTTGTTTCTTTCTTTGTTCTTGTTTTTTTTTTTTTTTGACCAAACTGGCAAAACCCTCTTTTCTGACCGTCATAAGTTGCGCGTTACTGTCTGGAGACAACTATTAACGATACTAGTTTTATAACGAGTATGCCTACTACACAGCATTACACATTTGATGTCAAAGGATTAGTTTTATCTGATAATCTTTTTTTTTAAACTTTGACCCTATGCTAACACTATAGTGAAATACTTGTTTTATTTACTACGAGGGTTGTTTAATGACCAAGTTCTTATATTATACAATGCAGTGTAAGTTTTAAAATTAAATAAGTACATCGTGCAGACTCAATTTTCAAAGCACACAGTGTGTATAATCAAGATAATACATTTTTACCTGTTACTGATATTAAAAAAATGATGGTCTGAAAAAAGATGTGTGCAACAACAGTGCCAGACAAAATATAAGTAAAAAGCATCCCCAAAATTCAGCCTGCCTTGACATAGGAAGTCTGAGGTTCGATCCCTAGTATGGCAGCCTGATGTTTTTAGATATTTTTTTTTTCATTTAAATTCTCTCTCTTTTGTCCAGTACTGTTGCATACATACTTTTTCAGATCTTTATCTTACACCAGTGCCTGTTCCTTAACTTGTAACTTTCATAAATAAATACCGAGTTTTATTACTGTATACAGCAATCTTATATTGCTTTGTATTGCAAGGCTTTGTTTTGTAGTTACATCTATGGGACGAAAAAAGAAGAAGGATCCAAGCCGAACTATTTTCATTTTTCATTTTAAAAATCAAACTTTGATCTGCCTAATTTTTAAAATGTATTGTTCAGTTAAATGAATAAATCAAATAAAATTGCCTTTATCCATCCCCGAGGGGAAATTTGTCTTTAGGGCCTATTGCAAGTGAAAACAATAATAACCCATTTATGCAAGCATTAGAAAGTGAAGGCAACCTAGTTATTTATAAACAAGTAATAATAATAATAATGATAATAATAATAATAATAATAATAATAATAATAATAATAATAATAATAATAATAATAATGATAATAATAATAATAATAATAATAATAATAATAATAATAATAATAATAATAATAATGATAATGATATGGTGATGATATATAGTAAAATGAGAAATGATGAAGAGAGAGAAGAAAGAAAAGAGAAGAAGAAGAAGAAGAAGAAGAAGAAGAAGAAGAAGAAGAAGAAGAAGAAGAAGAAGAAGAAGAAGAGAAGAAGAAGAAGAAAAAGAAGAAGAAGAAGAAGAAGAAGAAAGAAGAAGAAGAAGAAGAAGAAGAAGAAGAAGAAGAAGAAGAAGAAAAGAAGAAAAAGAAGAAAGAAGAAGAGAAGAAGAAAAAAGAAGAAGAAGAAGAAAAAGAAGAAGAAGAAGAAGAAGAAGAAGAAGAAGAAGAAGAAGAAGAAGAAGAAGAAGAAGAAGAAGAAGAAAAAGAAGAAATTAAAAGTGGTGCCAGGAATATATTGAAAAGGAATAATTCATATATTTTTGTTTAAGCCTCAAATCATATCCATAATTAATATATAATTATTTCTGACTTTGCTTTGAGAAATAATGTTCAGTAATAATATTACCATTTTAAAATCAGATTCTGTGGATGCGACATGTATCTATACAAAGAAATCAAAGAATCGTCTAATAGCCAATAGATCTATATTGTTGTCTTTTCTCGGAGGATAATAATATACGATTCTTTGAATTTATCAAACGAGTTATTAGATAGGAAAAGCGCTGATATAACCTAAATGTGTTGCAAGCGCCGTAAAACCCTTTAAAACAAAAACAGGAAAATTGCGGAAAACCCATCTCAGACGCATAATGGACGGTGCCCTTACAACAAGCCAAAGCCTGTCCCGACATCTCCTGTAATTAGATTTCCTGACTCCGGACGGGGTTGAACATACGAAATGGAAGCCGTCTTGGAAAAATTTGGTCCCTCATGGGGAAATGGGAGAGAGGTTGCCAGGCTTCTGTATCAGCAAGAGGATGGACTGGGTTACTGCAAGCAGACTAAGATCTAGGACCTGTTTAACAGTGGCCACACTACATCCGTGGGGATTTCACAATTGTCGCGTGTGTACACGCTGCGGCAAAGAACTCGAGACCGCAAACATCTGGTTTCGCGATGCATTGTCAAAAGTCAGCTAGGCATGTTTGCGGCTGTACACGAATGCAGCAATGAGTTCCCCGACCGATAGGACATCAAACAAGAGTAGTATGACACGAAACCATTAAAAGCTTCTGCTTCTTTCTGAGACACAGTTTGAATTATCGCTACCAGGTTCATAAATAAATACTCAGACTATCGGAATGGTAAGAGTTATCGGGACCAATATTGCTGTCGGGATTGGTCACTGAATGGGAAACAATATAGAATGGTCATTAGAATGTCGGGAATGGAATTCATATCCCTATTATCGTTTTAGAAATCAAAATATCATTTTTGATACCCAAATCAAGTCAAAGCATTATCTTTACTTTAACCCAATTGAAACTTTATCCTTGGTCTTGATCTTATCTAAACATATATCGATGGGTAATAGTTAAGGCTGGAGAAGGAGGGCCTGTAGTTACTCGATGAGTAATGATGGAGGCTGGAGAAGTAAGGCCTGCAGTCACTGGAGGAGTAAGGGATGAGGCTGGAGGTGAAGGGCTTGCGGCGGCTCGATGGATGGTTGAGGCTGGAGGAGTAGGGCCTGTGGTCGCTAGAGGAGTAAGGGTTGAGGCTAGAGGAGAAAGGCTTGTGGTGACTGGAGGAGTAAGGGTTGAGGATGGGGAAGTAGGATTTCTGGTGAAGTTATAGACTCAGAAATTGTTTTCTTTTAAATTTCGAACCCAAAATAAGTTAATATAGACTCCGTTGCAACTTATTGTACCTTTATCAATTCCCCCTTAAACCCATTGATTATATTCTCAATATCTTTTGTAACAGCCCTGTACAATGTCTTATAATTCATTCCCCTCGTAATCAACATTGTTCCCATTTTTTAGGACGCAGCTGTCTATGCAGTTGACAGTTTTGTAGTTTGAGGCCGTGGTTGAATGGTTGAAATTGCAAAACACTTCAAATTGAATGTAGCAGAAACTATTTCCAGGTTATTGTAATGTTTTATGTAAGACCGTTTCCATAAATCTAATGTGTTTACCTCTTTGGAAATAGTATAATATTAAGCAACTGGTTGTTTATCTCATAAAGTGTAATATTGCATTTCGTCACCCCCCCCCCCCTTCTCCCAGGAGCCAAAGACCCCCCCCCCCCCCCCCACCTTTCCGCCACACAAGCAACTAAGCAACTGCCTTCTGTGGTGTAATATTATATTTGAATGTCCCCTCATCATCCCAATAATAACATGTATTATTTCTCCTCCGTTACCCTTATCCAACGTTGCCTTGTTTGCAGGTCTGATAACCCAATTCCTTATGGGCTCATTGTTGTAATGGAAATCTCAAAAAATGACGCAAAATATTTTCCCTTACAACAATGTTAAACTAGCCCCATAAGTGAGTCGGATGTCAGACCTGCATATATGTACACATCGCATTAATCCAATTAAATCCTTGCCTTACAATATTCAATCTTATCCTCAGTCTTATGCACATACACTTTATGTTTATCCTTATTTAACTTGAAATTTGTCCTTATCGTGATCAAAAGGTTATATACATACTTTTATTTTTTTAATTCGAAATCGAAATCCAACTTATTATTTATAACCTCATTCTCAATGGTATTTTCCATTTTTCCTAATTAAATTCCTCTCCATTGCACTATCTTATTTCTTTCTTTTCTTTATCATTCATTAGGTATGTTCGTTATGACATGCCACCTTGACCGTGTCGGTTTAAAATCGGTTCAGATTAGATAACTAACAGAAAAAACCCCACTGATATCTGAGCTAATCCCGTTTTTTTTTACTTCCTTTATGATCCTTGTTAGCTTGGTCTTCATTTGACTGTTCTTTCGTATTCTTTTCTACTGGAACTGAATTTATCTTATAGTGTCACTAGCCCCGTGAAACCCCGAAAATAAGCAAACAAACTTTGGCCTGGTATAAATCGACTGGGGCAATGTGTTAAAAGTGCCTTACTAAAAGACACAAAGCCAGGACCAGATTGTTTACTTTTGCTGTCACTACATTGGAAACAATATTTTGATCCTTTCTTTAATACGGCTGACTTTTTCTATTCTTAAGGCCAAACTGACTCCTTTTGGAATTAAACCAACCTGCACCTTCGTCCACTCTTTGGCAGTTATAATATCTTGCATATTTTGAACATCCTGAAAATGTGAGTTGCAGCCTTTAGGTCACAATCGAATATAATATGCATTAAAACGTATCTGATTTATACAGCATGCGTAGTTACTCTGCACTTACATCAAAATTAATATGTACAACAGGTGTTACATATTTGTTTAATACGTTTCCAGTGAAAATTCTATGTAGCTTAGATTTTACTATATTTATTCTAGGATCACTCTATATCTATTTTTTTTTTATTGATATTCAATTTTAGCTAACGACTCACTCTGCTTCTTTTCCTCCTCCCCTTCCGAATATTTTTGTGAAAAAATCATGTGATATTTATGTCTTACTAGCACTCCCTTTCTCTAATGAGTCACTTTT
>NC_088360.1:73398601-73401101 GCF_034508935.2 Berghia stephanieae | reverse complement strand
ACTACCACTACTACTACAACCACCACCACATCATCATCACTATCACTACTACTACAACTACAACCACCACCACATTATCATCACTATCACTACTACTACTGCAACCACCACCACCATATCATCATCATTGAAATATTTTTTTTTAATTGAGCTTTATATAGTGCAATATCTACTAAATGTGCTCAAAGCGCTTTACAAGGGGTCCCTGGTCAACATTTAACATGAAGGACGGGACATGACGCCTGTTAGGCGATATTACAATTTTTCGGACAAAGACAACTCTGTTAACGGCCAGGTACTCATATTACACCTGAGTACGGTGAGAGAATGTGAGTAAAGAGCCTTTTCCAAGGACTCAACTATGCGCCGAGCGCGAGGCTCGAACCCAGGACCTTCCCATCCGGAAGCGAGTGTCATACTACTAGACCACATAGCCGCATCATTACCACTACTACTACAAACACCACCACCACATCATCATCACGACCACTACTACTACAACCACCACCACCACCATATCATTACCATTACCACTACTACTACAACCACCACCACATCATCATCACTACCACTACTACTACAACTACAATCATCACCACCACCACATCATCATCACTATTACTACTACAACTACAACCACCACCAACACCACATCACCTCACTAACACTCAGTACTACAATCACTACCATTAGGTTTTGGAGCTTTACTTCATTTGAAATAAGGAAACTTCGGAATTGTATTTGGCATTGTGTTTATATATCATAATATAATTCTAATCAGTTATCTATTTAGAACTAGATACTATACAATATGTATGCCAAATACCACCCCAATTCCCCTTTCTTGTGTGCGGGAATTCCTCTTTCGGCATTGAAATTGAGTGTGAGAGAGTCATCACTACACACATAAACAACAGAAACAATTTAAAAACAAGACTATGACACGCAACCACTCACACACGAGGCTATACTATTTATCCTTTTCTCTATATAGAATAGGACAAGACAAACAATAGCTTGACTCTCGCTACACTTCGCATTGATGTTTGTCGTCTCACGAGTTCAACTCTCGGTCGACCTGTCAATATTCCTTTTTGCCTCGGACGTAATCATTAATAGAATGTTGTGTGGTTTTGACCGTGAAGAAAACCTTAAGAAGTCACATTTATATCATTTTAGAGAGATCGTTTTGAATAATTTTGAGTTAAACGAGCGAGCAGCAACTTGTTTTCATGAACGGCCGATCAGCGCTTGTTTACTATAGTAACGCGATTCGCAGCCAACATCAAAATGGCGGATATTTTTCTCATCGAGGCCGCTGGTTGGTTAGCCAATAAGAGCACCGTACGGTTTCCATTGGGTAAATTCCTTGGTTATAGGAAATTATATTACGCGCACAATGGTACCGAATATATTTATGGAAATTCATGACGGGTTGAATGTAATCACGTCATTATCCCAATATGGCAAAAGTAGAACAAGGAACAACATAGTATATTTACCATAGCAAGTTTTCACAATATAGTTCACATAAGTTGCACATTTCTGACCCTTCTTTGACAACAAATCAGTTCTCTGTTGTTGCCTGTTAGATCTTAATCTTGCTCTGACATCAAGATCTAAATATACTTCTAAAATTTCTGTATTAAGATCCTTTACTACCGTACCTAAAATGTTTACGGACAAGGTTGTTCGGGCATTTAGAAGATTGATTTGGTGTAAATAGGGTCGACAATGTATTCAACTTATCTCGAATATCATCCTGTCTCTTACACCACAAGCGAGATTGACTGATTTTTGACAGTGAAATAACTTCTAAGGCAAGAATGCGATTACTCGGGCTGATGAGATATTCTCCACATCCATAAGGAAGGCCCATTCAAAACAATCCATTGCCACTACTCATGAACTAGGCGGTGTGGCAGACATACTAATCGACCTTGAAATCTAGCGGAAGGTCTACTTGCAAGACATATGCCTCTTCAGCCAATGCTGACCGACCAGCATGAATCTTGACCACTGAGTTCGCAAGCGCATTCGATGAAGTCTAGAACAAGGGTTAGAGTCGACTGAAGGCTCAGCAATACAATCAATAAGTGTTGCAACCACACGCCATTTTTTTTACATCAACATTGGCAATAAAATTTGACATCTCACGACAATGCTCCACCCCATAGAGCACACACTACTCGTGCTTCTTGATGGACCATAATATTGAAACCTTTATGCGACCAGCACTGTCACCAGATATGAATTTAGTGGAACACATCGGCTATTAAAATGCTGGCCGACTAACTTCGTGGCGTTTGTTGAACCCGTGACCTCAAGAAGTCGAGGAGAGAAGTCTCAAATAAGACTAAGGTTTGTAGCGACTTTTTGGGGGTCGTGGATAGCTCATACGGTCGAGTCACGATCTCCCTGGCCAGACGGATTTGTCGTACCAGTAAGGTACATTGCGTCTTTCATAAATCGAACGACCTTCCCAAAGCTATTCGCGGAG
>NC_088360.1:73383601-73393601 GCF_034508935.2 Berghia stephanieae | reverse complement strand
ACAACAGACTTCTGGACATCGTGGCCTGTTTTGGTTTAACAACCCTCTGCCTTGGTTGAGTGATTAGTTAGTTCAGTCCCTGTTGTAGTCGAGTGTGAGGACATGTGTGTGAAAATGGAGTGACCGGTGTTCGATGTAGTCTGAAATATATATATATATATACATACATATATATATATATATATATATATATATATATATATATATATATATTGAATCGTGTTTGATACAAATATGGTACGAAAAGTGCTCGACATGTAGTAATGGAGCGAATTATTATTTAAAATATTTACCACAATATAGACTGCCCCAAACATTGTGGTAAATATTTTAAATAATATATTATATATATATATATATATATATATATATATATATATATATATATATATATATATATTTATATATATATATATATATATATATATATATATATGTTTAAGTATTTTTAAGTATGTCGTCCAGGTATTGTAAGTATCGTTTTGAAATAAATGTTTAATTGTTATTACACCTTTGCTTTATTCATTTAATTCAGTTTAGAAACAAACCATCTTATCTACACACGTGTTCCTAGATGGGTGTACTCTCTCAGAAGTTGACCCATCTATGTCTCTCTTTCTATTTATCTCTATCTTTCTCTTCTTCTCTTCATATTGGCTAATCATAATCTGTCTGCTGTCTTAGGACAAAACGGTTGTCTTGAAACCCTATACGAACAACCCGTAACATGGCCAATAACAAGGGACAAGAGTACAAATTCCATATTCATGATACATTTAGAAGATTATCTTCTAAAAACACCGGCAGTTGAGAAATTATCCTCGAAAATTTTCACCTCAAAATTTCTGATGAGTTCTCAAAGTATTCAGTCCAAAACTACATCTTAAAGAACCAATTCACGAGGGTGGACATACTCTGGGTCTCGTCATCACTTGATCTTTCAATACTTCAGTTCGTGATGTCATGATGGAAGCACTGACATTTTCGACCATCAACCAGTATATATTTCAAGGTCAATGTCTCTGCCATCAAAAACATGTAACAAAATAAATCTGCGAGAAATTCATTATTTCCACACTGGAAATTTCCAACAATATAATTTTATCCACATCCCATCGTGACATCACCAGCACCCATTCATATGTTGGACTCAGTCCCCGACTTTAGTAAAAGACTTCAAAAATTCGCTTCTGATGTGAGCTTGCCAAGCAAGTCCCACACGAAATCACGCCCACTAAGGCCTACGTTTTAGTCACTTGAAACGGTCCTGACATTCAAAGCTGTGTAAAACTGTATATGAATGATACAATGCAAGCTGTATGAGATTCTGTAATTATAAGCTATTCTATAAGGGATTTAAAGGATAATTCCTATCAAGCCTTTAGTAAGATAAGATAAGATAAGAATATATATTGTTCTATTTTAATTCGTGCTTCCTTACGATGGAGCATACTATTTCCTGCCCATCAATGTTTTGTTTATTCATCTTAACAACGCCACTACCACACTATCTAATTCATCTGTAGTGTTTCATTCATCCTGTTTGTTGATAAAGGGGAAACCTGAAACGTCCATTTGATCTGTTTTCGTAATTAAATTGAAGCTTACATTCAATTTCACATTGTTATTTAGTAAATAATGTATGGTGTTTGTTAATCTTGATTTTCTTTCTTTTACCATTATCATTTCGCTACCATTGTCTAGCCGTGAAACACGGTCTCCTCCTTCTTTCTCTCTCCTCTGTTCAGAGTAGCGGCCTGATCTCTCACTCTCAGGGAACTCATCAACGAGTTCCCTCTGTCTTCTATCGTCCTCCTAGTCTTTTCTTTTTGTTGATGTTTCGGGCTATCTGGCTCGACCGACTCTCCGGGAGAAGCCCGATTTGTCAAAACCTCTATTAGATGCACCACCTGGATGTGTTTTCCTGTACCTCTCCACATCTATACATAATACTGGTACTGAGCTGTTTTGTTTCTTAGCAGACCTTAAAGCCACTCTTAGTAAAATGATAAATATGTCATAGACATAACACCCTACATACCAAAGTGTCGACATTCCCATCTTAAATGGTTAAGGTCGCGTCTTACCGAGTCCAACATTTCAGCAGTGCACGTATTGTTGTAAGGGAGAAGACACTTCTCTGACTGGTCAATTTGGCTGGGGAGGATAAAGCAGGGTGTCCAAAAAAGTGGAGATGACGTCATTTTGTAACCGCAAGTCATCTGCTAAAAGCATAATCCTTATTCAAAATGATTAAGATCAATCAATGTACTATGGAAATGTTCCAACTAAATAGATGAAATTCTGACAATCGTTGTTTCAAAGCTCAATCTATATTTAATCGATATGAACCGAATGATGAAAACTGAACTTTAAATCTATGATATAAAATTTGATCAACCTTGGTATGCTATATTAAATATATTTCAAGTTTGTATAACGTCTCTTCATCTAAATAAAAAAGTAGTTTTAGTTAAACCATGTCATGCCTCCATGTTTGGGACCTTAAAAAAGCTTGAGGTAAAGCGAGTAGATGTTATAAAGAGTTGGATTTTTTTGTCAAGGATTGATGTTTTTTATTTCACTTAATGGCGTTATATTGCCTATTTGAAGCTTGAAACCGTTTTAGTTAAAAGATAAGACGGAAGATAAAATCCTCATGATAATTCAGATATGAATCCTATGAAATTTGGACACCATGCAGTAAATTTTGACATTTTGTTGTCGGAATCAAAAGGTTATTTATTATTCTTATCCAAAATGTGCTTGTCAATTCATTGATGAATGACTAATGACGTAGGAAGACCATGCGGCCGCTTTTATACATGAAGGAATTATGCCTTTTCTGAACTGTAAGCGATACGTCTTTGGCTGTGTGCACCTTTTCCCATCAAGATCATTGTGTCAGCATCTGGTCCATACCGATTTAATGTTAGATTGAATCATTTTAGCACAAACATGGTTATCTTATGCTGAAAGACAAACTGTACCAACCTCATAAAAGTGTTGCTGAATATAGAGTACAAGATGGGTGAGTTTTACATTTCCTGGATATAAGCTTTGGGTACCGGAAGTTTAACCTAAAACCAACAAGTAGTAGTAGTAGTAGTAGTAGTAGTAGTAGTAATAGTAGTAGTAGTAGTAGTAGTAGTAGTAGTAGTAGTAGTAGTAGTAGTAGTAGTAGTAGTAGTAGTAGTAGTAATAGTAGTAGTAGTAAAATATATATATATATATCTAGTAATAGAACTTATTTTAATAGGTGATTTTTTTTTACCGTGCAAATTATCCTTAATGTACTATTACAGTTATTGATTTGCGGCTATGTGGTATAGCTGAATGACCTTCCCCTTGGGATCGGCCTGTCTGAGGTTGGGGTCTCGCTCTAAGAGGGCACATAGTGAATCACTGGAAAAAGATCTTTACTGAGCCTTAAAATGAGTACCTGGCCGTTAACAATGTTGTCTCTGTCGGGGGTAAAATTGCAATATCGACTCAAGTCTCATCCTACATGGTGTGTGTTACTGTTGGCTAGGGACCCCCTGTAAAGCGATTTGAACACGTTTAGTGGACAATGCCTTATAAAAGATAAGTTATTTGTTGTTTTTTTTTTTTTTGTCTATTTTGTTTTGTATTGTTTTTTTTTGTTTGTTTGTTTGTTTGTTTTTGTTTTTTTCTTTTGTAAACATTTTGGTGTGCCCTATAAGTGGCTGGTACTTTTAGGTAGTGTCAAAATGGGCGCATCGGTGGATACATCTGTTCCGTATTTCAACTAGGCCTTCTTGTCTTGCTTTTTATTTGGGACTCCAGATCTACGTCTCCCTAATATCCTCCTTTTTACTGGCGCTGAAATGGCCTAATAGTAATAGTGCCGCAAGAGCCGTAAAATCCCAACCCCCTTTACCCCCATAAAAAAATCAACAAACAAATAAACAAAAACTAGCAACAAAATAGATTGCTCGTGGAATATTCTGTTCCATTTTCCAACCAATTTTCTTTGGTGCTTTTAACTTCAGATCTACATCTTTCCCCCTATCATTCATCATAAATTGTTGCAAAATATGCCTTTGTCGTATTAAAACTCAAAAGTTTATATTCAGTGTCAATTCAGTATATTGCTTAAGATTTCCTTGGGTTAAAAACCAAGATTCTTTTGTTAAATTCATTCACTGTCATCATCTTGCGCCGTGCATAGTAGCGTTGGTGGCTATGGCTCAAAACCTCTCTCTTTTTCTCTGTTGCTCTGATGGTGTTGTTGTTTCTTTCCGTTCCCAGCCAGTATTTCACAGAATCCATCATTTTTGCTCTATGCCTTCCAGATTCCCTCTTTCCTGTGAGCTTTCCAGTCACACTAAGTTTTTCTTTTATTCTCATCACATGACCTAGAAAGTTTGCCTGCCGTTTATGTATTGTACCAACTACTTTTCTTATAAACCAACCTCCATCAGGACATCATCATTTCTCTTTTAAACATCCACAGAATACGAAGCATTCCTTCAAAAACCCTATTTCAACTGCTTCCAGTTCTTTAATTTTTAATTATCTTCGAGGTAATGGTCCAAGTTTTGCAAGCGTATGTCAATATGGGTTCTATGTCACATTGAAGTATTCTCATCTTTAGAAGTTGGGCGATATTTTTTTTCTGATGACCATGCTTTTCATGTTTTGGAAAGCTGCTTTTGATTTTCCTATCCTGCTTTAAACTTCACCTGTACTTTTTCAATTCATCATCATCATCATCATCATTGCCTTTTTCACCCTGGGTTAGGGTATAGGCCACAGACAAACAGTTTCCACCTTTCTCTATCCTGTGCTAACTTTTTTTTAAATCTCGTTCCATGTCTTATCACTTCTCTGTACATTCTTCTCCATGTTCCCCGTGGCTTTCCCCTTTATCTTCTGTCCTGAGGATTCTAGTTCAATATTTTCTTTGTTATAGTGGAGTCACTCTTTCTAAGGGTGTGTCCAATCATCCTCCATCGTCTTCTTCCCATTTCCTCTCCCACTGGTTTCTGCTGTGTTCTTTTTCATATTTATTCGTTCTTAATTCTATCCATCCATTTTATTCTGAGTAACTTACGCATGCTTACGAAAATATGTATCCTCCTTATACAAGCCTGAGATGCATTCCAAGTTTCACGTCCATACAGTAGGAAAGACTTCACGTTTGAGTTGAAAAGCCTTAGTTTTAGTCAAATGGAAAAATCTTTAGTTCTCACACTCTGTTCAATGATGTGAATGCAGCCTGTGCCTTTCCTATCCGTGCTTTTACCTCTGCTTCCGTACCTCCATCATTGCCAATTATACTCCCGAGATACCAGAAAGTGTCTATATCTTCAAGTTCCTGATCTTTTACTTTGATCTGCTCCCTTTGAGGCGTATCTATCCTTAAGACCTTTGACTTTGCAGGATGAATTCTTAAAACATTTGATTCAGAGAGGCAGAGAGGCTGTTTATAATTGTGGTTTTTGCTTGCATCTGGTCCTGTATGTGGGACAGAATAGCCAGATCATCTGGAAAACCCAGGGTCCACTATATCCCATTTCTTTGCCCTTTGGAGGTTTGCTTCATTAGCCAATCAATGGCAAGGATGAACAGTGAGAATGGTGAGAGCAATCATCGCTGCTTGACACCAGTCTTAATTTCAAAGCTCTCAGTAAACTGATCTTCTTGCATAAGCCAGCTACTGGATCCTTCATATATTTCCTTAATTAGTTTTACTAACTTCTCATTGAGTTCATAATATGCCAGAAATTTCCACAATGTTGCTCTGCCAATACTGTCGAAACCCTTCTGGTTATTATTATTATTATTATTATTATTATTATTATTATTATTATCATCATCATCATCATCATCATCATCATCATCATCATCATCATCATCATCATCAGCATCATCATCATCATCATCATCATCATCATCATTCTCACCGTCATCATCATTATTTATTAATCATATTAAAGATCATATTAAAATAATTTAATTAGAAACGTTAAAAAGCATTCCACTGACTTGCATGCCGCTATAAAATTGCCTTCCATCTGTAAATCAATCAGCTCGTCTGAGCACATTCCAATGACTGACCGAATGCATTTATAGGACTTTACCCAGTCTGAAATGAATTGAAAATAGTATTTTAAATAGACACTAGAACACAAAAAGGCGAACATTTTGTAACCCAGCTTTCATACTAACAGATTTGTTGATGACGTTTGATGTAGGCAAAGAAGAAGAAGATGGATGTTACACTCACCCTGACATATTCGAACAAGCCCTCCCCTTTCCACCCTATCACCCCAACTTGAAGTCTACAAAAGGTATGGTACCTACCGTCTGTTATAATACAAAGACATATTAGATAGAGAGGAGTTGTCTTATCATAAAAAAGCTAAAGATAAGATAACAATTGAAATATTTTAGACAGTTCAGTGTGTAATAAAAAATGTCCAACGGTATTGATTTGCAAGAAACATAAAATACTTTTCTTCTGAACTCTGTATTTTTCACCTAAAGAAAAGATCTGCCGGAATTTGTGTAGCTGCCTGATTTTCGTAATACCCAGCACACGGCGTGATGGCTTGAGTTCCCTCTGCGTCAGACTAAAATAAGTACCCCGGCCCATTACAGGACAACATCCCAGTTGTTTAGCACAAAAGGATATAATCCTGACAGCATCCTAGCCAGAACCTAAAAAGACACGACGTTAGTGGTGGAGAAAAGGATTGACCCGTGTGGTCAACTGAGGAGGAATCCAGCAGAATGTTCGGACCTACCCGGAGAGGAGATGGGCGCCACCGAGTCGTTCAAGCCATTTGCAAAGACTTGAAGCCTACAACGGAATGCCATACAGTTTGGTCAAGGCCCGGGTCATAAACGACCGCGCAAGCCACTGATTTACTCCAGGGTAGATGTGATAAATTGTCTACTCGAGAACAGTCGCGTTAAACTCCTTAAGCGCAATACGATCAATCAAATCGTATAAGGATTTATACCTTATATTCGATAATTGTCAAATGTCACTGGAGCGCAAGGGAAATATTGGCGCAAATCAAGTAATTTACACTGTATGGTTATAAAATGGTTTCCATTGCTATTGAATTGATTATTATAAAGCGCATTGATTATGAATAATTACGGAAATGCTCGGTTTAAATACGCATATTCATGATTAATTTATTTTTCCCCCAGAACTGCTTAAATTTATAATGGATCCCACCATCATTATGAATAAAAATAGGCTGAAGACCCTACCTCCAGGGCACTTTTCTTGTTCGTCTCTCAGTCTCTTGATGGCAGCTTTAATCTCTTGCGTGTCAGCACCACTGAAGGAACCAATGCTTTTAATACAGTCTATTTTGTTCTCGTATGAGCTGGGAATTTACAATAAAATTCATAATAAATAATATACTTGGCGAGTTTCTCATTACATGCCTTAAGCTCCATCTCGTAAATAAACCAGGATCATTAAATGATGATGATGAAAAGATCAAGAAGGACGATAGTCACGTCAGCTGTTCTGTATCTTCCGTGTGTGTCTCATTTTTCTAATTTGAAGAAATTGAAAGTATAAATAAATAGGTTTTGAAATTATATCCACTGTCTCGTTGCTATGTGCTCTGTCCATCCAGACAATTTCGAGAAAAAAAATTGGTTGGTTAAAAATAACTTCATTTTCATTTGTTTTCATTTGCTTTTCATTTGTTGTACTGGAGTGTTAACCTCATAAACGGCTATCGAGAGGTTGACGTCTGATCTGTTTGTTTTAGAAAAGAAGTGGTATCTGCCGAGTTCTTTTTCAAAACTTGAGCTTTTATATTACGTTATAGCCACTCAACGTGCTCAACGCGCTTTACAAAGGAACCCTAATCAACAGGAAGAGACATGACACATTCTATTTCTGACAGAGACAACGCTGTTAACGGCCAGGTACTCATTTTTCACCTGAATACGGTTAGAGATTGTGAGTAAAGAGCCTTTTAGAAGGACTCATCTATGCGCCGCTTAGCGTGGGACTCGAACCCGGGACTTTCCTGTCCGAAGGCGAGCGTAATACAACAAAGACACATGGCCTCACAGAGTTACGCAATCTTGCCAAGGAACTGGCTCGCCCCATTGGAAAAGTGTAGTTTTTTTTTATATTGATGCAAGGAAGGGGGAAAAGTAGGATTATAATTTTATTTTTTATTATTGCGGTGGGAAGTGGAAGAGTTAGCAAGTTTGTTTTGATGTTTCTAATGGAAATTAGAATTCTAGTGATTAAGATTTTAGGGGTTTAAGAATGGGGTAGGGGAAAAGGGGGGGGGGATATCCTGGGGTGTCACAATGAACTCAAAATTCCAGATTATCGCTGAATCTGAAATTATTCTATATAAATTGACCATCTCTTTATCGTTAATTATTTTGACAAAATTTAAATAAATATGGTCTTTTTAAAATTGGCTTTTATACAAATTGAAATTTTAGCAAAATAAAACTTTTGACTAACAAAACATAGATAAAACTTCTTTTGGAAGGGACCACTTCTTTTTAAAAAATCATAATATCCGACGCCTACATTCTAGCCCTCATACCAGTACCCTTATCATAGTTTTTCGGTGAGTATCGATGCTATGCGCCTAGGTAAACTGTTCACAACATACGCAAGTCGGATTAACTGTACCAACCCACAAAACTAAATGTAAACTTGGATATTTATAGTCTGATTTATACAATTTAGAGAGAAATCATTTTAAAATGGATGTCTGAAAATAGTAACAAAGAGCTGAGTGACCTCAATATCGTTCGTTCTATACATTTTAAAAACCACCATAGTAGGAGTGTTGTAAATATTGCCGTCTAGAGCACAGCAAGACGCACGGTATATTAAAACAACCTACTATTATGACCAAAAAATGTGAAATAAAAACGTAAGCTTCAATTTTATAAACGAAAACAGATAATATGGACATTTCGGGTTTCTCCTTTATCAACAAAACACAATGAATGAAACCACTACTGACGAACAAGATATCTCTTATTGTCTTATCAATAAAAACGATTGTAAAAAAGTTTTTAAACCAACCGATGCTGTGAGGTTTATGAACTTTTAATCTTTCGTCTTCATAACTTATTACATTTTGGCAAAATTAGTTCATTATCATGATGATCATCATCATAATCCTCATCCTCATCATTAATTATCATCGTCTTAGTCATTTTCATGTTGATCTTCATCATCATCATTATCATCATCATCATCATCATCATCATCATCATCATCATCATCATCATCATCATCGTCGTCGTCGTCGTAGTCGTCGTAGTCGTCGTAGTCGTTATCATCATCATCATCATCATCATCATCATCATCATCATCATCATCATCATCATCATTCACGAAATCTCTAACATCATCGCAATTACAACAATGATCAAAGTATTCAGGATCTATATACTTGAATATACCAATTATTTTTTAAACCATTCAAACTCACCTGCAGGGAGCCTGGGACATACAATATTCTTCAACCCTACGAGCTGTGCCTGTTGTATTAGATTAAATGAAATATTGATGATATACGTTTACTTCAAAAACGTATAACACTGCCAGACGGATATATAGAACGAAATTGACGTCACTCAGCTGGTTGTTATTGTTTAAGCCAGCCATGTTTATGATTAGTTCTCACTAAATGATATCAATCAGACTATAAACGGTCAAAGTTACAGTTTTGTGTGTTGGTACGTGATATTTGGCAGGCGGAATGTTGTGAGTAAATAACCTGAACGCACAGCATCATTATTCCGTACCAATACACAAAACTATGTGTAACCTTAAACGTCTATAATCTGATTAATACAATTTAGGGAGAACCACTCATAAAATGGCTGGCTAAATACAATAACAAAAAGCTGAGTGACATCAATTTCATTCTATTTCGAAGCTATTCATACTTAGAGGACACACACATTCAGAAAGTCGTCAGTCAGTACAATGATCGAATTTGGCTTGGCGACTCGT
>NC_088360.1:73376101-73378601 GCF_034508935.2 Berghia stephanieae | reverse complement strand
GTTCTATATATTATTCCCATCATTCTGTTTGCACGGCTTACACAATTATCAATATGTAAATCAAAATTCAAATGTGAATCAAAAGTAACTCCCACATCCTTTTCATAAGGCACAACGGAAAGTAGATTTGACATAGAAGTATCGGTAAAATAATTATGACATGGATTATTTTTTCCTATATGTAATACTTTACATTTCGAAACATTAAAATCCAAATGCCATGTTGTAGACCATTTGAAAAGTGAAAATATATCATTTTGTAGAATGTTATGATGTTCAGTTATACTATAGATCTTTGTATCGTCTGCAAACAGTTTGCAGGCTGAATTTATGCCACATTGTAAATCATTTATATATAAAAGAAATAAAAGTGGTCCCAATACGCTTCCTTGGGGTACACCGCTAATTACATTCTTAAAATCCGACCCCACACCATTGACAATGACCCTTTGTATTCGATTATTAAGAAAGTCTTTAATCCAGTTAAAGATATTCCTTTAAATCCATATGTTTTTAGTTTAATAAATAATCTCTCATGAGGTACAGAATCAAAAGCCTTGCGGAAATCAAGATAAACAACATCAATGCATTGATCACGATCAATTAACTTGGTAAAATCCTCCATCACCTGTAAAAGTTGAGTAATGCATGATCTCTTTGATCTAAAACCATGCTGGTTATCGTTTAGCATCGTATGACTTTCAAGAAAGTCCATTATTCGGTCTTTCAAGATAGACTCCATAACCTTACAGAGTATGCATGTTAAGCTGATGGGTCTATAGTTTGCAGCATCTAGTTTGCTTCCCTTTTTATGAATGGCAGTAACATTGGCTTGTTTCCATTCAATGGGTAAGGTACCAGATTCAAGAGACTTATTATATATTGTTGATAGCGGCTGTGATATTTCAAAGGCCACTTCTTTCAGTAAACGGGGATGAGGGGAATTGGGTCCCATGCTTTTAGTCACGTCTAAATTCAACAATTTTGCAAGTATGTCTTCTTGTGTAATATAAAAATCGGGGACGTTTACTTGATTTGTAACATTGAACGTTGGTATATTTGTAGTGTCTTCTTGAACAAACACAGATGAAAAATAATTATTTAAAACATTAGCTATATCTATATCCGAAGTAACCTTGGTACCATCATCTTTCAGTAAAACACTAACACCTGGTTTTCTTTCAACTTTCTGTTTACGTATCTCCAAAAGCCTTTCGGACTACTCTTAGATTCGTGTGCCAATGTACATTCATACGTTTTCACAGCATTTTGAATCGTGTATTTGGTATTATTTCTAACCTTGACATAATTATGAAAATTATCTGTTGTAGGATACTTTTTGAATTTCTTATACAATTTATGTTTCTTATTAATTGTACGTTTAACGTTTTTTGTCAACCACAATGGTTTATTAGAACTAAATTTTTTGTTACATCTTAATGGAATGTGTTTAGATTCTATACATTTTAGTTTGTTTTTAAAAAACAACCACGCTTCATTCACACCGTAGGCTTCAAGGGTATCCCAATTCACGGCATTTAGGTCTTCTCTACCAGAGTTGTAATTACCTTTGAAATAATCAAAATAAACATGTGAAGGATGTTTGGCGGATGAAAGATTTAACGATATAAGAAGTGAGTCATGATCACTTTTACCCACCGAAGGCAAATGGTCAATGTTATTAATCCAATAATCATCGTTACATATTACCAAGTCGAGTATATTACTAGTTTGGTTCAGTCGGTGTCCCGTAGCCTGTGTCACCAGCTGAATAAAGAAAGCATCCCTAATTGCCTCGACAAATAGATAGTCGGGAAAAGTTAACATGGTTCTGTCCATTTAATGTTAGGAAAATTATAATCTCCGACAATGATCACGCAATCAAATTTCATTCCACCTACTGACTGTAAGGTTTCTTTTATATCCCTAATGAAAGTTAATTTGTCTGAATTATGAGACCTATATATATTTCCTACAAGTCTGTGTAAATTATTAGATTCAAAATCACACCATACACTTTCACTAATTATAGGATGATCAAAAGAGAATATATTGGCATTAACACAATCCAGAACATAGATAGCAACACCCCGACTTGGGTAATCATTCAAAAATAAGTTATACCCATCGATAAAAAATTCAATTTCTAAATCAATCTCAAGTTCAATTTTTGGCATAATTTCAGTAAGACATATTATCATGGGATTGTGTTTCTGTATCATACATGTTAATTCTGATCGTTTGTTAAGTAAGCTATCGACATTAGAATATAATACAACAAAATCATAATTTGACAAAGGAAGATGAAAAGGCACATTTGTTGAGGTGTCACTATCAGGTGTTCCAGACAGGTCTGTGATAAGTCATTGGTCTGAGTTTTGTCGTGTCGATTTAAGGCGTCTTGAATGAAATTCTCTTCCCCGGGACTGTAATAGGTTTTGCGTTGGGTTTGGTGATGGTCTATCTGACGTTGTGATGGTAGAGGGGTTGTCGACGTGAT
>NC_088360.1:73361101-73371101 GCF_034508935.2 Berghia stephanieae | reverse complement strand
GCTTTCCTTGTATTTTTGTTGACCGGTCTATGTTTATCATGAGTATTATTATTATTAAATTATATTATGTTCACCATTGTAAAGAAAACTTTACATTATAAGACTAGCCAGTCTATGAACTGGATGGGGTTCCTGACCTCCCATAGTGGGCAGGGAGGTACATAGTGTGTCTTCTATCCCCCTATGTTTGTTTTCCAACATGCGTTCTGTCTTTGTCTTGGAATGCGATTACTTGGTTTTGTCCTGACCCTGGCCGGATACTCTGGCTGAGAGGGAAACAGTCAAATGCATTAATGCATAGTTATTGTTTTGGGAGATTATATTTTTTTTTCATTGTAAATCATCTCTCTGTTATGTATTACTATATTTGTTTTTTTTTAGTGTATAATGTAAGCATTTAGGTGTATTCCTCTTTGTTGGATTTTGTGCTTATGTCCGGATGAGAATTATAGGTGATCTCAAACTAAGTACATTGGTGGTGTGCTCTTGGAATCTACATCTGATCCCTATTTGTTCTCAGGTCCCCTTTGTCTTACTTTCTCTTGGGTGCTTTAACTGTAATTCTAGAACGTTTTACTATCCATTTTCTTCCTTTTTACTGGCGCTGATATAACCTAAATGTGTTGCAAGCGCCGTAAAACCCTTAAAAACAAACCAAAAAAAAAAACAGTCTATGAAAATGAAGTTCAAAAATCTAAATAAAGTTCTTTTTTTTTTTACATTGTTACAGGCACAAAGTAATCTCAAGTGAGTGTGGATGCTGCACTCGATGCCATCCGCACCAAAAAAAAAATTCAGTCTGCCAGGCCGCTGCGATCTACTCTGTCCCGAGATCAACACTGATGGACAAGATGACCGGAAAATACCCTGTCCATAGGGTATCTAATACAGTGTTGGCCGCGGAGGATAAGAAAAAACTAGTTAAGTGGATGGTGGCCTGTGCCAGGGCAGGTGAAGGGAAGGACAGGGAGCAGCTGTGCCTGGAGGTGCAGAGGATACTTAACACTAAAGGCAGAGAGACCCCTTCAAAGACAACGAGCCAGGATACTACTGGTACAAGGCATTTATGGAGCGACACAAGGGGGAGGTGCGGGAGAGGAAAGCCATGTCCCTTGGGGAACAACGCGCTCAGATATCAGAAGGAAAGATACGTGGGTGGTTCCACACCATGCGGACATCACTAATGTCAAATGGCATTGACATTACCAAGCCCCCCCCCCCCCCCCCCCCCCCCCCCCAGCAACGTCTTCAATTGCGACGAGACGGGTAGGACGTTGATATGGATATCGATGTGTTGTGTGGTGTGAATGATAAAGATGAAAGTTTATGTGATTTTTGTGGAAGTGATAGGGACCTGGATGGATGGATTGGGTGAAAGTGTGGGAGGTGGTACCACAGAGGATGTACTGGCAGAGAGAGAGAGAGAGAAGATACTGGGGATGAGTGAGGAGGAGATCAGTGTTTTCACGTTTGTGTGTAAATTGCGCAAGTGACATGTTATTCTTTTGCGTTATGATTATGTAGCCTATTAATTGTTTTGAATGAATTCATTTTGACATTCTCTGTTGAAAATGAACATAAACGGGTTTATTTATCTATCTAGACGACATAGACGTCTATATCTAGTCTAGCTATTTATGAAAATATATGGCAGTCGTCTTGGGGGAAGGAAACATTCTGCCAATTTATGGAAAGAGGCCTTCAAAATCCTTGGAATGCTGGAATCGAATCCTAAAATGACCAATGACCCGGCAGATATTTTACCAACTGAGCCTATGGATCTGTTTTAACTGTTTATGAACTGAAAACTATTAAAAAACAAAAGGATACAGTCTAGTTCTTTCTTGTTTGTGTGTTTAGGTGCGCGTGTGATTATGTCTGTGTTTAGGGGCGTTCGTGTCTTTGTGTTTGATTATATCTCCATCTTTGTCTCTTTCTCTCTCTCTCTCTCTCTCTCTCTCTCACACACACACACACACACACACGCACACACACACACACAAACACATTTCTAGCAAACTACGAAAAGGATCGGGCCCCTGCTGGGCACTACTTCTTTCCTATGCTATGTTAGGTCTTTGCAAAGACAAATAAAAAGCTTATTATATAATGGCAAATTTCAAAAGAAGCACCGTTTTGAATATTGTCGAAAAAAGTTTCAATTTTCAGGAAAATATTGTCACATTTATTAGCGATAAGACTATCTTCTTCTTCTTCAATTACTAAGTCTGTGCCAGACATAGGTGATCATGGTACGCCATTCATCTGTCTGATGAGATATCCTCAGAAAACTAATATTACTCTTTCTTTGTCACCCAGCTGTTCAAACAATTCAAATATGTTTTTCTTGGTCTACTATTAGTCTTTTTACCGTCTCTAATTCCTGTAAGACTATCATGAAACAAAAAAAATATTTTGAGCATAAGGATGATTCTTTAAAATGTAGCACACGGCAATTTTAAAAAATGTTTTTATGTTGCCCACCTTTGGATATAGACTATATACTGTTTTCTTTGCCACCAACGGCTATTATTGGCTCCTTAACTAGCATCACGCCAAAATAATATTCAAAATATTTTATCTTTGGGGGAAAATAAACAATTCAGTTTTTTTAAAAACGATGTTTCGAAAGATCTGTCCTTCGTAAATAACATAAAAATGAATAAAGAAATTGATTATTTTCTTTTAATGAGAAAAAGAAAAGAGTGCACTCCTCCTTTCAAATAAATCTCCAAAAATAAAAAAAGGGCGAATTAGTTACTAGGCAATCTGGAGGCGTCAAGAAGGGGCGACTGTACTCGTATTTTTAGAGTGCTCACACACTACCTCTTTCAAAATCCAAATGATTCTCTCTTTCGTGCATTCACATGCATACACACACACACACACACACACACACACACACTTACTCACACACATAGACGCGAGTGTGCAATCAAACATTAATCTCGTCCATATCCATGCACAACACATTCATACCCCCCCCCCCTCTCTCTCTCTCTCTCTCTCTCTCTCTCACACACACACACACACACACACACACACATACTCGTGTGAGTGTGTGTTTGTGTGTGTATCCTGTTTCTACACTCAGCCATGACTACAATCCTACTCAATAAAAACACATAGGCTACATATATAATTCAAAGAACGTGACTTCATTCACCCGCATCCATGAAAGCGGAATATTAAAACCTTAGCTAGCTTTGGATCTTATTCATCTATGTACCTATTTAGGGCTTGAGAGAGTCAAAGAATAAGATTTATAGTGAACAAAAATTCGACTGAAAAATGCAAAACCTAAATTAGATTTCAGACTTTGGACCGGCTCATCTACAATCTAAACGTCTAGATACTAGAATGTTTTGAGAGGCATTTTGAATGCAAAATTATTAAAGGCGCCGTGGAGTTATCTTACGACGTTAAAAACAATGAGTTCAGTATTATTTTCATCAACACGGGATTTTTAAATTCTTGTTTGATCAACTTATCATCCCGTTCACTGAACGGGCACCTATGCTTGTAATTATCTAATATTATTTCACTTCTATCATATTGTGGATATACCAACATGGGAAGATTACATTTTTCCCGTTAGGGGGTGGGGGGAGGTCTGTTATGATCTTATGGACTTAGAGAGATAATTATTATATTATCTCATCCCCTAACGTGATCTAGCACTGTCCTCACCATGATCACGTGCCTAATTCCACGGACCTTGATTGAGTGATTTGTTAGTTAAGACACTGTTTAGTAATCTGTGCGATTGAATGTATGAATGGAAACTGAGATGACCGGTCGTCTGATGTAATATTGAAATGTTGTCTTGATGTGTTATAAGTCTTTGTAAATATGTCGTCTGGTAGTGTAATTCTCGCTCGTCATAAATGTTTAATGGGAGCCATCTATATTCATGTTTTCGTCCAACCGAGTCATTAATCACGTGATTTGTTGCTGTCCAACGATTGGACATTTCTGAACAAATGTAAACACGCTGCTTTGTTTATGAAAGTTGTAAACATACCCATGTGTCAAGCTGAACCAATCGTAATGTTAGATAGTTTTTCTGCTGACTTATTTCAAAGCGGTTGTCTTGAACCCCTCTTTATAGCCAACCCGTAACACCAGAAAGTTATGTAATAACATAATAATAATAATAATAATAATAATAATAATAATAATAATAATAATAATAATAATAATGATAAAAATAATAATAATAATAATAATATAATAATAATAATAATAATAATGATGATATATAATAATAATAATATAATAATAATAATAATAATAATATAATAATAATAATAATAATAATAATAATAATAATAATAATATAATGAATTTAAATAGCGCCTAGTTCCAATTTATAATTGCTCACTGGCGCTTTACATCAACACCTCATGTATGATATACAAATATAGAACTGGCATGTTAAGAACCACACAAATTCGATGATAACATAATATATTATAATAAAATACATACTAAGAGTCCAAATTATATGCCCTACAGAAAAGCTCAGTTTTTTACCGTTTTCTAAAGATAAGTGGATTTTCACTATTTTTAGTTTCAATACTGATGGAGTTCCACAGTCAGGGGGCATGGTGGTCAAAGGATTTCTCGTGAAAAACTAACGATTTTGGGGGTTTCCCTTAGGATATTTAAATTAGCAGATCTTAAATATCGACTGGGTGGATAAGTTCCTGAAGGTAAACAGGAGCAGAATTGTTTAAGCAATTGAAAACATGGGTGAGTATTTTAAATTCAATTCTAAACTTTACAGGTAGCCAGTGTAGGTCCTCAAAAATCGGGGTGGTATACACGCGCTTTTTAGATAACGTTACCAATCGAGCTGCTTTGTTCTGTATCTTTTGGAGTCGATTAATGACATTATTATCACAACCATAGAGCAAGCTATTGCAATAATCAAGGCGGCTAAGAATCAAAGAGATAACAAGAAGTTTAGTAGTATTAATATCAAGAAGCCTTCTAATAGCACCAATGGATCTAAGATAAAGATTTCAGGATCTAGTAACATTAGTGACATGGGCAGACATGTTTAATTTCGTATTAAATAAAACTCCTAAGTTTCTCACGGGTTTTTTAGTGATGGGAATTACACAATCAGAAAGAATTGGATTAAGCATGGAAAGGCCCACGAGGCCCCGTCTTGTAATTTGCAACACCTCTGTTTTGTTTTCATTTAACCTGAGTTTATTGCAACACATCCAGTCACTAATCTCAGAGATACAATTTTCTATATCCGTTATAACATTGTCGATATTAATGGGAAACATAAGTTCGGTGTCGTCTGCGTAAAAATGATACTTAATAAAATATTTTGAAATGATGTAACCTAATGGTCTGGTATAGAGGGTGAATAAAGAGGGTCCCAGAACGTAACCCTATGGTATACCAAAAGATAGGGGACAAGGAGAAGAGAAGTCATGTCGATTTACAGACACTGATTGAATTCTGTCGGAGAGGTAAGAAGAAAACCAGTCAAGAACAGTACCCCCAAATCCGTATAGTGTCTTAAGTCTGTCAATTAAAAGAGTATGGTCTATTGTATCAAAAGCAGCACTAAGGTCGAGTAGTATGATAATAACATCATCATTTTTCCGACATAAATGATTTACGATATCATTGTGAATTTTAATAAGAGCAGTTTCAGTGCTGTAAAAGGGGCGATAACAGACTGAAATTTAGAGAACAATTTGTGTTCATTAAAAAACGTGTTAAGCCTGAAAGCAACAATTTTCTCATTTAGTTTAGACATGAGGGTGAGATTCGAGACTGGTAGATAATTATTTGGGTCTTCTTTGTCAAGGCTAGATATCTTTAATATGGGATTGTGACAAGAGCATGTTTAAGATTATTAGATACGTCACCAATAAACAAACTGGCATTTACAACATGAGTAACAACGGGAACCAAAATATTAGCACTAGAAAGAACAAGCCATGAAGGAATGGGATCTATTGGGCTGGTTGTTTTGGAGCATTGCATCAGCGCAGACAGTACTTCTGTTTCAGTGGCGGGAAGTGCATTAGTTTCAGTTACTTGTGCTGTCATTGTCTCTTCTTTGTCCAACTTATTCCGAATACCAGGCATTTTATCTCTAAAGTGTAGAGAGAAACTATTTGCGGTATCAATAGGGTCCTCGAAATTATTTGAAGGTTGATCCTTCATCAGTTTGTTCAGGGTGAGTTTTGTTTGGCGCTTGTTATCTTATTTTGAATGTATGTTTTTTTTACACGATAGAACCAATTTGTTCCGTTGGTGAGGTGGTGTTTTAGTCCTAAATAGATTTGATTATGAATTTCTAATCTGGATAGACGCCAAATCCGTTCGGCAGATCTGAGTTGATGTTTTAGTGTTTGTAACTCGTTGCAATACCATTCGGTGTTTGGTCGAAGAGTAATTTCTTTCGTGACCAATGGGAACAGCTCATCGAACGCAGTTTTCAATGAATTGTTATATGTGTTTACCATTTCGTGAACATTATCACAACCCTTAACAGAGGGGAGTAAATCCAAAGACTTGATGGATTTTTGAAATGTTTCTTTATTTAGTGATTTTGTTTTCCGATATGTGATAGTTTTTTGACGGTTGTTTTGCATTCGATCTTTAGATTTACAGCAATCAGGTTATGATCTGAAATTGTGCGACCCAAAACGTCAACGTTATCAATTATTTTGTTATCTTTCCTGGAAATTACTAAGTCTAAGATGTGCCCCGCCTTATGAGTTCCGTCCTTTACATATTGTCTTAAATTGTGACTATCTAAAATGTCCTAACAAGTAAATTCCATTTTCTAAAGTTCACGTTTCCAGTTAGGCGCCCTTTAGTAACAGCATTATTTAAAATATCCATTAAGTACTATCAGATATTCTAATTATAATTCACACATGATTCGAGTCAGGAAATGGGTATTTAGTGACTTGTACAAGGACAAAACGTCGAAGCTAGAGTTTTTGGGAGTTTTGTCACCCATATCGTAAAAGACCACGCTTTATATCGCTTAATGTTTTTTAAAAGACGTACATAGGGGTATTAAGCCACTCATACCTCGAAAAATATAACATGAACTCAATAACAATTTAACTCAATTTTTTAAGATAGCAGTATTTATTATATTCCAACATTACTGTCAGGTTGGCAATAAACTGTTTTCGTCCAGGTTTCAGGGTTCTTTAGCTATTTTGCCTGAAAGGGACAAAAACAATATATATATATATATATATATATATATATATATATATATATATATATATATATATATATATATATATATATATATATATATATATAATGATAATAAAAAAAGAAACAATTCCTCGTCTAGATTCGAATAAAGCATCACATTAATGAGACTATACTTTTATTTTTGCAAAGAAGGCAGGCTAATTTTGACATTATAGTCCTTCATTTATTATTTGATTGACCAACACTCAATAGAAGAGAGCAACGAGAAAAAAAAAGATTTGCTGATAGTGATGATGATGATGATGATGATGATGATGATGATGATGATGATGATGATGATGATGATATGATGATGATGATGATGATGATGATGATGATGATGATGATGATGATGATGTTGATGATGATAGTGATGATGATGATGATGATGATGATGATGATGTGATGATGATAATGATGATGCTGATGATGATGATGATGATGATGATGATGATGATGATGATGATGATGATGATGATGATGATGATGATGATGATGATGATGATTGATGTATCAGTCGAGGACGCTGAAAATCTGCTAAATAATCTACAAACAAATAAGGCAGTGGGATCCCACAATATTTCACCACGGCTTCTAAAAATGGTAGCAAAGGAGATTGCCTCTGCGCTCACCAAACTATTTGAAATGTCTCTTAAATCAGGCGTCATACCCAAATGTGGAAACATGCTTATGTATAACAAATCCATAAAAAGATGGTAGGAAAATTGCTGTAAATTATCGCCCAATCTCCTTGACCTGCATATGCTGTAAACTACTGGAACACATAGTAAGATTCTCCATGACAGATCATCTTGATTCAAATAAATTACTGAATGATGCGCAGCACGGTTTCATAAAAGGCAGCTCATGTGAAACACAACTAGTCTCTATGGTCAATGAATTCTGACTAGAACTTGACAAAGGTGGACAAACCGACCAGATACTCCTTGATTTCGAGAAATCTTTTGATAAAGTACCACATACGCGCCTTCTCTACAAGATCCAGAAAGTTTGATTAATAGGTCAGGCACTGAAATGGATAGAATCATTTCTGAGCGACAAAACCCAAAAAGTAGTTGTTGAAGGTCAAACCTCCGATATATTTAGGGTAAGTTCAGGAGTCCCCGAAGGATCGGTTCTAGGTCCTTTGCTTTTTTTTTTTTGGTTTTCATTAACGACATTCCTGATGGCTTAACATCTGAAGTTCGTCTATTTGCAGATGACACTACACTCTACAAGTACATCCACTCAATTGAAGATGGTATTGAACAAAACAAATACGGCAAAACTGGAAGCTTGGGAGAAGTCATGGCATATGTCACATTACTGTAGACTGAGTCTTAATGGGTTATTAGCTTAAGGCGACCATGAGTTCTTATTTTTCAAACCTGTTGCTCTGCTATCTTGTGTTGACAACACTTCTCAGTCGTCCTATGAATAGTACTCACCATGGTTTAATAATTTAAAGCTATACTTGTGTGGGGACCTTTTGTAATATCATTAGCCCGATTGTGGTTGGAAATATCTTCATATAATTTTAATGTCATAAAACCAGTGACAGCTTATGAGCTTCAATGTAGGTAAATGCAACATTCTGACGATATCAAACAAAAAACACATGTAAACTACGTCTATCTTCATGGCCAAATACGAGATAAGTCAAACTTTCTAGATATCCTGGACTAAATATTACCCATAACCCCACATGCAAATCACACATCACGAATTTAACATCAAAGGCAGACAAAACAAGCGCTGAGTGGCTGTCCCGTCAAAACAGACACTCACCTAAAAAAACTATAGTAAGGCCCATCCTCGAATATTCAAGCATGTTATGGGATCCCTACACCAAAACTGATATCAAAATGATAGAAAATAGAGCTGCAAGGAGAATTACATAAATACTCACATAACTATAGCGTAACAAAACTCAGAGAAAGCTTAGGTCTGGAAAGATTGTAACATAGTCGCTAAAGAAAGATATGTGCCTTACAAAAAATTAATACAGTCAACAGTAGAAAACGGTAAGGGCTGCCCGAAGCCGGTGATCGTAAAATACTAACGAAAGAGTGAAAATGGAAAGGCTTCGTATGGGAACAAAACAGACAATGGACGTTTCGGGTACGAACCCTTCGTCAGCACAACAATACACAAATAAACGTGGAAAACAAATAAAATATAATGAAAAATAACTTGTATGGTCTGTACTCAATGGTGGTTGCAGTATGAATAAGATATGAAGTGAGTAGAAAAGTGCCAGAAGACAATAGAGAATAAAAAATTTTTTCGCGGCGGTGGTGGGGTTTGAACCTGCGACCTTGGTACGACAACTCCGCCTGGCAGGTGAGAGCGTGGCTCTACCGTGTGAGCTATCCACGAACACAATAAAATATTCGTTTCAAACTCAAAGTCATTTCTAGATCCCTCTCTCACCCACTTCTTGAGATCGCCGATTCGTTCACCACCATCGCGAAATAATTTTGACCAGCAGTTAAGCTTAATAGCCAATATTCTCATCACAAACATATAACATAGACACGATTGAGACATTGAGTATGCTCCGGTGTATGGGGTGAATTTTTAATTCAGAAAAGTGAGTGGAGCAGGCACTTATGTTGGTAACAACAAGATATGAAGTGTGTAGAAAAGTGCCAGAAGACAATAGAGAATAAAAAATTTACGAATCGGCGATCTCAAGAAGTGGGTGAGAGAGGGATCTAGAAATGACTTTGAGTTTGAAACGAAT
>NC_088360.1:73353601-73358601 GCF_034508935.2 Berghia stephanieae | reverse complement strand
CTCCTATTCAATGGTCTACTAAAATGACCACGAGAATAAAATATTAATAATAATAATAATAATAATAATAATAATAATAATAATAATAATAATAATAATAATAATAATAATAATAATAATAATAATAATAATAATAATAATAATAATAATACTAAGAAGAAGAAGAAGAAGAAGAAGAAGAAGAAAAATAGTAATAATAACCATTATAATAATAGTAATTATCATCATCACCACCACCACCACCACCACCACCATCATCATCATCATAATCATCATCATCATCATCATCATCATTATCATCTTTATCATCATTATCATCAACAACATTGATCTACAATACCATCATCATCCTCATCACCATCATTATTATTATTATCATCGTCGTCGTCATCATCATTACTCTTTTTGTCTCATTGAGCATAGAACTCGTAACAGATTTCATTCTGGCATCCCTCTCATATACCAGTCATCTCAATTTGTGTTATTTCTACCCACGGCGCCTTTCCTCTTTTTCTGAACTTTCATTTTGCTATAGTCAGATTTTTTTTTATTAATAGGGCGTGTTTTTCTGTTTTTTCTCAGCTGTCCCTCTATCAAAGTTGTAAAAATTCGTGTCAACATTTGAATCAATTTGTCTGGACCGTAGTGATGCCATATCAAAAAGTTTTCTTCTTTCAGACCTATAAAAATCTTCTCTAAAACCGCTGTCCCGTCATAAAATTAGAGATTTTACACTGTTAAATATCTAAACAAGTTACGCACCACAAAGTAAGAGTTGATTTCATCGATTTTCAAAAGAATCTGTAGTTCCGACTAGCTAGTGATTATGCGTTTACGTCATATTTTCTTCCGAATAATAACAATTTGCTTTAAATTTTATAAACGTACAACTTATGTAAGTTTGCATCCAATTTTTAATCTATGATTTATGGAATGCTATCTAAATCATGTCGTAATTTTCAAAGACTGATATGAAATCTCTAGCTTTAAATCATTTAAAAGGGTCATTGTATACTCAATAATGTCAAGTTAACAATGAATGCTATTTATATAACTTAGAAAAAATTTATCTTTGCGTAAACATTTCACAGAGCATTTAAAGATTTTTAAACCTATAAGCTCTTAAACGATACGATACAATACGAAATACCAATCGGTTCCACTCTCGTAAAGCTGCGAAAAGAAGTCTTCTTGTATTTATGGAATTGGAATTTTACAATCAACCATGTGAAGATGTTTATCGAAATACGACAGAGAGATCACCTGTGTGGAACATCGTGGTAGGAAAAGGATCCTAGACAACTTTGATATGGATATTATCCAAAGATATGTGGAGCTGGGGGAGTGTAAACATACATCCGACAAAATATTGGACGTCTGATAATTAGGGGAGAACAAGTCCCATGGGTTCTGGACAGAAGGTCACTGTTATTCTTGCAGGTGGTGAAGATACTGGATATTTAAAAAGGATGTCATTTCATTTTTTCTTCTCTGCATCACCTGGAAGGTAGAGAATATCATTCTGTGGTCAATGCAAAGGAGTTTTATGACTGGTTAAATAAATACCGTCTGCTGCCTTCCCTCGGAGCAAGCAGCTGTGTTGTATTGGAGGTTACAATTCGATGGTCCATGATCACTTCAACTGTGGCAAATATAACAGCAGACATGATTTCATGGTCTTAGTCATGCAGCACTACACATTCTGACGATTTATCAAAGGGCTAACTCTTCTCCTTTGTAAAAAAGAAGTTAACCAGAGACAAATTTCAAAGCAGTCTGTCTACTTAGGAAGTTTTGACAAGAGGTCGTGCGATTTCCTCCATATCACTATGAGCGCAATTCAATCGAGGTCATTGGGCCTAAGTAGAGGGAACGATTGAGAGGAGGAACACAACGTTTACGGACGTGGCAATATATGATATAACAAGGGAAGACTGGAGAAGGGTATTACGTATTCCTCTTTGGCATAAATACAAGCTAGTTCTCAAAATTTTGCAGTTAAAATAATGTTGGAAGCGCGTAATGTTCACTTGCGTTTGTATTCATCAGTATTGTTAGTGATAGTTATAAAATGTAAATGTCTGATAGTTACAAATTGTCATTCGTTCCTTCATATTCAAACACTGTATGTATATCGTTTAAGTTTCAATTAACCAAACCTTCCATTTTAACAAATTTCTTCAAAATGGATAAGCGGAAAATTCATAATTTTGATAATGTAAATCTTCTATGAGTTACGATCCTTACCTGTTATCGATTTCAATATAGCTAGAATGAGCGAAATCCTTTCTTATTGTTTTAAGATTCCTGAAAAAAAGTCTTCTTAATTAAGACAAATTGATTCAGCGGTTCATCCAAATTTTTGCAACTGTGCATTGAGGGACAGCTGAGAAAAAGAAGAAAACACGCGCCTTATTAAAATTCTGTCCATAGCATTGGGTTGTCCTGTATCTTTCTTAGCCTCACGGCAACCATTCGTAAAATTATAAACGTGTCATGGATACCTGAAATTTGAAGTTTGACAGCTTTCTTGAAATTGATGAAAACTATCCAACTCAGAATAAATCATTCGAGCAGTGCAAGTATTGTTGTAAGAGAAAATGCACACACCAACTTGGTCATTTTGGCTGGGGAGGAAATGCAAGGTGTCAATAAAAATGAAGATGCAGTGAATATGTGTCTGCAAGTAATCAGAAAAAAAGTGTATAATAACGTACAAATCTAAGATCAATCAATCTACGGTAACTTTCCAACTAAAGAAGAGAAAAGCATTCATTTGTGACATTTTGCTCAATCCTATAAAACTGCCACTGCTGCTGTTGCTACTACTACTTCTACTACTACGACTACTACTACTACTACTACTACTACTACTACTACTACTACTACTACTACTACTACTACTACTTCTACTACTACGGCTACTACTACTACTACTACTACTACTACTTCTACTACTACTAACACTACTACTACTACTACTACTACTACTACTACTACTACTACTACTACAACTACTACTACAACAACTATTACTTCTACTACTATTACTAATACTACCACTACTACTACTACTACTACTACTACTACTTCTACTACTACTACTACTACCACCACCACGACGACTACTACTACTATTACTACTACAACTACTACTACTACTACTACTACTACTACTACTACTACTACTACTACTACTACTACTACTACTAGTACTACTGCTACTACTACTACTAACTAGTAATACTACTATTACTACTACTACTACTACGACTACTACTACTACTACTACTACTACTACTACTACTACTACTACTAATACTGCTACTACTACTACTACTACTACTACTACTACTACTACTACTACTACTACTAAATATATAAATAGTCTGTGTAAGTTGCCTAACAGGCTGTGTTTTTGTTACTCCACAAATTATGAAGATTTTCTCAGTTTTACAGTGTTATACATATGTTTTTTTCTGGACTTTTTATATTTGTTTATTTGTGACACAGTGCTCTTTCATTTCATATAACTGTTGTCGGCTTCTCACAGGATTTTAGTGATTTTACGTGAGGTTTATGTTATTTCTGAATATTAAAATGGATTTTATCGACATGACAAGTTCTCACCAGGCCCTGTTGTTAAAATCAATTTTAATGTTTTTATTCACCACCCCATTTTTGTATTAAGCAAATATTTGCCGTGAACTGTATTCAAATAGTGAATGTTTTCACCAACAATGTATTTATAGAAATAAACGAGGGAGAAGACGAAAGCAAAGACCAATTATGGTGAAAACTGGTCATCGGCCTACCCCTTGTCACCACCCTCCAAGACCCCCACCAACCGTAGCCACTAAAAACCTCCAGGACTTATAGTTTGACGTAATTTTTAGGGTTTGTGCAGCGTCTTGTGAGTTGTTAATGGTAAACAAGGAAACAAGTGATCCCATTGGTTAAACTATTGAATACAACTCATGTTTTGTTTTCTCTTGTGGCCAAAGACTTGTAATGTGACGTCATTTTTGGTCACTGTCAGGCAAAAAGTTAACGATGCCTACGCACCAACACTGACAACAATAATAGAGGTAAACAACACAGTTACAAACAACGCACCTTACGACAACTCACCTCCATCAAATCGCAATCCAATATGACAACAGTAAACAGCCGCAAGATCAACAACACACGACAACGCAATTATTAACTTCCAAAGACATCAATGACAATGAATGGCGGTAACGGTAATTATCATAGTAATGACGAGGTTGGCAGTTATAAGAAGACGAGTAATAAGCCAAATGTACAATCCTTACGTTTCTGCTATATGAATGTGCAGTCATGTAGAAATAATATATCCAAGAAACACTTATTGACCACAAGATTGATGTTTTTGCCTCAACTGAAATCTGGCTTTATGAGCAAGGAGATAAACACACCATAAAAGAGTTAACATCACCTTGATTTACCACCAAATCGTTCCCTAGAAGAGGAAAACGAGGAGGTGGAATAGCTGTCATACATTCCAATAGACTGAAAAATATAACAAGGTTCATCGACATTTTTAAAACGTTTGAGACAATCTAAGTGAAAATAGTCATAGACAAGCCTTCAATCACGATAGTGGTGGTTTATAAACCGCCAATACATCTAAATCCGATTTCATCAATGAACTCGACGACCTATCAATGTCAAATTTTATATCAAACACAAAATTAGTAATTCTTGGAGATTTTAATGTACATTTCGACACAGAATAACTCAACTGCAGAATTTATCAAAAGATTGTTTGATGACCGGACTATGACCCAAAATGTAAAATCAAAAACACACCGATCTAGCCACACCATCGACTGGATTGTAACTTATAGCATATAAAACATCAATATCTTCTTTGACAGTCCTCGACAAGTGTTTTTTTCGGACCATCATCTTTTATTCTTTGACATGAATGAACAGTTGATTAAAAAGCAGTTTTCTAAAATATCGATCTCTTCAAG
>NC_088360.1:73341101-73346101 GCF_034508935.2 Berghia stephanieae | reverse complement strand
AGCATTTGTCCTTAATGTTTCTTGGACAACTTTTTATATTTCTTTGAACAAGCGCGGTGATGTCATTTTCCTTCTTTGTATCTATGTCGATACGGTCGGCCCAAGATAAAATGTTGCCCTATCGCATGAAAAGCAAAAAACAATATTCAAATTTAGAAAAATATTATCTTAACTAAAAGGTTACAAATTTCGAGGGTCGGGTGCAAAACTATAGTAAGTCAAGTTACGATAGTTTTGCACTGAGAGATATGTTGTGCGTTGAAATACTGCGCACCTTGTGTCAAATCGACATTCCTATCGCATTAAAAGAAAAAAAGTTCTTCAAATTTGAAGAAATATCTTAACTAAACACTTGTACCTGTGGAAATAAGACTATTGTAACTTGACTTAAGACAGTCTTACAATCAGTGTTTACTTTTCCCTTCAAATGTATGTATTGTAAGTAAGAGTTACGATAGTATCTTTGCCAAATAAGTGTCAAACTGTTAAACATAATATTGATTGTTTGTACAGAGTTACGATAGTATCCATGCCAAATATGTGGCAAACTGTTTAACATAAAAGTGTGTGTTTGTTTATTTATAGGGCGTAAACGATGCTTTGGATCATTAAATAGCACCCGTTGCTCGCATCTCGATGTTAATCTCAACCCGTAGAAAGTTATCAAAATCATAGTTTATATGTGTACAAAACATCAATGCCTAATATAATCTTTGATTATATTCATAGCTTTAATATTAAGATTCTAATCTATAACTTCTGCAGTAATTCATATCCCAGCAAAATATTTTAAATCTTCAGCGGATTAAATGACTGAATCAGGGCCTCACACCTAGACCAATTCAATGATCAACAGCTTATATCTCAACATGTTGGTGCTTTGCTTGATAATTCAGTGATATTCGGTCAGTTTGATGAGGAAAAAGAGAATCATTGCCCATTCTGATAAATTGTTTCATTCGTCTTTTATTTGTCCGTAAATGTTGTCAACTCTTAGTTTGCTTCAATAGCTCATTAAAAAAAAAGTATAAAGACAAAAGAAGCTATGTATCATTCATGATTAAGTCAATTCTACTCAGGAACTCCATCTTTCTGACTGAATGGTTTAAAAAGAATGAGTCCTTCTTCGACAAGTTGCTCACAAATGATCAGACAAAAATAGGAAGGTTTCTTTGCTAACCAAACCTGTGAAGGTCCTCGAGGATTTCAAATTTCTAAATTGTGTTGAAATTCCTTTTGAGGTCAATGAACATTGCCATGATTTGCACGCAAAGATATCACAAATTAAAGTCCTCAGTAGAACAAAGTTATCATTGTTTTATGAGTCTTTCCTACTTGACGTCTGACAGTCTCTGTGTTCCAAATAGAACCTAAATAGCAGACGGTTGTTGACCATCTTGTCCATTAGATTGCATAAGCAGTTGGTAATGGAGATGGGCAGTATTCACATATTCAGAGTGGTCATTTTTAGCTTTACGAACTGGAATCACACTCATCAGATTCAATCTCCGCTGAAAATCTACATTATCAAGTTCATAATAAATAACAATCAGGGCAATCAGACATGTTGTGGAAGATTACCATATTTTATCCAAATTCAATGCTATTGGGCCATGTAACCTCTCACTATGTAGTCATCTGCAAGTAGTTTAATTTCTTATTTCGAGATATATCTGGAGGAGGAGGGGAATCAGATCAATTAAATCAGAACCAGGTCTATATGATCAGATTCCTCTGATATTCCAAAAAGCTGATCTCGTGCGACAGTTATGAGACTCCTTTTGGGCAATCGCCGTATACTTGCACTTTTCTATGGTAGAAAAAAAAGTCCACACTAGATGTGGATTTCTGATATGGTCTATCTGACCTTTTATATTTTTTCTTGAGTCCCAGAGCCTTCGGGCTCATGAAAACTCATTGAACCTTTTGGAGCACAATGACCCATGCGAGGATCTGTAGATTCATAAACTACAGACGAAGATGAAGAGGAAGAAAAAGAGGAAGAAGAAGAAAAAGTAGGAGGAGGAGGAGGATGAGGAAGAGGTGGAGGAGGAGGAGACGAAGAAAAAGGTGATGATGATGATGATGCTGATGATGATGATGATGATGATGATGATGATGATGATGATGATGATGATGATGATGATGAAGATAAAGGAGGAGGAGTAGGAGGAGCCGAAAAAGGGGGAGAAAAAGGAAACGTAGGAGGAGGAAGAAAAGAGTAGGATGAGAAAAATAACATGGAGGGGAAGTAAAAGGTGGAAGAGGAGGCGAAGAATAAAAAGAAGCAGAAGAAGAAGAAGAAGAAGAAGAAGAAGAAGAAGAAGAAGAAGAAGAAGAAGAAGAAGAAGAAGAAGAAGAAGAAGAAGAAGAAGAAGAAGAAGAAGAAGAAGAAGAAGAAGAAGAAGAAGAAGAAGAAGAAGAAGAAGAAGAAGAAGAAGAAGAAGAAGAAGAAGAAGAAGAAGAAGAAGAAGAAGAAGAAGAAGAAGAAGAAGAAGAAGAAGAAGAAGAAGAAGAAGAAGAAGAAGAAGAAGAAGAAGAAGAAGAAGAAGAAGAAGAAGAAAAAGAGGAGGATGAGGCGGAGGAGGAGGAGGAGAAAGAGAAGAAGAGGAGTATGCAGAGAATGTAAATGAGGAGAAAAGGAAAAATGGAACTGGTATGGAAGAACAGGTGGCGGGTGACGAGAGGAGGAGTAGGAAGAGGGCGGGGGGGGGGGGAAGAAGAAGAAAAAGAAGACAAAAGAGAAAAAGAGGACGGGTGAGGAGAGGGAGAAGGAGGAGGAGGAGGAAAATGGAATGAAATTTTAAAATATAGAATGTTGGGAAGTAAAAGGAGAAGAGAAGGAGCGAATGAGAAGTGGAAAAGTAATATTAATAAAAAGAAGTTAAGACTACACTTTATTACAACTCGGGTCTTGTTCAATTGTGACATACAATTATGATTGTTACTTTTCCGTTTCTAGCTTGAAATACTGCTATAAACTCCGGAGTAATCAACCCTATGGCTCTTAGAACTTGTTTCAGGTATCTAACTCATAATATGTTTGCCTACTAAATGGTGATAATGGCAGAAAAACTATCGTAACTCCGAGTTACGATAATTTTAGATCTGTTCTATCCTCCTCAAAATATCGTATTTCAACATACGATAGTCTTGCTTCCTTTAGAATACTTTCAAACTATCGTAACTTTAATAACTCACAATCCAAGCAATATATCTCAAAAATGTCACCATCGTTTTTCTCGCCATTCTTTACATAAGATTAGTAAATTTCACGGCTATCCAAGGATTATTGTGAATTTTAAACCGTTTTTTGTCTCTCCTGAAAAGATGTGGCTTTAAGATACGATAGTTTTGCACCCTACGCTCGATTTGCGGAAAGACTATCTTAACTTGACTTAAGATAGTCTTACAACAAGTTTTTAATTTTCCCTTCAAATTTATATATCGTTAGTAAGAGTTACGGTAGTCTCTGTGCAAAATAAGTGTCAAACTGTTTCATATAAAATTGTTTGTTTGTACAGAGTTACAATAGTATCTTTGCCAAATAAGTGTCCAACTGTTTAACATAAAATTTTTTTTTTATTTCTTTGTTTGTTTTAGGCTGTAAACGAAGCTTCAGATCACTATATAAGCACCCGTTGCTTGCTTCTTGATGTTCATCTCAACCCGTAGAAAATTATTAAATTCATAGTTTATATTTATGCAAACATCAGTACTAATTTTTTTTAATTATAGGGATAGCTTTTATATTAAGATTCTTATCTATAATTTCTGAAGTAATTCATATTCCAGCAAAACAATTTAAATCTTCTGTTGGTTAAATAATGACTAGATCATTTCAATGATCAACAGCTGATCTCACCATATTGGTACTTTGATACTATCAATGACATTCGGTCAGTTTGGCGAGGAAAAAGAGAGCCATTGCCCATTCTGATCAATTGTTTCATTAGTGTTCTATTTGTCTCTAAATGTTGTCCACGCTAAGTTTGCTTCAAGTGCTCACAAAACGTTATCAGTACATAAAAAGCTACGTTTCATTCAAGATTGAGTCTATTGTTTTTAAATCTCAAATAAAAACGAAAGACAGTAAACGCTTCACTAAGTAACTCCCTCTTTCTGATTGAATGATTTAAAAAGAAAGATTCCTTCTTTGACCCGGAAAGATGAGTTGTTCAATGATGCTCAGACAAAGATAGGATAGGGATGTTTCTTTGCTAACCAAGCTTGTGAAGGTCCTTGAAGATTCTGAAATTCTAAATTGTGATGAATTTCCTTCTTAAAATCAATGAAGATCGCCATCCTTTACGCGTAAAGATATCACGAATTAAAGTCCTCAGTAGAACAAGGTTATCAATGTCTGACAGTTTCTGGGTTCCAAAAAGAACTTAAATGGCAGACGCTTGTTGCGATCTTGTCTATTAGATGGCATAAGCAGTTAGTGATGGAGATGGACGGTAGTTGAAGATTCAGATTTGTCATTCTCAACTTTTGAAATTGGAATCTCAATAATCCGATTCAATCTCAGTTGAAAAGTCTAGATTATCAATTTAAAATAGATAACCAACCATATTGGCAATCAGATTTTTTGTGGAAGATTACCATATGTTATCAAAAGTTGGGAAGTGAAAGGTGATGAGAAGGAGCGAGTAGAAGAAGTGGAAAAGTAATTTTAAGAAGAAAAGCTAGACTACCTAATTTTACAAATCGCGTCCTGTCCAATTGTGACATACAATTATGATTGTTGCTCATCCGTTTCTAGCCTTAAATCCTGGTATAAACTCCGGAGCAATCAACCCTATGGCTCTTAGAACTTGTTTCATGTATCGTAACTCTTTGTATTAAACGCTGATAATAGCACAACTCAGAGTTACGATAGTTTTAGTTCTGTTCTTTCCACCTCAAAATACCCCATCTCGACATACGATCGTCTTGCTTCCAATAAAATGCTTTCAAACTATTGTAACTTCGATAACTCATAATCCAAGCCCTATGTC
>NC_088360.1:73308601-73336101 GCF_034508935.2 Berghia stephanieae | reverse complement strand
ATTTAGATAAAGCTAATGTTTTAAATGATTATTTTTCATCTGTATCTGTTCAAGAAGATACTACAAATATACCAACTTTCAATGTTACAAATCAATTAAACGTTTCCGATTTATATATAACAAGAACACATACTTCCGAAATTGTTGAATTGTAGCTAAAAGCATGGGACCCGATTTCCATCATCCGCGTTTACCGAGAGAAGTGGCCTATGAAATATCACCGCCACTATCAACACTATATAATAAGTCTCTCGAATTCGGTACCTTACCTATTGAATGGAAGCAAGCCAATGTTACTGCCATTAATAAAAAGGGCAGCAAATTGGATGGTGCAAACTACAGACCCATCAGCTTAACGTGCATACTCTGTAAGGTTATGGAATCTATCTTGAATAATATTAATAATAATAATAATAATAATAATAATAACAATAATAATAATAATAATAATAATAATAATAATAATAATAATAATAATAATAATAATAATAATAATAATAATAGATCTTTATTGTCCATAAATATGTCAATTTGTCATTTAGTTACACTTGTTATAACGTTATATGATAACTATAACATTGAACACCATACGATGCTAAACTGTAACCAGCATGATTTTAGATCAAAGAGATTATGCATTACTCAACTTTTAAGGTGATGGAAGAATTTACCAAGTTAATTGATCGTGATCAATGCATTGATGTTGTTTATCTTGATTTCCGCAAGACTTTTGAAACTGTACTACATGAGATTTGTCATTAAACTAAAAGCATATGGATTTAAAGGGAATCTCTTTAATTGGATTAAAGACTTTCTTAATAATTGAATATAAAAAGTCATTGTCAATGGGGTGGTATCGGATTTTAAGAATGTTATTAGCGGTGTGTACCCCAAGGAAGTGTATTGGGACCAATTTTATTTCTTTTATATATAAATGATTTACCATATGGCATAAATTCAGCCTGAAAACTGTTTGCAGACGATACGAAGATCTATAGTACAACTCAGCATCATATATTCAACAAAATGACATACTTTTACTTTTTAATGGTCTATAACATGGCGTTTGGATTTTAATGTTTCGATTTTAAAGTATTACATATAGGAAGAAATAATCCATGTCATAATTATTTTACCGATAATTCTTTGTCAAATCTACTTTCCAATGTGCCTTATGAAAAATATTTGGGAGTTACTTTTGATTCATTTTGAATTTTGATGTACATATTGATAATTGTGTAAGCCGGGCAAACAGTCTTGATAAAACTATATTTTGTATTTGTATAAATCGCTCGTTCGACCAATTCTAGAACACCGAAATTGCATCTGGAGCAAACTATATAAAAGACAATCTATTATTATTGAAAGTGTGCAGAGCAGAGGTACCAAAAATATTTATGTCGTACAGTATTTATCTTATTAGGAAAGGTTAAAATTTCTTGACTTAACAAGTTTGAAATATAGAGGAATTCGTGGGGATTTAATTCAGGTTTATACATTATTACATGATCTGGATAGGATAGACTTTTCTGATTTTATTTCATATTCTAATATTACTTTTACTAGAGCGGACAAGTTTAAGATTTTTGTCAATAGATGCAAAACTGGTTCGGTATCCGTATTGTCCAGAAATGGAACAGTTTGAAATTTGAAACAAAGAATGCAAAATATTTGGATTATTTCAAGGTATTAGTAAACAGGGAGTTAAATGATGGGAGATTTATATATGACCAATGATATTTGTTTCAATGCTGTTGACATAGCTTTCAATCTTGCATGTAAATATCATGCAATTAACCATATTATGGTTATCTTCTATGTGTTCGGATGTATAAGTGGGAGTGTGTGTGTGTGTGTGTGTGTGTCTGTGTGTGTGTGTGCTTTGCATGTCAAGGTTAAAGATATATGTTTGTATATCACACATACATGAGTACATTTAGGTTGATATACTATCATTACCACGTGTATCACTGTTGTAATCGTTCAATCAATAGATTTCTAGCTTTACTATTAATATTAAGGGCATTCAAGGGATAATATCCTATTTGGCGCGATACCATTTGTTATCTTATCTTACGTTTTGTTATTATTATTGTTGATTGGTTCTATAAGAATACGTAACACCTTTTACTCTAAGACATCATTACATACAATTATATAACAACTTCCGTTTCTATTCCTCGCTCTCACTTCTCACTCACTCTCTTCTCAAGCCATCAATACTCAGCACGATCATCACTCATTACTTTATCATTTATTAATAAAGTTATATCTTTTCATTCGGCTCGTCAATGTTATTCATTGACTTTGGTTATGTTCCCAATCATCATGGTGGCAGCGGCGTAAAGAACTTCACTCGTCCTGTGAGTTAACAACGAAAACAATTAATTGTTATTCTATCAAGTTCATCATTATCTCCGGGGAATCCCCCGCATGGCATTTTCTCACTCAAGGGCAATAACTCTTGGAAATCAGAATTAATCGCTCCTAAGTGACCTTCTCGCCAAAATTTCTATCCAAGGGAAATAACCAACTAAATTATCACAATCACTGTTTGTTTATATTTTTTGAAAGAGTTGCATCCCTGCAATTATGGCAACTTCGAGATCAACAATGTCAATTCCTCCGCCAAGACCACTCAACATGGAAGGCAACTTAGCTTCGAATTGGCGACAATTCTCTCGTGACTGGACTAATTTTGAAATCGCTACTGGGCTAGAAAAAGGGGATGACAGAATACGATCTGCTACACTCCTATCTTGCATCGGACGAGCAGCTATGAATATTTACGATGGCTTCAATTTCGAAGGAAAGGGAGAAACGTTCGAAAATATTACTGAAAAATTTAAGCTTTTCTGTGTGGGGAAAACTAATGAAAGTTATGAGAGATATATTTTCAACTCCCGACAACAAGGACAGGAAGAATCGTTTGAAATGTACCTCTCAGAGCTGAGAAAACTGATAAAATCTTGTAATTACGGCACTATTGAAGATAGCCTTCTCCGTGACAAAATCATAATTGGAATCAAATGTGAGGAAACAAGAAAACACCTGCTACAACAACAAGACCTTACACTACAAAAAGCAATTGATACTCGTCGTACGCATGAAACAGCCAAAACACAACTACAGAACATGACACTACAAGATCACACCATACAGAAGGTACATCAAAGCAACCATTACTCATCGTCTCGACATTCTCTTAGAAAACCTCAATCTTCTCATTTAAAACCTCAATTTCCTCAGCAACGGCATCGATCTTCTCACTCTCACTCTCACCAAAAATAACAATCCTCTACACTGTTGCAAATTCTGTGGCAAAAGTCACGATCGAATCAAAGAAAAATGTCCAGCTTGGAATAAAACATGCAAGAGCTGCAACAGAATGAATCATTTTTCATCAAAATGCTCTCGCATTCATACGATTCAGAACGAACATAACACCTCATACTCAGACGAAGATGATAACAATTATGTTATGAAGCTGGGTACAACAGCAATATCAGCTAGTATGATCGTTAACTTCAAAAAAGTTAAATTCCAACTTGATACTGGTGCGGACGTAAACACCATAGAGAGGAAATACGTGTTTTCACAACAGATCAAACCAACACGTAAAACATTGATCTTGTGGAACAAAGAGAAACTATCTCCTATCGGTGAGGCAGAAATCAAAACTAAAAATCCAAAAACTGGAAAAATGACATACATCACTTACTCTGTTGTAGAAGATGGATTCAACAATCTGTTAGGATTGAATACTCTCAAAGAATTGAACCTCATCAAAATCGAACATGAAAATTTCATTGCTAATGTAAATGACAGCAAAAATGATCAAGTGGACATCGGTGACCTCGGTACTGCTGTACTTCATATCGACGAAAACATTAAACCAAGAACACTTCCATGCCGAAATGTACCACTCGCATTGAAAGCAAAAGTCAAAAACGAACTTGACAGATTGACAGAACGGGGCATAATTGAGCCTATCACTAAACCCACTGCATGGGTCAACCAAATGGCTATGGTTGAAAAGAAAAACGGCAAAATAAGAATATGTTTAGACCCTCAACAGCTAAACAAAGCCCTTAAGCGGGAACATTACAAAATGCCGACACTCGATGACATACTTCCGAATCTCAACAACGCCAAAATTTTCAGCAAATTTGACGTCAAAGAAGCGTTTCATCATGTAAAACTTGATGAGGAATCCTCAGAACTCACCACAATGATTACACCATTTGGCAGATATCGTTGGCGTAGACTACCTTTTGGTCTCTCTGTAAGCAGCGAAATATTTCAACAACGGCTAAACGAGGCTATCGAAGGCCTATCAGGCTGCACGAACGTTGCTGACGACATTCTCATATTTGGATCATCTGTCACAGAACACGACAACAACGTAAAAGCATTAAAACTTAGATGCAAAGAGAAGCGAATCAGATTGAATGATGAAAAAGCTTGCATCCAGCAATCAGAAATACAATTCTTAGGACACGTCATTAATGGAAACGGCGTTAGGCCAGATCCTCAAAAAGTAAAAGCAATTACTGAAATGCCAGCTCCTAACGATGTACAAGGCATTCGACGTTTTTGTGGACTTGTACAGTACCTTGCACGGTACATTCCTAACTTGTCTTCAAGTGCAGAACCACTTCGTTCACTCACCCGCAACTACGATACTTGTGCAACACCCAATTCCAATGTACGATCACCCAATGACGGTAGAGATTAGACATGCTAATGACACTCAACAGCAAGAAAAACACACAGGATATGAACTATCGTTGAACATTGACAATAATGAACATACTGCTCAACAACGTCACAGAAAAATAAGAAATAAACCTCATTGGTTGAATGACTATATTCAATATTGACCATTCTCTGGATAATATAGAACAAAGTGAACAATGACAGATAACATCATTATAAATAATTAATAGACTCATCATTTTTTTCTGTGAAAATTAATTTAGAGAATCTCTTGTTTTAAATATTTTTCTTTGGGGGAAAGAAATGAATGGATGGATCAATTTGTCTCATATCACTGTACTTCATAATCATTTTTTTAAAAGAAGAAAGGATGTTGATTGGTTCTATAAGAATACGTAACACCTTTTACTCTATGACATCATTACATACAATTATATAACAAATTCCGTTTCTATACCTCGCTCTCACTCACTCTCTTCTCAAGCCATCAATACTCATCACGATCATCACTCATTACTTTATAATTTATTAATAAAGTTATATCTTTTCATTCGGCTCGTCAATGTTATTCATTGTCTTGGTTATGTTCCCAATCATCAATTATTATTATTATTATTATTATTATTATTATTATTATATTATTATTATTATTATTATTAGTTATTATTATTATCATTCATCATCATCACCATCATCATCATTATTATTATTATTATTATTATTATTATTATTATATTATCATCATCACCATCATCATATCATCATCATCATCATCATTATTATTATTATTATTATTAGTATTATTATTATTATTATCATTATTATTATTATTATTATTATCATCATCATCATCATCATCATCATCATCATTATTATTATATTATTATTATTATTATTATTATTATTATTATTATTATCAATGGTGATAATAATAATAATAATAATAATAATAATAATAATAATAATAATAATACTTATAATAATAATAATAATAATAATAATAATAATAACAATAATAATAATAATAATAATAATAATATTATTATTATTATTATTATTATATTATTATTATTATTATTATTATTATTATTATTATTAGTAGTAGTAGTAGTATTACTAGTGCTACTACGCCTACAGCTATCACTTCTGCTAATATTAATACTACCATAGTGGTAGTAGTAGTAGTAGTAGTAGTAGTAGTAGTAGTAGTAGTAGTAGTAGTACTAGTAGTAGTAGTAGTAGTAGTAGTAGTATGTATGTAGTAGTAGTAGTATGTAGTAGTAGTAGTAAGTAGTTGTAGTAGTATAGTAGTAGTATAGTAGTAGTAGTAGTAGTAGTAGTAGTGTAGTAGTAGTAGTAGTAGTAGTGTATTTATAGTATATATAGTTATTATTATTATTATTATTATTATTATTATTATTATTATTATTATTATTATTATTATTATTATTATTATTATTATTATTATTATAAAAATAATAATTCATTCACTAATGACTTGCATCAGTCCTTAATTCATTCCTGCTATTCTCCCAAAATTGACTCCACTCCACATTGGTGTCCACCTTCCATAGTTCCGGGCACACTCCCCACTGGTGTTCACCTCCCAAGTCCCCGGGTTAACTCACTCTACACTGCCATCCACATATCTAAGTCCCGGGTTCGCCTCCACTGGTGTTCACCTTCGATGGTCCAAGGTTTACTCCTCACTTGTGTTCACCTCCCCTAGTCACATGTTTAATCCCCACTGGTGACAACATTCCATAGTCCCAGGTACACTCCCCTCGTGCATCCACTCCGGCTGGTCTCGGTATAAGTATCCACTGGGTGTCTTCTACCTCACCCTTGGGCTCACTCCCCTGTATTGTCCACATCTCACAGTCCCGGCAACTCGCCACTTGTATCGCTTCCTATATATCCACCTCCCATAGACCGAGGTTCTTTCCCCACGGGTGACCACCTAGTCATAAGTCCTATAAGTCCTATCTTCACCCCCACTGGCCACCTCCGATAGACCCAGTTTTATTCTCCACTGATGTCCTCCTCCCATATTCCAAGGTTAACTACCCACGTGTGTCCACCACAGGTAGTCTCGGGTTCTATCACTCTCTAGTGGGTGTATTTATTCTGAGCCGTATGTACATTCCTCAGTAGTGTCCACATCTCACACATTCACTCGACACTTGCATCTCATCTAATCATCTGATCATTCTCCAATGGTGTCCATCCCCAAAGTTCCTGGTTCACTCCCCACTGGTCACCACCTCCCACAGTCCTTGGTTGACTCCGAACTGCTGCCATCTACCGGTTTCGGACGGCTTCGGTAAGTTAGTGGGAAAAAGAAGTATCCTTCTGGCTTCAGTCCCCAGTGGTGTCCACCTCCCATATTACCGGCTTCACTTTCCATTAATATCTACCTCTCGTAGTCCCAGGTACATTACCCATCGGTGTCCATTTCCTATAGTCTCATGATCATTCTCCTCTGGTGCCCACCTCCCATCGTCCCAGGTAGAGCAGGGTCGGGAATTGGTCTTGCGATACTAAGTTATGGAAAGGTTTTCGAACACAAGCCGCTCGGTTTTGGTTTGCTGTCATGGCACAAACGAAACCTAATGAATCGTTTTGTGACCTAGATGAATCGTTTTGTGTGTGCAAGCCATGCGGCTAAGTACAGCGCTTGCCAGTCAGAAAAAAAAGAAATAGCGAAGCTGCGTTTGAAAAGAAAAAACTACGAACAATAACCCCAACAACTTAACCTTTCAAAGGCAAAGTTCTATCTTACTTGGAGCTAAAATAAAATCTCACTGTTTTCATCAAAAAACAAATAACGGCAATGCAATTATAGTTTAATGGAAGCATGGATTGCAATGGTGGAATCGGTTTATTCTGCATTAAGCATAATATATAAAGAAATTATTATTTGAAAACAAAAAATCAGTGTCACCGGTAAAGGGTTAATTGTACGCTCCGTCCAGCATCACGTGACACTCCTATCTCACTTGCTAATCATAAAAAGTAAATAGCAATCAGGAACACTGAAGAACTAGAGGGGGGGGGGGGGAGAGAGAGAGAGAGAGAGAGAGAGAGAGAGAGCAAATCCAGTAGCAATCTAATCCCTTGAAGGCGAATTTCGATCTTATTTTTGACCCAACACCAGATCTTCCCGTTTTCATCAAAAGACAAGTAACGGTAAAAAGATTATAGATAATTGAAGTCAGAGTCGCGACTGCTCTCTTGGTGGAAACGCTTTATTCTCCATGAACTATAATAAGGATAAAAAGAAACTATTGTCTGAAAACAAAAAATCGGCTTCGCAATTTAGGGGTTAAAACACCTGCAGGACAAAAGACCGTGACACTCCCATGTACTACATCATCCGGCGACCCATTTCTCTTTCACCTGCTCCTATGCCTACCAACTTTCTTATTAATCCAATCTCGGAATTTCCTGCTGAATGTGAACTGTTTTCCCTCTCGTTCAATTAAATAGTGTGTACGGTAAATGTTTTAACTTTGCACTTTTTAGTTAAAGTGATTAAACATATTATGTAATATAAGCAGTTTAATCTTCTGGTTAAGAATTTTAATAGAGGCAAGCTTATTTCTTTCATTTAAAAGAGATACAGCGGTTTCAAAATCTTGTAGACATCCTATTGTTGATGGGACTTATAGCTTTCCATACATCAGTTTTGCTCGATTGTGACGTAATTTTTGTTAACAAGGACATGAACGACTGACCTAGTTTCTTGGGAATTGATTGTTCCAATTGATGGTTCTTCCGTGACCTCTTGTTGCTATGCCTTTCAAACTATTTAAATTGATGCCTTTTTAAACAATTGCCGTTTAGTATTTGTCCCAACCGACATAAAAAGCTGGAAATTGATTGTTCCAATAATTGATGGTTCCTCCTTGACCGCTTGTTGCCTTTTTTAAAAGCTATAACCATACAGTATGAGTCTCGGGTTATTCAATCAACATACAATGCATACATTATTGGAAATTACGTCAATTACCGTGTATTTTATTAAAATTAGTTGAGCACACATTTAAGTGGTTTTATTTTTGACTCGAAAATTTAAAATTAAATCTATTTTGCCCCTGATATCAACCGATAATCCTAAACCAACGACCCGAAGCAACCTGAGTACTTACCTTTCAACCGAAGCAAACAACCCACAGATCCTGAGCATCACTCACAAATTTAACAGATGATTTTTAAAAATACATAGTGTCATCAGGTGTTGCGATGCAATTCCTCTATCAATGTGTAACAATATTGTGATGAATACTCACTAACTGTGGAACTGACTTATGTTCCTCTGTTTTGCATATTATACTACGTAGCTATGGAATTACAGATTGCATGCTATGTCTTTTCGTTGACTAGAAATAGATAATCAAGTGGACGGAACGGGCTAAATGGTAGGCAATATTCTGATAAGTTAGTGCTTAGTAACGCTCTAATCATCAGTTCATTGTGAATTCAAGGATTTAGACAAGGTTAGAATCGACTATGTTTTTTTTTTTTGTAGTCTCCAATGTTAAGAAAAGCTTCAGGTTTGTGTGAAGACTGTGATGTGAAAGTGTTTACTGTACTCATACCGTCTAGAACAATATCTAGATCTATATCTAGCTCGAGATCTAGAACAAATTTAACCTAACGTTGTGTAGATTATTCAGGTAGAAGAGCTCGCAAGCGACGGATCGCAATCAATCTAGGAGAAGGTCACTCCAAACTTAAACCAAGAGTAGGAAGGACTCTATAGCTTGGGAGAGCAACTAGCCCAGGAGAAGGACACTCCAAAATAAAAACAAGGGTGGGCATGACTCTTTAGCTCGGTAGAGCAACAAGCCTAAGAGTGAATCTCCAAATAAATCCTTGTCCTCCAAGTCTCGGGGTTTTGTGTAGGGCTAACAACCCCATCCTTGGGAGAAAAAAAAACATTGTTACAGAAACAGCAACGAAGGAAATTAGAATGAACTCACAGACGAACACTGGACCCTCAGAGCCAACGGAAGAGGCTCCTATAAATGGCAGTGTGGAAAGCCACAAGGAAGCTAATGACAGGAAAATGAGAGAATATCTGTTTGCCGCAAAAGCAGAGACGAAAATAGATTTTAGATTGTTTGAACAATTACAGTGCTGGCAAGCTGGCACAAGTCACAGTTGAAATGCGACGTTATGACTCGGATATCTTAGGCATTAGCGAGAGTGGGTGGACAGGAGCTGGAATGATGCAAACTAGCACAAGAGAAACTATTATTCTCTACTCCGCGAGGGAGGTAGATCATTACTCAGAGCTTTTACGCGAAGGTGAACAACGTTTTTAAGTAAGAACAAGTCTCTAGAGTTTTATGGATGATGACGAGCTTGTCACTGACAAATCATTAGGAGATCCATCTAACATTGAGCAGAAAGAAAACAACTCCACACAGCCATTTGGCACGTCAACTAAAGAAGCAAAACTGCTTGATTGTGCATTTATCATCCATCCACCAGTGCATCGTGCACTTTTCAAGAAAATGCAATCTATACGGTCCCCTGAGTGTTGTATAAAAGGGGTTTGCTTTAACTAAGAAGTGCATAGTTCCAGTGAAATTTGTTGCTTAACGTACACACTAAAAACCAAGACATCGGGTAGCATGTTGTGAATTGGATGTGAATTCGTTTAAAAGCGATACATTTTCGAGTTCCGATTCAATAATCGATTAATCGCTGTGCCTCTTGGGTCTTGCTGTTCGGTGTAGCTCTAGTCCCAGGTTTATTTCCCTCTGATATCCTCGTCCCATAGTTTCAGGTTCACTCCAGACTCATCATCATCATCCACGCATTATCTACCATCATTGAAATTACAAAAATGACAAAGTATATTTATGATAATCTGTACATTGAAATATTATTATGTTAAAAAGTTTGAATACTCACGGACATGGATTCAAGGACAGGCAACGCTCTTTGTGTTTCTTAACCGTGTAAGTGGATTTGTCTGTTGAATCAGATGATATGAATAAATGTGAAGATAGGGAACTAAAAAATAACTTTCAAACCTGACGCAGGTCGTAAAACAGTTTATAATGCTGTAGCTATTATCTTCAAAGGTAATGATGGTCGTTCCAGATTCTGAACATGCTCACGATTATTTTCAATCTATCAAAATAAGAACGCATTTTGAGAAAAATGAAACAATACAATTGAACGCATGACCGTGTCAAAAACTTTGTGAGAAATGAGAAATATGGGTCAACTGCTTTGGCTAGCAACTGATTGAACCGCTTTATCATCATCATCATCATCATCATCATCATCATCATCATCATCATCATCATCATCATCATCACCATCATCATCATCATCATCATCATCATAGTCATCATTATCATGATCATCATCATCTTTGTCACGTTACTGTAGAACGAACTTAAGTCTTAATGGGGAAGTACCTTATGGCTGACAATGGGTTGTTTATTTTCAAACCTGTTGTTAGGTTTTCTTGTGTTGACAACCCCTCTTGATTATTATTATTATTATTATTATTATTATTATTATTATTATTATTATTATTATTATTATTATTATTATTATTATTATTATTATTATTATTATTATTATTATTATTATATTATTATTATTATTATTATTATTATTATTATTATTATTATTATTATTATTATTATTATTTTTATTATTATTATTATTATTATTATTGATTTTTATTATTATTATTATTATTATTATTATTATTATTATTATTATTATTATTATTATTATTATTATTATTATTATTATTATTATTATTATTATTATTATGTTGTTATTATTATTTGTATTTATTATTATTATTATTATTATTATTATTTTTTTTTTTTTTTATTATTATTATTTATTATTATTATTATTATTATTATTATTATTATTATTATTATTATTATTATTATTATTATTATTATATTATATAATTTTATTATAATAATTATTATAATATATTATTATTATTATTATTATTATTATTATTATTATGATTAATATATTTATTATAATAATAATAATATTATATATATATTATTATTATTATTATTATTATTATTATTATTATTATTATTATTTTATTATATATCTATTATTATTATTATTATTATTATTATTATTATTATTATTATTATTATTATTATTTTATTATATTTATTATTATTTTGTTGTTATTATTTCCTCATTATATTATTATTATTATTATTATTATTATTATTATTATTATTATTATTATTATTATTTATTATTTATTATTATATTATTATTATTATTATTATTATTATTATTATTATTATTATTATTATTATTATTATTATTATTATTATTATTTATTATTATTATTATTATTATTATTATTATTATTATTATTATTATTATTATTATTCTTGTTGTTTTGTTGTTGTTGTTGTTTTATTATTATTATTATTATTATTATTATTATTATTATTATTATTATTATTATTATATTATTATTATTATTATTATTATTATCATATTATGATTAATATCAATGTTATAATAATAATAATAATAATTATTATTATTATTATTATTATTATTATTATTATTATTATTATTATTATTATTATTATTATTATTATTATTATTATCATTATTATATTATGATTAATATCAATGTATTTTATTATTATTATTATTATCATTATTATTATTATTATTATTATTATTATTATTATTATTATTATTATTATTATTATTATTACTACTATTATTGTTATTATTATTATTTTTATTATTTTTGTTATTACTTTTATTATTATCATTATTATCATCATTATCATCATCATCATCATCATCATCATCATCATCAACATTCCTTTTCTCTTTTCTTATTTTGGAACATAGAGCTCTAACAGGGTGTATTCTGATCTAACTCTCCTTGACGTGGTTTTCTATAGTACTTGGTTTTGGGTTGTCTTGTTTCTTTGTTGACCCTATATGTAAAATGATAAAAATGCCACAGACATAACACGCTACATACCGTAATATTGTTGACATTTATGTCGCAAATGTAAAATGTCACTTGTCATCTCGTAAAGCTTGTTAGCAGTGCACGAATTGTTGTAAGGGAGAAGACACTTCTCTGTCCGGTCAATTTCGCTGATGAGGATAAATCAGGGTGTCAATAAAAGTGGGGAGGACGTAATTTTGTATCTGCAAGTCATATGCAAAATATAATACCTAATTCAAAATGATTAAGATCGATCAATGTACAATGGAAATGTTCCAACTAAATTGATGAAATACCGAATCGCGTGTTTCAACGCTCAATTTAAATGAACCGAATGATGACAATTGAACTTTAAATCTATGATATACAATTTGATCTACATCAATATGCTATATAAAATACTTTTTGAAGTTTGTATAACGTCTCTTTATCTAAATATAAAAGCAATTTTAGTTAAACCATGTTATGCCGCCAGGTTTGGGACCTTGAAAACCCCTGGGGTAAAGCGAGTAGACGTTATAAGGAGTTGAATATTTCTTGTTCAGGAATGATTCTTTTTTTAGTTTTTCTTAATAGCATTATAATGCCTGTTTAAAGCTTGAAATAGTTTTAGTTAAAATATAAGACGTAAGATAACATTAAACAGATTATTGAATCCCAATGGTAATACAGACATGAATCAATCCTATGCAATTTAGACACCATGCAGTAACTTTTGACATTTTGTTGTCAGGATCAAAAGGTTATTTATTGTTCTTATCCAAAATGTGCTTGTCAATTCATTGATGAATGACGGGCGGCCGTATGAGGTCAATCTGAGCTGTTTTATACATGAAGGAATTATGCCATATTCGAACTTCTCGCGATAAGATGTTGGTTGTGTGAACCATTTTCAATCAAGATCATTGTCCGCATGTTTCATTCCGACTTAATGCTTGATTGAATTCCTTTTAGCACAAACATGTTAATATTATACTGAAAGACATAAACTGTACCAACCTCATAGAAGTGTTGCTGAATATAAAATACTAGACGGGTTATTTCTAGATTTCCTGGATGTAAGCTTTGATTCATGCAATTTTACAATCAACAAAAAGAGGCCATAAAAAGTTATGAAATGAAATTTTAAAAATGGTTGTGCCGTTTAGCCATATTCAGCTAAGTACGTAAAGTGTTCTCGGCAAATCTTACCCTTTTTTAAGTTTATGCGAGTATTGAGACGAACTAGCAAATTAAAGTAGAGTTGAATAGCTGCAAAATTTGCTTGATTTCTCATATCAAACCTCAAAACTTTAAATTCAGTGTCAATTCAGTATATTCCTTAAGTTTTACTTTGGTTACAAACCAAGATTCTTTGTTAAAATTCATTCACTGTCATCATCTTGTGTCATGTATGGTAGCTTGGACGGCTATGGATCTCCACTCCTCTCTTTATTTATGCTGCTGTTCCTTTCCGTTCCCAGCCAGTCTGTCAGGGAATCCATCATATTCGCTCGATATCTTCCAGGTGCTCTTTTCTTGTTATCTTTCCGGTCAAACTCATTTTTTTTTTCTTCTCATCACATGACCTAGGAATTTTGCCTGCCGTTTACGTATTGTGCTAACTACTTTTCTCATACACCCAACCACTTTCAGGATATCCTCATTTCTCTTTTATCTGTCCACAGAATACGAACCAATCAATTTTGTGTGGTCGGCATATCTTATGTTGTTTATGATTATTTGCTACTCAAGGCATGTCTTATAGTCTCCTCATTATCTGCTCTGTGTAACTCGAGAACAGATCAGGTAACAACACACAGCCTTGCCTCATCCCTCTTTATATTTGATGGAATTTGCAAATATTGCTACCTATTCTCATTGAAGCTGTTAGTTATCAATAAAGTTCTTAGATTATCTTTAAATTTCTTACATCTATGAAGAGTATACGTGATGTTTTCGTGCTGTACCCTATTAAAACCTTTTGTGTAAACATTCACGAGACTGGAGACTTATATTTTTGTTGTTGTTGTTTTTGTTGTTGTTGTTGTTTGGGTTTCTTATCACCATCATCATCCTCATCCTCATCATCATCATCATCATCATCATTATCGTAATAATCATCATATTTTATTATTATTTTTCTTATCATTATTATTATTATTATTATTATTATAATAATAATAATAATAATAATAATAATAATAATAATAATAATAATAATAATAATAATAATAATAATATATTATTATTATTATTATTATTATTATTATTCATTATTATTATTATTATTATTATTATTATTATTATTATTATTACTATTATTATTTTATATTATTATTTTATTATTATTATTATTATTATTATTATTATTATTATTATTATTATTATTATTATTATTATTATTATTATTAATTATATTATTATTATTATTATTATTATTATTATTATTATTATTATTATTATCATCATTATTATTATTATTATTATTATTATTATTATTATTATTATCATTATTATTATCATTATTATTATACTAAAATAACTATATAATAAGATATGTTGAAAAGCATTCCACTCACCTGCATGCTATGGGTAACGAGCCCCATATGACTGCACCAAGCATCGTTATTCCGCACAACGAACTGGCGTCTTCCAGACATTCATCGGACTTTACCCAATCTGAAAATTAATTGAAAGTAATATTTAAGCAGACACCAGAACCATAGAAAGGCGGACTTTCGTAACAAGTTCATTTTCAAAACCCAGCTTTCGTACAGATGTCTTGATGACATTTGATGTAGGCAAAGAAGAACAAAAGGAATGTTCACTTCGCTTGACCTATTCAAATAAGGCGATTTGAAGTCTATAAGTAGGGAAATGCATTGTATCTATCGTCTATTATTAAACAAAGGGGTATTTGATAGTTTAAGCTGAATATACATATGTAGAGAGGAGTTGTCTTATAATAAAAAATCTGACGATAAGATAAAAATTGAAATATTTTAGGCAGTTCAGTGTGTATTTACAAATGTTCAACGGCTATTAATTTGCAAGAAACATAATATAGTTTTCTTCTGAACTCTGTATTTTTCACTTTTATAGCGCAATATCCACTAAACGTGCTCAAATCGCTTTACAAAGGGTTCCTGTCCAACAGCAACACGAAACATGTAGAACGAAACATGGCGCCTGTTAGGCGATAATGCAATTTTTTTCCTACAAAGCAACGCTGTTAACGGCCAGGTACTTATTTTACACCTGAGTACAGTGAGAGAATATGAGTAAAGAGCCTTTTCCAAGGACTCAACTATGCGCCGAGCGAGGCTCGAACCCAGGACCTTCCGTTGAAAAAAAGAGTGTCATACCACAAGACCAAATAGCCACATAAGAATCCATTAAATGTACTGATTCGAATAATATTATAATATGAGATGATGAAAATCGTCAATTTGTCCCAATTTTTCGTCTATTTAAGAGGCCATCCCTGCAATTTTGTAATGCCAGTCATCTTTTTTAATTTGATTTTCGTGTTTTCTTGCAATATCTTAAACATCTTAAACGAAAGATGTTATAATGATGCAACCGAACCTTCATAAAGATTTTAAGAAATGAGAGCACAAAATGCTCATATTTTCACATGCTCCAGTTATCATTTTAACTAGGCTGGCTAATTGCAAATAATAAACCGAGAAGTTTTATGTTCAAATATAGATATTATGGATGCTCGTGCTTTGTTGATTTATACATTTTGAAACTCCAAAAATGAATACTATTTTACAGGTAGGTTCTATTGGGTAATTTGAAAATGTATCTTATCGAAGGCCTGAATAACATACGCACCCACAGAAAAGGAGACCCTGCGTAAATTAAGGGTCCATTGGGGATAATCAAATTTAGATTAAAATTTAAAATTATCTCGTTTGAAATTAATATTTTCCCGACCCGAAGACGTTTTACATAGCGAGTCAGCTCCATCACTGAAAGGATGCATTTATTTCCTCACAATTATGATGATATATTTCTGCTAAAACCAATTATATGCCTGTTACATAATGACATATACATTTTACATTTGAGCCCAATCTTCTTTAAGCATAATTTTATAATTTACTTCTCCAAACTAAAAAAAGATAAATTTCTCCCTTTATTTCACCAGTTATTAACTGCCGTACTCTGGAAAGACGCGTATTTAACAATTTAGCCCGAAAATTCGTTCCTCAAATATCGATCGATTTAACTGACCCTTATCTTGGAGAAAAAACGCAAGGTCCCAGGGTTGAGAGTTTTCTGACCAAAATTTTAGATAATATGTCTTTATGGCAGTAAATTATTTGTCAGGATGTTCTTATACCGGCAATAAAATAGATGGTAGAGGGGATGGGGGTGGAGGGGGGGTCCCGAATAATGTAGACATTGTAGCCGCCTGGAATTTGTGTAGCTGCCTGATTCTCGTAATACCCATCACGCACCGTGATGGCTTGATTTCCCTCTGGATCAGACCAAGATAAGCACCCCGGCCATTGCCGGACAATATCCCAGTTGTTTAGCACTATAGGATATAATCCTGACAGCATCCTGGTCAAAACCTAAAAAGACACGACGCTAGTGGTGGAGAAAATGCTTGTCCCGTGTGGTCAACTGAGGAGGAAGCCAGCAGAATGTTCGAACAAACCCGGAGAGGAGATGGGCGCCGCCGAGTCGTTCAAGCCATTTGCAAAGATTTAGGAAGCAGACAACGGAATGCCATACAGTTTGTTCGAGGCCCGGGTCAAGATCAACTGCGAAAGCCACTGATTCACTCCAGGGTAGATGTGATAAATTGGCTACTGGATAACAGACTCGTAAAACTCCATAAGCACAATACGGTCACAGTGTCAGTCAAATGGTATGAGGATTTAAAACATATTAGGTAATAGTCAAATGTCATTGGAGGCATGGGAAAAATTGGCGCAAATCAAGTAATTTACACTTAGTGAATATAAAATGGGTTCCATTTCTATTGAATTGAGTATTTTAAATCGCATTGACGTGAATAATTGCGGAAATGCCCTGTTTAAATGTGAATATTCTTAATTAGTTTTTTTAATTGATACCGCCATTATTATGAATAAAATGAGACTGAGGACCCTACCTCCAGGGCACTTGTCTTGTTCTTCTCTCAGTCTCCTGATGGCAGTTTCAATCTTTTGCTTGTCAAATTCTTCGGTGAAATGGACACTTTGAAGACAGGCTATTTTGTCACTGTATTTGCTGGGAATTGAAAATAGAAATCATAATAAATATTATAAATGGCGAGTTTCACAGAACATGCCGTAAGCTCTATCTCGTAAATAACACACTATCAATAAATGATGATGATGATGATGATGATGATGATGATGATGATGATGATGATGATGATGATGATGATGATGATGATGATGAAAAGATCAAGTAGGCCGCCAGTCACGTCAGCTGCTCAGTATCTTCCGTGTGGATCTCATTTTTCTAATTTGAAGAAAGTGAAAGTAGATAAGCATAGCCCATAAAGGTTTTTAAAACATATTATGCGCTTAAACAAAACGATACGATCCGAAACAATACAAAATCTCTATCGGTTCCACTCACGTAAAGGTGCGAAAAGAAGTCTTCTTGTATATATCGATAAGCTATTAAAGAGGACGGCTATGGAATTGGAACTCCACATTCAACCAGATAAGAAGGTTATCAAAATTCGACAGAGAGCTCACCAGTGTGGACGGACGTCGTAGGAAAATGATCCTAGACAACTTTGATATGGATATCATCCAAAGAGGTAAGGAGCTAGCTATGCGTAAACATAGATACGACAAAATATTAGACGTTTGATAATTCGGGCAGAAAGGTCCCATGGGTTTTGGATAGAGGATCATTGTTATTCTTGCAGGTGGTAAAGATACAGGATATTTAAAAGGATGCCATGACATTATTTCTTCTCTGCATAATCTGGAGTTAGAAGAATATCATTCCGGGATCAATGCAAAGGTGTTTGAAGACTGGCTAAGTACCGTTTGCTGAATACGCTCGAAGCACCCAGTTGTGTTGTATTGGACAACGCTACCATTTGGTGGCCCATGATCACTTCAAGGCTTATCTTTGGCAAATATAAAAGCTGCCATAATTTCATGGTTTCAATCAGGCAGCACTACATATTCTGACCATTTATCAAAGGGCTAACTATACTCCTTAGTAAGAAGAAATGAACCAGAATCAGTTTTCAAATCAGACTTTCTCATCGGGGAGTTTTTACACGAGATTGCGCGACTTCCCCCATATCACCGTGAACGCAATCCAATCGAGGTCATTGGGCCTACGTACAGGGAAAAATTGAGAGGAGGATAACCAAATTTACTCTCACAGATAAGGCAATAAATTATATAACAACGGAAGACTCCAACCTTCGCAACGGAGGAAAATTACATTTCATTGGATAGAAGGTTGCTCGGAATTTTTCTGTGGTCCTTCTAGTTCTCCTTTTTATCATCCTCAACATTAGAATGTGATGATCGATGTGTCCGGTATGTCTTGGTTGTTGGTTGTTGTTGATGTTGTTGTTATTGTTGAACATATGTACATAATTGTGGACACTCCGTATCATCTCAAAATTTTGCAATAAACATAATGTTGGAAGAGCGAAATGTTCACTTTCGTTTGTATTTATCAGTAATGTGCATTGATAGTTATAAAATGTAGATGTCTAATAGTTAAAAATTGCCATTGGTTGTTTCATATTCAAACAGTGTATGCATATTTTGCTGCTGAGAATAAGAAAAGAAACACGCGCCACTTATTAAAACTCTGACTATAGTATAATAATAATAATAATAATAATAATAATAATAATAATAATAATAATAATAATAATAATAATAATAATAATAATAATAATAATAATAATAATAAAATAATAATAATAATACTTTATTGCATCCCAAAAAGGAAATTTTTTGTACAGACGTGTTATAATTTACACAATAAGATAAAAATACAATGGAAATAGGATGTATATTATATTTAAAAAAAGGAGCAGCTCTATAACGAGAGCTGCGCTTTATAATATGAATAATTTCAACACTGTAAAATAGTTAAAACTGTCACCATAAATTGAAAATTGAAAAGATTGCTAAACAAATAAATTAATAAATTAATATTTATATTTTTAAAAAGTAAAAATGAGAATAATTTTATAAAATGATTATTGCTTGTTGTTATAATGCCTAATACTGGACGGCAGAAAAGATTTTCGGTGTCTCTCTGTTTTCGTTGAAATAGAGAAAGGGCGACCACTTCTTTCTGACATAATAACTGATGGTCTTAGTGGATGATACTGGTCATTTAATATTTTAGTTATTTTATTTATACAAAATTTCTCGTATAAAAGATCTACATCGTCAACATCATTTATATAGCGTTTAATGGATTTTTTAATATTTGAATCTATTTTGTTCCTTTCCACTGCTAAGCAATTGCCTCCCCAAGCTTTTATACAAAATGACAAAACACTTTCGATTACTGCTCTATAAAATAATGTGCAGAGGGTTTTATCTATTCTAAACTGAGAGAGTTTTGATAAAAAATATGTACGTCTGCACATCTTATGCCTAATTATTTTCAAGTGTTCATCCCACTTGAGCCTGTCATCAATCGTTACACAAAGGTATTTGCAGTGAGTAATAATTAATAAAGTGCTTTCGACTGGACCGGAAATAGACGCAATCTATCAAATAAATAATAGATGTTGATAACTCATGTTATTATAAACAAACAAAAATTCATTCACTCTCTACATCTATATATGTATGTACCTAAATATGATTATATATTTGCATGTATGCCTTTCAATTGAACGAATTACATTGACATGAATTACATTTTACAAATGTGCTATCGCTCATGCTCTATAGTAATATTATGTATTTATATGTATTGATTTTTATGTTCTAATTGGTTCCTTATCTTTCCCCATCCCACTAACCTAACTGTATCCCGTTAGGGTTGCTATTAATAATAATCATTATTAATATCAAATGAGATCATTGGTGTTGTTAAGGGTTCGTTGGTTGAAATCATTTCGACATCACTGCTCATAAGGAAAACAAGGTTTTGAAACTTGTCAAAGTTTTGCTCCTATAATATAGGGAATGAGATTAGCGGAAGAGTAGCGTCCCTTTGTTGGACGTCACCGGCGGAGACATGCCCTTACAGAGAGAACGTCAACATGGTTTTGCGCATGCGTCTCTCTACTACTACGACTACTACTTCTAGCACTTATTCTATTACTACTAGATACTTCTTCAAATATTACAATTCTAATATTATGTCTTTTATCTTCCATTATACGTCAAAAATGCCAATAAGCAGCCGGCGAAGGGCGATGTTGAACGACACTGCGGCAGAAGTTGTAAAAACGAAGGTGCTCTAACCAAACTTTCGCACCACAAAATTTAAAAACTTATAACTTTCAACTGAGGATATCTTTCCTATGGATAAGGAGATTTCACTAATTATGAAAAAGAATTAAAGAATGAAAAATAATATCAAGTTTCTACACACCGCCATTCCAACACAAGGCCATTGAAGGAAGACAGCACTTGCTACAAATAAAAATAAAAAAATACTATTCGTCTAATATCAACAAACATAATCATAAACGTCTTAAGCAGAGAGGGAGAGAAGTAAACAAGAAAAACATAATTATAATAAACACAAAGCAGCACAAGAAACGAACAATACTCCTTTTGAACGCGACAATCGGTTAGCAACGAAAGTAAAATACTAAACGACCTCATTCAAGATTCAAATTCCGACATTGCTTTTTTTACCGATCTATGGCTTCGTCCTAGCGGTGACGACATTACAGTAATTAACTTGACCCCTCATATTTATACTTCAAAGGAAGAGGGGGAGGGGCAAAAAAAACCCAAAAAAATCCACGATTCCTTTAAGATATTTGAAGGCTGTGAGTGTATTTTACAGACAAATGGAAAGTCACTAACATTTGTTTTCCTATATCGCCACCACCAAATAAAACGAACGAACAAACCACCTCTGATTTTTTGAAAGAATTCCAGGATTTAATGGGACATTACGAAGATAAACAATCAAATCCAGTGATTTTGGGTGATTTCAACATTCATTTCGACAACACCGATAATTCAACTACAAACATCATCAAATCAATTACATATACTCATAGTTATTTCCAACACATCACAACTCAAACAAACACAAAGGGTCACACAATGGATTGGGTATTGGCAAAGGAATCTACAAAATTGTTTTACGTGGACATCCTTGACAAATGCCTCTCGTGCTATTATTAGTAGGGTCCCCGAGGCCCTTCGCGTTTCGGATTCGTGTAAAAGTCAAACTTTCTTCATAAGCCAGATAAGCAGACACAAAATAACATTTTTGTCCGATTGAAACTTGAATCTGACCTTTCGGAGGGTCGCACAGAGGTCAAACAAGGTGAAATTATAGTCAATTCATTTATTAAATCAATAACTCCCATAATATCAAGAATTTGATAACTCGCAAATAACCAAAACAAAACGTAAACAGGATTTAAATAAATCACACGCAAAAAAAATATTACATTCATACTGCATTTCAAAGAGTTATTGCCCTTTATCTACGTCGTCCTTTCTTAAAAAAGCATATTTTTCCGGAATATCACAAAAAAAAAAGCAAAAAAGCAAAATACTAAAATATTGAAATAAAAGAATGCGCCTCCTCTAGAGCCCTTTTTTCAATTACCAACATGCTCACGGGCAAGTAAGGAAATGCCAGTAATTCGTTACCACCGTCAATATCCAAATAGGATATACCAAAAAAGTTTGGAAGCGATTTCCAGGAGAAAATTGTCAAAATTAGATGCAACATTGACAACACCATATGTGAAACACCAACGTTTAAAGCTTTTGAATGCACTACATCGTTCTCCTCATTTTCTAAAGTGACTGAACAGGAAGTCCGAGATGTGATAAAAGCATCACCTCCAAAGACTTGTTGTTTAGACCCAGTACCAACAACTTTGCTTATCACTCATTTGGATACCCTCTTACCTTTAATTACAGTGATTGCTAATGAATCTCTTCAAACAGGAAATGTTCCTGACTGTTTTGAACACGCTATTGTTACTCCTTTATTGAAAAGGTCAAATCTGCTGACGAGCTTACAAATTTTAGACGAGTCTCTAATCTACCATTTATTTCTAAAATATTGGAGAAAATTGTTGCAAAACATCTTAAATCACATTTAGTCAAAAATAATCTATTCAAGGCTCACCAATCTGCATATAGGCAACACCATATCACAGAAACCGCATTAACAAAAATTCAAAATGATCTTCTCTGTGCGGTTGATGAAGGCAAAGTTTCTATTCTTGCTCTTCTAGGTTTGAGTGCGGCTTTTCACACGATCGACCACTCGATACTTGTCAAACGCCTATCTGAATCATTTGTACTGTCGGGAAATGTACTGAAGTGGTTTGAGTTGTATTTAAATGGTCGTTCACAGTCAATAATTATAAATGAGAATCAGTCCTCTTCTTTTAAATTACTGTATAGAGTACCACTGGGTTCAGTGTTGGGGCCTTTACTATAAACACTTTACAATCAACCATTAGGCGATATTATTAGAAGGTATGACATTAATTTCCAAATGTACGCTGATGATATTCAGCTTTATAAATCACGTAAGCCGTCTGATATGAGCTTATTGGTTCAAGCAATGGAGAACTGTGTGGATGATGTTAAGAACTAGATGGTCATAAATAAATTTTAAATGAACGAAGAAAAGACAGAAATTCTATATCACGACCCGAAAAATATCTTCAGTAACATAAATCCTTCTTTTCTGGTATTTGAAAACGAAAATGTTTGTCTTACGGACAAAGCTAAGGACTTAGGAGTATTTTTTGGCTCCATGTTCACCATGAGGCATCACATTGATGGCTTATGTAAAACTTTGTACTTTGAAATTCGAAGAATTGGACAACTTGCTAGATTTTTAAATCAAAACTCAATTCAAACACTTGTTTTATCCTTTATATTTTCTAGGAACTAGAGGTGACTAAATGGATGGTCATAAATGAATGGTCATATCCATATTTTATAGGATTGATTATTGCAATGCTTTAATGTATATTATTCCCAACTATCTGCTAAACACGCTCCAGCACATACAAAATCATGCTGCCAAAATAATTATGAAAAAGAGGAAAAACGATCATGTTACACCGCTGTTTTGGACACTACACTGGTTGCCTGTCGAGCAGATAGTTATACAAGATTGCAGTTATGTGTTTTAAATATTTTAACCAAAAGAAACGATTCTATCTATCAGATCGATTGTGACGTTATGATCCCCCTCGACCCCTAAGATCTCGAAATCAACCCCTTCTTCGTGTACATAAAAAAGGCTCAAAACATTTTCTGAAAGGGCATTATCTAATGCCACCCCAAATGTGTGGAATTCACTGCCATTAGATGTTAGAATTAGAGTATTTTCGTCTGAAATGACATTCTAAAAGTGCCATAAAACACACATGGTGAATTATTCTTTGCCTTAATATTATGAATGAAACTGTGTATATATAAATAGTCCTTAATATCTGAGAAGTGTAATTGTTATATTTAGGATGTAAATTTCCCCTCCTGTCAATGTGCGCCTGGAGCTGCGGCAACGCGGGATTGGCAGTATATAAATATATTATTATTATTATCATTATTAGTAGTAGTAGTAGTAGTAGTAGTAGTAGTAGTAGTAGTAGTAGTAGTAGTAGTAGTAGTAGTAGTAGTAGTAGTAGTAGTGTTGTTGTTGTTGTTATTATTTTTATTATTATTATTATCATCATCAACATCATCATCATCATCATAATTATCATCATCATCATCATCATCATCATCATCATCATCATCATCATCTCATAATCATCATCATCATCATCATCATCATCATCATCATCATCATCATCATCATCGACGCAAACGTTACCACCATCGCAATTACAACAATGATAAAAGTATTTAGGATAATATATATACATTAGAATATATCAATTTTTTTTTTTAACTCAAACTCACCCACAGTGGGGTTCCTTTAACCGGCAGTGTTGTGTGTGATCTATGGCGTCGTAAAAAGCTGTTCCTGTTGTATTAAATGAAATGAAATATTAATCTCGAAAAGCAAGAGTCCAATCTCAAAACTCTAAAAGCAAGCTAACGAACATGACAAATGGAGTACCACAAGGCGGGGTTCTCTCACCAACCCTCTTTGTCGTTTTTATCAATGACATCTGCGAAACCAAATGCAGAGGAGTAAAAGCAGCCATGTATGCAGATGACCTTGCACTGATATGCACTGAAAGAAATATTGGTACTGCAAAGGCCAGGATACAGATGACTCTTGATGCTTTGAGCAAATGGACAAAAGACTGGGGTATGAGAGTAAATGCTGATAAAACCACATACACAACATTCAGCTTATCAACCAAAAAGCAATCTATGCGATTAACTTTAGATGGAAAGATTCTGAGAGAAGACCTTATGCCTAAGTATCTAGGAGTGAAATTTGACCCTCGACTCACTTGGAAACATCAAATAGATGAAAGTCAACAGAAAGGGTACAAGAGAATGCAGCTTCTCCGAAAACTTGCTGGAACGCAATGGGGAGCAAACTCAAACGTCCTGAAGAAGACATATCTTGGATATGTAAGACCTGCAATAGACTATGCCATATCGGCATGGGGAACGTGCTCACAGGCTCAATTTCAAAAGGTTGAAAAAATCCAAAACCAATGCCTACGCGTGATCACTGGAGCAATGAAAACAACACCAATTCACAAGATGGAAACCCACACAGGAATAAAACCTCTCAAAGAACAACGAAATTTAAAAATAGTGACACAATTCTCAAAGATAAAATTCATGGAATCCCAACCACTGCATCCAAGTACAATGGAAAAGAAAGAGAATCGACTCAAAAGGGAAAACTTCATCGCCTTGGGACAAAAACTAGAGAGCGAATATAAAGTGACACCAAAGGAAGATATTGCCCAAATCAATGTCCCAAATCTCAAACCACCACCGTGGAAAAAGAAACAAAAATCCATAACCATCAACAAGAAAAACATTCGAAGCAATAATGACAATGCTCAAACCCTAAAGATGATCAATAAAAAATACCCAATGACCAACTGGATAAGAGTTTATACAGATGGCTCAGTTTCCGGCCCCCTCATGAATGGAGGTGCTGGTGCACTCATACACTGGACAGATAAAACAGAAACAAAAATATCTGTATCAGTGGGTTCAATGTGCACAAGTACTAAAACTGAAGAAAAAGCCATCCTCAATGCAACAAAAGAACTATCCAGAGATCACAGAATATACGGGAAAAATGTGGTTTACTTGACAGACTCTGATGATGCTCTCCGGTCTATTGAAAATTACCAGGACTCTGAAGCCGCACACACTGTGGAGGCCCTTGAGGGCTTATCTGATAAAACAGGAAAAATTGTGCTGCAGTGGATTCCAAGTCATGTAGGTATATATGGAAATGAAATTGCCGATCAACTGGCCAAAGAAGGAGCCCAGAAGGAACAACCGAAGTCGTCAATCACTTACCATCAGCAAAAGAAAATAATAAAGCTAAAAATAGACAAAGAAAGGAATGACACACACCTAGAACACAACAAGCAGGATCCAATCCATGCCATTCAGCGAAGTAGCCAAGTCACTCTATTCCGCCTCCGAACAGGACACAATAGACTAAGAGGACATATGTTTACAAAGCTAGGTATTGGAACAACCCCTTATTGCCCATGTGGAACCGACCATGAAACCACTTTACATGTGCTTATGGATTGCCCATTATACAACGTGCAACGTTCGAACCACTGGGTCACCCCTACAACACTCAACACAAAGCTCTATGGTGAGGCTGAGGACCTAAAGCGGACCACAGACTTCATAGCAGATATCGGACTGCAGCCATAGATGTCCATCCGAGGAACGAAGAAGAAGAAGAAGAAGAAATATTAATCCTATGTGTTTACTTTTAAAAACTCATAACAATGCCAGCCGGATAGAAAGAACGAAATTGACGTCACTCCGCTCTTTGTTAGTGTTTTAGCCAGTCATTTTCTGATTAGTTCTTACTAATTGGTATCAATCAGACTATAAACAGTCAAAGTTACACATAGTTTTGCGTGTTGGTTTGCGATATCCGGCTGGTGAAATGTTGTGAGCAAATAACTTAAACGCACATCATCATTATTCCGTACAACACACAAAACTATATGTAACCTTAAACGTCTTTTATCTGATTAATACAATTTAGGGAGAACTACTAATAAAATGGCTGGCTAAATACAATAACAAAAAGCTGAGTGACATCAATTTCGTTCTATTTCGAATCTAGTAATACTTAAAGGACACACACATTCAAAAGTCGTCAGTACAATGAGCGAATTGGCTTTGAGACTCGTGTTTTAACACGGCCAAGTGACAGTAAGCATTAAGTTTCACAAATAAATATTATGGCCGCTGCTACAAAACTGGAATGGACATTATAATGAGATTGATAAGATGTACTCTAACTTCAAATATTGATCAGTAAAAAGGATATTATCTTGATTTATTTATAAAACTGTTAAACCTGTCAATTCTTTGAATTCTAAGGCTTGCGAGTATTTGGTTGTTTGCTTGCTTCTTTGTTTTTCTTTTTTTTTTCTTTGTTATTTTTATTGCGGGGGGGGGGGGGGGGTCGTTGTTGTTTG
>NC_088360.1:73296101-73303601 GCF_034508935.2 Berghia stephanieae | reverse complement strand
GTCTCTGTTATCATAATGTGGTGACCTTATCTGTTCTAATTCTGTACATTCAATTAAAATGTGTTTAACTGTCAGGTCACAGTTACATCTTCTGCAGAGGGGTTTTTCATCCCTCTCCAGAAGGAAACGGTGAGTGAGGGCAGTATGTCCGATCCGGAGTCGAGTTATTTTTACCTCGTCTCTTCTTTTTAGCCCCGAGTTGGGTCTGGGGCCGAGGTCACTTTTAATTTGTTTTAATTTGTTATGTACATCTCGACTCCAGGATCGTTCCCATTCCTTTCGGACATGTTTTTTAATATTTATCTTTAAATCCGCGTGTGGGATTTTACTGCCCTCTTGTAATTCTTGGCTCACCGCCTCTTTTGCCAGTCGATCCGCTTCTTCGTTCCCCTGAATACCCACATGACTAGGTACCCAGAGAAAACAAACTTTCTTTTTTTTAATAAATAATTTATTTGCACCTTCCAAGATACTTATGAGTCTTGGATCGGTGCAATAAAAATTTGAGATCCCCTTTAGAACGGACAGCGAGTCAGACAAGATCAAGAATTTATTTTTATTCGATCTCTCAGCCAAACGGAGAGCATTTAGGATTGCTCTCGATTCCGCTGTAAAGATCGAAACATTTCTATCCAGGCGAAGTGATCCTGTGCCTTCCGATGAGTGATAGGCACATCCTCCTGCATCTGCGCTCTTTGAACCATCCGTAAATATGTGAGTATGGTTTTTGTATGTTTGTAATATTGCTTTTAGTGTCTGTTTGTAAATATGTGGGTCTGTTTGTGATTTTTCCAGTTTTGTTAGGTCCAAATTTATGTTTGGTCTATGTATGGACCATGGTGGTGTCTTTGCCTGGACGTATGGATGTATCCTATCTAGACTGATGTTCATGTCTGCGATGTCTTTTTTTATTCTGCAACCTAATGGTGGTGTCATTTTTGGGTGCTTGCGAAATTTTTCTTCTAGTGTCCTATCCGTGTAGTGTACATGTTTGTGTGCTGGGCTGAGAAAAAGAAGAAAAACACGCGACATTTATTTAAAATCTGACTATAGTCTAATTCTTTCTTGTTTGTGTGTTTAGGTGCACACGCGCACGCGCGCGCGCGCGCGCGTATGTGTGTTTGTGTGTGTGAAGTCAAATGAAAGCCAGTTAGGGATAGGGAGAGGGAGGGGAAAGAGATAGATAGATAGATAGATAGATAGATAGATAGATAGATAGATAGATAGATAGATAAGGAGAGAGAGCGAGAGAGAGAGAGAGAGAGAGAGAGAGAGAGAGAGAGAGACTCGACGTTTTTCTGTGAAATTTTGTCTTTATTATTATTATTATTATTATTATTGTTATTATTATTATTATATTATTATTATTATATTTATTATTATTATTATTATTATTATTATTATTATTATACTACTACTATTATTATTTTTATTTATTATTATTATTATTATTAGTATGTAGTAGTAGTAGTAGTAGTAGTAGTAGTAGTAGTAGTAGTAGTAGTAGTAGTAGTAGTAGTAGTAGTAGTAGTATTATTAATATTATTATTATTATTAATATTATTATTATTATTATTATTATTATTATTATTATTATTATTACTATCACTATCAGCATCATCATCACCATCATCATCATCATCATCATCATCATCATTACATCACCACCATCATCATCATCATCATCATCATCATCATCATCATCATCATCATCACCATCACCATCACCATCATTGTCATCATCATCATCATCATCATTAGCAGCATCATCGTCGTCGTCGTCGTCATCATCATCATCCTCATCATCCTCATCATCATCATCATCATCATTATTATCATCACCATTATCGTCATCACCATCATCATCATCATCATCATCATCATCATCATCATCATCACCAATTATCAGCATCGTCGTCATCAGCATGATCAGCACCATCATCATTATCATCATGAACGTCATCATCATCATTGTCACTGATTTTATGACATTTAGATTTTAAGATATTTTCAACTACAATCCGATGATGATTTTAGAAGAGGTCCCCACAGAAGTATAGCTCAATAATAAAATAAAGAGGTTTTGACAATCCATTGTACCTATTCAGTGACATATAAAGACAATGCAATACACACAAACAAATCTTGTCTTGTTGTCGTCTCGGGTTTGCTCCTCTGTAAACTTGACACAGGTTGCTCTGATTTTTGTGATGATATGTAGCATGGACACTACTTCACTATATACCGATCACGACCCAACAAGTATTGAGAACAACCGTGCTTCTCAAATTTGTTTTACGTACATGACTTTGCACTATCCTGGATCTGGATAGAGACTTGACCGACTCTATTTGTTAACGGGCACCTTTTTATTATCACACTCTTTTATTGAGATGTGATATTACAATATATTATGTCGCTTTTTAATTCGTCACCGACCGACCAGCTTTTGATATTTTACAACACAGTATTTGGTCTCCTGTGTTGTTTTATTCTGTACCGGCCTGTATAACACAATTTCGGCTTCTCTGTGTTATACTTTTATTGGGACATATAGTGACAGATTTACCCCCTCTGTACTATGATTTATCCACCCGTTCACGGACTTACACAGTACAGAGTAGCCTGCACTATGCCTTGCTATATTCAGGCCCGAACGTACTTCACACAATCAACCCTGCATTATGTGAAGGAAAGCAAGTGACGTTTGGCGGCCTGCTATGGGTTTATATATAACCATGGTGAGTAGTATTCATATGACGACTGAGAGGCGTTGTCATCACAAGATAGCATAGCAAAAGGTTTGAAAAATAACAACTCATGGTTGCCTAAAGCATTGAGATTTAAGCTCGTTCTACAAAATCGTGACAATCATCATTATTATTATTATTGTTTGTATTATCATTATTATAATCAAATTTATCTTAACATTATTATTGTTATTATTATTATTATTATTATTATTATTATTATTATTATTATTATTATTATTATTATTATTATCATTATCACTATCATCATCATCACCACTATCATCATCATCATCATCATCATCATCATCATCATCATCATCATAATCATTTCATCATCATCATCATCATCATTATATATCATTATTATGTATTATTATTATTATTATTATATTATTATTATTATTATTATTATTATTATTATTATTATTATTATCACTATCATCATTATCACCATCATTATTATCATCATCATCAACATCATTGGCACCATCATCATCATCGTCGTCGTCGTCGTCATCATCATCATCATTATCATCATCAACATCGTCGTCGTTGTTACAACCTGCTTTCATTCGCTCTCTGGCGTCGGGCTCAAACCAAAGGCGTTGCTCAAACCCACCTCGACTCCTTGCCGGACAACAATATTGACATAAGACATCATCTGTCATCATTAGATTAGAAATAAAGAGTGTCCATAAAGTCTTTCCCTGTTTAATAACATCTATTACAAAGAAAAACGATACACTCAATACACTTTAAACACGGAATTATGAATTCATAAATGGTTTACATTTTGTTTACCACTATCTTTTGCTCAATGCCCCTCAATATGGTTGTTATGGTTACCTACAAGCCAATTTAACCTATTTTCTAGTTCTTTCAGTGTTTTGTTGCTTTTTGTGGAGCGATGATTTAATAACAGCTATTTTTGTGATAAACGTGAAAGATCTGGTATGTGAGCTGAATAAACAATGTGTCTGATGTAGCCCCATAGGAAAAAGGCATATGGAGTAATGTCCGGTGACTCAGGCGGCCGAGCAGTTGAGCCCATCGCTCCCAGCCCATCGTCTGAAACGGGTCGTTTAGAAATTCTCGAATGACCTGTCTCCAAGGTGGAGAAATACCGTCGTACAGAATAATTATCCTGGCCGATATTCATGAATATGCGATGCAGCATAATATATTTTCTAAATAGATATTTACAGTTATCGTTTTCACAGTAAAGAAAGGTTGGCCTATAGCTCTCGTGAATCTGCCAATAGCTGCCTACATTCAATATGTGTTTCAGCAAATTTAGAATAGACGTCTACCCGCTTCTTTATTGTTTGTTTGTTCTGTTTGCTTTTGTTTGTTTGTTTGTTTGTTTTGTTGTTGATTTTGTTGTTGTTGTTGTTCTTTATTTTTCCTTGTTTTCTTTTGGGTTTTAAAAAAATTCGTTTTCTTGTAATGTAATAGACTGCCAGATTGGGCCAAGAACCGCTGGTGAGCTGGTTCCATGCAACCACATTACACAAAGAGAATTATGTCGCACTTTTGTGATTCCGAAATAGATGGAGAGAATAATGAAATATTTTAAGTTCATGTTCATTTTGCTAGATTTGGTGATGTAGAGTGGTTGGATAACTAACATGCCGAGGGTAGGGTGCAAAACTATCATAAGTCGAGTTACGATAGTTTTGCACTGAGAGATATGTTGTGCGTTGAAATACTGCGCACCTTGTGTCAAATCGACATTCCTATCGCATTAAAAGCAAAAATGTTATTTTAAAAAATATCTTAACTAAACTGTTACACATTTGTGGAAATAAGACTATCGAAACATAAGATAGTCTTACAACCAGTTTTTACTTTGGCCTTCAAATTTATATATCGTATGTAAGAGTTACGATAGTCTCTTTTCCAAATAAGTGTCAAACTGTTTAACATAAAATTGTTTGTTTGTACAGAGTTACGATTGTATCTTTATCAAATAAGCGTTTAACTGTTTAACAAAAACTGTTTGTTTCTTTGTTTATCGGCTGTTTGTTTTTTGTTTTTTGTTTTTAAGTGTTTTACGGTGCTTGCAACACATTTAGGTCACATCAGAGCCAATAAGGCTGTAAACAATGCTTTGGATCATTATATAGCACCCGTTGCTCGCTTCTCGTTGTTAATCTCAACCCGTAGAAAGTGATCAAAATCATAGTTTATATGAGTACAAAACATCAATGCCTAATATAATCTTTGATTATATTCATAGCTTTTATATTAAGATTCTAATCTATAACTTCTGCAGTAATTCATATCACAGGAAAACATTCTAAATCTTCAGCGGGTTAAATGACTGGATCAAGGACTCAAACCTAGACAATTCAATGATCAACAGCTGATCTCTTAACATATTGGTGCTTTGAAAAGTCAATGATATTCGGTCAGTTTGATTAGCAAATAGAATCATTGCCCATTCTGATAAAGTGTTTCAGTAGTGTTCTATTTGTCCCTAAATGTTGTCCACGATTAGTTTGCTTCAATAGCTCATAAAAAGTTATCAAACCATAAGAAGCTATGTATCATTCACGATTGAGTCAATTGTATTTTTATAAAAACGGAAGACGGGAGACGCTCCACTCCACTCTTTCTGATTGAATGATTTAAAAAGAATGAGACCTTCTTTGACCTGGAAAGGCAAGTTGCTCACAAGTGCTTAGACAAAATTAGGAAGGTTTCTTTGCTAACCAAACTTGTGAAGGTCCTTGAAGATTTCAAGGAGGAGGGGGAGGAGAAGGAGGAGCAGGAGGAGGAGAAGAAGAAAACGGATATGGTGATGATAATGATGATGATGATGATTATGATGATGATGAAAGAGGAGAAGGAGGAGGAGGAGGAGGAGGAGGAGGAGGAGGAGGAGGAGGAGGAGGAGGAGGAAAAGTGGAAGAAGAACAACAACAAGAGGAAGAGGACAAGGGGGGGATAGAAAAAGGAGGAGAAGAAGAAGAGGAGGAGGAGGAAGATTAGAAAGAGAAGAAGAGGAGTCTGAGGAGAATGCAAATGAGGAGAAAAATGAGAAATGGAATTGGTGTAGAAGAAGAGGGGGTGGGGGACGAGGAGGAGGAGTAGGAAGAGGAGTGGGAGGGGTAAAGAAGAAGAAGAAGAAGAAGAAGAAGAAGAAGAAGAAGTAGAAGTAGAAGAAGAAGAAGAGGAAGAAGACAAAAAAAAGAGGAGGGAGAAGGAGAGGGAGAAGGAGGATGAGGAGGAACGAAAAGGAGTAACAAAATATAAAATGTTGGGAAGTAAAGGGGGAAGAGAAGGAGCGAGTAGGAGAAGTGGAAATGTAATTTTATGAAGAAGAAGTTGGATTACTATTTATTACAACTCGCGACCTGTCCAGTTGTGACATACAATTATGATTGTTACTATTCCTTTTCTAGTCTTTAATACTGTTATAAACTCCGAGTTACGATAATTTTAGATCTGTTCTATCCTCCTCAAAATATCGTATCTCAACATACGACAGTCTTGCTTCCAATAAAATACTTTCAAACTATCGCAACTTAAATAAATCATAATCCAAGTAATATATCGTCTCAAAAATGCCACAATCGTTTTTCTCGCCACTTCTTTTACATAAGGTTAGTAAATTTCATGGGTATCCAAGGATTATTGTGGATTTTAAACAGTTTTTTGTCTCTCTTGAAAAGTTTGGTTTTTAAGATACGACAGTTTTGCACCCTACTCTCGATGCATAAACGTACCTTTGACTTTTCCTTAGGAGGTGGAAAAAGCAGGATGAAAATTATTTGTAATTATTTTAAAATAACAAGTCTTTGAAATCAGGTAAAGACTTTATGGGCATCCTGTGCTTCAACATGGCCAGTATACTTCTAAATTGAAGCAACATAAATTCATGTCCCGCCTCTGCCATGGGTTCAAATATTCTTCATTTCTCATCATTTTCCAACTGTCCCATTGTTCTACTAATGATGAGAAATAAAGGGAATATATATACGTGCCAGCTGAAAACGGAGAATTTAAATATCACGGTGACAGGGAGCCAAACAGGGGACGCAATTGATACGACACAACCGCCTGGCTGACAGAGACTTGAGTGTTTATGCGTCCACAAAAGGTTCTCAAATCGCTTTACAGGCACATGGCCCCAGCCAATAGAAACACAAAGAGAAATTTGTCAAACTTTTGTGACTCCGAAATAGAGGGTGGGAATTATGAAATATTTTAAATTCATGATCATTTTGTTAAATTTGGTGATGTAGTGTGCTTGGATAACTAATATGCACAAATGTTCCTATGACTTTTCCTTAGGAGGTAGTAAAAGCCAGATGCAAATGAAGAATAGTATTCCAAAACTCCCTAACTCCATTTTTTCTCATTTTGAGATATTGAGGATTATTTCCCCTAAAATTTCTCATTCGGTTTGTTATCTTATCGCATTTAAACTTAAAATTCATTCAAATCTAGGAAAATGTATAATATGTCAATCGATGCTTAAAATAATGTTTACGTTTCAATTTATTTCATGGATGGAAAATCTCAAAAAGTAGAAAAATCGACTTAATGAGTTTTGGAAAAACAGCCTTTAAATATATAAAGATCTGAACAAGTGTCTATGGAAGGTGCCAGACAAAGCAAGAAAGAAGAATAGAAGAGAGAAAAAAAGCATCCCAAAAAATTTGTCTATATTGACTGGGGATCAAACCTCAGACCTTCTGATTACCGGGCAGACGTGCTACTATTACACAAATATGTATAG
>NC_088360.1:73286101-73291101 GCF_034508935.2 Berghia stephanieae | reverse complement strand
TCATCACAAACATATAACATAGAAACGATTGAGACATTGAGTATGCTCCGGTGTATGGGGTGAATTTTTAATTCAGAAAAGTGAGTGGAGCAGGCACTTATGTTGGTAACAACAAGATATGAAGTGAGTAGAAAAGTGCCAGAAGACAATAGAGAATAACTCCAGGCGGAGTTGTCGTACCAATAAGGTCGCAGGTTCAAACCCCACCACCGCCGCGAAAAAAAATTTTTTTTATTCTCTATTGTCTTCTGGCACTTTTCTATAGACTCCTGGTTATAACTCTGTTGGGAGTCTACCAAAGTAATATAGCCAGCAGTCAATTAAATGCAAAGGAAGTTGATTAAGCTGAAAATACAACATACACTAACAGTAAATCCACTTACACTCCTCTTAATATTAAGATACAGAAGGTATAAATGAGAACACCAATGTAAGTTTCCTCTTCAGCATAAGCATTCTCTATTGCATAATGCAGTCACAAGACAATGTGCATGAAAAGAAAAAAATAACTCAAAAATATATTTTATAAATTTAATGACATCAAAACATTTGAAAGATAAAAAACATGTCAAAGTCCACATCAACTACATGATGGGGAAAATCAAACCAAAGTAAAAAAAATAATCCTACTGAAAATTAAAAATGATACAATATCAAACGTGTGGTACTTGCAAAAAATACGGACTTCTCAAACAAAACCCCTGAACATCCCCCCCCCCCCCCCCCCCCACCCATAAAAAAAAAATGTTAAGCAGAAAACATGACTACACATCCAAACCACTTTTTAAAATAGAAAAGAGCCAAAAAATCCCTGCCTTCATGCAAATAAGGAGAAAAGCAGTTCCATTGCCAGTAAGCTGAATTAAAACTGGGTGTATCAAAAGCTTAGCTTAAAGTTAAATAAGCAACAAAAAAATGTATGAATTCTAAGTCCAACAGTAAATAGACAATTTATGAAAGATGCGAAACTTTAGGGAATAAAAACTGATTGAAAAAAAAATACTATGCTAAATAACCCCCCCCCCCCCCCCCCCCCCACACAAAACAAAAAAAAAAAAAAAAAAAACTCTAGAAAACAAAACTGATGGATTAATTAAATTTAAAAGAATAGCCTGGTGTCAACAGCAATTAAAAAAAGGAACGTAATTCAAAACCCAAAATTTTTGTGCTGATAAATTCACGTGTTGTTGAGGATAGCTAACTCTCAACATGCGCATGTGAGACTTTGGGTGTCGAATAACCTGGTGAAAAGATACACCTGAGTTTCGGTGTCGAATAGCAATCCATTAAAAAAAAAGACCTGTCAATCCACAGAGAGGGACATAATCACAAGATTTAAGTATGTAGTCAGACAGGTAGGCATTAAATGTATGAAATATGACAAAAATACCCAAAGGAAAACTTAAGCCAACCAAAACTGATTGAATAATTAAATGGTCTGGTGTAAACAGCCATTAAAAAAAACACCATACAGGACACAAAGCATAAGACTCATAAAAACAATGGATATGGAAAAGGGAATAAAAAATTATATAAACACAGTAAATCTAATCTTCATCAGATTCTGGATCCTCTGTAACAGAAGTTGATAGGAGCCAACTATCATACTGTGCCCTGACATCATTACTGACACCAAGACTGTCCAATAAATTGCAAACGTCCGTCTTCTTTTCTTCTTTCACACAAGAAATATCTCCAATCACCTCAGGGACAAAGTCAACCCAACGCTTCCCCTTCTTCAGAATCGAATGTTCACAAAATGGTCCCTCATACACTGACTTAAAGCCAACTTTATCATTGTTAAATTGTAACACCCTGGCATCACTCACTCTGAAGCCCTTTTGAGTCTTTAAAAACGACGCCACTTCTTTTTATAGTCCTTCACAAACCAATCCTTTCCATACTGAAAAACAGTGCCATGTCTTTTTAAGATGTCAATGTATTCGGATGGCAGCAAAATAAGAGCTTTTTTCCTGATGTCCTGCTCAATACGTCCGAATACCCTGTCAGCTGGCAGATAACTGTGGCCACGAATTGGAAAAAAATATTGAACAGAACTATTTGGAATATGTCGTTTCCTGAATGAGTGCAGCATCGACACCATACTGAAATTTTTGTTTTGTCCAAAACACGAGTCAGAAAATAATCTGACTTTCCTGCCCTGAAAGCTTTCACCGAAACCAGTTAAAGCATGCTCAACTGCGGATGCAATGACATTTGAGTCTTTTTTATTCTGTGTCTCCATCCACGTATAAAGGAAAACATTCCTTAATGGAACAGACTGTCCTCGTCCTTCATGACGCACGACAGCAAAAACATACATATATAGCTGACGTGAATAATACGCCTGTCCAATCGAAGTTTTAGGGAGAACAAGGTTCTCCATTACATCAAAACATAGTGTTAATGAATCGTCAACGTTGTCCATTAAGTCATAAAATTTCCTGGCACGTCGCCTATGAAGCAAAAAAGCGACTGCCTTTGCTCGCTTTTGTGCTTCAGGTAAATCTTGGCGCAACTGAATCCGGAATCGCAGACAATCACTGCATATATCCTTGGCCGGGTGCCCAAAAGCCAGATTGAATCGATGCAAAAATATTGAATAATATAAGGCATAGGAAGCCTGTCGATGATTCTGCTCATTAAAGAGTTGGCGCATCTTGGCAACATTCATGTCACTGGGTAGATACTTCCGTCCAGGAGCTCCACGACGTGCATAATGGCTGGCTCTGCACGTGAATGTTTCAATATGAGAAACGATTGACTCTTTAAACTCAACCATCTCTGGGGTTTGTCTGCTGCCACCGCGACGCTCTTTTCTCGGTGCGCCTTCCTTAAGGAAATTATTTGCAAGACGACTGAGACGATCCTTCTTGACATCTGTAAGGATATAAAAAATAGAGGAAAGATGTTACATTGAGATAAAGGGGTATATGAAGAAAGTATCAAGCAAGAGAAATTATAATGTTATAGATGCCTACACACACAAGCTTCAATCCCCCACAACTTTTCCTTAGACACGAATAATAAAATCAAAATTCAAAACAGAAAAAGCATTTTTAAAATCTAGCTTGTGAGAACAAAAAAAAGTAAACAATAAAAAAAAAGACAATAACAAACGACTAAAACCACAGATAGGTAGTAAACCAATGAACTATGAGATGATGGATTGCGCCACGGGGCTGCAAAAACTTAAGTGAAAATTAAATTAGGTACTCATTTACTGTAAAGACACCCCCCCCCCCCCCCCCCCCCCAAGCAGCCTCCTTAAGCTGTATGCCAATTGTGAAGGGAATTTTAATTAAGTTAAGGATAAGCTATTGTGTCCCCTCAAATCTTCATGCAATATGGCACACATGCTACCTTCCTTAAATGTGTGTCTATCTTTATACTTTATTATGAAAAAAAATGGCGACTTTTAGAAAAATAAACAATTTTTGACTTCACAATGACCTCTCAAAAGCTTTTTAATAGCTTTGTCAATGCTCTTTAATCATAGAGCTGTGAGCGCTTATTTCATTCTGACTACAATCTCAACGTTAGTCACAATACGACTGTAGTTTCCATCGCTTTCTGCATAGTGTTGCGGTCTCTGATCGTCGCTCCACGATTTTATTTCTGGTTGTCTCTCCTCGACATCATTTCTTTAATTTATTAGCAAAACGTGCTGTTTAATTTTTGTCCGCAATTTGTAACAAATTTTTAACAAGTAATCCTAAATTTGTTACCAGTTATTACCTTGAAAACTGTAGCATCATGAAAACATTAAGACTATTACTATTAGCACTTCATTTTTGTTAACAAAATCTTTATCTACTACTATTACTATTATGAACATGATTCTTCTTCATATCAGTGGTCCAAACTACACAAGGTGAGATATAAAAAATATTCATTCATGCCACGTGGTGTGAATGTCCACTCACAACAGCAATAAAAAAGTATAACCCCCCCCCCCCATACCATGAAATGATTTTTATGGTATTTTATAGATAGAATGCGCTTGGCCAAGGAGTTCACAACATTGCCATCCGGAAGTATAACGGACCAACACACAAACTCTGTGTAACCATGAACTTTTATAGTCTGGTTAATACAGTTTAGTGAGAACAACTCACAAACGCGGATGGCAAAAACAATAACAAAGGCCCGAGTGACGTCATCTGCATACTATCTATAAACAATGCACTCATCTCGATGGCAGGACTTAGTACTCACCTTCCTACATTACATGGCTTTACTCTATGTTCATTATAAATAATGAAGACGTTACCATGTCCTAAGCTCTATTTAATTTTCTTTCTACTTTCACTTTAACTAAGACTAAGTCTAAGTGATCAATACGAAAATAGCGTAATCATTATCATAACATAAATAGTGATGCACTAGGCAATAAATCAGCAAAAAGAATAATTAAAACAGTGGAACAGAAGAAAGAGTGGGCACTAGATCCAAGTTGAGTGAGAACAAAGAAAAATAGGTTAGAGTTGAGTTAGAGTGTTTGATGTTGGATACGGATCAAAGTCAAAGTAAGATAACTGAATGAGAGAGCCTTTGCAATTCGATAATATTATAATAAAAAAGGAAATGACAACTTACTGAGGATGGACATGAAGGATGCTTTGCATACAGGCAATCTCCCGCTTGTTGAGGTGACCACATTGTATTTGATGGTAACATCACGGCCTCTTTTCCTCTCTGTTTCATCGATCCTGGCCCTTGAAGGAGCTGACACGTCCATCAAGGATATCAACATGCTGTTTTGGTCAGCATGGCTGCTCTGGGAGCAAAATGTCTCGAACATTTGGACGAGTGACTCTGGCTTCAGCTGATCTGCACAACACAAAGGAGTTGAAACGTGGTTGCAAGAAACAGTCGGAATGTAGCCTCCATTGGCCCGTCTCATCTTGCCTACTGTCTTGTATGCCCTAGCTGTTTCTTTCCTTTTCCTCCCTCGGTCTGTCCGCTGTGCAGTTTCGTTTATGTTATCAAAAACTTCC
>NC_088360.1:73271101-73281101 GCF_034508935.2 Berghia stephanieae | reverse complement strand
TAACAGTGAGTTTTCCAACACTTGAATCCTCATTAAGCATACCTGAGTCGTCCATATAATATATCTTGCAAGTGTAGTTTCCAGACCAACCATTGCCAGCCTTCAATAAAGTCATATTAAGGGCGCTTAGAGTTATATCTTTGTCTATATAGCCGCTTATTTCGTATTTCGAGTGTGTCACTTTAACTTCTCCTGATTTCTGGAAATTTTGGTGAATTTCTGCCAGTGGTTTTTCTTGTTCTTTAAATATTTGCATGAGTAAGATTTCCCTTGCTTTATTATCGATTCCTTCAGGTCTGCACGAGATGTGAACATCTTCTGATACAATCTCTGAGACCTGTTCAGGTTGAATAAGGATGCTGGCTCCGCCATCTGATTGTTAGAATTTAATTAAAATTTTATTATTGCAATATGTTCATTTCTACATTCGGGGAATGTTTGGCAATTTTTAAGGCCTGTAAAATAAATTGAAATGCCAAAAATTCTGAATAAAATCATCTTGCAAGCATAAGTCATACACTGTAAAACACTATTAATGACCATAGCTTAAGGAGGGCATTATTTCACCAAGTGACTTAAAATAAAGACTTTTCTCATCATTCTGTAACTCAAAAAAAAACAAAAAAAAACAGATAATATGATAGTCAATGGAGCACCTTTGAGGGAAGTTTAGATTTTCATCTATCAACTAAGCATCAATTATAAGTACATGATGGCACGGGGGGGGGGGGGGGTAAAGTAGTGTAAATTCAGGCAATTCACAAATCACAGCGCATCAACTTCTTTCTATCATTCCAAGCGTGCGCTCTCTCTCTCTCTCTCTCTCTCTCTCTCTCTCTCTCTCTCTCTCTCTCTCTCTCTTTCTCTCTCTCTCTCTCTCTCTTTCTCTCTCCCCCCCTCTCTCTTTCTCTCCCCCCCCCTCTCTCTCTCTCTCTCTCTCTCTCTCTCTCTCTCTCACCGATGTAAGCCTAACCCAAGGTGTCCTTGGCCTAACCATTAACCAATAATGAAACCACGAAGTTTATCCTAGTTGGAACTGTCTTTTATTATTCTAAGACGATGGCCGACTTCGTGACTATCCTACTGACGCAATGTTGATTATAGACGGGGTAAAAGACAACTTAGATAAGGGGGAGGGGCACAATATATTAGACCAACTACTCCCATCTCCCCGGGATTTTTCCCTTGAGTAATGCATATTATGTGGATGGTTGAATTGGTGACTTTGAATCTCAACCCCATTAACCACTTAATTAATGACATACTCTAGAATGACACGTATTCAAAAAGTTGGCAGATAAGCTGACCCCTTATAATAATAATAATAATAATAATAATAATAATAATAATAATAATAATAATAATAATAATAATAATAATAATAATAATAATAATAATAATAATAATAATAATAATAATACTTTATTGCATCCCAAAAAGGAAATTTTTTGTACAGACGTGTTATAATTTACATAATAAGATAAAAATACAATGGAAATAGGATGTATAATATATGAAAAAGGAGTAGCTCCATTACCAGAGCTGCGCTTTATAATATGAATAATTTCAACACTGTAAAATAGTCAAAACTGTCACTATAAATTAAAAATTGAAAAGATTGCAAAACAAATAAATTAATAATTTAATATTTACATTTTTTGAAACTAAAAATGCGAAATAATTGTATAAAATGATTATTGCTTGTTATAAAGCCTAATACTGGACGGCAGAAATGATTTTCGGTGTCTCTCTGTTTTCGTTGAAATAGAGAAAGGGCGACCACTTCTTTCTGACATAATAACTGATGGTCTTAGTGGATGATACTGGTCATTTAATATTTTAGTTATTTTATTTATACAAAATTTCTCGTATAAAAGATCTACATCGTCAACATCATTTATATAGCGTTTAATATATTTTTTAATATTTGAATTTATTTTGTTCCTTTCCACTGCTAAGCAATTGCCTCCCCAAGCTGTTATACAAAATGACAAAACACTTTCGATTACTGCTCTATAAAATAATGTGCAGAGGGTTTTATCTATTCTAAACTGAGAGAGTTTTGATAAAAAATATGTACGTCTGCACATCTTATGCCTAATTATTTTCAAGTGTTCATCCCACTTGAGCCTGTCATCAATTGTTACACCAAGGTATTTGTAGTGAGGAACTCGCTGGACGAATTGGTCCTTTAATTTTAACGGTTCTATCGGTTCCTTCACTCTCCTAAAGTCAATCACTAGCTCCTTTGTCTTGCTTATGTTAAGCTCTAGGTGGTGGGCATCACACCAAGACACAAATCTATCAATTTCTTGCCTATAAGCCACTTCGTTGCCATTTGTTATGAGGCCTTGAAGAGCGGTGTCATCTGCAAACTTTATCAAAGGTACACTCAGGTTTTGACTTCTACAGTCATTCGTGTATATTGTGAATAATACAGGGGACAATACACAACCTTGAGGAGCACCAGTATTTATAGTTATACAGGAAGATATATTTTGTCCTAATTGAACATATTGTGCTCTCTCCGTAAGAAATTCGAGCACCCAAGCAATTATATACTTGTTTAGATTCAGACTAGTCAATTTTTGAACAACCAACTGAGGTTGCATTGTATTGAACGCTGAAGAAAAATCTGCGAAAAGCAATCTGCAATAGCTCTTATCGTGATCTAGATGCCTGTAGATGTTGTTTGTAAACAGCAAAATGGCATCCTCTACGCCACGTCCTGGTTTGTAAGCAAATTGATGACTATCACTCAATGGCATAAACTGGTTCCTAATTTTAACAAGAACAAGTTTTTCTAAAGATTTCATGACTATTGAAGTCAGTGCAACAGGTCTGAGATCGTTCATAGATTCAAGTTTTTCTTTTTTTGGAACAGGAATAATTTTTGAAGTTTTCCAAATTTCAGGGATCGAAACGCATTGGAGGGACCAGTTAAAAATATTTGTATAAATGGGGGACAGTTGATGGGCACATTCTTTTAATAATTTTCCTTTCAATCCATCCGGCCCAGCAGCCTTCCTCTCGTTTAGTTTCGAAAATACGAATCTCGTTTCTTCTTCACTGACCTCAATAGTCATTTCATCTTCCAAAGCCCTGTCTAATTTATGTTTTTCATTTTCAATATCAAATTTGTTTGCTGTGTCAAAACGTGAATAAAATTTATTTAGAGTTTCAATTTCGATATCTTCAGATATAATCGTGGGCTTTGGATTATAGTTAACAGCAGTTTTAAGCCCCCGCCACGTGTCCCGTATATCCCCAGAAGAAAAGCATTTTTCAATTTTATTTTTGTACTTGTCTCTACAACTGGATATTACTCTCTTTATCTCTTTTTGTTTTGTTTTCAGATCTTTTTTGTTTCCACTAGTAAAGAGAGTTTTCTTTTGGTTCAATAAAAGTTTTAGATCTTTTGTTATCCAAGGCTTGTTGTTAGGATAATATTTTATTTCTTTTTTACAAGACACGAGCTGTTCACAGAATTTTAAATACTCACTCACACAGTCATTCAGCTCATCCACACTATCACATGATTCGATAAAAACATTCCAGTCAGTGCATTCAAAACAACCACGCAAATCTTCACACACACTTCCGTTCCAGATCTGTACACTTTTCTTTACTGGTTTTACACGTTTAAAAACAGGGCGGTAGGTGGGGAGTAGCAAGAGCATGCAGTGGTCAGATAAACCCAATGGGGCACGGGGTAAACATTTGTAACTATTTTTAATATTACACAGGAATAAATCTAATGTTTTATTGTCCCTTGTCTCGCAGTCCACGTATTGATGAAGTCCCGGGAGAGTGAAATCTTTACATTGGTTAAAATCGCCAGTGACCATCAATACGGCATCGGGCGACTTCATTTGAATGTCCTGTATTTCTTTCTTCAAAATATTTTTCGCTGTGTTGTTGTCTGATGATGGTGGAATGTAGACGTTGATGATGATGACATGAGTAAATTCCCGGGGTAGATAATAAGGTCGTGACGAAACAGTAATAAATTCAATATAATCGTCACAATACATTTTCTTTATTTGACAATTATTGGGGTGGCACCATTTGTTGTTAATATATGTGCACACCCCACCCCCAGTTCGTTTATTTACATTAGTCCGATCTCCTCGAAATAGTGAGTATTGTTCAATATCAAAACATGATGATGGTATGTGAGGAGAGAGCCAAGTCTCTGTTAAAGCTATTATGGAGGCTTGACGATAGTCATTATTGTAACGACACAGTGAAAACAGTTCATCAATTTTATTCTTTAATGATCTTACATTACCTGTCACTACACAGGGTAAAAATGGACGAAAAGGCCGTCTGTTGAATTTTGTTTTTATTCCTCCTTTTCTCCCCCTCTTTCTTACTTTAATAAACGATGTGTCAATAGTGGGTGGTGGGGGTGACACGGGTTGGAAATTTCAAGTACATCACATCTGTACAAACACCAATACCCAGAAGAGAATTCTGATCTGTCAATTGATGCTTGGGAAAATTGAAGGACTCAACTTTTTAATATTTTTTAAAATCTGGTTTTCAGATAAAGCCCATTCTTTATCATAATGGCGAGATATATAAACAGTAAAAATTGCATTTATTAATTTAGATAGATCTAAATATCCAAAAAAAAAAAAATAACGATTAGAAAAGTGATGCAAAAAGGATTGCATGATTGAAATTTGGTGTGCATTAAGTTATCCCGAAGTGATAGAGACTTTCTTTTTTTATAGATAAAAGCCAAAAGATGGCAACTATAAGCACTAAGCTTTACGTTGACATATTGAAGAAATTTTGGACAGTCTTGCAACAACGTGTGTTGACCAATAGTCATAGGATTCAATGATTAACAACAAGAAGGGACTGCTCCCCTTAACGCCAATGTTACTATGTAATGGATGAAAGCGATCTAAGACCAAAAAAAATAATCAGTCTATGAACACGACATGAATAGGCAAGTTACAGCCCCGAATATTTATTAAGCCATGTGTTTTCCTCATGTGAGGATACTTGAAAAGATTCCCTGATGCTTAAAACACGCACCGATTCATCACATTTAAGAAGGATGTTTTAAAGCAATTTAAGAGAATACAAGTGAAAAAACACCAGAATTTGATTTTTAAAAAACTTCGTAGACAAATTAGAATTGTGCATTGAGAGAAAACGGGAGCATCTACCTACATCATTAGCTCTAAAATCTAAGCTATTGCCATAAGTTTCACAAAATAGATTCAAATTGATGCTCTTTTCAATGATATCCACTTTATTTTTATATATTTTATAGATTTCTTACTGAAATTAGCTCTTCTTTGGGTTACCGTCTTTTTTCGATCACCTGGCTCTTAGCACTGAACTTCAAGTTTAGATTTTCTCCACTTTTTCTTAGCACGCCTCAATTTATGTTTTAGTCGCCTTGTTAGTGTATTGTATCATGGCGTGTTTTGACAAATAATGGCTCTTGGTAACAATGAGACAATGCTCATCCGAAGTTTTAAATAACTGCTCAATTGAATTCTATTTTCTTAAAACATTGATTATCTTGGAAAAATAATATAATAGGTTAATCAAAAACTTACGGGTTTCCGTCACGTGGAAACTTGTGAAGAAAGTGAGTAACACTAGTTTTCTTAAATTTGATATCATTTTCCTTCTGATAATAACTAAATTCCATAGAGCTTTTGTCTTATATATAAACCGACTGATTAAATTTTCTTATTTTTAAAAGCATTCTCTCTATTCGATCTGGAAAAAATGTTTAACGGATTTAACTATCATGATAAAAAATCTTCAGTAGTCTAAGTCGCAATTGACAGATTTTTCGCTTCAATCGTATCGTTAAGATCCAAAGTCATTCCTTTTACAAGAACAAACATTCAAATACTGCATTGTTTCTCTTTAAAGCATGATCATATGCAATTTATAAAAATATTTTCTATATATGACGAAATGTTACGTCGCTGACTTTCCTTATTCGTCGTTGGAATACCACAGTAAGTGGGCTCATCATTATGCTAACCATTAAAAAAAAAAAAAAAAAAAAAAAAAAAATATATATTATATATATATATATATATATATATATATATATATATATATATATATATATATATATATATATATTTATTATATAATATATATATATATATATTATATATATATATAATTTGTTCGGCCGAAGCATTGGAAAAAGTACTTGATTTGGCCGTACCGTAAAAAAGCGCAATTTCTCTCCAAAGGCCGGTGATTACATATAGCAGTTATCTCAGTCCGGCCGGGTAATTTTTCCCGATTATAATAATTGATTGTGTTTGTTTTTTGTTTGTTTTTTTTTTTTTTTTTGTTTTGTTTTGTTTTTGTTTTTTTTTTTTTTTATTTTGTTGTTGTTTTTTTTTTGTAATGATTCAGCTTGGTGGTTTTGTAAACTGCCAGAAAAATTGGCGATGGATTCAGAACTGGCTGATGATATGACTTATAAACCACCGCATAGCTTTGTCTTCTTTTCTCTTCAGCTGAATACAAGCTGATGATGTCGGTGAATTGTTTTCATTGCTTTTCTTTTCTTTTTTTTCAAAATATTTTGAAATGACTTGATTTGATCTCATTAAATTTGGGATAACTGCTCTTGCTCCTCGGCCTATAAATAGTATGCGCTTGGCTAAGAACCTCATAACATTGCCATCCGGAAGTATAACGGATCAACACACAAAACTGTGTGTATCCATGAACGTTTATAGTCGGGTTAATACAGTTCAGTGAGCATTAATCATAAACGCGGATGGCAAAAACAATAACAAAGACCTGAGTGACGTCATCTTCGAACTATCTATAGAACATCCTTTGAGATGTCTCGGTTTCAAGAGTTTTTGACAAATTAGTGTCATCTCAATCTATCGACATGTGGAGTAAAAGTTTTCTGATCAAAAAAGGAAACATGATTTGTCATCGCTCAGCGATACAGTTAAAAACACTCTATAACAGGATCTGCCGTTATGCAGCACTTGTTTTGTTTTTTTCTAAGATAAGCATAAGACGTCATCTCAAAAGACTTGAATAATCTCTACTGGCAAGTTCACATTGACTCTATCCTGACATCATAACATCCTTTTCACACCCCCAAAAAGCGACCTTCAGTGAGGCCCTAACCGTATCGCTATTACTGATCTCTTGGTCTCAAATTCTAACATAGCGAAAGGGAAAATTAGAATTTGAAAGAAATTACAACTCGCTGTTAAAGAGTTAACTATGGGAAAGTATACACCTGGGTAGAAACAGGATTTTACAAAAATGGACGTTAAACATTCTGTACAATTGTTGTCTCATAAAATTTTAAAGAAATAATACGTAAATCAGGATGCAAGATAATCATGCTCAAAGAATTATCCATAGGTAGTTTAACCGAAATATATTATATGTATGATGATAATGATGATGATGATGTTGATGATGATGATGATGATGATGATGATGATGATGATGATGATGATGATGATGGTGGTGGTGGTGGTGGTGGTGGTGGTGGTGGTGGTGATAATGTGTAACCTTAAACAGTGAAAATAATAACAAAGTATTGAGTGACTTCAACGCCATTCATATGTTCTATTGATGCTATGCGTTTAGCCAAAAAAAAATACTAATAAAATCCTCCAGCCGGATATGGATAGTATGCGCTTGGCTAAGAAGCTCATAACATTGCCATCCGGAAGTATAACGGACCAAAATACAAAACTGTGTGTAACCATGAATTTTTATAGTGTGGTTGATACAGTTTAGTGAGAATAACTCACAAACGCGGATGGCAAAATGCAATAACAAAGGCTTGAGTGACGTCATTTTCGTTCAATCTATAACGTACCAACAAACAAAACTCTGCGTGACCTTGAACGTTTGAGGATTGATAGAATTTAGTGATAACTACTCATAAAAATGGCAGGCTAAAAACAATAACAAAGAGCTGAGTGGCGTCAATTTCGTTCCTTCTATAGAATGAATGAAAATTGCGTGATACAACTGTTGTTATTGTTTATAAGCATATGGGCGACAATTTGTCACTAAATTCTCTCAATCGCACTATAAACAAGTTAAGTTACACGTAGTAATGTTTTTTGGTGGGATTAATCTGGCGGGTAGAACTGGTTGTTGAGAATTTTACCTAAACGCATACCATCAATAGATCACTTTACTTTTAAAAGCATTTTACATGCGTGGAGATTAGGCGAAAAAAAATGTTTGGAATTTTAAATTGTTAACTTGGCAAATTTAGGATAATTTGGGTAACTGGGTAATTACACCTTTCTTTTAATTTCTTAAAATCAATTTTTTTTTTTTAAAGCGCTCTCATATGGCAGCAGCCTCTTATGGTTCACACTAATATGTTATGACGATCGACCCAATCAGCAAAGTCCGGTCCGCATTCGTGCACCGTTGCGAACCCGCCGGGTAGCATCGTCACAACACACCTTTCGACTAGATGCTCTGTGGTCTCCGGTTCTTGTCCACAGCGGGGACATATTGGACAGGTAGTAAGACCCCACCAATGTAACGCACTTCTCCTCGACCGAAGCCGATTCACAGCCACCCAATGTCTCCTCTTACTGGTATCAAAGCCTGGCAACTTCTCACCAAGCTTAGAGGAGTGTAGCTCCCCGCCCCCACGAGGGATTGAATTCGTCCAAACCAACTTCCATCTCGTATGTGCAGCTCTGTCCGTAGTCAGGGATTCTGCGTACAAGGGTTGCCGAGACTTATTTCGGCTCGAAACGGGGGCACCGTCCTTTATGCGCATCAGAGGGGTATCCCCATTCCCTCTCTCTTTGATCTTACTCAGCCAGTTTCCCGTAATCGTCTCCCTCCGGACATCGGGGGGGGGGGGGGGGGGGGGCTGGATCGCTGTCATTATCGGGCCCCATTCTCTAGGAGTTGTTGCTAGCGTTCTTGACATATTGTGCATCGACTTGCGAAGTTTTGCATCCACCTTCTCAACGTTTCTGCTTCTACCCCACACTGGAGCGCAATACTCCGCGGTGGAATAGCATAGAGCCAAGGCGGGCGTTATCAGGAGCGCTTGGCTAGCGCCCCAAGTCGATCCCGCCAGCTTCCTCAGAAGACTATTCCGCTTCTCTATCTTCCGGGCAACCCCTTCGAGATGCACCCACCCGATAGGTAAGGCTGCGATCCAACGTCACCCCTAAATATTTTGGATGCGGCTCATATGGGAGTGGCTGGTCCCCGACTAGGACATTCAGTTTGCGGTTGTGCCAAGCACTGCATAGGTGAAATGCAGTGGCCACGGTTTTTGAAGTGTTCATCTTCAGGTACCACTTGTCGAAATAGGATTTGAGTCTGGTGACGTCCTCGCTGAGTACGCTCTCGAGACGGGTCCACACTTTACTCTGAGTAACGAGTGCCCAGTCGTCCGCGTATCCCAGCCTCAGGGAGGAAGTGTTCGGCATCTCGCTAATGTAAACGTTAAACAACATTGGCGCAAGTACCGACCCCTGAGGGACCCCATTCTTCAATTTCCTTACTGTGCTCGTGGCGTCTCTCATCGCGACGTGGAATTGCCTTTCCCCTAAGATCGAAGAGAACAACTTCAAGGTCTTTTTGCACCTTATGATTTTTGCAAGTTTGAGCATCAACCCTTCGCACCAGACCGTATCGTACGCCGCTGATAGGTCTATAAAGACAGCACATGTTTGCTGTTTTCTCTCGAACCCGTGCTCAATATGCTCTGTAAGGGCAATGACCTAGACAGCTCAGCAGCGATATGGGTCTGTAACTGTCTGCCTCCTTCGCCGGTTTCCCTGGCTTCAGGATGGCAACTATCTTCGCATGCTTCCACACTTGTGGAAGCTTTCCTTTTGCAAGGACGTCGGACATTGCCTCTGCCAGCCAGGTCCGTGCCCTGGGGCCCAGATGCGTCACCATATCGGGATATACACCACCTATCCCTGCTGCTTTGCCGTTCTTCACATCGCTAATGGCTGCACCCACTTCT
>NC_088360.1:73256101-73266101 GCF_034508935.2 Berghia stephanieae | reverse complement strand
TGATAAAGCAGATTCGTGACACTTTCTATTTTTTTCCCCAATATCAACAGATTAAAAATGTGATCACTCTTAGTAAATTCTTAGCATTGGGTACCCTCATCTTATCCAACAACAATCTGAAATGGTCGGATCTGGAGAGGCTGAGCCATGCCCACATCATGAGTCTAAGTCTACATGGAAATCCCCAGATGGACTCAGACCCTTACTGTACGTTAATAATAAATTTATGATTCTTAGTTTTGATTAGAATAAATGTGGACAAATATGTGCATATAACGTAGTGCAATCTGACGTGTGTGCTGTCCTTAATAATGGTTAATTCCTGAGAAATTCATAAAGGCAATGGTTTCCTTTCCTTTACGGTACAAATAAATTGACTTAACGTTCTTTATGTGTTAACATGTTTACAATATTTAATATTTGTCACTGTTCACAGTCAGGTAATATGTGCACAGTCATGACAGTGAAAGTATTTGATCATATTCAAACAAATGGCACTTGGTCCCGCTTTCGTCTCAGAAGGAAGTTTTGTTCATATGTAGATAGATATGTTAAAGATGATGATTGTTTGGATATAACATAATTACTTAGTGAGCATCTTTGTGTATTTTCTGTTTTTCGCTCAGTGTTGTATTGTATGAGAGAATACGCCATATTTTAAGATCAATTCAAATTGTGTGATCTAAAATTTCTAGTTTGCATCATGTTGTTTCCCATATATTTGTAATGAGGCAACAGTGTTTATAATATTGCAAAGGTCGAAAATTGTCTGTGGAATTGTACCTCACTTTCTTATATTTGAAAATAAGGCTTGGGTGTGACATTCATATGGAGTTGGTCATTTAAAATTGATTTTTCAAAACACTTGTTTTGCATATAGAAGGTATGGCATAGTGATGGGGACAGAATTGTAAGTGCTTGTAAAATGCTCCTGGCACACAGTGATTTAAAAATTTTCTGGAACCGAGAGGAAACCATGTTTGAAAAACGGTGCTTTTCCCTGTAAAAAACTTTTTTTTTTTTGCTTTTAGAAACAGTTGGTAACTTTTTGTTCAAAACATAGTTTACTATAAATAACAGTTGCGTAAAAAATAAATGTAACAAATATACAAATGATTGCGTATATTAAAGCTGAGAAGTGTAGAAAGTTTTTTAAAGTGCCAGAAAGCCCAAGTTGTCCATATTTTATTCAGCTCGAATGGAAACATGTGAAGGCTGATTTTGAGATTTTTTAACATTTTTTTTTCAGATATAAGTAATTATATGGCACTTTTTGTAATTTAACTTGTTACACCAACCAAATATCCATCCGCATGCATAAAAATTATTTTTTGGGCGGTTGATAAATTATAACAAATACCAAAAAAGTGTCAATTACGAAGTTTTAGATGGAGTATATAGACACACATCAATAAAATTTTTCCTACAGAAAGATTTTGGAGTTTGTGTATGATAATCAATATAAATAAAACAGAAAAAATTTGTTAAATTTAGCTTTGTAGCAATTCTTCCCAGTTATCTCATTTACTTAAAGCTTAAATCTCTGGACTAGACAGTGACAGAAGTAATTGTTAAAGACTCAAAATCAAACAATATGTATTCTTTTGTCCTCAGATCGAATCCATGTCATTGATTCTCTACCACTGATATGGGAACTGGATGGTCGACTAGTCACAGGTTGGTAAATACTTTGGAATTATGCATTCCTTGTTTTATTCTTACTGTTATAATACATTTTTTACAAAGTTTACCATTATTTTAATTCCTCATTTACTTGTTCCATTGCTTTCTTCATTGAGAATGAGGGAGATTTATATCAACACTAACTTGTGATTTCTATACCTCCCTGTCTTCATTTGATAATGAATGCCAGTATGTCACACAAGATTTTATGTTTTCAGACCTGCCTACTACCACAAAAAATTCGTAGAATTACGAAATTTTGGCTCCATTGTCAGAACTTCATGAGGATCTTTAAGTCATTAAAACTCATTGAAAATGAAAGTTGATGTCAAAGTGCACAATATTAAGAATTTTAAAGTGTTATCTAATCATCGTGAGGGCAAATCTGTAAAGTTAAATATAGTGATACAATTTCTGTCTCCTAAAAACTACGAAATTTAAACTTTTCAAGTAGGCAGGGCTGTGCTTTCAAAATGTATCTGTTGCTACACAAACCATTTATAGCCTCAGTGAGATATAAATCTCAGCAATATAGTTAAATGTGAATGATTACCTATATGTGTTACGTGCCAATTGGCAGCTATGTTGTTTTGTGCTCTCACAGTTTTAATTATTTCACTGGATTATATTTACTTCCCATTTTGGATTTTTATACTTATGTTTAAAAATAACATTTTGCATCTGTGTATATAAAGTTTTTGCTTTTAACTCATTTATTTTAGACAGAATTATCAAAAAGCTTTTAAGTTCTGACCATGAAATTTTGCAATACCACCATTTTAAACAATATCTATTTTTCACTTGTTGTACGAGTTTTAATCACGATGTGGCGAAGTGCCATTAATAACCTGACGCCGCTCCATTTGAATCAAAACAAAAGGTTATCCCATGGTGAGAAACGAAGACAAATCAAATCTAAAACAACGTCCACCGTCTTCTGTGGTTAATGTTCAACTTAATTGTAATGATAACAACAATTGTATAAATAACCATGATAGAAGGCAGCAGAAAAACACTATCATTAACCCCTTCCAGGATATCATTTGCCCTCAACACAATGAAGATGAAACCTCATTTAGATTATGCAATAGAGAAATGGCTATGACAGCCACTTGAAATGTAAGAGCACTCAATCAATTAGGGAAAATTGAAAATGTAATTCAAGAAATGAAGAAATACAACCTAAAAATCCTAGGTGCCTCTGAGACAAGATGGACTAGAGTCAGTAAAGTTAACATAGATGATGTACATCAAATGATCTACTCAGGAGGAACAAAACATGAAAGAGGAGTGAGTGTGATTCTGGACAACTGCATAGCAAAATCCGTTGGTGGGTATTGGGCAATATCGGACAGAATTTTACTAATGAAACTGCAAGGGAAACCTTTCGATCTAAATATCATACAAGTGTACTCAGCAACATCAAAAAGCAAAGAGTGCAATGTAAACATATTCTACGAAGAAATAGAGAAGGTGAAATAACATTGCAAAAGACATGATATAACTAAAATCATGGGAGACTTTAACGACATCATTGGACCTCATGGTTTAGGAACACGGAATGAGAGAGGAGAACTACTGATGAATGACTGGTGCAGACAAGAAGGCTACTCCATTGCAAACACATGATTCAAACAAACATGTCAGAAGAAAATGGACATAGATAAGTCTTGGAAATCGCTACAAAACCAAATTGACTACATATTAATAATACAAAGATTAAAGAACTGCATTAAAATGGCAAAGACCATTCCTAGTGCAGATTGCAACAGCGGCCATTGACCTATAAAATGTGGTCTTAGATTAAAGCTGAAAATGATTAAGACTTCGAAAAAAGAGCCACAATGACAAATTGATATACTAAGACAAGATGCTCCAACAGTGGAAAAATACAAAGATGCCATAAAACAGAAACTGGAAGACTGGCACCAACAGAAGACATTGACAAGTACGAGAATGATTTTTCCAAGTGTATCACGGAGACCATGAAAGACGTTTTTTCTGTATGACCACGTGGTGTGAAGCAAGATTGGATGACAAATAAAATACTTTTAAAAAATGGACGAAAGAAGCAAATTAATTAGAAACAGCATGGATTATAAAAATGTCCATAAAATCATTAAAAAATGAGTGCAGAGAAACAAGGGAATGCTTCATTGATGAAGAATGCAAGAAAATAGAAAATCAAAAACACTTTGACACAAAGGTCTTTCACAACTCGATTGCAAAGTTAACTGGAAGAATAAAGTCAATCACCAAAGTCAATTGCTTTAGAGATGCAAATGGAAACATAATCATGAGCAGCGATGCGATTTTACGTTGATGGACACAATATATAGAAAATCTTTATGCAGACGGTAACAGGGACACAGCCCCCAAAGACTTGCCAGAGAACGGTAGTGGTACAACAATCATGAGAGATGAAGTAGAGGCTGCTTGCAAAGAACTGAAGAAAGGAAAAGCCATTGGACAGGATTACATTTCAATTGACCTTTTAGATGAACTAGCCGATGTCGGAATAGACATACTGACAAAAGTGTTTTATATGATTGATAGCAAAATGGGTGCAATAGATTGTGATCAACACTGCATAATCAACATCATGAGCCAGATCACAAAGATCCTCCTACGCATCATAAAGAGGTTATCCAAACTTACTATTGTCTCTCCTCTACGCATGTGAAACCTGAAATCTAGACAAGGAATGTCAAAATCACCTAGAAGCTTTCAAAATGTGGTAGTACGGAAGTTTGCTAAACATCAAATAATCAGATAGAATAATAAATGTAGAAGTTTTGTATAGAATAGGGAAACCCCTCCAGATTGTGAAAACCATCAGAAAAAGGCAAATGGGCTTTCTTGGGTGTGTGTGGCGACGAGGGCACATTGAAAGCCTAACACTCAGTGGCAACATAGAGGGAAAAAGAGCTCGTGGTCGTCAGAGTTTGACGGTTTTTTTACCAGTTTGAGGCAAGCAACATCTCTACAAACTCCGAGTACAAAAGGGAGGCAGAGTATAGATCATCATGGAGGCAAATGATAGGCAATGTGCACACAAGCACAGGCGACAGATAAGTAAAGTAGTCCTTCAGAGCCATTTGGCCCACAGAGCTGGAGTTTATCCTGGTTTCTGTAGCATGAAACAGACATTAGCAATTGCTTGCTACCTATTTTATCGTAGTGTTTTTATGCACCTCCGTTGACGGGGTATCTTAACGCATCGTTTTTATACACCTCCGTCACGCATGAGCATCCCACCCAATTTCATCAGCGATATTGTTTTTCTGTATTTGGACATGGCGAAAGTTATATTGTGACATCTGTAGGATGTTTTTGTTAATAAATTTATATAATAATAATAATAATTTTAAAAATCGAAATATAAAACCAGAAAATAGAAGTTGCATTGAAGGTAAAATAATGTTTAAGAGAGACCTTATTAAATGTGATGAACGGTCAGGTGGCTCAGTAGCGCAGCGGACAAGCTGTCAGACTCTAACCTTGAAAGTACCGGGTTCGATTCCCATTGTAGACAATTTATTTTTAATTTACTTTATTTTTGCTTTTTTTCTTTCTTTTAAAAAAAAAAAACAACTTTTTATCATGTTTTTTAAAAAAATTCGATTTTAATTTTCTAAAATTATTTATTTATTTGAGATCAGTATTTGTAGGCCATGTTTCTTTTTACTTTTGATTTTTTAAATTATTGTTATTATTCTTTAATTTATTGTCATTGTATAAACGTACATTGGTAATCACTAAGCAGTGTGCTAAACTACAATCTAAAACTATTTAAACCACATGGACGTATGCAGCAACATTTTCATTAATTTACCATCACCGCCAACGGAGGTGCATAAAAACGCCACCCTATTTTATAGGACACGTGTCTGTCGCAAAACACTTTCCACCAGATCCAACAGAGCCAGCTACCCAATCACTGTTCAAGGGGTCAGAAAAATCTCGACCGCACACTTGTATTCTATAATGTCCAATATTTCTTCAAGACAGCAGTAAAAATAGCTCAACTTTTTTAGATATTGAAAAACAACAAAAATGGTTCTTGAAAATCGGCATTATGGTATTTTGATTTACAAACAATTGCAATTACGAGACACTTTTTAAATAATGTGTGTACAAGATTTCAATGTTTCTGATATTTAGGATCCACAAGAAAATGCCTTTAGAACGAGACTAAATTATTTCTGCATATTACGGTGATAATGATGATAATATGATGGTGATATAATTGTTTGCTTAGCGTGATAAAAACTTTTTTTTTTCAATAAAACAGTAACAGAAAGACTGCATGTGAAGCAGTTCTTTATTGATACTCAGTTTACAGAGCATCCAGTGGTAAGTATTAGTGATATTAGTTGTTTTTTTATTTTGTACTCTCTTAACTACCTTCTAATATCTTCCCTCTCCAATGAATTATAAACCATTGGATCAGGATTCCACTACTATTCCATTGAGAGATTTATGCCCCTTGGTTTATCAATATTTATTGTACTTAGACTTTTTCTTTTTACTAAATTTTAAGATGATTATTGGGGGGAAAAAACACAGCAAAACACAACATAAATGAAAAGATAAATGAATTCATTATTTATTTATTTTTGCCTTGCCCTATTTCGTTGAGATGACATCAAGGAATGATATATACTTTTTTTTTCCTTTAGTCCCAGCTCTCACACTTTCTCTTGATGCAGAGTTATATTTAATGTATATACTGCAAAGTTTTAATAGCATTTGTTCTTCTCATTTTGTAAAAAAATATGCAGAGACACAAAACATGTCGAACGTTCCAGACCACATCTTTGAAAAACATTGGAACTGAAGGCATTGTTAGCAAAGAGGTAAAACCTTATTACGTCTAAAATGCTAAATTCATGTCACCTGTCTGTATTTACAATTTACTTCATTACTGTACTTTATTACTGTATTGATTTACAGGCAAAATGTATGACAGTCACTCTGTTAAATGTTTAAGATAACATGAACATAGACTGTAGATTTCTTTTATGTCATTGCCACTTTTCCCCTAACTTATTTAATGATGTTTCTTTTAATTTTCAGTGCAAATACATTTACTCCAAGTTCCCTATGTCGGAAAAACATACCAAACGTAAGGATTTGTATAGAATTTGTATAGATTTCAATTATTATTATTATTATTTTTTAATAGTTTTTATTATTTTTTTTTTTTTTGTTTTTTTTTGTTTTTTTTTTTTTGGGGGGGGGGATAATTGTTTGTTTGTGTATAACACCCTCATCCTTTTTCTCATGAGACAAAATAGATTTAAAAGATGTGTAGCAGAAATATGTCGTGGCGTGGTCCGTGTTGAAATGTTTAGAATTTCCAATTGTCTCGTAGGTACTTTAACATTTTACCTGCCTTTTTTGTCAGCCTGATTCTATTTAATTAGTTGGCTACATTGTAAATTTTTTTAACATAATATTTTTTACAGAGTATCACACCACCCCCCCCCCCTCCCCCTCCCAACTCCCTCCCTCTTTTGTTTCACCTAATAACTCACTCAGGGAAATCATATCCCAATTAAGTCGTCTAACAAGAGGTTAGCTAATAGGCGATAGTATAAAAGCAGAATTCATTATCGTAGAAAAAACGTAGGCTGTAAATAATCTTGTCAATATCAATTGTTTATCATCTTCATCCCTTTTCTTCTTTTTATTTTACAATCTCAGCCTCCTCCTTTTCCATCTTCCTTTTCCTTACCTGCTTTTCGTATTTTCTTTCTCTGGCGACCACCAGTAAGCCAATTTCAGGACAATGCCCCAAAGTATCCATATTTCTCTTTGTTGTTTTAATCAAAACTGGTAATTCTAAAAATGTTTATTTAAGATACCGAGAAATAGAGCAAGGACACTGTCTGTAAGGAATAACATATTTTGTGACTTGAAGCTTTCATCAATTTGTGTGGTTAGTGAGTGTATGTGTGTGTGTGTATGTCATATGTGTATGTATATGTGTGTGTGTGTGTGTGTGTGTGTGTGTGTGTGTGCATGGGTAACATCGCAGCAGGTCTGCATAATCTAGACTCAAGCTTTTGGGCTCTGCTCCATCATAATATGCTGCCAAGTTTTTGATTTAAGATAGACTAGTGATTTGAGAATAAAATATTTTGATGAATGATCTATTGCTGATCTGACAGGGGTGACTATGAACGGGTACCATTGATAAAATACGCCCCTGGTATCATAAAATTATTATGATCATCAGAGGAATAAGGCTTATAATCAAATTGTTTACCTAAAGAGCATCTTGCTCACACCTAAAGCTCTTAAAAAGATTCCCTTTAATCTCTTTTATCTCTGGTAATCACTGTTGTGTTTTAATTCCCAAAAAAATTAATTTCATTTTCTAACCTCTTCTTTTATAACATTTTAAAAAATCTTAGATACTGATGAGAGGAGATTGAAATATCTGGCCAACATGGTACAAGAAGATATCCTAGAAATGCTTGATCAGTGAGTACTCTTTCATTATTTTGGTATTAGTATTAATAATCTATATTTTTTTTAAAACACTCACAAAAAACCTTTTCATTCGTGATTCTTTGTTAGGGGTAACGTTTTGAAGGACAGAGAGATGGGGGCTTAAACATTGTGAGAACTTTGAAACTTGATTAGAGAACAAATTTATTTTAGAAAATGTTTTCACCAATATTTTAGCCATTTGAAATGATTGAGTTTTTAATTCCAAATGTAAAATTGAAGTTATTGAATATCGTTCTAACTTGCCAAAAGTTAATATCTGGTGTGCATTGATCAGGGAAAGAGTGATTGGTCCTTTTTTTTATTACAAACAGTGATAGAAACAAATTTTCTGGCCATATTTGAATAGTACAGAGTTCCTCGGCTTGATGATCTTGATGATCAACACAACATCTTCCAACAGGATGGAGCTTACCCTCACTGGAGTTTGAATGTGAGGGAATTTTTAAATGATCTACTCCCAAACCGATGGACCATGGTCTAATTTTCTGGGCTTCAAGATCCTCTGATAACCCCATTTAACTGTTTTTATGGGGGATATGTGGAGAGAGTACCCCCAGGTGAGAGATATGTGTCACCTGATGACAAAAATAAGAGAAGTTTTTTGTTCCATCACATTAGTCATGCTGCAAAAGCTGTGGGACAAATTGGAGAGAGGCTTGCGGCTTGTTATTCAAACTGGTAGATTACTTGCTTAACACACAAAGGGGCAGAGATCGATCCCGAGTGAAGTCGAGATTTTTTTCTGACCCCTCTCCCCCCTCCTGTCCACCCAGCAGTGATTGGATAGCTGAGTCCTTTAGATCTGGCAAAAAATATTTTGTGATAGACTAGCGTCATATCCACAGAGTAGCAAACAATTGCTCTTGTCCACTTCACGCTAAAGAAATCAGGATAAACGCCAGCTCCGTTGACCTTTGAGAAGGACCATATATTATATATGTATATAATTTTATATTTATCCATTTTTTACAGGGAAAATGTGATTGGACCAATGAATAGTAACTTCTTGAATGATTTGATACATGAACGATATAAGGATGTGGAAAGATGTAACATGGTGCTACTACTCCTTGTGGTAAGTCTCAACTACAATTACAATTGGCTTTGGTCACAAACTGTTCAACTTCAAGAACTTTCCAATTTTAGACCCAACCCATTTTTCAATCAGTGATACATAACATTTATAAATATTGGCGACGGCTTTCCAATTAAAATGACATAAAATGAGAAAACCTTTCATGTCTATGGGACCCTTATATCATCTGTGATTTTTAAAATTCACCTATGTAGTTTGGTTTTCCCAGTATAGATGCATGTTGCTACAGTTTCCAGGTTCAGCACTTACGCCTGTCTGGGCTTTCCGTGCCCTTCAGCCCAGTGACTGTCTTCGGCCTGCTTTTTTTGTTAGTATTTGCTTCCTTATCCTGAGCCACCCAAAACTTTTGTGGTTTTATATCAGAGTGTCCTTCTCCATGAAAAGTTGCCAGCCAAAGCTAACATGTCCTGTCCAACTTTGGATTTTATTCAGAGTGTCCTTCTTCTAGATCGATCACAGTCCCACGTTGATTAGCTCTCTCCTCCCAAAGAAGCCTAAGTTGGGAACTTTGGATGTTGTCATTTGGCGTTGATTTGCAAGGCATCAGTCCCTATCAACCCCACCCATGTTGTGGGCCAAAGCACATGTATAAAAGTCTGTGCAAAGGGATACGGACTGGGTGGATGTTTTATTCTTTGTTCCTTATGAGCATCATCATCATCATCATCATCATCATCATCATCATCATCATCATCATCA
>NC_088360.1:73246101-73253601 GCF_034508935.2 Berghia stephanieae | reverse complement strand
AATCGGCGATCTCAAGAAGTGGGTGAGAGAAGGATCTAGAAATGACTTTGGGTTTGAAACGAATATTTTTGTGTTCGTGGATAGCTCACACGGTAGAGCCACGCTCTCACCTGCCAGGCGGAGTTGTCGTACCAATAAGGTTGCAGGTTCAAACCCCACCACCGCCGCGAAAAAAATTTTTATACTCTATTGTCTTCTGGCACTTTTCTACTCACTTCATATCTTGTTGTTACCAACATAAGTGCCTGCTCCACTCACTTTTCTGAATTAAAAATTCACCCCATACACCGGAGCATACTCCATGTCTCAATCGTTTCTATGTTATATGTTTGTGATGAGAATATTGGCTATTAAGCTTAACTGCTGGTCAAAATTACTTCGCGATGGTGGTGAACGAATCGGCGATCTCAAGAAGTGGGTGAGAGAGGGATCTAGAAATGACTTTGGGTTTGAAACGAATATTTTTGTGTTCGTGGATAGCTCACACGGTAGAGCCACGCTCTCACCTGCCAGGCGGAGTTGTCGTACCAATAAGGTCGCAGGTTCAAACCCCACCACCGCCGCGAAAAAATTTTTTATACTCTATTGTCTTCTGGCACTTTTCTACTCACTTCATATCTTGTTGTTACCAACATAAGTGCCTGCTCCACTCACTTTTCTGAATTAAAAATTCACCCCATACACCGGAGCATACTCAATGTCTCAATCGTTTCTATGTTATATGTTGTGGATGAGAATATTGGCTATTAAGCTTAACTGCTGGTCAAAATTACTTCGCGATGGTGGTGAACGAATCGGCGATCTCAAGAAGTGGGTGAGAGAGGGATCTAGAAATGACTTTGGGTTTGAAACGAATATTTTTGTGTTCGTGGATAGCTCACACGGTAGAGCCACGCTCTCACCTGCCAGGCGGAGTTGTCGTACCAATAAGGTCGCAGGTTCAAACCCCACCACCGTCGCGAAAAAAATTTTTATACTCTATTGTCTTCTGGCACTTTTCTACTCACTTCATATCTTGTTGTTACCAACATAAGTGCCTGCTCCACTCACTTTTCTGAATTAAAAATTCACCCCATACACCGGAGCATACTCCATGTCTCAATTGTTTCTATGTTATATGTTTGTGATGAGAATATTGGCTATTAAGCTTAACTGCTGGTCAAAATTACTTCGCGATGGTGGTGAGCGAATCGGCGATCTCAAGAAGTGGGTGAGAGAAGGATCTAGAAATGACTTTGGGTTTGAAACGAATATTTTTGTGTTTGTGGATAGCTCACACGGTAGAGCCACGCTCTCACCTGCCAGGCGGAGTTGTCGTACCAATAAGGTCGCAGGTTCAAACCCCACCACCGCCGCGAAAAAAATTTTTATACTCTATTGTCTTCTGGCACTTTTCTACTCACTTCATATCTTGTTGTTACCAACATAAGTGCCTGCTCCACTCACTTTTCTGAATTAAAAATTCACCCCATACACCGGAGCATACTCCATGTCTCAATCGTTTCTATGTTATATGTTTGTGATGAGAATATTGGCTATTAAGCTTAACTGCTGGTCAAAATTACTTCGCGATGGTGGTGAACGAATCGGCGATCTCAAGAAGTGGGTGAGAGAGGGATCTAGAAATGACTTTGGGTTTGAAACGAATATTTTTGTGTTCGTGGATAGCTCACACGGTAGAGCCACGCTCTCACCTGCCAGGAGGAGTTGTCGTACCAATAAGGTCGCAGGTTCAAACCCCACCACCGCCGCGAAAAAAATTGTTATACTCTATTGTCTTCTGGCACTTTTCTACTCACTTCATATCTTGTTGTTAGATGAACAAAGAATTAAAAGTTAATGACCAAGCGAAGACAATGAAAAGAACCTACAGGTCTCATTCATGTAAGAAAATAAGCAATCTTTAGAGCTATCTCATAAATAAATTGTATTTCTTTGAGAAATCTATATACCTATATTCATTTCTGAAAGTGTACACATTTTAAGGACAACATTCTAGCACATTCTGATGATGAAAATTTTACACTCATGTATTGAACAGTATAACTGTTTGTTTATCAGTATATGACAAGGCTTTATTCAACAAAATTAATAGCCTACATTTTAGTTACTTGGTTTCCAAAATAATCATGAATTTTTGGAGCTGTTTTAGGAAAGAAAACCGTTTAGAATTATTTCCAAGATTAATGTCTACAATAGGAGTTAATGCTTTTATAATTACTAAGGTAATAGATGGGCAAATTAGATTCAAGAAGCAAGAATCTGTGTTAAGACTAATCAAGAGATTGAGGCTTGCGATAGCTGATGTTGAGATTCATTAATTGTTGTGTTGAAGACAGCGATTGGGTAAGAAATGGGTGCTCAATATGCTGGGTGATATGCTCTTGAATTTTGTTTATTCATTTTTTTTTCATTTCAGTGTTTTAATTTTAAGAACTGGTTTAGGGCAGGAAAATCACCTGAGACCTAGATCTATTTTTTCTACTTATGGAGCGATCTACCAAGTCTCTGAGTAGAGACATTAAAAGATACACCTCAGACAATCAGGAAATTTTGATAATTTTTCTACTTTGGGAAAAGTACATTGATCGTAATACATAGTCTGACTGAGTCAGTCGGTTTATTTGAATGAGAAGTTACATGTGCTATTTTTATAATTTGATTGTATTTTAAGTACAAGTTGATATAATTAATGAAAATACTTCGACTATTGTAATGGAAATATTGAAAAGGACCTTATTCATACATTATTTATCTTAAGTAATTCCACTGAGTTTCATAAGAATAAACATACCCAAGCATTTCTCTTATCTCCCAGAAAAATGAAGGAGGCCTCTATCCACAACTGTTTATGTGCTTATATCACACAGTGGCTCAACTGACCCGGATAAGACAAACTTCTCGCAGAAACATGGACAAAATCACACCCATTTCCCAGTAAGTGTTTTCAATCTATTTTAACAATAATTTTGTTAAGATTTCATGGAAATAAACTTTATATCAATGGCATCCACTGTTTCCATTCTTTTATCATTTCCGTTTAATTTTTAACTGTCATAATGGTGATAATGATGGTATTATGGTAATGATAAGATGAAGAGGAAGAAAGAGAAGGATGAAGAAGAAGATGGTGATGATAATAATAATAGTAATAATAATAATAATAATAAGAAGAAGAAGAAGAAGAAGAAGAAGAAGAAGAAGAAGAAGAAGAAGAAGAAGAAGAAGAAGAAGAAGAAGAAGAAGAAGAAGAAGAAGAAGAAGAAGAAGAAGAAGAAGAAGAATCATAATAATAATAATAACAATAACAACAATGAATACCCCGTGTGGTGTCCGGGGTCCCTCAACTGAGAGGGTCAAGAATAGCCCAACGCCAAGCCTGCGTGTCGTAAAAGGCGACTAATGGTGTGTGATTCTCCCATCTTCGAGTCACCTGGTCCTCCAGGTTGGGGGTTGGCAAAGGGTTAACACCCTTTCCGTTAAACTCAAATCGTTACAGAAACGCAGACAGACAAACCAAATCCTTTTTTAAGCTTGGGCGACCGAAGAGTTTCTGGAATTACAGAATTTATGAAGGACAACAGACAAAGCCGAAAGGACTCTGCTGACCCGATGACGTCTTCGCCAAACAAGCAGCTTCGAATTGCGTCGTGGAACGTTCGCACCATGTATGAAGCAGGAAAAAGCTCTCAAGTTGTGACTGAGATGAGAAGATACAGGCTGCATATACTTGGAGTAAGCGAAACCCACTGGATACAATCCGGACAGAAACACCTCAAGTCTGGGGAGAAGATTTTATATTCAGGGAGAGGGGACAGGATTCATACACAGGGAGTAGGAATAATTCTAAGCAAGTTTGCCCAGAAGTCACTGAGAGGATGGGAACAACACGGAGAAAGGATCATCATGGCGTCCTTTACAACACGGAGTAAGAAGATCAGCATGAACATTGTACAGATCTATGCCCAACAAACGATGCAACAGATGAGGACAAAGATACATTTTATAGTCTGCTACAACAAGTCATTGACAAGTTGCCAAGGAAAGACGTCAACATATTGATGGGAGATGCTAATGCAAAAGTGGGACAGGATAACGTAGGTTATGAAGGTATCATGGGACGTCATGGCATGGGAGAAATGAACGATAATGGTGAGAGATTTGCAAATTTCTGTGCATTCAACAGTTTGGTGATTGGAGGATCAGTGTTCCCCCATAAGAGGATCCAAAAAGCAACTTGGGTCTCACCAGATGGTGTGACAGAGAATCAGATTGATCATTTTTGTATCTCTCGTAGATTCAGATGTTCATTGGAAGATGTGACGGTACGGAGAGGGGCAGATGTTGGATCAGACCACCACCTGCTATTGGCAAAGCTTAAGCTCCGACTCAGAAAACACGGGGCCAGATCACATACAAGAAAAAAATTCGAGGTGAATGGACTTGATGGGGAAAAGAATGAGGAATTCAAACTACAATTGAGTAATAGATTCCAACCTCTTACTGAGCTCGAGGAGGACATAGATGTAGAGTCACATTGGGCAAAGATCAAGGAAGTCTACATAACAACTTGCCACGAGGTATTGGGGGTAAAGAAATCGGAACATAAAGAATGGATAAGTCCAACCACCTTGGACCTTATTGAAAAGAGGAGAACAAGGAAGGAACAAGTGAATGTAAGCCGAACAAGGGCTTCAAGACTGGATGCACAAGAGCAGTATCGAGCCATAGCTAAGGAAGTCAAAAGATCTGTGAAGAAAGACAAGGAAGCATTCATGAACAGACTTGCAGAGAAAGCAGAAGCAGCAGCGACTGGAGGACACATGAGGATCCTTTATCAAACTACCAAGACACTTGCTGGAAAATATGGGAAACCAGAGATACCAGTCAAAGACAAAGATGGGAAAACTATTTTTGGAAAAGAGGCTCAATCTGAACGATGGAGGGAACATTTCAACTGCCTTCTGAACAGACCACCACCAGACAACCAGCCAGAAATTTTGCCTGCAAGGATTGAGCTACCAATTAGCTGTGATCCACCATCGATAGCAGAGATTGTGGGTGCCATTAATAAGATGAAAAGGGGGAAAGCTGCTGGACCAGACCAGATTCCACCGGAGGCTCTAAAAGTTGATGCGGAAAGAAATGCTGAGGCCCTGCACCCACTATTTGAGAGAATCTGGAATGACGGGATATTCCCAAAGGATTGGAAGGAAGGACATCTTATCAAGCTTCCAAAGAAAGGGGACCTCAGTAATTGTAATAATTATCGAGGCATCACTCTTCTTTCTATCCCAGGAAAGGTTTTCAACCGAATTATTTTAGAGAGAATTAAGAATGCAACAGATGCTAAACTGCGGGACGAACAGGCAGGTTTTCGGAAAAACCGTTCAACCACCGACCAGATTGCCTCTCTGCGAGTCATAGTGGAACAGTCTATAGAATGGAACTCTCCTCTTATTGTCAACTTCCTGGATTACGAGAAGGCTTTCGACAGTATTGACAGAGAAACATTGTGGAAAATTCTGGCACATTATGGACTCCCTGAAAAGATAGTAAACCTCATTAAGGAAATGTATGAAGGATCAAGTTGCAGGGTTGTACATGAAGATCAGCTTACTGACAGCTTTGAAATTAAGACTGGTGTCAAGCAGGGATGCTTGCTCTCTCCATTCCTGTTCATTCTTGCCATTGATTGGCTAATGAAGGAAACCTCCAAAGGGAGAAGAAATGGGATACAGTGGACCCCCTGGACACAGTTGGATGATCTGGATTTTGCAGATGATCTGGCTCTTTTGTCCCACACCCAGGACCAGATGCAAGCAAAAACCACAATTATAAACAGCCTCTCGGAATCAATTGGTCTAAGAATTCACCCTGCAAAGTCAAAGGTCTTGAGGATAGGTACGCGTCAAAGGGAGCAGATCAAAGTAAAAGATCAGGAACTCGAAGATATAGACACTTTCTGCTATCTCGGAAGTATAATTGACAAGGATGGAGGCACGGAAGCAGAGGTGAAAGCACGAATAGGAAAGGCACAGGCTGCATTCACATCTTTGAACAGAGTTTGGAGAACTAAAGATATTTCCCTTCGACTAAAGCTAAGACTTTTCAACTCAAACGTGAAGTCTGTCCTACTGTATGGATGTGAAACTTGGAACGCATCACAGGCATGTATAAGGAGGGTACAGATTTTCGTAAACAGGTGCATGCGTAAGCTACTCAGAATAAAATGGATGGATAGAATAAAAAATGAAGAAGTATGGAAAAGAACACAGCAGAAACCAGTGGGAGAGGAAATAGGAAGAAGACGATGGAGGTGGATTGGACACACGCTTAGAAAGAATGACTCAACTATAACAAAGAAAGTATTGGACTGGAACCCTCAGGGTAGAAGATCAAGGGGAAGGCCACGAGGAACATGGAGAAGAATTAAAGAAGCTGATATACAGAGAAGTGGTAAGACCTGGAATGAGATAAAAAAGTTGGCTCAGGATAGAGAAGGATGGAAACTGTTTGTCTGTGGCCTATACCCTGACCCAGGGTGAAAAAGGCAATGATGATGACAACAATGAATAACACTTTTTATAGCACTTTACCGCGTTTAAACAGGCACTAAGCACTTTACATCGACATGTTCAATCTTCAATGGCTGGCATTTGCACGGGCCCATCACTGCAAATGTTCCGTTAGAGTCCAATCAAAACAGGGAACAGTCACAGATTACTTTGACGAGCAAGTGCATTTAAATTGTTTTGAAAGTTTCCAAGCATTCAACGTTCATTATGTCTAGTGGCAGAACATTCCAGTCACCTATTGTTCGTGGGAAAAAGCTGTATTTGTATGTGTCTGTTCTTGTAAATGATTGTATGCATTGTGACCCATTGTATCTACATGTAATATATCTATCTTATTTGCTTTTCATGTAGTTGGGAGTAAAGATGGATATGTTTGGGTCATTGATAATTTTGTATAAGGTAACAATACGGGTTACCTTGCACCGTTTTTTCAATGGTTTCAAGTGACTGGAGGAAGGACAAGACACAACCCGATTCTCTGGATTTGCATCTGGTTGCGTATCTTGCAGCTGCTCTTTGTACCTTTTCAATCTTGTCCTCTTTTATGTAGGGGTCCCACACAGCACTGACACATTCTAGTATTGGCCTGATAAGCGATGTGTACGCCTGGGCTTTAATTTTTTGTGAGCATTGCTTTATGTTTCTTTTCAGAAACCCTAGCATCCTACTTGCTTTTGCTGTGATATGTTTTATATGGGTTTGCCATTTTAATTTCTTATTGAGATGGACTCCGAGGTATTTTATATAGTTGGCATGTTATAAAGAATGATCATGCATTGTGTAATTGTGAGTATAAGGCTCTATCTTGTTTGATATTGACATGGCATAGCATTTATGATGGATGGAACTTCATGTGCAATTATAAACAAATACATAAACAAACAGATTATTAATTGATTAAAGTTGGAGCAAATGGGCTTTT
>NC_088360.1:73238601-73241101 GCF_034508935.2 Berghia stephanieae | reverse complement strand
TATATATATATATATATATATATATATATATATATATATATATATATATATATATATATATTAGATATAAAATTTATTGTATAAAATATTTCAATTTTATCTTAGCTGTCGGACTCCCTTCCCATCAAACCACTGCATTCAGTCATCTGGGCTTCAACGTTCCTGTCCAAAGGCCTCCAGGTCCCTAGAACTGACCCTCCTATATTGCGTCCAGCCAGAGAAGCATTGAAACCAAAACCCATCCAGCCAAGTAATAAATTTAGAAATTTTACTCTTTACTCTCTCCGTACAAACCATTTGTGACTCGCTGTCTCTAAACAGTATTATATGAGGAGATGCAGAAAATAAAATTCTAAGTCAAAGTCACCAGAATTAAAAAGTGTTATCTTTTGCTGTTTACAAAATGGCATTTATTTTTTAAATAACTGACTTATGCCTTTCGCTCCTCTAGGAGCACAGGCCATCAATCACACTCCTCCTTCGGACACGATTTTGGGCTGCCATCTCCACTTCCTTCCATGTTGTCCTTTTCTCCTTCAATTCAGCCTCTGTGTTGCGCCTCCAGCAGCCACTTGACCTTCCCCACTTTCTTTTCCCCTGAGGATTCCACAGGAATGCTTGGCTTGTGATTCTGGTCTTCTAAGGTATGCCCAATCCAGCCTCACTTTCTCTGTCGGATCTATTGCTTGACTGGTGCCTGTCCTGCACTTTGCCACAGCTTGTATCATATTTTAAAATAAAGCATAGCCTATTTATCTCATTCAAAGTCCATTATTAAGACTTAGAGTTCAGATATTTGCTTATTGTTCACACTGACATGACTGTTTTGAGATGACGGGTCACATTTTCACTTTTTCTGAAACGTCACGCCCATCTAAGAAAAAGAGTAGATTTTTTGTCCTTTATTTTGTTTAAAGCAACTCAAAGCAATAAGTATAGGCCAATTATAATTTTTGTTCAGAAAAACAAGACGTATAAAACAATTTAAATTGCCAATAACCATAATGAAAATTTATCTTAAGATTTAAAAAGACCTTTGATGCATCATTTTCTTTCCTTTACTATCATGCAATTCACTCTTTATTTATACATTCCTATTGAACCAAGGATAACTCCTAACATGGCATGATATTGTATAGTTATATATGACCTATCCTTTCAAGACAATGTCATGTCAGTTTTAACTCTATGTCACAAAGTGTTTAAGAATTGAAGTGCTAAGACATGTAAAAGTTTTTGTTTGTAAAAAATGTCTATAGTCTTCAATGAAGTATGTGGAACTAATCCAAGTCTTGAATTTTTTGCAAGGTGATTGTGTCACATATGTTCAATGGTTTTTTTTTCATCAGAAATCGGAGAAAAAGTTCTATTAGGACCCCAGGTAAGCCCTCTCATTTATTTTTTAGTTTCTTGTTTATTTTATTATCAATAATCTTCTGTTAAAAAAAAAAGTACTTGTGCTATTACATATCCACATGGAAATAAGCTTCTTCTTCTTCTTCTTCTCTTATGCCTTTATATCTGGAGTTGCATTTCGAAGATGAAGGTACTCGTCTTATTGAGTTCTTCTGGTGGGTCTAAAAAAATTTTTAATAGAGAAGTTGCAGAGGGCCATATCTCTTCTCTTTGGGTTGAGTATTTTTTGCATCTCTGCAGTTTATGCTCTGCATCTTCCTCCTCCTCACCACATGAACAGACCGGTGACTGTATCAGTTTCATGCATCTGCATGTACTTAAACTTTTTAAGTCTATTGTGGCCTGTCCTGAAGTGGAACAGGATTACTTGTTCATGTCTAGGCAGCATATGAACGCAATGGTGCTGTAATGACATTGACAGGTTCATATCTTTTAATAGTTCACTTGGCGTAACATCTGCTTCAATGTAACACAAACTTTGAAATGCATTCCTCTAATATCAAAACTCTTTGTGTAATAACCCACTTTTTCAATCAAACACATAACAGATAAGTATAATTTTGTTAGAATTTTCTTGTGACACATGTGTTTTTATGTTTTGTTGGGTATTTGTTGTTGTTGTTGTTGTAATTCTTCTACTCTGGCAAAGCATATACTGACATTAATGATGTGATTAATGTTTGCTTGATTGTTCCCAGGTAGTAGGAGAGCTGACAATGTTAATGGAAGGGGATGTTGCCATGGCCAGAATTGATGAGGTCCCTGGTAAGTTTTCTATCTCTTCTTCTAAAGCTTGATTATATTTTTGTCCTTAATGTATAAAATTTGTGTGTATACTTTTACGGTATGCATATGTGTGTGTGTGTGTGTGGTTGTGTGTGTGTGTGTGTGTGTGTGTGTGTGTGTGTTTGTGTGCATGCTTGTTTGTCCGCACTCGTTTGTGGTATGTGGGTATATGTGTTTGATATTGTCTTTATTTTAAACAAAGGGTATTTTTAAGGAAGTCTCCAGTTTGAAAATTTAATATCTCACCATTTATCTTTCAGTGGCTAATGGTGCAGTTGTCAGAAAACTCAAGTCTTCA
>NC_088360.1:73198601-73233601 GCF_034508935.2 Berghia stephanieae | reverse complement strand
CATTCCAAGCCTTTTCAAATTTACCTCATCTAATTGCTTTATCCGGAAAAAAACATATCCCTTTGTTTATAACCTACATATATTTACAACTTACATTGGAGATCTTGGAATTCTACTTTACCAAAAACGTCTCACATTAATTTCATCAATTTATATTATGACATGTTTAAACGGTTTTCTGCAAATGTTTTGAAAAAACGTTGTATATGTCCCATCAGTATCCCACAATCAATATTTCGTTCAACTTTCCACTCAAAATAAAATCAAAAATATAATTTAGATCAGTACATATTGAAATTACACCGCGCCTTCATCTCAGTATGTATTGGCTGATACCAATTCCCTTTTTGAAACATTTCTGGTTCCTTTAATAAACGGGATGCAGGGTTTGCTGAAATCTGGCCAAAGAAAAGGCAAAATCTGATTAGGTGTTAATGTCACACTGTTCTGGATAAAGCAGGATGAAAAATAGAAGGAAAATTCTTCCCAAAAAATCAGCCCTTCTCGTCTTGGCATGATCTTTTTTTTTTTTTTTTTTTTTTTATTGTTTTCTTTTCTGTTCTTCTGGCACTGTATAGTTTTTTAGATTTTGATTTTGCTGACGTCCTGCATCTTACTTTTTCTCATTCAAATTTTCAAAAGCAAAAGCGATGTGGAAAAAGAACTAGCACTTGTCATCATCCTATGTTGTTGAACCATGCTTTTGCTAAGAATACAGCACTCTGGTACAGATTAAAGATGCACTTTACTATACAATTTATTTTTTTTTCTTGTAGACTAGTGTTTCCGTTATCACAACAAGTATAGTTTATACATAGAAGAGGCTCAAGACTGCAAGTTTTCTAATCTTAAGAAAAACAAATGTGTCAAGAAGACAATATTTTGGTAGTTGACATAATATGTAGCGCACCAGGGTCACTAGCTCTGTTCCCGGTATTGGGTAGAAGAAATAATGTCATTATTATAAACTTTTCCCAGCTTCTTTCTGAGCTTGGATGAAAAGTTCCATCCGCTTAACCAAGAATCCAAACAGTTTTACCACATTTCTGTGGTAAAGCTGAAATTTCATCATCAATAAATTATAGATTTTGATGGAGCAGATTCCATAAATAAATAGTTCAAAGTTCAAAGCAAGCTTATATTTATAAAGCTTTTAAACAGTCGTAGTGAACCATGGCTCGAAAATAGCATCTACTGAGCTCCATCATTGTTTATAATATAAATGGGATATGACATCGCATATTCATGCAGTGAGCTCTCCTTTAATATGAGAAAATGATATTTTGTGGGAAATATAATTTTAAAATGCTTTATGACGTGTAAAAATAGTCTAGCTTTACTGCGATGCCTTTGTCCGATTCCAGAAATTTAACGTTACCTTTGTACAGTCCTGTTGAGGTTTTTTTCATATGAATTGCCTTTTACCTTCTGAAAAAGGAAAGGACACTAGTTTCTTTCTCTTTTCAATATTTTTTATAATAAGACTTAATCAATTGAAATCTCATACAATTTTATTATTGCAATTTTAACAAGTTTAGATTTCAATCAGAAACTCATAGGAAGTCAAGCCCATTAGTCCTACATCCGATTAAAGGTATATGACCAATGTGGAGGCAATGAAATGTCATAGTTTTTAAACTTTTTTTCCACAAACGCCCGCTCTGCCTCAGTTCAAGTTGTTCTCGTGTGACACATTTTTAATTATCAGATTTGTCACTCTGAGTGCCCAGTCTTTTGAACTCACTTTGCGTGTATGTCTATATAATAATTTACTGTATTTGTTATCCGATCAACAAGCCAGTTCATCGGCTAAATTATTTAGTAAGACGAAAAGTAAAATGATGATCCATGATCATCTAGTACGCTTTTATAATGGGTTGGGTAGCATTGAGAGAAATTTTTGTTTGGGAATGTAATTTGGGTTGTTTTTTTTTAATGTATATTAAGTAAAGTAAAAAGAATTTGATTTGTTAAAAAGTTGGCATAGTTTCCATCCAACATAACTAATAGTATCCATTCAATATCAACGATCTCTGTTGCTATGTTCAAGACGTTTGAATCATCATGTATATATCCCAATAACGCACATCCCTTCAGAGTTCCAACTACCTTTTTAAAAAAATTATGTTGTCATTTTGAAGTTTTAATGTGGCCACTGAAAATATGATACTTTTATTTTTGTCTTTTTTAATTAGCCTATTCAACGTAGTGTTTAAAAATGTAATGTTTGGACATTGTAATGGAAAGAATTAATTACACATTGATATGACAGTAAAAGGTTATAATAAAAGGTAAAGGAAACGATGCAAAAAGTAATTTCGTTGCTTTAAAAATCAACATCTATGAGTGCACAATAAATGAACCCCCTCCCCCCTTTCTGATTTTCGCGCAAAGTGTACATTTATTAGGAGATATGCTGTAAGTATTGGCGTTGTTTTGATAAGCGCTATATAGATGTCGCTTGTGCGTATAAATGAATCGGTATATTATTTTTGTTTTTAAAGAATAAAAAATATTCAGCATAATATGTATGGCTGTGTTTATAAAGAAAGCAAGGAAAGAATGTACTTTTTGATTTTACAGCAAATCTTAAGGGCAAACTTGAAGTATGAAATTTTAAAATATTTAATGTACTATCGAGCATTTTGTAAGTGAATCCATTACACATGTAATCCCAATTTTCTATTTTCCTCGACTGAAAGACACTTAATTGGAGACACAGCATTATTATGTTTCGTGAAATTATAATAATTATTATTTCAATCTTTAGGATGGTATTCTTTTCTTCATTGTCAATGTATTGTGATCTAATTTTCATAAGGAGAATGAATTCAGATTTCTCTTTTTCTTTGTGGGAATAAACTAAAGGTAATAATCTTTTTATTTGTTCACTTTTAAGATAAACATGGAAAGAATAACAAATTAAAGATGAAAAAAAATGTATATATGAATATTCAAATTGTGCTGTTCGCAGAGTACCCCAAGCAGGCCATATGGGATCAGATTCTCAATTGATTCAGCACAAGTAACCTGTAAAGTGACCTAATTGAACACAATATATCAATCACTACCTTTGTCTAGGTACTCATTTACACATAAGTCCATTGAGGTGGTGTTAGTGAAGTGTCTTAGACAAGGACATGATCGTTGTCACCTTGCTTGTCATTTGCATGCTCAACATTATTTGCCTTGGTAGCTAGGCGAGGCCGCATGGTACTGTTGACTCACTGCTGCCTAACAAACAAACAAAATAATGCTTAACCTTGACACCACAGAATGAAACATTTGATTCATGTTGCCAGGTACAGCATCCATTCAACTGAGGCCAACGAAATAGTTAAATGTAACCGTGAGACGTCTGTCAGAGATGAGGTTTACACAGCACCACTCATCTACACACCAAAGGAAAAGAAAGGCTCTTCCGCAGTATGTATAGAATGTTTAAGATATGTATAAATGTGGAGTGATATTACCAGCATTTACAGTTTAAGTGAAATAATGAAATTATAAGTCTCTTGGCCTTTAGTCAAAAGATAATGGGTTTATGGAAGTAAAGAATCATCTGCAAAAATGAATATGATACTTCAAAAATAGAACATGATACCAAACATGGATGTTTTTGGCCCTATATCCTTCTTCAGCTAATAAAAACAGTTAAAATGTTAATACATCACGTTTATTCCGGACAGACGACAGACATGTTCTTGGCACTTTTAGTCGGCATATATGATGACCTTTCACAATTGTATTTGATGACAATATGGACCAAGAATTTTCTTGGTTATTTATAACTTCTTCTTCTTCTTCTTCTTCTTCTTCTTCTTCTTCTTCTTCTTCTTCTTCTTCTTCTTCTTCTTCTTCTTCTTCTTCTTCTTCTTCTTCTTCTTCTTCTTCTTCTTCTTCTTCTTCTTCTTCTTCTTCTTCTTCTTCTTCTTCTTCTTCTTCTTCTTCTTCTTCTTCTCTTCTTCTTCTTCTTCTTCTTCTTCTTCTTCTTCTTCTTCTTCTTCTTCTTCTTCTTCTTCTTCTTCTTCTTCTTCTTCTTCTTCTTTTTTAAATATTATTATTACTATTACTATTTGTATTATTATTATTATTATTATTATTATTATTATTATTATTATTATTATTATTATTATTATTATTATTATTATTATTTATGATGATGATCATCATCATCATTATCACCATCATTATTATGATCTTATTATCAGTAATATTAAAAATCAAATCCTTTTATGATTACGATTAAGGGACTTTCAACCTTCACAAACGGATCGGAAGGTCCTGGGTTCGAGCCTCGCGCTCGCCGCGTAGTTGAGTCCTTGGAAAAGGCTCTTTACTCACATTTTCTCACCGTACTCAGGTGTAAAATGAGTACCTGGCCGTTAACAGCGTTGTCTTTGTCCGAAAATAATATCGCCTAACAGGCGTCATGTCCTGTCCTACATGTTAAATGTTAAATGTTGCTGTTGGCCAGGGACCCCTTGTAAAGCGCTTTGAGCACATTTAGTGGATATTGCGCTATATAAAAATCTCAAACTGAAAAGAACAAACCCAAACTCATTTCAACTTGCTTCATTCTTGTTTTGTTTGTAAATTAGATGTACCTCAAAACCCTAGCAGTTTGCAATGAATTTGATTCTACTATAGTTTCTCTCTCTCTCTCTCTCTCCTCTCTCTCTTTCATATATTATATATATATATATATATATATATATATATATATATATATATATATATAATATATATATATATATATATATTTTATATATATATATATATATATATATATTATATATATATATATATATTATATATATATATATATATATATATATATATATATATATATATATATATATTATATATATATATATATATATATATATATATATATATATATATATATATATATATTAATATATATATATATAATATATATATATTATATATATATATTATATATTATTATATATATATATATATTAGAAGATTTCATTTCTTATTTTTAAAAATTTAGGAACGGATGTCAATCTCAATTGGTGACCGGCCGAATTCCTCCATGACAATGGCATCTGCAAGTCGAAGGTTGTCAGTCAAGATGGTAAGACGTGTCATGTCTGCTGATGACAACTCAAACTCTAGTCAAGTGAGTGAGGAATTTTCATTTTTATCATGTTGATCTTTCCACTATCAATACTTGTCAGAATCTATTTTTTATTTAACTCAGATTTCTTTTTTGTATATTTTCTTTAAATGTCATTTAATATGCATTTTAAACATGTCTCTTTTTATAAAATATAGCAAGCATTCAATGAACCGTTAAGACAACTTTTACTAGAAGTGATAATTGAGCGTGTGCCAAAATCAGGATAACTGTCATAGCTTTTCACATGGGATATTGCTTGTCTTAAAACAAATTCATCTGGACACCAAAAACCCTTAACCAAGACTAATTTTCTTTTTGTAAATGACATTTTTTATATAATCAAAAGATTTAAAGAATTATAATTGTTGCAGGAAATATAAGAAAAGCTATTTATTTGTATGGCCATGACGACAAGTCACCTTAATATATCTTGTGAGGAGATATGAAGTTGAAAAAGATTAACGTGTTCAAATTTAAACCATCCAATACTTTTGACCATACTATCATAAATGATGCTAAGTTGCTAGAAGCTGTGGACTGTAAAAAGTAATAAACAATATGAATATAACAGATTTAAAACAGAACGAAATACCAAACACATAACATTTTGGGCTCAAAACCCTCTTCAGCCAACAACAAAAAACAATGAAAACTTAAATACATTACTAAAAAAACAGATCGACGACTAAATATTTCGTACGTCCTCTCTGTTGAGGAAAAGTCTTGTAATGTAAACAATAACAAAAATGCATTTGCGAATGATGGGAGCCTTGCTTTAACCTTGAACCAGATTGAAAGATAACGGAGAATGAATTTTACGGCGATATTACGATATGGTTTAGGGTTCCAGTCTCTGACATACATTCGTCATACACTGCCTAAATCTGCTATTATATCGGGATCAACCATATATGCATTATATTAGAGGTCTTGGTTGTGAAATGTTATTTAAATATGTTAAGCTTAATCACTTTATCCAATCCTATCCTATTACTCCAATGTGCGTTAAAGCTTAAGGATTTTCTCGATGTTAAAAGTTCTTGAGGGTTTTTTTTTTAGCAAAACAAAACAAAACAAAATAACACACACAACAAAGATCATCCTTATTTATCAAGTTCTGATTATTTTATATAGCATTTCATTGCTCCTTATTTCCATACCAAGACTTTTTTGTGGTTTTATGCCGTTGATTTTAGAGAGAACACATCCAATCCAATCGGTACTGTTGCAGCTCCATAATTGAAAATAAAAGAGAAACATTGAAAAGAGAGAGAGAGAGAGAGAGAGAGAGAGAGAGAGAGAGAGAGAGAGAGAGAGAGTATGGGGGTGTAAAATAAAGTGCGTGTGTGTGTGTAAGTGCGCGATTGTGAGAGAGAAAATGTGTGTGTGTGAGAGAGAGAGAGAGAGAGAGAGAGAGAGAGAGAGAGAGAGAGAGAGAGAGAGAGAGAGAGATGTGTGTGTTGAAAGCTATCGTTTTATCCAGAACTTGTTTTTGCTCCCTTTTTTTTTACAGGTAAGGAAAAACGTGGACATGAATGCTTTCAGGCAATCTTTGATTCAAGACAACTTTATGGACAATAATAATATGTCTCACCAGTCAGCCAGTGTTGCCACCATCAACACCGTCACTACTCAATCCAAACGAGCTACATCCACGGGTGGCCAGCAGACGATGAAAAGGATCGGATCTGGGCTGAGTTGTAGTTCTTTACATCAACACGACAATGTTCACTACATCCATGGATTTACCCCTCGAGAGGATTCTTCCCGTTCCAACACTGTGTCCATTCTCACTACACCAGCAACCACAGAACGACTAGATGATGCCATCAAAGATGGACATGGCAGCAGTGATAGGAAAAGGACACTGCACAAGCTGGTAAGTAACTGAGTTTTAATTAGATTTATAACCCATATTGCAATACTAAGCTGCTAGAAGCTGTGCAGTGTAAAAGCAATTGCAATAAACAAAAATGGATATAAACTAACAGCTTCAAAAAAGAACAAAATACCAAACACAGAACGTGTTCCGTGTTTGATATTTTGTTCTTCTTTGAAGCTGTTATATATTCATTTTTGTTATGCCTTATTTATTCTTGTTTCTGCCTAGTTCAACCAGGCCTTGATAATGGGAGCGATCTATATTAAAGTTTTCATCCATCCAAGTCATCGATTACATGATCTCTTGCCGTCCAATGATTGGATATTTCTTAATAAATGTAAACACGCTGGTTTGTTCATGAAACTTGTAAACATACCCATGGTTCAAGATGAACAAAATGACCCATTGTGATATTGGATATTTTGAAAACTGTGAACACTTTTTATTATGTAGGTCATTTTGAGCACATTTTGCAATGTGACGGATGAGTCAAACACCTGGGGGAAAAATATAGATCGTCCCATTAGTATGCTCTGTTATTGTTCCATGTGCTCAATTTATTGACTATGCTGCAAAACTTGTCCAGAATTGCCCAGATCATGGACATTGTTCAAAGCTTATAAAATGTCCACCATACATTTTGTCAATTAGTTCACATAATATGGGTTTATTCACAATTTTAATACACGAAGCAGTGTGTTAACACAATTGCCAAGAAAGAGTCATAATGAAATAGCGATAACCAATGGAAAAATGTAGATCTCTGAAATTGGATTTACAATTGGATTTTTTAACAAATGTACAACTCACACCTCCTAGGGCCTATTCTATCAATCTCATTTTGAATAGTTTTGCCCTATTCATGGTTATTTTTTAAAAATTGAGCATTTATATAGAGCAAAATCCACTAAACGTGCTCAAAGCGCTTTACAATGTGTCCCTTGCCAACAGCAACGCTTAACATGTAGGACGAGACATGATGCCTGTTAGGCGATATTTAAAATTTTCCGGACAAAGGCAACGCTGTTAACGGCCAGGTACTCATTTTACACCTGAGTACGGTGAGAAAATGTGAGTAAAGAGCCTTTTTCAAGGACTCAACTATGCACTGAGCGAGGCTCAAACCCAGGACCTTACAATCTGAAAGAGATTGTCATACCACAAGACCACAAAACCACACAATTACTTATTACTATTATTATTATTAGGGAGCGTTCACATATTACGTCATCAGCTAGGGGGGAGGGGGGGTCTACCAAATGTTGACATGTGTTGACATGGGGGAGGGGGGGGGGTCAGACCCAAGATGATGTCATCAAAACATAGGCAAATTAGGCCTATTTTATTAAATGCAAGAGCTTCAAAAAGGGCATTCCAAATAAATTAGCAAAAAGGTGAAAAATTAAGAAACAAGATGGGAAAGGGGTATCACTTCTCAAAAGGCGAACTTGCCCTAAATGTTCATTGTATCACTCCTCGATCACAGCAATGAGAGACCATTCACGAAAATGCGGCATACAAGAAGAACAGCAAATGGGAGAAAGTGATGACGATGAAGATGAAATTGATGATACTATTTATAGTACATTGCCAGAGGTCCAAGGCAGAAACATTTTTGAATCAATTAATTTTATGTTTGGAAATTGAAACAGAAATTCATTCCACTAAAAGACTAATATGCTATAAAATAATTTGCCTCCTATACTATTTTAAATTACACTTTCTGAAATTTTTTTAATAGCACCTGCACCAAGTAGCCTAATTTAAATAATGTTTGTTAGATTTTATCTTTGCAAATTTAAATTTTATGTCCCCATTGTATCGTAAAACATAAATTATCAACAGTTTCTGAAATTAATAAAATGTCTGAATGTGTTTTATCAAACGTTGATAATCAATGTTTATGGTTTGAAAAATGAATAATAAATATTGTGAAATTAAAGTTATCTTTTAGTTTTTATTAAATTAGATGACGTCATCATCTGTTGGGGGAGGGGGGGGGGGGGGGGTCAGGTCAATGATGACAAGTGATGACTTGGGGGAGGGGGGGGGGGTCTAAAAAGGGCAAATTTTTGATGACGTAATATGTGAACGCTCCCTTATTATTATTATTATTATTATTATTATTATTATTATTATTATTATTATTATTATTATTATTATTATTATTATTATTATTATTATTATTATCATTATTGTTATTATAACATAGATCTAGCTTTTCTTGCTTCCAAATAACAGGGCATTTAGTAAGAAGTGACTCTTTAACCCTGTTTATGTTGTAACAATTCCTGAGGTCTTAACTTAAAGCAGACATGCCTACTGGAAAATCTAAAAAGTTAGTCGCTAAAGTTAGAAATCAACAATTACCCTCACGAGGATTATATAATACTTCAAAATCCTTAAAATTAGGTAGTCAAGCATCAACTTTAATTTTCACTAAGTTTTAATGACTTAGAGATGCTTTTGATTTTCTGAAATTGGAGCCAATGTCCTGAAATTGGAACCAAAATTTCGTAATTTTTCGTAATAGTAGGCGGGTGTGCTTAAAGGAAAGAATAAATAGTTAAAAAGTATTGCAGCTTCCAACAATCAACTCAGAACGGGACGTTGTTTCTTCTTGCAGGCAACATGCTTTCCGCCAACTTTGAGAAGTATTAAACCAGCTGTTTAAAAAATCATTTTGAGATGAAAATGGTCGATTCAAAGAAATAATATTTCATTTTTATTTAACGTTGATCTGTTGTAAATTCAAAAAAAGTAAAACTGTTGTAACACATTTCAACTCTTAACAATTTTGATAGTTGAAACATATATATTAAGTACCATCACATTTATATATATATATATATATATATATATATATATATATATATATATATATATATATATATATATATATATATATATATATATATATATAAATCAATATTGCAGTCAGTCGAATCATTAAAGATAGCAAAATTCATATGAGAATACTATTTCCATTACTCAAAATTATTGCTCTTTCTTTTCACATTTGATTTAATAGCATTTTTGTTATTTGGTTCCACATATCACCATTTGTGCTTTTATTTTCGTCCATTATTTTGTTTTGTTTTCTTATTTGCTTTTAAAGGTTGGCGGGGGGAGGGGGGTCTGGGTTTTTTTTTGGATTTTTTTAGGGGAGGGGGGGGGGGGGTGTTTACTGTTGTTTATTTGTATAGACATTCAGATTTTTGTTGTAATTTATGTTGAGTTTGAGAAACATTGTATGATTTGTGTTGCGTGATAACTGTGATGTATATAGGGTTATGTTGAGTACATACTCATCAACCCCAATCATTTAAAAACCCCGTATGTTTTGCCGTCTTCGAGGGTTATAATATGTATATTCCCAACACATAGGAAATGTATTATTTTCTTTACCACCGTGGCATGTTCATTTCCCCCCTCAGTCATATTCGTTATTGCGTTTTATATTGTAATCCTAACGTTTTATCAAAGAGTTCTAGTCTTTGGATTTGAAGTGCTGACACGTCGTTTTCGTTGACAATCATGATTCTCCCCATACTGATGTGCTCCATCACAAGAGTCATCTTTTCCTTTCGTAGACGAATGATGGTTGTGTTTTGTCGCAGATTTAGAATGTCTTTTTGTTCCAATTAATTTCTTATTGTCCCTTGAAGATTTATGACTTTTCCCATGACCCGAGTGCCTTTGTTTTCCTTTTCTATCCTTGTGTTTTAGATGATCTACAGCATCCTGTCTGTCAGAATCCTCGTCTTTTTCAAATTCAATTTCTGCATTTATATCACCCGTGATTGCCATGTTGTCCATGCTGTTTACGAATTCGTTTTCCGATACACTATCAAATGGCAAAAGGTTTATGTCACCGACAGCGTTTTCGTGAAAAATCATACTATTGCCCATTTTAGTTGCATCCACCTGTGACTGAGAAACCGATTGCATTAATACTTTTTGGTTTTTATCTACAATTTCATAACCCGCAGAATTGTCGGATTTATTATGATTTGTATTTACTGGCAGTCCAGCGCGATTTTCATTTCTTTCTTCATTGAAATGAACGTGCATATTTCCGTCTTCGTTTCTTGAGCTTTTTCGACTTCCGCTAGTAGATTGTTCATTTTGTTTCTCACAAAATTGCAAAAAATAGTCCTCGGCTTTTTTATCGTGCACATCGAGCAAATTAATGTCAGTGCCCGCCGCTATTAGCATGGCGCCCACGTCTTGATGGCCTTTCATGAGAGCGATATGTAAGGCTGTCTGTTGTTCCATGTTTGTAGCGTTGACCTGCACGTCGTGTTGAAGGAGGGCCGATACGATGTCTGTGTTGCCGTCTGATGACGCCATGTGTAAGGAACTCATCCCGTGAATATCCTTCATGTTCGAACTGACTCCATACCGAAGCAAGACTTTGACAATCTCGGTGTGACCGCCACATACAGCATAATGTAAAGCTGTCTGTTGAATAGATAGAAGAAAAAGACTGAACTATCATGGGGTTTTTTTGGATGGGGTTTTCAGAAAAGGCAGTGACATAATGCATGATTGTGTTTAATGCAAAAATAAGGTCTCCTATGTGAACTAATGAAGAATATATAAAAAAGTAATTGTGACTCTGATATATTGATACAATACAAACGACGTTTCAGATTTCTACCCTCCTAGGGAGACAAACATAACACACGAATAATGATGAGAGAAAAAAAAAACATTTAAATAATGGGGCGAAAATTCTTGAAATGGAACAGAACAAACGATGACATTGAGTAATAGGCAATTGGAGTGGTTAAAATAAAATCTAGGGGTGTCTCAGTGAGCCAGTGAAGATGTGAAAAAAATATAAAGAGTAAATGTGACGCACATTCTATATTGAAACAATTTGATCCTCTGTCTCAAAACGGTATTATGACAGGATGAACGAGGTGAAATGGAATGTAATTTATATTGACAAAAATGACATTTAGAGTTAATTTCTCTCTATTTTAATAAGTATAAATACTATTTCTTGCATTTAAAATAACTCCCATTTAAATCTTGCCGTTTTCAGTTGCATCGCTGTTACTATTGTCTTTGTAAAAGCAGACAGGTGTGTTATTGTATCAGACAGATAATGAGGGAAGGTGTTATTCAAATGAATTCTATTGATACGATTAAAGAGTAAAACCAGTTATACCATGTTGTTTATTGCCAATGTGTTGAGGTTGGATGTGGACTTAATGACAGTCTTGAGAACTCCAGTATTTCCACTGGATGCTGCCACATGAAGCACAGACTTTCTGTAGTTGGTTGTCAGGTTAGCATCTGCTCCGTGCTCCAACAATAGGGAAGCCATTTGTTTTGTACTGTTTGAGCAAGCCAAAAGCAGTGGAGTTCTACCCAGAAGTTGCTCCTGAAAACAAAGATATGTTTATTTATCTAGCAGCCATGGTTTGAATGAAAGCATTAATATCGAATTCTGTTTTCTTCCATTGAAGATTTCCCCTTCTATTTGTTTTGAAAATCAATTTGATTTCTATTACATTGAAATTCTCATTTTTTAAAAATTTGTATTAATTTGTTGGGGTTTTTTTTTTGGGGGGGGGGGTTGTTTTAGTTTTTTGTTGTTGTTGTTTTGTTGTTTTGTTTTTTTTTTTTTTTGGGGGGGGGGGCGGTGTTTGGGGTATTATTTAATCAAATGACTCTAAATCAATTTTTCGAAAAGTAGTATTGTTTTAAGAAGCGGAATTTACTGTACGTTATATACTTAATCCAGCCGTTAAGAAATGGACACAACAAGGCTTACATAAGTTAGAATGTTAAGAATTAATAACGAGATCGGAAAATATTGGGAAGGGTGTTGTAATTAAATGGATGGACAAGATATGAAAGATTGATTGAGAGATATTTGATCAGATTTATAAATAGAATGATGAGTGGATGGATAGAAGGATCGACGTTCTGGCTGGTCCTTACTTTACTATTAATGTGGGACGAGTTAGTTGATAGCATCATTTTGACTAGGTCCAACGACTCTGTCGTCACAGCTACGTGCAGGGCCGTCATTCCACGCTTGTCTTTGATGTTAACATTGGCCTTTCGCTGAAATTATAATATTATTGGTAGATTTTTAAAGTAGGGCGGCATCACTCATCACTCCAGGTAGATTGAGAGAGAGAGAGAGAGAGAGAGAGAGAGAGAGAGAGAAAGAGAGAGAGAGACAGAGGGGGGGGGGGAGTACCTACGGAAAAATGGAGTGAAAAGATCTTAAAAATATGTTCACTTTACTAACCTTTCAAATTTGCTTACGTCAGTCAAATTGAACCGCTTGATCAGATCAGATCAGATCATCTATGGTATTGTCAGCCATTAGATCAGATTTAAAAAACTGACGGAATCTTACTGTTTATTGCACAAAAATCGATAATTTCAACACATTAAATATTGTTTGGTAACAATAACTTTGTATGGAGGATCTAAATAATTTGATATGCTGATTGTTATCCTTTATATCCCATTTTACTGTCAACGTGGAGCGTGAAACTTTATTTTATTTTATTTTATCTGGTTTACCACCTAGGTGATCTAAGATACTCAGTCGTTTACCACCCATTGGCTGATATTAGATCGCCTTGGTTAGAACTTCAAATTGTGTGAAGATAATTCTTGTTTGAGCCAAGGGATTCATCACGTAGTGGACAGAGAAAAAATTGGGCTCAGCATGACTTTGAAATATTGTTGGTATATTATGTCGAATACTCTCGCAACTAATGAGCGATCAAAATAAATCCTCGTTGAAATGAGTACATTAATAAATAAATTATTGGATGAATTGTATTCATCTAACTTCCTTATGATGCCATCAGGCCCATGACACCTGTAATTCTGTAATGGTGAATTAGCTGCAAATGCAACTTTGTGGTCAACACGCCTTTGTGCCGATTCGTGACGGGTTGGAGTCCCGCTCTAAGTGGCTCAAAGTCGAGTCCTTGGGAAATGTTCTTTACTCACATTCTCTCACCGTTCTCAGGTTCAAATGAATATCTTGCCGTTAACAGCTTTGTCTCTGTCCTTACAGACATCATTTCTCGTCTTACATGTTAAGTTTTGCTTTTGGCTGGGACCATTTGCAAGCGCTTTAAGTACATTTAGTGGACATTGCCCTCTGTATATGCCCAAGATTTTTTGTTTTTGTTTTTGTTTTTTGTTTTTTTTTGTTTTTACAAGCCTTACCATATGTACTCTACCAAAATACTTTCCGTTACATGAAAGAGTTTACATGTTTCCAGTTGTTTTGTTGTTTTTTTTTCAAAATGAATAGCAAGGATATATATTATAACATACAATTTTTTACCACATACCTTAATCAATAACTTAGCCAAATCCATACTGTTGTTATTGATAGCAACATGAAGAGCTGTTTCCCCTGCCTCATTAACGGCATTGATGTCACATCCGGCGTCAAGCAACATGACGGCCATGTTGAACCTCTCATAGCGGGCAGAGAAATGGAGAGCTGTATCTCCCCTGGATGTTACAGCGTTTACCATAGCTCCGGAATCGAGCAAGAACTCGACTGTTAAAAGTATTTTTTTGAAAATATATTGGTGAAAAAGAGTTTTTATTGTGCAATCTGCATTAGTAATTAATGTGATTTATTGAGATGTCATCACGTTACATTTATTTGTGGCGATAATTTTCAGTTTTTCAATCAATGAACTATCATAACAACATAATTTCGCCAAAACTTTTAAGTTTTACTTTTAGTCTGAAACTTGAAGAGAAAAAATAAACAAACAAAACATGCGTAATCTATGTAATAGTTTAAAGGACGCCATTGATAAGGAATTTCACGACTTGGAATGTGGATTCAAATTATCTCTTTGTTAAAGGGGGGGGGGGTGTGAATTATTTTCTTTTAACACTCATTTTGATTACTGAAAATAGGGTACGTAACGACAGCAGTACCTGTTTTAGTTCGTCCAGCCTTGACCATTCTATGGAGTATGGTCTCCCCTGTAAGTCTACACACCGTTTCAGTGACATCCGCCCCATGCATGACCAACATCTGGGCCGCTGTCATCGACGTATGGATGATACAGGCATATAGAGGACTATAACGGGAGAATGAATGCAATTAAACCAAATGGACCTCTTCTCTTTTCCTTCTCATCCTCCTCCTAAGAATCACCATCCTGCTCCTCTTTATCCTCCTCCTCCTCTTTCTTCTCTCTACTCTTCTTTTTCTTCTTCTTCTTCTTCTTCTTCTTCTTCTTCTTCTTCTTCTTCTTCTTCTTCTTCTTCTTCTTCTTCTTCTTCTTCTTCTTCTTCTTCTTCCCAGGTATCTATGAACCTCCACCTTACAAAGCACTGGAAATGTCAGTCTAAGTTGGATAACGTTTAGCAACTAAAGGCCCGCTATCAAAACTTGAGTTAGGTCTAAGAGGCGGAGAATGGTTTGTTTTGAATTTTTTTATTGTTTTATTAGTTTATTTATTTTTGATCTTTATATGTTTTGTTAGATTGATAGATTATTTTGTTGTTGTTGTTATGTTTGATTTGTTGCGGTTTTCTTTTGGTTGTATATTTTTTTTTCAAAATAGTATATTATAAATCAACTTAATAAATAAATACATGACATTTCCACGGTTTCATCATTCTCAATGCTCTTTACAAATTATTCGCTTTTACTAACCTGTTCCCATCTCCATCTTTGGCGTCGATGTCACCTGCGGCGGTTTTGAGCAGGAACTCCAACGAGGCCATTCTTTCTCTGATTGCTGTCACATGAAGTAGAGTACGCCCGTCCTTGCTGATATGGGTTGTCACCGGCCTTATCAATTCGGCTTGTACTTTGTTCAGCTCCATGATCAGTTCGGAGTCGCTGGTATAACTAGCCACGCCGATGAGCCAGGCGGAGGCGTTATCCAGGGATGTCCACTGTTTATGCATCGGGCTTCTTCCTTCTGCCTAGTCAATGAATTTAGTGGAAAGAAACATTTTGTTGTTATTATTGAATGGGTAGCTTACTAGGTGCACTAATTTGCAGATGTGATAGCCAAACGCAATTATGGGCTTGATTTAACATTATTGTAATGGGCAATACTATTTTTCGTTGGTTTTGGAGATTATTTCCATAACAACAATGAGCCCAAAACAATTTGGGTTATAAGACCTGAAAATAAGAGCACCATCAGTTTGCTGGTTTTGTTTTGAATTATCATTCAAAATGTAATTTGTTATCATTTGTTTAATTTGTTTATTCTTTAGAGATTTTTTTCTTGTATGTGTGTGTGTGTGTGTGTGTATCTGTGTGTGTGTGTGTGAATATGTTTATTTATGATTAATGTAAGATTCGTAATACCAAATTATTTCACTCGTATGAATGGTTTTAATTGTCATTGTACGTTTGTTCAAAAATGAATTATATAATTTATTCCATTATGGACACCCAGCTCATTTAAAGGAAATTTTATAATAACTTCAACGCTTAAAGTTTAAGTGGCAAAACATCTGTGATGACGCTTTCTAACGTAAAACACGATTCTTAAGCTAAATTTACAAAAACAACATATTTTCTCAATAGCACAAGTAAGTTTTATAGCCATTCATTCCGAGCGATGCTTGTGTATGCGTGTGTGTGTGTGTGTGTGTGCGTGTGTGTGTGTGTGTTATGTATTCATGTATGTGAGTCTGTGTGTGGGAGAGGGAGAGAGAGAGAGAGTGAGAGAGACAGGCACTCACACCAACACAGACAAGAGAGAGACGGAGAACTGTGTGTGTTTGTGTGTGTGTGTATGTGTGTATGTGTGTGTGTGTGTATGTGTGTGAGGTCTGAGTAAAAGGAAAGATTGAGAGACAGTGACAGATTGATAAATAGATAAATATTATTTAGTAATATATAGACAGACATATAGATAGATAGATAGATAGATAGATAGATAGATAGATAGATAGATAGATAGATAGATAGATAGATAGATAGACCGTATTTGTGAAATAGGTTGATATATAGATAGAGAGAGATAAAGAGAGAGAGAGAGAGAGAGAGAGAGAGAGAGAGAGAGAGAGAGAGATTGCGACGTATGTATGAGAGTGTCTGTGCGTTTGTGAGAGAGAGAGAGAGAGAGAGAGAGAGAGAGAGAGAGAGAGAGAGAGTGTGTGTGTGTGTGTGTGTGTATGAATGTTTGCGCGCGTATTGCAAGAGTGAGTGTGTGTGTGTGAGAGAGAGAGAGAGAGAGAGAGAGAGAGAGAGAGAGAGAGAGAGTAGACAATGTTCAGTATGTATTTTTCTGAGTCATTCGATATATCCCAATAGGCACAGAAACATTTTAATTGTACGAGCATTAAATACTCATACATTTATTTGTTTACTTTCCATGTCAATCTCAATTTGACCTCAAATCTCCTGATCACAGGTCCTAGACTAGGCAGGCTGGTTTATCGGGTTCGTTTGTTTTTTTTTCTTCTTTTGAATTTTGCTTTCTGATTGTTTGTTTGTTTTGTTTTTTGTTTTGTTTTGTTTTGTGTATTTAGTTGTTATTTTTTGTTTTTGTTTTTTTTTTTTTTTGTTTTTTTGTTGGGGTTTTTTTTTGTGTGTTTTTTTTGTTTTTGTTTTTTTTTTTTGTTTTTTGTTTTGTGTGTGTAGGGGGGGGGGGGTTATTTTATTATTTAGTTTGTGGGTTTGGTTTGGTTTTGTGTGTGCGTGATTTGTATTGTTTTTGGGTTTTTTGTTTTTGTTTTTGTATTGTTTCATACACACACCTTTTCAGATTCGTTATCTTACACCTTTATTTGTCACTTTGCTTTGATATTATATTTTTTAAAAACGGAATGGATTTACTCCGTATGTCTTCATCCACGCGTGTTCAATGTTTGTCCATCATGGTGCAAGCGAGAGTTTTAATCACAACGGAAACGAGTAACCTTATGAAGAATATAAGCTTTAAAACGTCTCAACTATCGGATAGCTTCTGTGGTGTAACGGTAGCACGTCTGATCGGTAAACTCGGGTTCGGATCAGAAGGTCCTAGGCTCGAGTCCCGTGCAGCGCATTGTTGAGTCCTTGGAAAAGGCTCTTTACTCACATTCTTTCACCGTACTTAGGTTTAAAACAAGATCGAACCCCAATCGAGACAGGCTGTTTCGTTTGAGGTTTTGGTTTGTTCGTTTTTTTTTGTTGTTGTTTTCTTTTGTTTTTGGGGGGTTTTTTTTTGGTTGTTGTTTTTTTTGTTTTTTGTTTTTTTTGTTTTGTTTTGTTAGTTTTTTTAATGTTTTTTTTTTAACATGTTAGTTCTTGAATTTTTCTTTCTGCTTTTTCTGGCACTGTTACAGGTCTTTTTCAGATTTTCACTGACAATCGCTGCTCCCATGATACTGAGTATGATTATTATATTATTATATTATCCAAAAGATCATCACCACAGCTCTGCGCAATGTTAGAAAATGTTGAGTTAACCTTCGTATTTTACCTTCTGTTATCAACTAATAGTCTAATTAACCAGTTAAATGAGACGAGGTACCAGGTTTGATTGTTTTTGCCAAGATGAGGGTCATTTAAATCGATCGATATTTGAAGGACGAGTTTTCTGACCAAATCTTTAAATACGAGTTTTTCCAGTGCACAGCAGTGAACTGGTTAATGATTTATCAGACTAGTTCAACTAAGATCTTCTGTTTTAGGATGAGATCTTTATGAATAAAATTAATTTTTCTGTCCCTGAATGATGATTGAAGGGGTATCAGTTCTTCTTTGGTTTGTTTTTTTTTTTATTCATGACTTATTAAAATTGGGGGAAGTCGGAAAATGTACTGGTTCTGAAATCTGGTCTTAAAGTAGTAATCCATGTGGGTGCGGTTCATATCTTGCCAATGGTTGCATTATTTATTTATTTATTTATTTATTTATTTATTTATTTATTTATGTATTCATTTATTTATTTATTTATGTATGTATTTATTTATGTTTGTATGTATGTATTTATTTATTTAATTAATTATTTTTGGCACTGTTCTATGCAACTTACTCTTGGTAGTAGTAGTAGTAGTAGTAGTAGTAGTAGTAGTAGTAGTAGTAGTAGTAGTAGTAGTAGTAGTAGTAGTGGTAGTAGTAGTAGTAGTAGTAGTAGTAGTAGTAGTAGTAGTAGTAGTAGTAGTAGTAGTAGTAGTAGTGGTGGTGGTGGTAGTAGTAGTAGTAGTAGTAGTAGTAGTAGTAGTAGTAGTAGTAGTAGTAGTAGTAGTAGTAGTAGTAGTAGTAGTAGTAGTAGTAGTAGTAGTAGTAGCAGTAGCAGCAGCAGCAGCAGCAGCAGCAACTTTTCGTTTACCACAAGGCTTTACGTCAAGTTCTCTTTGTAGGACATTTCTGTCCTAGTTCCTCGTCACTGAACCAGTCCGTTTTCTCTATATTTTTTTTTTAACCACGACAATTTTTATTGTCTTTTCTTTTTACCCGTTGGAGTCAAAAGACTTTGTGTAGCTGGTACCGTTCTCAATTCCTTCCAGACAATATCAAACTGTCATTTGATATCGATGACGTCAAATAGCTGACGTTAGTAGTGTTTTGAATTGGCACACATTCTTTCTTGCCTTGTGTTTACCTTTGAAATCGGTGTGATATTATTATTACTACTAATTATTGTGATACTAATGCGTGCATATATTAAAACGGCTATGTGGTCTAGTGGTATGACACTCGCCTTCGAATCAGAAGGTCCTACTCGAGTCCCGAGCAGGGCATTGTTGAGTCATTGGAAAATGCTCGTTACTCACAATATCTCCCCGTACTCAGGTGTAAAATGAGTACCTGGCCGTTATAGCGTTGTCCGAAAAGAATTGGTGTTATGTCTCGACATTCATGTTCGGTGTTACTATCGGCTATGGACCCCTTGGAAAACGCTATGAGCACTTTTAATGGATATTTTTCTAATATAAAAGTTCAAGTTTTATTTATTTTAATCATGTTGTTGATAATGATATTATCTATTTATTTATCTATTCATAATTTGTATTAAGAGGGTCCAGATAGCTCAGTCGGTAGAGCCTTCGCTTCATAATGATCAGTCCCGGGTGAAGTCAAGATTTTTTCTGACTCCTTGCCCTGTCCATTCAGACTCAGCAGTGATTGGGTAGCTGGGTCTGTTAGACTTGGTGGCAACTACTTTGCGATCGACTTAAGTTCTATCCAAAGGGTAGCAAGTAATTGCTCTTGTCCGTGTTATGCTATAGAAACTGGGATAAACTCTGGCTCTATAAGCCAAATGGTTCTAAAGAACTAAACGTGATTTTTAAAAATACATAAAATTTAAAGTATTATTCGAGCAAAAGCATGTTTGTAACTGAATGTAATTGTTCAGTTTTTGGCCTCAGGGGTGACATTTTCGTGGAATTGTCTCGATTTCGTCGAAGGCAAAAGAATACTAGTACTCGTGAAATGAAAATAGGCAAGATTTCTATTTAACATGTTAATGCATCGTTAACCAGTTACTTGCCATACTCTGGAAAACTCGTATTTAGATTTTGGCCAGAAAACGCGTCCTTCAAATATGGATCGATCTAAATGACCCTCACCCTGGCAAGAGCTCTCAAACCTAGGACTTCGCGATATATATATATATATATATATATATATATATATATATATATATATATTATATATATATGCATGCTCTCACTTCTTTCGTAATTTTGCCTACAACGTTGTTTCTCCTTAGGATCGTCAGGACCAAATGAAGTGGTGATAGTTCATGTTGAACACCGTTTGTTGTGTTCCGGATGTTTACTTTGGCGCGCATGTATGGATATGTGTACATGTTGTAGGCAAAAATAACTCGCGCTCCTAACACTGTCGATCACTCTAGCGGATTCATGCTCATATCTCACAAATATATATATTATATATATATGTGTGTGTGTGTGTGGTTGTGTGTGTGTATGTGTCCGTGTTGATGCCTAATAATTGTACTATGATGCTATGCAATTGTGACTTGCAGTTGGATCGCAAGAAATATTTCTGTATTTCTGTAGAGCGAATATGTTCGTCTGTCCTTTATTGGAGACCCCCTGTCAATCTTTAGCCATTAGCCTTGTCCAAGTCTTAACCCCCTGCTCTGCTCAGTTCAACGAGGACTAATTTATAAATCGAACAAAGCGCCCCAATTTCCGGCCTCAACTCGGCAATTTGACAGTTCGCTTTATTGATTTATCTGGATAAAATGAAAGGTGAATGGATAAGTGAATGAATGAATGCCGCTATTGTATACAAATCGAGTTAGAGACGGGGTTCGTGACATACGTAAATACTGAATGACGGGGGGATTTGGTCTTATGATTTCTGACACTGTCTCGATACATTGATCATGATAATGATAGTATACTGTGAAATTAATGTGTGCCATCATGTCCTCTGGAATTCCGATCTTATCATTGTTATTGATATATTTATAATGACGACTTGCTATTCTATCCTGACGATACGATGTCAAAGTTTCTTTTGAGAATTTTAAGTAGAGTTTGCCTAATTAAGTAATAGATTGGTGGTGGTGGGGGTGGGGGGGGGGGGGAATCGGATGGCCTGAAAACTCGCGAGGTCCCAGGTTTGAGAGTTGTTTCCAAGATGAGGGTCATTTTAATCGATCGATATTTGAATGACGCATTTTCTGGCCATATTTTTAAATACGCGTCTTTCTGATTGTGTCGGTATATCGGATTATAACAAAGTCAAGCGATGGTGTGTTTGGTCTTTGGCTGGATGGCTGGCCATTGAAGGCAAACTTTGAATCCCGACTTTGTGTTTTGGGTATGGATTTTTTCGCATATTAGCCAACTTTACTCGGGAGTAAATGGTTATAGGCATCGACGGATAACAGGCTGCTTGTAGCGTATGAAAAATAGATTTAATTTAAAGAACATATTGGTGACCTTGTAAAATCGTTTTTAATAGCTGTTTGGGGCTTGATTGGATTCTTTTACCAAAATGGTGGCAATAATCCAATAGCTTAACAGCTCATTTTACAAATATCTATTATTGATTATGCAAACATTTTGATGTTAGGAGAACATGTCTGTTTTATTTTCAAAAGTAGGGGAACGTGAAATCACACACGTTTACCGGGAATCTAACTTTGAAATCATTGGTCAACCGAGGTTCCGCTATTTCATTCTAGGCGTTTTGCGAGATATTACACAATAACTGGCTGTGATCGACAGGTATCTTTAATTCTCCTGTGCAGACATGTTACAAAACCCACTTAATGAAGCAATGTTTATATAAGATTATGCAGTTTTAGGTTTATTAAAATAATATCAACTTCAAATGAGAGGATGATAAAGTTATTAATATTGGGTGAATTTGAAATAAATTGAAATCGGTAGCTCTCGTTTGACGATGTTACTAACGATAGTGAAAATGAAAGTACCGTAGTCAAAAAGTTACTCTGTTTAGATGATAGTTCAACTTTATCAAAATAGATGGTTTAGTTTTCTTTTGTTGTAAATATCAATCACGTATTCCAAGTATGGGTAAATTGTGAAAAAATATATAAGTCAGATACGGGTGAAGAGACGCAGGGTGTTGGAGCTGCACCGGTAAATCCCATGATCGATTCCCGCTCTGAGCAAGGCAACTTTGAGTCCAAGGAAAAGACTCTTTGCTTACATTCTCTTTCCGTTCGCGGGTGTAAAATGAGTGCTTGGCGTTAAATGCGTTGTCTCTGTCGAAAAAAAAAACTTACAGAATCGCCTTACAGGCATCATGCCGCGTCCTACATGTTTAGTGTTGTTGCTAACTTAATCACGTTAATAGTTATCACTCAAATATTTTGCAAAGTTTTTCAGATTTCCTTGCATGAATACATTTTCAATGTTTGTAAAGTTAGGGTTTTTATATTAAATAAGCCTAAAAATAAATATTTACATTCAATTTAATAATTAAATACTGGTTTGTTTGTTCTTTGTTTACATTTTTTAATGAGATAATTGAATTCTTGTACGGGAATTCCTCGAGCCACTGGAGTGTTTGTTCGGGGTTCCGCTCCAGCAAAAAGTTGACAGACACTGCTGTGGAGATAATTGCTATTTATACTAGTAGAGACTCTGTAAAATTATTTTATTTCAAAGTTTGAAAGTGAAAGGGTTCCAGTACTGCGGTAATACCTTCGACTGATAGTTTTAAAACCAAGTAGCCATTCGCCACTCATACATCATTTTGAAGTATTAAGACGTCACTCTTTATCACGAATTAGGTAACCGCTATTTACATGGCCTCTAGAAAATTTATAGACTACACTGATTTGAAGATTGGTCAAGTACAGCATAACATGCGCGCGTGTGGATATATATATATATATATATATATATATATATATATATATATATATATATATATATGTGTGTGTGTGTGTGTGTGTGTGTGTGTAAAATATAAATGGGATCACTCACTTAGATGTGGCCAAAACATATGTTTCTGTGGCTTTCATCCACGTCGTCAGTTGGCATATTGTCCGCAGAATCTATTGTCTGCGGACAATATGCCAACTGACGACGTGGAGAAAGCCACAGAAACATATGTTTTGGCCACATATAAGTGAGTGATCCCATTTATATTTTTTATATTAGCTCTAACCATCAGTATCGAGCACTTTCCTACCTACGAGTACCCACCAACACTCATATTATATATTATTATATATATTTTATATATATATATATATATATATATATATATTTTATAATATATACATATATATATATATATATATATATATATATATATATATAGAGAGAGAGAGAGAGAGAGAGAGAGAGAGAGAGAGAGAGAGAGAGAGAGGTGGCTTTGGATTTACTTTTCTACAACAGCTTTGGAGTATTCTCCTGGGCAACACAATGGAAGCTGAAGGCTAACGATAGAGTATTTACAAACCGAAAATAAAGACGCGTCACGTTGCTGTATTTAGGTATTTAACCGGTTAACTGTGCCATACTTTCAGGTTTGAGCGTTTTTGTTAAGATGAGGGTCATTTAAATCGATTGATATTTGAAGGACTAGATTTCTGGTCAAATTAAATACGTGATTTTCCAGAGTACGGCAGTTAACTGGTTAACTATGTCTAAATTAACATTTATAAAAATTCAGAATTCACTCTTTCAAATTCGATGAATGTACTACAGGTATATAAGCGGGTGTGAATGTATAAACATTTGTTTGCCTGTTCGATCGTCTAAAATGATTCATGCATTAAGTATTGACTGGGGGTGATTTAGACAATAGCTGTCGTGTGTTACTTCGATGAATGCGTGGATATATGAGAAGGCATTATGTACGCGAATTTATACCCGCGCTTTAGATGTTTATTGTCAGTGTCCCTACTCACTACCAAAGGCTATTGTACCAGTGACTGTACACTAGAGTGGATTTTTTATTGATTCATTGCACGTTAAGAATTAATGATTGAACGGTTCTATAAATGATTCCATACGGTTGTTGTCAATGGCAACGGGTCTGGACTTCGTCCACACCCTGGGAAGTAATATATTAACAAGATTGTCTTCTTCTTCTTCTTCTTCTTCTTCTTCTTCTTCTTCTTCTTCTTCTTCTTCTTCTTCTTCTTCTTCTTTTTCTTCTTCTTCCACCCCCCCCCCCTAACAATTACTCTCCTTTGTAAATTTTAATTTCTTTCCTATCAAATAATAAATGCACTGTTCAACACACACACACACACACACACACACAAACACACACACTCACACACCTTCTTCCCCGAATTAAAGACGGAATGAATATACAAATAAATAAGTCAATAAATATACAATTTCTTTTTCTTCCTCGGCAGACCGAAACCTCAGCGATTAAGACCCCTCAACTCTTTACGTCGTATGGAGTCGACTTCTGAATATATTAGAATAATAGATAATTAAATAAAAACGTACCATTGAATAAATAAGTAATTGATTAATCAATACGTCAATAGATAATTAATATTAGCTTCCAGCTGTGTGTACCTATGACAAAGGCGGTAACCCATGCGACAATGAAAACATGGGTTACGTCATTTTGTTCTCCAAGACACCATTGAATTGAACCCATTCAAGGGTACCCTCAATTTTCTTTCCCATTTTAACTCTGGCACCATTTCATATATAGCTTGCCTTTATAAATTTCCACGATCACTCTCCTACCGCTTCTTATTATTTTAAAGACCCACAATGATATTTCCTACCATAAACTGACAAACATCTTTTCTCATTTTAAACAGAAAACGTTTACTTCATAAAGTTATAGTCAAAAGTCTTAAGCCTGAGACTTCAAATAAATCGAAGGAATTCTCAGGTTTAAGATGTAATGACAAGTTGGTGTTAACATGAATCTGTCCAAAGGTAAAGTACTCACAACATCCGCCAGCCGGATATAACGTACCAATACGCAAAGCTCTGTGCAACCGTAAACGTTTATAGTCTGATTGATGGAGTTTAATGAAAACTAATCATCAAAATGGCTGTCCAAAAACATTAACAAAGAGCTGAGTGACGTCAATTTTGTTCCTTGTAATGATTAGCGAAAACAAAGCTGTGTGACCAAAATGAGACGTAGATGTGGGTTTTGTCGGTGGAAGGGCCAGACTTCCACTTGAGATGCGTGCACCCTGCGTGTGGATTTTTAAGTGACCATTCCCGACGGGATTTGATCTGCTTGAAATCCTAGTGATCAGAAAGTAAATTTGGAGATTAGAAGATCAAATATCTTCAACTTTGGAATTATATACGACCGGGACTCGTCCATTAGTATTACATATATTATTATTATTAGATATTAATTGAGCCACTTGGTAAACTATACCTTCTATTAGAACACGATTATCAAGAAATATAGTAACCGTAGTCACTGGCGGTCGGTCAATAGAGCGAAGTTGTTTTGTGCCGCCCTATATTTTCCGTAGATTAGCATGTCAACCAAACAAAAAACTTCAATTTTAAAAAAAATTAAAAATTTAGCACATACTGCTTTTTGTTTTGAATTTAATAGTTGATGACTCGTGCGTCGCTCCACGAAGGTGGCGTCAAATCGGCACGTTTCATCTTTCCCCCGTTGCCTGCGCGGGGTGACAATGAGCGGAGGGTGTGGTGTGGTGGGGAAGTTTTTTTTGTTTATATGAGCCAGTATTCGTTTGGCCGTCCTGTCCTTATCCTATTAGCCACTCCCACGCCTCGTTCTGAAAAAAGTCCGCGAAATTAAAGGGGAGGCAAGAGAAAATCAGCTGATCGTTAAAATAGTAACAGAAAAGTGGAGGTGCTCGGCAATGAATGCAAGAAAGACATTTAAAACGCCGTAAAAATGTTTAAAAATCACTTAATGTTATAATTACCATCCATAACAACCTGTCAAATTCACATATGTAAGATGTCAAGCCAAAATTAATAATAAAATAATAAAGAACACGATTGACCGGTGGTCCATTGACTACACATGCATACGAGTACCAGAAATATTTTGTAAACAATGTAACACAATATAATGTGTAAGTTTCAAAGCAAATGCAACCACAAATAACATCAAAGAACAATGTGGAACTACTGTTTTAATTTCATAAAACCAAACGTATATTTTCTGCCCCCGATATTGAACGTGTAGTTAGTATGTATCGTACAAACAACATTCGTTTAGACAGGTAGTCGGGATTCTAGCGCCAGTTTTATTTGGGCAACCATGATTGGGATTTCACTCAATGCACTTATTAATTATTATTATTATTAATAATAATAAGCAGTTAAAAGGATATAGTCTTTGGTGTATAAGTGCATATGTACAATATTTCTTATAATAAATGCTTCAAAACAAAACAAAACTAAAAAAAATTAATGAAGAATAAATGAATAAAAATATCTATTTGGGCATTTACTTACATTAATAGTCTTGAAAATCACAATCACAATCCATGAAAATTAAATATCCCAAAATCCGAAGAAGACATGAATTTAATCCAAAATCCAACACAGGAATGTATTTTAATAGGAGACAGATATCCTATTAAAACCATAGCATTACTTGCAAACAACAATACCCCACTCTGCGTTTAACGGGCTTGTGGCCGTCACATTGTAAATTGTGGCCGCATTAGGGTAATCGGTGTCCTAAAGATTGACATACTGACATACAATCAATGAGAACTATAAAGAATCCATTCTAGAATTCAACTACAAACTGAAAATCATGATAAATATCACTCTCTCAAATAATTTCCTTTGCTCAGGTTCACTCACACTCTCCTTTATTGCAAAACATTGATAAGTGAGATAAAGTTTGTATTTCAATTATAAACTTAATCACATAACCTAAATGATGGAGAATAAAAACAGCTAATTATAAAAAAAATTCACAGATCAAGTTATCTATTTGAACTCCGCATATTTAGCTTAATTACTCATTGACCATATAATTTATTAAATGGCATTGTTTCATTTAAACAAGACCATGACGCTTATGCCTGGACCGGGTATTCACAAATTCTGCTTTTGTGTTCCACTTTTCGAATCGAATTAATCTCTATCTTATCCGTTTATTTGCAAATTTTCTGCACTTTATAAATAAGACCATAACGCTTATGTCTGGACCGGTTGTTCACAAATTCTGCCTTTGTGTTCCACTGTTCGATTAGAATTAATCTCTATTTTTTCCGTTTATTTGCAAAGTTTCTGCACTTTATAAATAAGACCATAGCGCTTATGTCTGGACCGGGCATTCACAAATTCTGCTTTTGTGTTCCACTTTTCGAATCGAATTAATATCTAGTCTATCCGTTTATTTGCAAAGTTTCTGCATTTTATTAATAAGACCATAACGCTTATGTCTGGACCGGGCATTCGCAAATTCTGCTTTTGTGTTCCACTTTTCGAATCGAATTAATTTCTATTTTATCCGTTTATTTGCAAAGTTTCTAGATTTTATAAATAAGACCATAACGCTTATGTCTGGACCGGTTGTTCGCAAATTCTGCCTTTGTGTTCCACTGTTCGATTAGAATTAATCTGTTTTTTTCCGTTTATTTGCAAAGTTTCTGCACTTTATAAATAAGACCATAGCGCTTATGTCTGGACCGGGCATTCGCAAATTCTGCTTTTGTGTTCCACTTTTCGAATCGAATTAATCTCTATTTTATCCGTCTATTTGCAAAGATTCTGCACTTTATAAATAAGACCATAACGCTTATGTCTGGACCGGGCATTCGCAAATTCTGCTTTTGTGTTCCACTTTTCGAATCGAATTAATCTCTATTTTATCCGTCTATTTGCAAAGATTCTGTACTTTATAAATAGGACTATGACGCTTATGTCTGGACTGGGTATTCGCAAATTTTCCTTTTGTGTTCCACTTTTCGAATCGAAATAACATCTAGTCTATCCGTTTATTTGCAAAGTTTCTGCACTTTATAAATAAGACCATAACGCTTATGTCTGGACCGGGCATTCGCAGATTCTGCTTTTGTGTTCCACTTTTCGAATCGAATGAATCTCTATCTTATCCGTTTATTTGCAAAGTTTCTGCACTTTATAAATAAGACCATAGCGCTAATGTCTGGACCGGGCATTCGCAAATTCTGCTTTTGTGTTCCACTTTTCGAATCGAATGAATCTCTATCTTATCCGTTTATTTGCAAAGTTTCTGCACTTTATAAATAAGACCATAACGCTTATGTCTGGACCGGGCATTCGCAAATTCTGCTTTTGTGTTCCACTTTTCGAATCGAATGAATCTCTATCTTATCCGTTTTTTGCAAAGTTTCTGCACTTTATAAATAAGACCATAACGCTTATGTTTGGACCGGGCATTCGCAAATTCTGCTTTTGTGTTCCACTTTTCGAATCGAATGAATCTCTATCTTGTCCGTTTATTTTCAAAGTTTCTAGATTTTATAAATAAGACCATAACACTTATGTCTGGACCGGGCATTCGCAAATTCTGCTTTTGTGTTCCACTTTTCGAATCGAATTAATCTCTATTTTATCCGTTTATTTGCAAAGATTCTGCACTTTATAAATAAGACCATGACGCTTATGTCTGGACCGGGTATTCGCAAATTCTCCTTTTGTGTTCCACTTTTCGAATCAAATTAATATCTAGTCTATCGGTTTATTTGCAAAGTTTCTGCATTTTATAAATAATAATAATTGTTCAAAATTTTACCTTACACCCGATATTACAAGTACAAGTGAGCCAGGTGAAGAAGATTGTCAAACAGTGTGACAGATGAAATAGGAAGAGAGAGAGAGAGGGAGGGAGAGAGAGAGAGAGAGAGAGAGTGTGTGTGAGAGAGAGAGGGCAAGAGAGAGAGAGAGAGAGGGTAAGAGAGAGAGAGAGATATTCGTTTTTTGTTCAAAATCTCTCTCTCTCTCTCTCTCTCTATCTCTCATTGCACAAGGTTGTGCTATTTACTACTATTTATCAAGAACAGCCAAGCTGGCAACCCAGTCTCTGTATAAACTAAGCAAGATGGCAACAGGGACCTCGCTCCTTATCCAATGCCGAAGCTTTAGTTTGAGTCAAACGGTTTTGTTAAAAAAAAACACCCAAAATAAGTTCGTGTCGTAAGTGATGGAAGTTGAAGTCGGCTTATTATAAAATCGTTTTTATGGTCTGTTTGGATTACCCTTTTTAAATAGAAAAAGTGAATATAACATAAACTTGAAGAATAGGCAAGCTAAATGAAATTTAAATCGACTGATTAAATGAGTACGCGAGGCTGAGTTGCGAACGACTACTGGGTTCCGACATTCCGATCCCAGTGTCATTCATGTTCACCGTACCGTGTTACTGTCTACACACTACACTGCATTGTTAGTGACTGGTCATGTCTTTTTTGTTTGTATGTTTTACGCAAGCTTAATAAAAATTAAATTGACTGATTAAATGAATACGTGAGGCAGAGTTGCGAACGACTCATGGGTTCCGACATTCCGATCCCAGTGTCAGTCATGTTCACCGTACTGTGTTACTGTCTACACACTACACGGCATTGTTAGTGACTGGTCATGCCTGTTTTGTTTGTATGTTTCTTTTAATATGGGTCAATTTACAAAGAATAATAATAGAAATGTTCAAAACAAAAACTAGATTCACTATTACGTGCCTGTAATGAAGTGCTTTCCACAAACCGTGAGCGAGAATGATGGTGGAGGTAATGGCAACCATGTGGGTTTGTTATTGTTTCCTACCTCCGTCAACCCGCGCATCCAGCTGCGCACCCACGCTGATTCTAACCAATACTCTGCCTTGAAGAAAGTTAGTTACCACCACTCCCCAATCTCCCTCCACCCTCCCTCCCCAACTAACTATTGTCTTTCACTGCTAAAATAATTAGGCCAAGACGGCCAATCTAGCGATGCACGCCCTGAGGTCCTACTTGGGATAAATTAAAACCATATCAGTTTTATCACTGAAAGAAGAGGCTTTGCTTCACTTAGATATACGGATGAAGAGAATGGCAATAAATATATATTTTATCATTGTTGGTTTTGCTTAAATATATATTAAATATCAAAAAGAACAGTAAACAAAGTATGCACCGAGAAGAGCCCCATGGTACTATAAATAAAAATCCCTGACCCCACGGAGTCCTTCATCCCCGCACACTCCCAACGATCCCTACTCAACTTGTATTGTGTGCATTGTCTAATAATAGTTAAGGGAGCGTTCACATATTACGTCATCAGCTTGGGAGGGAGGGGGGTCTACCAAATGTTGACATGTGTTGACATGGGGGAGGGGGGGGGGGGGCAGACCCAAGATGATGTCATCAAAACATAGGCAAATTAGGCCTATTTTATTTAATGCAAGAGCTTCAAAAATGGCATTCCAAATAAATTAGCAAAAAGGTGAAAAATTAATCATTTAGCCAATATTTGGTCCGAGTTGATAATAGTTGGAAAATTCATCCCTCCACCTGAAAATCCAAGACCCAAACTTCAATTTCAAGAAACAGATGACTGGAAGATAAAACACATTCGTCAATCCCAATATCTGCTGCAAATAGTGAAATGCAGTGACAACTCATGCTGCAAACCTTGGCGTACTAACTATTCATCTTTTTTTCCAGAGCGTTTTCTGCCACCACCTGTACCACTTGCTTCATGTGATGATGGTTTGGAGATAGGCAATAATGGAAGATTTGGAAGCCTATTTCAAAGTTTGTTCCTTTCAAAACAGCTAAAGATAAATTGCTATGATGAGTATTGCCCATCTCTCAAGAAACAAGATGGGAAAGGGGTATCACTTCTCAAAAGGCGAACTTGCCCTAAATGTTCATTGTATCACTCCTCGATCACAGCAATGAAAGACCATTCACGAAAATGCGGCATACAAGAAGAACAGCAAATGGGAGAAAGTGATGACGATGAAGATGAAATTGATGATACTATTTATAGTACATTGCCAGAGGTCCAAGGCAGAAACATTTTTGAATCAATTAATTTTATGTTTGGAAATTGAAACAGAAATTCATTCCACTAAAAGACTAATATGCTATAAAATAATTTGCCTCCTATACTATTTTAAATTACACTTTCTGAATTTTTAAAAATAGTACCTGCATCAAGTAGCCTAATTTAAATAATGTTTGTTAGATTTTATCTTTGCAAATTTAAATTTTATGTCCCCATTGTATCGTAAAACATAAATTATCAACAGTTTCTGAAATTAATAAAATGTCTGAATGTGTTTTATCAAACGTTGATAATCAATGTTTATGGTTTGAAAAATGAATAATAAATATTGTGAAATTAAAGTTATCTTTTAGTTTTTATTAAATTAGATGACGTCATCATCTGTTGGGGGAGGGGGGGGGGGTCAGGTCAATGATGACAAGTGATGACTTGGGGGAGGGGGGGGTCTAAAAAGGGCAAATTTTTGATGACGTAATATGTGAACGCTCCCTAATTATAAAGATGTCGTTGATTGTGTGTGAAGTTAACAAGTGCTTTGCGTTTGGAATTAAATGTGGATTTTTAAATTCAATTATTCTAAAGTTGTGTGTCATACCGTTAGTATTCAGAACAAATGTATTATCGCTGTTGTCATTGTTTATGAAACCTACTTGTTTTTATCTTGAATCATTTTATTTTAAAAATTTATTTCTGTAATTTGTAACCAATCATGAATCATGTTAATTTTTTAATTGAAAATCAATTCCGACACTCCCTCAAGAGAAAATAGTGGTGAAAGATTTAGGTCCACACAAACCAGTGAATTTTAACTTAGTTTCTAACACTCCGAGGAGACAGCGCCGATTTAATAATGATTATTTTAAAACTGTTGACTGGCTTACTGCCAGTGAAAGCCGTAAAACGCTTCATTGTTTTTATTGCTTGATTTTTGGTGATGTATGCTATAACGGACAACAGGAGGATTCAGTGATATTGCGCACATCTCTCAGGCACTGAAGAAACATTCTGAATCAAATAGCCATGTCACAGATGTTGTTAAATATAAACTTTTCAACGTTGTAGATATAAGAAATCAGTTGGAAACAGGACATGATGCGTCTGTGAGCCGTTATAATGAACAGGTGAAAGTTAACAGACAAGTTTTGTCCAAGATAATTGATGCTCTTTTGTGAGTAAGTCTCGTTAATATTCTAACACACACACACATACACGCACACACAAATACACGCACATATGCAAACAATTGCAATACCCCGTCCACACACACATACACACACACACGCACACACACACACACACACATACAAAGTAGGTCAAATTAAGTTAAATTAACTAGACCAATAAAATTTGATTCTGTATTTCGGATTTGTGCCGCCTTAAATACAATGTGACCAACCGCCCCTGACCGTAGTGAGAGAAAAAAATTGAAAGAAGTTCTCGAGAAATATATTTTTTGTTTTTATTTACTTATTCATTTATTTATCTTTATAACTTTTTTGCTTTGTTGTCGTTCTTGTTTTATTTTTTTCTCTCGTGATTACATCAACATTATATCGAATTTGCAACGGTTTGGTTTTCTTTTTTGTTTTGTGTATTTTTGTTTTGTTTTGTTGTTTTTTTTTTGTTTTCTTTTGTTTGATGGTTTGTATGTGTGTGTGTGTGTGTTTTATATTTTTTTTTTTTGGTATTCTCTTTTTCTATTGAGGGGGTGGGATGGGAGAGTGTATTTGAAACTCTCTCTCTCTCTCTCTCTCTCTCTCTCTCTCTCTCTCTCTCTCTCTCTCTCTCTCTCTCTCTCTCTCTCTCTCACTCTTATCTCATAAAGTAGTGCATCCGTTGTGACGAGATTTTTCATGACAGTGTCTTCTGGGTAGGACGCGAAGCCCTATGTTACCACCCCCCCCCCCTTCCCCCTCCCCCTCCACCACCAACAATTCAATATCGGGTGACTCACTGAATTTAATTCTACTTTTGACTAACATTTTGATAATTTGGGAGAAAACGTCATGAGAGCGAGGTCCCTGGCTTGGGAGTTTGTTTGTTTGTTTTTTTGTTGTTGTTGTTTTTTTTTTTTTTTTTTTTTTTTTTTTTTTTTTTTTTTTTTTTTTTTTGTTGCCAAGATGAAGGTCCTTTAAATCGATCGATATTTGAACAAGTTTAGTGGCCAAATTTTTGAATACGTGTCTGTCAAGACTATCATATTTAACTGGTTAATAACGGTTGCTATAACATCAACAATGCTTATGCAGGGCTAATTAATATTGGAGGTTAGATCATGAAGACTGATTACCAATGCAATGATTTTCGTCTTTCTCTTCCTGGCCTGGTTAGGAAATGCCTTACGGCTAAGAATACTCCCCTTTGTAGCATTTATTGCTGGACTGTAAACAATCCTTATAACGTTTTATGAGCCATAAAACGTATCATATTTCCCAAGCGGGACACGTCTACCCTGCAACTCAACCCGAGACAACCATACATGTATTGCTGTCTCGGTCAGAACCGTGTTTGAATGTTATGCCGGTAATTTATGGAGAATGCGTTTCTTTCCGATCTCTCATTCATATCCGTTCGATATGTGTTTTAAATGATAAATTTGATTCCAATAATTAAGAAATAATGACAACAATGGCATGATGGTGATCATCATCATGGTGATAATAATAATAAAGATGATGATGATTATGATGATGTTGATGATGATAATAATGATGGTGATGATGATGATGATATTAATATTATTATTATAATAATAATTATTATTATCATTATTATTGTTGTTATTATTATTATCATTATTGTAATTATTATTATTGTTCTTGTTATTGTTATTATTATCATTATTGTTATTATTATAGTTATTATTTTTTTTTTATTATTGTTACTATTATTTTTATTATTGTTATTATTATTATTATTATTATTATTAGTAGTAGTAGTAGTAGTAGTAGTAGTAGTAGTAGTAGTAGTAGTAGTAGTAATAGTAGTAGTAGTAGTAGTAGTAGTAGTAGTAGTAGTAGTAGTAGTAGTAGTAGTAGTAATAGTAGTAGTAGTAGTAGTAGTAGTAGTAGTAGTAGTAGTAGTAGTAGTAGTAGTAGTAGTATACATCAGTAGTGGTAAACTCTCCTAATCCGTGCTTTTTGCAAACGAAGGTTTGCATTCTCGTGCGCAGCAGGGTGATTTTTCTGTTGTCAATTTTCCCAAATAACTTGCCTTTCGTTTTGTCCGAAATAGTATCACCATTTCTCAGAATTGTAACATTTATACATCAAATATTCGCTCTTAATTTTTCACTTTCGGTGCGTGATGGTTGCTTATTTTTGTACATAGATATTATCAATATCCAGACAAGATTAGTCATGATGTCATTATATGATGAAATTACTACTCGGTTTCTTCGGCCCCGGGCTTAGAAAGATAAAATTCAGTTAATGAATAGATATAACAAGAAATGAAGTGAGTAGGAAAGTGCCAGAAGACAATAGAAAATAACAATTTCGCGGCGGCGATGGGGACTGGAACCCGCGACCTTACTGGTACGACAACTCCGGCTGAATAGAT
>NC_088360.1:73163601-73191101 GCF_034508935.2 Berghia stephanieae | reverse complement strand
TACGGAACTAGTTCAACCATATTGTTTTTCTTCCATTAGTGGTTTTGAAGGAAAACATTGGTGATATAAATGTTGACTGTTTATTTGTTAAAATTGTCTCTGATTGGTTCTTTTTTCAAAGAAATGTAATCACACTCTTTATTAATAAATATTCTAAATAAACACAATATGCAAAACTGAACAAATTTGTTAATTATAATGTTTGATAATTTTTATGTTGATCATTTGAACATAGTTTACTGCAGAGTGACATGTCGAGGATATGTAAAAAATAAAGATCTTCCCAATTTAAAGATTAATATTTTATTAACCAAGTATGGATCAACCAAGATACGCTATCTCTCCTATAGTTTATTGACTTTATTTTATCGTTTGTAAATGTATTTTAATTAAATAGTTGTACGTCTGATTAATAAAAAACAAAGGCGTTACAACAAAACCAAATTTCATATTAGAGAGGAAGACTAGAATGAGTTTCGCAGACTCCGTTGTGAAGTACAGACAGAACTTAAAAAAGAAAATGACAAATATGTAAACAGTATGCTTGAGCCTGAGACAACGTACAATAGTCTAAATGGCAGAATTATGAACAGATTCTGGAGACACATTCCGTTCTAGGCGTAAAGATGCTTCCAGTAAACAAGTCCTTCAAACCCCGGACGGCTCAGATATGACAGACACAGAAGGAAAATGCAGTACGAAAGTGTGTTTACTATAGAAGACCCCTCAATGCCAAAAATAGGTAAAAGCTAACATACCATCTATGCTAAGAATCAACATAACCACATATGGTATAGGAAAGCAGCTGCAACAACTATACTCATCCTAGGCAGTAGGGCCAGACCTGATACCAACTAGAATACTTAAAGAATGTACTGATGAAATAGCCCCATTCCCTGAACAAAGGAACAGTGCTTACTGACTGGAAGCATGCCCTTATAACCCCAATCTATGAAAAGGGCAAACAAAACATAGCTTCAAATTATAGACCTGTATCTCTAACTTCAGTCGTTTGTAAGATATTAGAACACATTGTATTCCATTCTATCATGGAACACGACAACAAACACAACATACAAGTCGATCACCAGCATGGCTTCAGGAAAAAACGGTCATGCGAGACACAATTAATCAATGCAATAGAAGAAATTGCAAGATTACTAGACAACAACAAAAAAACAAATTGATCTCCTGGGACTAGACTAATCTAAAGCGTTTGACACTTTACCCCACAAACGACTTCTATTAAAACTCTAGCAAAGCGGAATTCGGAATGTAGGGGCTAATGAAACAAATATTTCAGCGAATATGAAACAACAACCGCAAAATCTTCTACTTTGGTTCAAGGACTGGCTTTGCAATCGAACGCAACAAGTTGTCATTGACGAAAACTCTAGCGAAAAATGTAATGTCTCATCAGGAGTACCACAAGGAACAGTACTTGGGCCATTATTCTTCTTGCTATTTATAAATGACCTTGGAAACGAATTATCTCCACAAACAAGGTTCAAACTGATCGATAGCATTGTATTCAGGACAATAGATAGTAGAGCAGATGCACATAAACTCCAGAAATATCTTGAATCCCTCCAGATGTGGTCAGATACATGGCACATGACGTTCCATCCATCAAAATGCTATGTCATGTCAATATCAAACAAGAAAGAGCCTTATACTCTTAGTTACATAATACATGATCATCCCTTACAATATGTTGACTCCATAAAATACCTCAGAGTCCTTCTCATTAAGAAACTAAAGTGGCAAACGCATATAGAATATATCACAGCAAAGGCAAGTACAATGCTGGGGTTTCTCAAAAGGAACATCAACTAATGCCGCCCACGAAGAATTAAATTCCAGGCCTACACCGCACTTATCAGGTCAGTATTAGAATATGTCAGCGCCGTGAGGGACCCCTGCAGAAAAATGGATATAAACAAGATTGAAAAAGTGCAAGATTTGCAACAGGATGCAAATCCAGAGACCCGGGTTGTGTCACGTCCTGGAGAGTCACTCGAATGGAAACCATTGAAAACCCGGTGCAAGGTATCCCGCATTATTACCTTAGACAAAACCATAAACGACCCAAACTCACCCATCATCATCCCAAACTACCTAAAAAGCAAATCAGATAGGTACACTACACGTAATTACATACGATTAATACGAACAGACACATACAAACACAACTTTTTCCCACGAACAAAACATGATTGGAATGTCCTGCGACCGGGCAAAACGAATGTTGAATGCTTGGAAACTTTCAAAACAGTTTTGAATGCACTTGCTTGTCAAAGTAATCTATGACTGTTCCCTAATTTGATTGGACTGCAACTGAACATTTGCAATGATGGGCCCGTGGGCCTTTTGCAAATATAAGCCATTGAAGATTGAATATTGAGGATGGATGTTTGTTTGCATTTACTAATTGTCAAGTCGAAATCTTTTACAACTTGCCTCTTTTCGGCGGGGCGTAAGGAGGGGGGGGGGGGGGGGCTAGAAACGACGTATAAAACACGTCATTCATTCTTTGCATTTGTATAATTAATGCTGGTGGAAACATTTCGATTATTATCAAGCACTTGGAATCTTCAAAATTATAGTAACTCCAAAGAAGAATATCGTAGTAACAGTGGCACTGTATTGAAAAGAGTTTTAAAGATTTTAATTAAACTTTGTTTTCAAATTTAGTAGACAATATGGAAGGCGATGCTGTTCAGGTCGAACCACAAGATCCTGTTGAAATACCTCAGGTGTGTGAGAAAGACGACGAGAGCAGCATTTTGACGCTACAAGAGAAAGGGAAAGTCGTCAATGAGAATGTTAACGGCGAAGATGATAAACTAATAGAGAATGTCGAAAATATAGAACCTGCCGATGGCATTGCGACAAAAACTGCACCATCAACTAGTGGCTGTTTGAGGATTTCAACAGGGTAGTTATTTTTAATTTTATCTTCGTCGTTTTTGTTTGTTGTTGTTGTAAATCAATTTGCATTTAAACCTCATTATTTTTTTATATTCAATTCATTTTTATTGTTGTATTTCTTACTTTTTACACTATTCCTTTGTATCTATTGAAGTCGAAATAGTAGTAGTAGTAGTAGTAGTAGTAGTAGTAGTAGTAGTAGTAGTAGTAGTAGTAGTAGTAGTAGTAGTAGTAGTTGTAGTCGTAGTAGTAGTAATAGTAGTAGTAGTAGTAGTAGTAGTAGTAGTAGTAGTAGTAGTAGTGTCTCATGAAAAGCAAAGTTATTTGTCTGTCTGTATGTTTTGTTGATATATTTTTTCCTCCCTTTTATAAATTAGAATAACTATAGTAATAAGAGAAACGAGAAGATTAATGATGATAAAATAATGGTGATTCTACTACTACTACTACTACTACTACTACTACTACTACTACTACTACTACTACTACTACTACTACTACTACTACTACTCCTCCTCCTACTACTACTACTACTCTACTACTACTACTACTACTACTACTACTACTACTACTACTACTACTACTACTACTACTACTACTATACTTACTACTACTTACTACTACTACTACTACTATATACTACTACTACTACTCTACTACTACTACTACTACTACTACTACTACTACTACTACTACTACTACTACTACTACTACTACATACTACTTCTACTACTACTACTACTACTACTACTACTACTACTACTACTACTACTACTAGCTAATACTATATAAATATATAATATAATAATAATATAATAATAATAATAATAATAATAATGATAATAATAATAGTAATAATAATAATAATATAATAATAATAATAATAATAATAATAATAATAATAATAATAATAATAATAATATAATATAATAGTAATAATAATAATGATGATGATATAATATATGATGATATGATAATATATGATGATGATATGAGATGATAGTAATAATAATAATAATAATAATAATAATAAATAATAATAATAATATATATAATAATAGATAATATATATATATATGTAATAATAATATAATAATATAATAATATAATAATAATAATAATAATAATAATAATAATAATAATAATAATAATAATAACTATTGCTGATTCCAGTTTACGATCTAATTTGTAACATCACCACAGAAATCAGATGATCAAGCATGACAGGCCAAAAAGTGCTGTCGAGTCTTACAACTATTATGTCATCCAGCACCCTCAAGTGTTTGCATCTGGGACCAGTGCCAAAATGAATGAACGAAGTGTGAACATTGGGTTTAAGACAGATTTCCAACAGCAACGAGAAGAAGCTTGGAGAAGGACGACTGGAAACCGACGACAACGACCTCTGACAGCCACTATAATGACCAGTAAGTTTTTTAAAAACTAGAACATTTATATAGAACAATATCGACTTAACTTGCTCAAAGGCTTTACACGGAGTCCCTAGCCAACAGCAACACTTAACATGTAGGACGAGATATGACATCAGTTATTACAATTTTTTCTAACAGAGACAACGCTGTTAGCGGCCATGTACTCATTTTACACTTGAGTACCGTTGTGTCAAACAACAACCTAAACTTGAAGACCAGAATGAAAGTAGTAGGAACATATGTTATAAGTACCCTTTTATACGGTTGTGAAACGTGGACGCTTGACAAAGAATGTACAAGGAGGTTAGAGGCATTTGAGATGTGGGTGTATGGAAGAATGTTGAGGATATCATGGACAGACAGGTGTACGAACGAGGAAGTGTTGGAGAAGGTGAGAAAGATAAGAATACTGATCGATAACATCAGAAAGAGGCAGTTACGGTTTCTGAGACATGTGTGGAGAAGAGACGGAATAGAAAAGTTGGTAACATCTGGGATGATCGAAGGAAAGAGAGCTAGAGGAAGACAAAGAATGACTTATCTAAATAACCTAAGAATGGCCAAATGTGACTTAAAAAGCAACACAGATTTCATGCGCACCGCGGAGGATCGTGATTCATGGAGACAGCTGACCGGCAACATACTCAAGAGTACAAGCCACGATGGATGACCTTGAGAGAATGTGAGTAAAGAGCCTTTTTCAAAGGCTCAACTATGCACCGCCCAGGGTGAGACTGAATCCATGGGCTAGTGTCATACCACAAGACTACATGGCAGCAAAGGTAAGCTGTAAAGCTTATAGACTAATTATAGACTACACGCTAAAAATGGAACTACAATGCAATTCTCTGTGGCTATGTGGTCTACTGTGATAACACTCGCCCTTTTACAAGAAGGTTCTGGGTTCGATGCCTGCTCTGGGCAGCACATAGTTAGGTCCTTGAAAGAGCTCTTTACTTACATTCTCTCATCATACTCGGGTGTAAAATTAGTACCTGGCTGTCTGAAAAAAAATTGTAATATCGCCTATCTGGCGTCATGTCTCGTTGAGTGGATATTGCGTTATATAAAATCTCAAATTTTTGGGGGGTTTTGTTTTTTTTTTTTTTGTTTTTTTTTTGGGGGGGGGTTGTTTTTAATTGGCATTTCTAGGACTACTAAGTTATACCTGTGAGAGTTTATCTTCTGATCACAGCCACCAACAGATGAAAGGACATTGTGAAAATAGCAGCAATTGTGGAATCCAAGCTTCTTTACTCTGACATTCACATACTAACAATTGTTGTTTGGATAAGTTTTTGCCTCTTTCTTTAAAAATAGTTTTACTTTAGAAGTAATAAGAAAGGAGGGGGGGGGGTGTTGAAAGTATGACAATGAACATTGAACATTGAATCATGATAACATGTTTTTGCCCCTATTTGGGACCATTCATTGTATTAGATATTTAGTGTAAAATCTAATTCAATGACGGAAATTTTAAGGGCTATAAAAATTTAATATTTTTTAAAGAGTTTTATAGTATGTGCTGTCTTAAGTTCTGCTGGTGTGGAAAACTCCTATATCGTCGTTTTCTTTTTCTTTTCTTTGGACAATTAACTTTCCCATCCCAAATCCTTGTATTCATCATGTTTTTAATGGTGTTAATCATAGTCAACTTTTGTTCACTGCTGGGCAAGGCCCTTCTGGTTCAATGGCTGCTTTTGCCTCTTTGTGATAAGCTCAGATGATATGGATTTATACTCATCTCCATCTGACTAGCGATTTTACTTGACCATCCCCAAACAGTCAATGCGTCTGTATATGATTATGCCAGCACCAACAAAAAGTGTTTGATTTAAAGGTTTTGATGTCAGTATAAAAGGGTTTTTTGTTTTAAAATAAAAGGCGGGAAAACATACTTTCTAATATCAAGCTGTGTATCTCATTTGTGACATTTAACGTTTTAGTTTGAGCCCTCACTGTTGAGATGAGGATAATTTCTTTGAAAATCAAGTATCCAATAGGAGATGAAACCCATTAAACATATAGGGGACTCCTTTGCTTTTATTTTTATTTTTGTTTTCCTTGAAAATAAGATAGCTCATTGATTATTTTTCCCCATTTTTTAATATTTTCCTCAGAGTAATTCACTGGACGTTTAAACATTATTAATGCAATCTTTTTTATTAGATCCTTTTGTCACCCAACATTGTGAAAATAAAATTCATCTCCCGAACCCAAACAAGATAAAATACTCATATGTTACTATCTTCCTTTAGCATCTCAGATCCCCCCGCCTCAGCGACCATCATCTCCCAGCATGCAGCAGCAAAACCAGTTGACTAGAAATCAAAAGCTGAAGATTACCAAGACGGACAGATGGCTTGGGGGAGGGCGGGACTTGTACTGGGAATCTGTCAGGAAGAGACCAAAGTCAGGACACACACCAGGGTGGAAGGAAGGGCTTCCTGAGAGTATGCGCAAAAAGCGTCCAATGTCGGCGTTTGCAGTGCCCTTGACATCCAGACAATACATGTAAGGGCCAATACAATTCTTATTTGTTTTCTTAAATGTTTAGCTTTAGAGAGCATAATGAAATATATCGGTCTAAAACTAAGGATCCCTAATTTTTGGATCAAATTTTTGGGTGGATAAAAGAAAGTTAGGATATACAAAAGTCCTTATTGGTGAATGTGATATTAATTCCAAGAGGACCATGTGCTAAATATATGAGGTGATTTGTCACAAAACTGTTATGGGATTTACCGTCAGAGCTCTTCTTTTTCATGCAATTTTATATCTCCATTTGAAGGACAAGATCTGTGATGTCTGTAGGTGGCAACTATCAACACCCAGAATTTGCAAGTTTTGGTAAGTTTTAAATACTGTTGTTGTTATAATTGTTCCATTCTCTATCTTCTTTTTTTTATCTATTTATTTTTAAAAATCTTGCCTGCCTTAGTAAATATATTGATCATTCTGTCTGTCTGTGAGAAAGTTTTGATCAGTCGATAAGGACTGAGTTACTTGTTTGGGTTATTTTTTTATATGTATGGTTCTTATTGTCAATTATGGATCCATAAAGAAATTATTGTTACGTTTCGTTTGACAGTGAGTTCTCAGTAAGAAAAAAAAAAGAACCTTGAGTCATTATGTATTTTTGTTTTCTGTTTTTGTTTCATTTTTTCCTTTTATTTTTCTTGTTTGTTTGTCTCTTTTTGTTTTTTTTTTTTTTTGTTTTTTGTTTTGTTTTTAATGGGGGTTTTGTGTGTGTGTGTTTTTGTTAGGTTTATTTTTTTTTAAATTTCAATTCTTTACCTATTTTTTAAAAAAATAAGTGAATAAGTGAATAAAGCATGGCTTTAGCAGCCAGACAACCCAGGTTTGGCCATATTTTTAATACTTTCTTTCTTCTCCATGCAAGAAAATTAATGCCGAAAGCTCATTATGCCTTCTTTCAAGATATTTGGATTCTAAAAGCGAATTTCTCCATGGGATAAACAGAGGGAAGTTTGTTTTATAATGTTTTTTTAAAGGCATTCTTTGTCTCGGAAAGATGAAAAAAAGAGAAAGAGGGAAATTGTTTAAATTCAGCATATTTTCAGACAAGCGACTCTCTAACTATTATTATTATTATTATTATTATTATTATTATTATTATTATTATTATTATTATTATTATTATTATTATTATTATTATTGTTATTATTATTATTATTATTATTATTATTATTATTATTATTATTATTATTATTCGCTCCAGGCACTTTCGGTTTTTTTTTTCCTTGAGCAAGATTATTAACCCCCAATTTGCTCACTTGGACAACATGGGTGATTCTTGTTGACATGAGACATCTTATTTGATGAGTTATCTATATTCCTTCGTGGAATGCCTAGGCGACGATATCTTATGATGTCGTGTCGGAAAAGGCATACTTTTCTTTTAAATTAAAAGTATTATTATTATTATTATTATTATTATTATTATTATTATTATTATTATTATTATTATTATTATTATTATTTACATTTACTGGCTTCTAGTGATCAATTTTTTCTAATGACATCATTTTTTTAATGCATTATTTAACCCAGATGGTGCTTTAGTAAAAGAATCTGGTGATAATGAAGGGATGCTATTCATGCCTCATGCCCGTGGCATTCAGCCAACCCACGATTTGGTCCCCGCTAGACAGCTGACAACACCTGTGTCAGAGGATGGTCACAGGTTGGTCTCAGAGGCTTGACACAACACAACATTATTATAATAGCAATAAAATATTCTGATTCATTAGTGTCTTGGATACATGTATGTTTATCACACTCTATCGGACACATTAATACTTGTTACATTTTTTTAATGATAATGCAATGGATGTCTACTTTTTTAATGTTGTGTTAGAAAAATGGATTTACTGTAATGTCAAGTGGGTAAATAATTTGTTTCAGCTACCACTGAATAGAGATTCTATAGCTGATAGAAATATAAGGTCTAATTGAAATAAGTGTGATAAGAATACACGTCAATCAAAAACAATGCTTTCTTTTTTATTGTCATCTCCACGACTCATGCCCATTTGTGTTTATTTATAATTCTACAACCATCCGTTGGATTTTAATAATAATTGCCAAGAAGACTAGTTTCCTGTAAAAATCACAATTTGTTTGAATAGAAGCAGCTTCTGATGGTTTGACACCACAACGTTATGACAATATATCCTGCTGACGAATTCTCTACCACATTCGTGTACAGTTGACAGCCCACATAGCAACTGTGTAACAAAGCAACGCTCAACCAGATGCGCTGTGGTCCCCAGACCATCTCTATGTGTGCAAGTTGCTTAGGCTGCCAGGGTTGCTGACTTTAGACAGACTCTGGACCTTAGTCTGTTGGCTGCCACCTAATGTGCAAAAGCCCGGGATGCTTCTTCACCAGTTTTGAGAAGATGACATCCCCACCTCCATGAGGGATCAAATTTTCCTATTTCAACTCTCGCCTTATATGTGCGTCCGTCCCTTCCAGAATCAGAGAAACTAATTACAAAAGTTGCCAAGACTTCATTCGACTTCGCACTTGGGGCATTGTCACTTTTGCAACTGAGAGGGATTACCTGCATGCCCTCTCTATAATGTTATGCCAACACCAGGTCATCGTCTCCCTCATGGCTGAATTTAATGGCGAATCTAATGTCAGAAGATGATGATAAAGCTGCTGCTCTTGGTGTTGATGACTATGATTATGATAAGAATGATCATCTCTTTACAAAAATAATTCCAATGCCTTTACATCTTTATCCATTATTCTGCAACTTAAAAGTGACATGTTTTGCCAGAAGCATCCCACTTGTTGAAGTCCTCCTCCCAGGCCTCTAATCATTTGTTTCACTGTTTAAAAATATGTGTCCCTGCAAATTATTCCGTCTACTTTAATGTTGATAAGTTTCTGTTTCTAATATAACAAACGCAAACATGTCCACTTATTTAGAAATACCTTCATTTCGGATATTTTGAAAACGGTATCAGATGTCGATTTTTTAATCGTACACTTCTCTTGCAGTTTGTGTTAATATTGTATACCGAAAATGTAAAACAAAGTAAGATTGCTATTTTTCATAGGACTCCTGTGATTGGAATTCATAATAAAGGCAGGATCTACTAAAGTAGCACAACAAATGATATCGTGTATACACTTTTGATTGAAATATTCATATCAATACATTCAACTAAAGCAGAAGCATTCTTTACTATGATCTTTAATATTTCTGACAAATCATATCATATTGACTCATCAAATCATTTCTGTAAACATTCTTCAATTTAAGACATATTTTATTACAAATACCAAAAACATGAAAAGGAATTTTCTTCTGTGATGAAACTGTTCGGTCTGTGACTTTTATGTTTTTAAATTCATAACGTCAATATAAGCCATCATGTGAAAGAATTACGGCACTACATCTCATGGCTTTCTATGAATTTATGAAATTTTATGGGCACGCGTCTTGGAACGGACTATAATAGAAATACCATCAGATAGATCTGCTCTAACAACCTTTGCTTTTGTAACTGTGATAGCAGATTCATCAATTTTTTATTTATATTTTTATTACTGTCATTAAACGGGCATAGTCTGAAGCGTATTTATATTTCAGAGAAATAGTCATACTAATCAACCATGGGGTCAAAGGGTATTGTAGTACAATAGTAGCCCTCAAATTTGAGGGATTTTTAATTATTACAAATCTCATTGTTGTCATTATTATTTTCTTGTCAAAAAAGATAATTGTGATTCAGACTCTCGAAACAGCTGACTTTAAAACCTTTAACATTATTTGTATACCACAGCGTTTATTTGGTAATTTACACGCGATCATGTGTTTTTAGTATATGTATGTCAATAATTCTTCTTTTTTAAAAATATATAAACATATATTTAAACAATAAATCGAAACAATTCTGGTCATGCTGCATTGTGCTGAGGCTTAAGTTGTTAATGTAGCATGTTGAAAAGCCCAAATTCATTTTGAGTCTGGTCGTTACATTTATAAATTTTCTCTTGAATATGTCTTTTTTTTTTCAAAGTTAGTATTTTTGTAAATTAAAACAAATCACTTAAGAGGTATGTCAAATTCTTTAATGTAAATCATGATAAATGATTGTAATTTGTAGTCACCACTTTTTTAAAACAAAAAAAAAAAAAAAAACAAAGAGTAAAATTGTATCTGATTCTTTGTGTAAAAGAATCTGATCCCCCAAACTTAAGAATTTACCTGTGTCAAAGCAAATTAAACGTTTACTTCATTGATGCTCTCTGTATGTATTTATAGTGACAAAAATATAATTATAAAAAGAAGAACCCAATTATTAGGTAATGACAATGACAGCATATACCCTATTACGCAACAATGTGATAAGAAAGATATAAATGGGAAGTGGACACGTGACTATTATTATGTTTATTTTTTGGGGGGCGTGTCTTAACAATTTTGCCATGCAATATTCAGCTCTTCTGTGATATAATAAAAGTGAAGTATTTATTATTAAATGGCATGTCAAACCATCAAGGGATCAATCAGTAATTTGTGACGCTAAACATTGTAGATTTAAACTTCTAAAGACGCGATGGATGTATTCAATTACTTTTTTGCATTTATATTATTTTCAGCTTTCAGTTTGACGTATACTTTATTTCGAATTAACACATTTATATATATTCATATTTACATATTAACTTTTATTTTGAAAGTGTTCCACGCATCTTATTCAGTATAGTTGGGGAAATTGATTTTAATCTTTCAATTCTCTTGTCTTTTTTAATCATTGAATTTCTTCAGCAAATAATCAAAATCATATGTTGAATTTGTTATCTCCACTGATTATGTGATAGCATTTTAATATGCAAACAATCAAATATCTATCACTCTTTGTTATAAGATATACATGCATCCTATTTATTGTTATTTATTACTGTAATGTAAGGTGATATATTGAGATCTGAATTAATATTCCATATTGAAGAAATAGTTTACATTATCAATTGTCTTGTTCCAAGTAATTCTTGGCTTACTTGAATTTTAGCCCAGTACTTTATTTTAAAAGCGGATGAACGACACAACAACAGTCCAGTACAATACTCTACTGTATCAAGCAGACGGGCCTCCCAATCTATTTTTTTTTCAGAACCTTTGCCCATGCACCCCCCCCCCCCCAACCCCCCTCTCCCTTCTATTAAATTACAGCTCACGTGATGTGCCGGTGAAAATTCACCAAATGCAAAAGCAAAATAAAACAAAATAAAAATAAAGGGAAAAAAAGAAGCCCCTAAAATAACGTAACAGCACTACCAAAACCAGATAACAATGTCTGTATGTCGCCATCACAATCATCACTGATGATGTTACTAAGAGGAATCCCTGCGAGATTCCTAATCATTTTGCTATGACAAGTTGTTTAACTTTTATTATTAAATAATTTTGAAAAAGATACTCTCTATACTGTCACGGTTATCTTACTAGCAGTATATTTGATTGAAAGAAAACTATTTTATACATCACATTTCGCCTCGCCTAAATTCGAAATTTGCCCAAAATGCGCACACACACACATCCCCTCCCCCCCCCCCCCCCCCCCACCCCCGACTTCTTTGGTCAAATTTCACCCCCCCCCCTCCCCCCCCCCCACTTTCAATTGAAGCTTGGCCAAAGTGCACACCCCACCTTCTATTGCTAACCCCCCACCCCCTTCTATGTGATACACTAGAGTATGTCAGTGTTCGATTATCTTGTCATCATCACAATATATTCTATGAGTTAATCATGCTGTCGTCTAAAGATATATACATTTTTAGAGGGGGGTAAGATGACCAAATTGGCTTAGCTGTGGTTATAGTTTGAACTCTATATTTAACATTTCCTTTTTCTTTTCTTTTTTTATTGAGCAATGTTATCTTTGCTTTCTTTTACAAAAACGCTAATTACTGTTGTCAATGTTTTGTTCTATGAATTATCGTTATTATCATTATTATTATTATTATTATTATTATTATTATTATTATTATTATTATTATTATTATTATTATTTATTATTATTATTATTATTATTATTATTGTGAATTTTATTATTATTATTATTATTATTATTATTATTATTATTATTATTATTATTATTATTATTATTATTATTATTATTATTATTATTAGTCCACGGCTTTGTACAATGAATCCCGGATGGCTGATTAAAAAATAACAGCTATTATTTTTTTCTGTTTTATTATTATTATTATTATTAGTAGTAGTTAGTAGTAGTAGTAGTAGTGTAGTAGTTAGTAGTAGTAGTAGTAATGTAGTTAGTGTATTTATTATTATTATCATCTCATCATTAATATTATTATTATTATTATTATTATTATTATTATTATTATTATTATTATTATTATTATTATATTAATTATTATTATTATTATTATTATTATTATTATTATTATTATTATTATTATAATTATTATTATTATTATTATTATATTATTATTATTATTATTATTATTATTATTATTATTGTTATTATTATTGATATAGATGACTTCACCAAAGCATTTTGCATCAAATATTTCGTGTTGCTGTTTTGTTTTTGTTGTGTTTTTTTTTTGTTATGTTTTGTTTTTTTGTTTGTTTGTTGTTTTTTGTTTTTTGTTGTTTTTTTTGTTTTTTTTTTGGGGGGGGGGGGGGTTTGTTGGGTTTATTTTTTATTTTTTTTGGGGTGGGAGGGGGGGGGCGGTTCTTTATTATTCATATTGATAGTTAACAGAATCGCATTGTTTTAGTTCCATCGGTCATAAAAAAAACTATTGGCAGTTTAGTAAATCATGTATTATAATTTTATGATGCACAATAATGATTTTTATCTGTGAAAGGGATGTGTATGCAGGTTGCATATTTCATATACTGTATTTTAACACAAAAGAATAAATTATTTTCATTATTGACAGTATCGTTTTTTGATGTTTGTCCTTTATAGATGTGTCATATCATATTCATTCTACATGTTTCAACAATACCAATTGGCTTGGGATCTAAAACAAACCATCCTGTCTATTACCTTCATTTAGCTATAGCAATGTAATCCAAAGTTCATTTTGGCTAAGTCGATATCTACAGGAACTTATTTTAAAAATTATCCCAAACCATAATTTTTTTTCGGATAGGACTTTTAGATGATTTTGAGACATATTTACCGACTTATATGTAATTTACCATATCTCGATGACATTTCATTTTCTTTCTCTTTATCTTTGCGTCAAAATAATTTCAAGAGTCAAAATGGGTTAAAGTTGTTTATACATTTTATGTCATGGCTAATATAAGGTATAACCCTCGTTTTCTAATGGAAATAAGACTGCATTTATACTTTTCCAATGCATGCAGTCCTGGGCCATCTTCCTTAAATATAACCATGGCATTCCCACCGCTTCCTCCTATTTATCCATCGATCCTCTCTATGTCTCTTTAGGTCTATCAATTTTTATTCTGGGGATTCCATTCCAATCTACAGCCACCTTTCACGGGGTGTGTCCAAGTCTACTTATTTTTCACATTATGCTCCCTTATGGACAGTGCCTTCCAAACACTAGTCACAGTAAGTGGAGAGCCCATCAGAGAGGTGGAGTCAAAAACTGAGTATGGTGGAAAAAAAGGGAGTGCGGACCGAGATGTTACATCTAGGACAGGCAAAGCCCGAGCAGCCTTCACCCTGGCTGAAGAACATTTGGGCTTCGAAAGTGATCCAACTGAAAACCAACTCCGCATCTTCAACAAAAATGTGAAGTCAGTTCTCCTTTAAGGGTTGGAAACGCGGAGAACAACAAAAACTATGCTCAAAAAGATACAGACATTTCTGAACTCATGTCTGAGGTGGATTGTAATATAAGGTGGCCAGAGAAGATAACAAATGAAGAGTTGTGGCAACGTGTAGGTCATGCGCTGGTCGGATTTAGATTTGGCCTACTCTTAGGAAGGCAGCATTCAGTATCGCATGAATAGGCACTCCTATGGGACCCTCAGGGGAAACGAAACAGAGGAAGGCAACGTAACAGCTAGAGGTGCAACACATAGGCTGAACTGAAGGAGAAGGGAACAACATGAAGTGGAGAGGGCAGCCCCGAATCGTGTCTAGTGGAGGAGTGTCATTGATGGCCTATGCTCCTGGAGGTGTGAAAGGCTCAAGAAAGTAAGTTCCCTTTAGTGATAGGTGATTTAATTATTCGGATACTTCGGATGGGGCAGTTTATTACTGTTGTTGGTTGTGGTTGCGTGGTTGTTACTATTGTTGCAATTGCTGTATGGGAGCTGTAGTTATTGTTGTTGTTACTGCTGTTTTCACCATTTTGTCAATTTACGAAGTTTGTGATTATTAAAGGCAAATGATTTCAAACTATTTTGAACATAACCCTTCAGTGGGGATCTAATTTTAGTGTCTAGCTGTTGTGTTATATGAGGCAAAATAATACAAAGCAGATAGAATGTCATCTCGTCCGTTCTTTGAGCTAATATACTTTTTCTTACCTTTCTGTGGATGGCTGTAACCAAGAATGGCAATGAAAGAAATGATGATAAACTGAAATTAGAACCGTTTCCTTCCTTTTTCTTATCCTAGGAGCTGGGTACGACTTGATGGTTTTGCAAACATTAAACTCCTCAAAATAACTATAAAGAAACAAAGACACAAGTTCATCAGTATGAATGACGTAATTATGAATTACTTTCCTATTTCAACCTCCTCGCCAACAGTGCCGTCAAAACTAGAATCATATAATAAAAGAAAAAGTACTGAATTGAGTTAGTACTAAATGGATTTGCTGCAATTTTACAAGATAATTTAAAAAACAGATACGGTTTTGAATGGTGGTGTGACATTGTACAACATTTTAAAAACGTAAAAGTCGTGACATCTCAAAACAAAAACAGTGGTATATGTTGTAGGCATCATGCTATTTACATCCTTGTAGAAGAAATTACAAGGTGGTTCAAAGATATGAACTTGAAATATAGAATCACCCTTTAGTAATACTCTTGTAACTTTCTCATTTTCGTCATGTAAAAATTTAGAGAGACAATATCCACCTTGAAATAAGGATATATAGATCTGAATAATGAACAGGGCTTTCAGTTCAGATTCCTCCTGTTCTTCTTAGCAAATGTGTATAACCAGCACAATGTTTAACTTCATTAAATAGTTTGGGTTTTTTTCTGAGAAATACAGTGGGTTTTTTAAAACAAAAAACAATGTCTTTGTCTTCTATAAGAGCTGAAAAATGTGTTATGACTCAACACGTGTGTTTAAAGCATTGAGCAAACTACCCCCAAGAGATCAGATACTTTGTTCTCTTTTCGATCTATGAATCCAATAGATGAAAATGACATTCATTGTTTTTGTCTTACTCGTTTTCTGACATTTATGCCTTCTCCTTTTCATTCTGATTTTATCTTCATGATTTTATTCATATCGCATGCAAACAATTACTAAGCTTTTTAATGTTTTAGTAGATATTTTGGAGAACTAACCTACAACAGGCTTCCAATCAGCTCTACCCGTTTTTATACTGTTTTCTATTGGTGAGAGGTAAGAAAGAAATTAGATTGCTTTGGTGACACGTTGAATCTTATATCAAAAATAGTGACTTTCAATTATCAAGGTTACGATGATTTTAATTTTCCCTTTGACTTCTTTTTTGGTTTGTTTCTTTTCTCTGATTTCAATTATTGTTTTAGTTATTTTTTCTTAGATTTTCTTTAAACAGAATTAACTGACGTGTACTTTTTCGCAGGTCTGCAAATAAGTATTCATCAGAATTAATGTTTCAAATAACCAATGGTATTGAAAATAAGCTCAAAAACATTTTATTATAAAAGAAATCTATTTAATTTAAGCTTTAAGTAACATTCTCATTTTTTTGTCCTATTGGAGATAAATATGCTTTCATTTCCCCTCTTTTTCAGTTCCTTTAAATCTTTTAGTTATAGATGTTCCCTTTTCTTTACTTTTGACTCAATCAACCGTGTTTTCACTCCTTGTTATTGTCATACTTTCTAATGTGTTTTTGGGGTTTTTTTTTCATTTCTACAAAAATAATATTTTTCTCCCAAAACTATAAAAGTACAATGATTTATATTTTTTTTGTATTGTTTTGTTTTTTAAAAACATAAAATATGATGTCTAAAGTTTTTAGAAGTAACAACTGTGTATGCTTGTACTTCCAAATAATAATAATAATAATAATAATAATAATAATAATAATAATAATAATAATAATAATATAATAATAATAATAATAATAATATATAATAATAATAATAATAATAATAATAATAATAATAATAATAATAATAATAATATAATAATAATAATAATAATAATAATAATAATAATTATAATAATAATAATAATTATAATAATAATAATAAATAATAATAATAATAATAATATAGGTAATTCATGTTAACGACAAATCACTAACGTTTAAAGTAGGTACATTTGATTACGCACTATGTTATGAGTAATTTCGTTTACTTCTAGGCCACTTCTGGTTGAAGGAGCCCCTCCATCATTCATCCCCAACCCTAGCAAGAGATATTCAACTCGATACAACATGATGAGCCCCTATACCAGCCTGGACTATGTGTATGAAGATGATGAAGAGGGTTATGAGGGAAGGCCTTCATCGCATCTCTCATTCAACAATGATCCAGAATTCGAAGAATATAGTAACACATCCGCCAATGTCTTTATCCCTTCAAAAAACGGCAGCAACACCAATTTTACCAATCTGTTGAACCACCCTAAACAAACAGATCATATAGTATCACAAAATTCTGGCAAATACTTTTATAAATTGTGTTCTCTCCACAAAGAAATAGTTTTCCCATACTATGCAGGTACAGTCGTTTTTGAGTGATTTCTTGTTAAATCACAAATTTGTCTTTTCTTTTTTTGAACCATCAACTTATAAAAGGATTCCTGCATCATGGAACATACTTGGTAACCTTCCTATCATTTCGAAAAATGTGCAGAATGACGAATTTTTGGCTCCAACTGAAGAACTTCAGAAGAGTCGTTGGCTCATATAACCAATTGAAAAAGATAGTTTTGGTGATAGAATATTTATGTTCAGGACTTGGAGATCCTGCCAAGGGTAAAATACGAATTTATAAAGGTAGATTTATAATGGTATACATTTCTCTTTCTTTCTCGAACTAGGAGCAGGTCTATTAATGTTATAAATGTATACATTCTGTACATATTTTTATGGAAGTTAGGTGAGAAACAAACAAGTATATAAATAATAGTGTATACTAAATTACTTGCCTGGAATCGTTGATTAGTTTTTCATATAAATTATCAGTGCCTACCCCTATTAGGCAACTTATTTTCCTTTTTTTTTTCCTTATCAAATTCTGTCTTATATTATATGCCTGATGTCTAATGTGAAGAGGACCATTGATTTTGGTGTCCATTGCCCCGGCATGAACAATTCATTTCTAAGCATTAAAAAAATCAAAAGGCATCCTTTAATATGAGTTTTGTAATGAAAATAAAATAAAAGATTTGTTCAAATCTTATTTGTTTCTGTGGCTGTAGTTAACCACCGTCCAAATAAAGTTTTCACGGTTTCTAATTACTATATTATGTACCCTATTAAATGCAAAATGCACTTGGGAAAATTCTACCAGGAAATGCGATTATATTTTTACTAAATGTATCGAGACACATTGTTTCTAGTATGAATTATGCTGTGTTGATCAATGACATTTGTAATAGGTTAACGATATGTTAATACCCTATGTTGTTGTAATTACCTAATGAGTGTATGTATTTATTTATGTATGTATGTATGTATGTATGTATGTATGTATGTATGTATGTATGTATGTATGTATGTATGTATGTATGTATGTATGTATGTATGGACGGATGGATGGATGGATGGATGGATGGATGGATGGATGGATGGGTGGATGGATGGATGGATGGATGGATGGATGGATGGATGGATGTATGTATGTATGTATGTATGTACGTATGTGTGATGCATGTGTGTATGTTATGTATGTAGTTATGCATATGTATGCATATATATATGAATGTATGTGTGTGTGTGTGTGTGCGTATGTGTGTGTGTTGAGAGGGGGGTATTCGTTCAAAGCAGTGCAATGTGCTGTCAAACATATCTGATTACTTATACTTTTGTCCCAGCCATTCCCCCCCCCCCCCCCCCCCCCCAACCCAACCCCATTATTTTCCCTTTATTCTTAAAAATAACGATAAAGCAATTGAGAAAATAAATTTCGGTGCATTTACTACGGTCTGTGTGCTTAATGTGGATAATATGATTATTGGTATTGAAAATGAAAACATTCAAGAGTGACCACAAAAACGCCAATTAATTACCCTTATAAATATATTTGAAGTATTTATCTAGAGCCATCAGGCCTATGCTCCTCATTTCCTCATTTCCGTAACAGAAAACTAACAGAACAATTATTGCTCAGATATTGCTTTTTTAAAAGGATTTTTTGCTAATCTATCGCAAACTATTCTTTGCTTGGCATAATGTCAAATTCAACTACACAACCTCTGCTGGATGGAGTTTTGAATCAGCTGCTCTACATGTTGAATCCTGGACTCGAGAATTCCCTGAAAAATGAATTGTATAAACAAAATTAGGGATAGCGCTGATAACAGGGCAGTGTCATGGGTCAATTATTTTTCACGCCATCTTTATTTTTGTCAAATCAAAAGAGATATACTATGACAAATCTGAACTCTCAGTACTTAATCGCATCCTCCAGGACAGGAAGCAAGTGCTTAGCAAACTCTTCATGAAAAATAAAGCAAATGATATGGTCAAATCCATTTTTAAGAAATTTGGTATTTGCAAACATGTATAGTTTACACAGTCAACGCTGTATCCATGTACTCTGTATGCATAGTTTGGCGCACAGCTTACTATGACTTCCTTTTTTAATTTTTGATTTTGGGGGGTTGGAAAATACTCTATTGCAAGGTTGTAAAATTAATTGCAATTTGATGACCAAGGCAATTCAATATTGACTCAGTTTGCAGCGCTACACTGCGGCATATGCCTGGGTTATTCCAGGTTTCCCTTGTAATAGACCCTAAAGACAAATTTCCCCCATTGGGATGAATAAAGATATTATTATAATTATTATTATTATTATTATTATTATTATTACTATTATTATTATTATTATTATTATTATTATTATTATTATTATTATTATTATTATTATTATTATTGTTGTTGATGTTGTTGTTGTTGTTATTATTATTATAGTTCATTTTCGCAGAGGCAAATTTGGTTATGTGGAAATATGAATATCCCCTCCGTGATAAAAGAAAAAAAATATGTGTGTAATATGTTTTTTTAATGTTATATTGCTGCTATTAAAAGTCTAAGCAGTAAATATCAAATTTGTTCGATAGGTTGCATTTTATATTCAGGAGCCACATTTTCTATTGAGGAAAGCATAATTTTGTAGTTAAAAAAGAGTAGGTTATCTTATTAAGCCAGGCATTGCTGCACGCTGTCAAAAACAGAGGTTCTTTATTTTTCAAGGAATTTAATATCTTCATTATTTGAAAGAGAATAATGTACAAAACATTATTGAGTTATGCTTTTGATATAATTAAAAATTTCTTCAATCGAGTTATGCTTTTATTTATTTTTGTTTTTGATTTGTTGTTTTTTTTCTTGTTTTTGGAGGGGAGGCGGGAAGTGTTTTGTTTTGTTCGTTTTCAGTTTTTTTATATGGTTTTTTATTTTGGATAATATGAATTATTATTTGATTTATATTTTTTTTTAAATACCAAAAAAAAAGGTGTTGGTTCATGAGAATAAATGAGTTCAAATATTTTTAGCGTTTGGCCTTTTTTTCTATCTTTTTCTTGAGTTGTCGTTAGCCAGAAGATTATTCTGGTTTAGGACAGTATATTTGTTTGTTTTGCGTGGGATTACGGCTCATTGGACTCTTATCTAGGTGTACATATTGACAGGCCTGAAAACAGAATGCAATAATAGGCCTGTTTTAATGTTGTAATGGTTTTGCGTTTGTTTTGAGAGTATTTCCATTGCAGCAATGAGCCGATAAGAATATGGGTTATCAGACCTGCACATAGGCGTACGTCGGACACTATTAAATCATTTCATCAGCAGCAAAAAAAAAAATAAAATAATAATAACATTGTTAAAATATTAGAGCAAGCTAACACGCACCTAAGAAAATGAAATAAGACAAAGGGAACAGAAGTAATTCAAAGAGCATTGTATCGTAGTTAGCATGAGATATTTTCCTTATTGGCTTGTGGAAGCCACTTGATTCAACGGTCAAACAAACCAGGAAAAAAAAATTATTAGTTTTGAACAGCGTGCACATATGTGCAGGTCTGATAACCGAATGCAATGTTTTGATTAACATTGTTGTAATGGTCACTATTTTGCATTGATTTTTGAGTATTTTCAGTACAACGAGTCCATAAAATATTGGGTTATCCATGCCGTTGTGCACGTTTTTGAAAAAAAGTGCTTTTTAAATTAGCGCACATATTCCCTTGCAACGTTTTTTCAGCTGTAAATCTTTTTTTTCTTAATATAGGTGATTAGCTACTAAGATATCCTAGGGTCAGTGACAAATTATGACAGAGGCAAAAAGTGTCCTTTTGCTTTTGACACTGACTTTACAGAAACTATAAGAAAAGTACAGATCGTCGAAAGTACACATTTTTGAGAGTAGAAACTCAAAAAAAAAAAAGATTCTGTTCAGGCTCACTAGATGCAAGTGAAAATGTTGCCAGGGACTCGATGGATTCACTTCGAAGATAAAAAAAAACAAAACAATATAAGTAAACATTTTACTACTAATATGCTACTTTTATAATGTAGCATGCATACTGACCTAGCTCGAATATGGAATAATTTAGTGGCCATTCTAAAAGGTAATATTAAACGAATCATTTGCCACTGTCCACTTCACAAACTCAGATATGAGGAAAATCTCCAGGCAAATGAAGACAAAAGAGAGCGCATCTGACTAGTTCAATACCAAGTCGAGGAAATGCTGTTTTTTTTTTTTGTGGGGTTTTTGGTTTGTTTATTTGCTTTGTTTTTTGTTTTGTTTTTTTTTTGTTTTTTTTGGTTTGTTTGTTTGCTTTGGGGTGTTTTTTTTTTTGTTTGTTTGTTTGCTTTGTTTTTTGTTGTTGTTGTTTGTTTTGTTTTTTTTGGGTTTGTTTGATTTTTAATATTTTTGCTTTTATTTACAATTTCCTTGAACGTTTCTATAATGATGTACACTCTGTTTGGCATTGTGATTTTCATCTTTCTTCGTGCCAGATTTAACACATGAATCGTTCAAGAATGACCTATAAAATATGATTTCTTATGAGCTGTTGAAACCTTTTTAAACTGAAAGGTTATAAAGAATGAGAGATCAATAATTTAATGTGATTTATTTGAAAAACAAAATATTGAGTATTAGTATAAAAATTATAAAATCTTAATCACATGTTTGGATCAATTAGTAAGTTTTAATGGGCTTTCGGTAATTTATGATTTCGAAAAACTATAATAATAATGATGATGATAAGAATAATGATAAATAACGATGATGATGATGATATTAGGGCTTCTGCAAATGGCCATAATTGAATAAACATTTTGTACACAAGGAGCATTTCTTCTTTTACAACACAGTTCAGTCTATTCATCAAATTTTAACAACTCATTATTAGTGTCTTTTTGTACCGCCATATTTTTTTGATTGTTAAAAGACACTTTGAGTTCAATTTCTTTTTTTATTATTATTTTTATTATTATTATTATTATTATTATATTATTATTATTATTATTATTATTATTATTATTATTATTATTATTATATTATTATTTATAACCAATAGTAAAATAAAATGTTCAAAGAACTTAAATTGTTATATTCTTGGGGTATATGAATTAAGGCATAGATTTTTAATGGATTTTTTAAATAAAAGATACAGAAAATATCCTTAATTATTCAATGTAAGTAAACATTTTGCTAATACTATGTTATTTTTTAATGTAGATCTGAGCTGATATTATGAAATTAAACTTTATGAGAGCACACATAAATAATATCTGATTGCCAGTACCAGGTTTGTTTGTCTATCAGACGGACTCTCCCTTTGAATATCTAGATTGTTTTATTTTGTTCGTTTGTTTTGTTTTGTTTTTTTTTTTTGGGGGGGGGGGGGGGGTAGAATTTTTTTAAAAATCATATTACAATGTTTAACAATGATGAATGAATATAAATGGATTTAAATCAAAAAGCGTAATTCCAAAATTATAATATGTTAAAGACTGACTTATGTTTTTTACTTTTTATATTTTGCTACAAATCATGTCAAAAACATATAATACACATAATAACTTTTTAAAATATAATGCTAATGAAATCCATTAATTGTCATTGTTAGGCATGAGACTTAAAAGATATATACAAAATAAAAACAAAAACCAACTTACTTTCTCATTTAATTTCATAGCAATTTGGTCAGGAAGGTTGACCACAGAGTGAGTTGGTAAAATACAAATGTCAATGGCATTGGATAAGTCTCCGATTGGTTAAAAACAAAGCTACATAATATAATATAATATAATACATAATGTTTTTGAGTCACATATAGGTCATATCAGCGCCAGTAAAAAGGAAGAAAATGGGATAGGAAGAGAGTTCTAGAATTGCAATTAAAGCACCCAAGAAAAAGTAATACAAAGGGGGATTGGTTCAAATAGGGAAAAGATGTAGATTCCAAGAGCATACCATCAATGTACTTAGTTTGAGATCACATAAATGTCTCATCCAGACACCAGCACAGGATCCAACTAAGAGGAATAAACTCAAATTCTTACTGCATATATTCAAAACAGAAAACCTAACTAACAATACATAACCAGAGAGATGATTTACAAGGGGAAAAAATATTTTTTGTTTGTTTGTTGCTTTAGGTCTCTTCCAACACAATTGAGGTTATATGAGAGACCGCTGAAACAAAAAAAAAACAAGCAATCTAACAAAAATAGTACAAATGTAAATCAAAATCATAACCTAAAGATATCATAAGCTAAATTATAAATAACCAAGAACAAACAGGCAGAAGATTTACAGAAAAAAAAATATCCCCTGTCAAAAATACAATCACAAACCGAAGAAGCAGGATAGGCTAGTAAAGAGAAGAAGAAACGACATCACTATCGGATCGTACACCCATGCGAACATCATAGGTATATGATTCAAGGGTGATGCTTCCATCCAACCACCCCCGGGAAAAAATATCATCTCCCAAAAGGAATACTAAATATTTTATTGTTTGCCTCTCAGCTAACGATTACAGCAAAGGCCAGGACAAAATCAAGCAATCCCATTCCAAAACAAAGACAGAAAGCAAGTTGGAAAACATATAAAGAGGATAGAAGGCACGCAGGTGACCTCCAGCCCACCATGTGTGCATATATATAAGACTTAGTTTTGAAAAACAAACATATATCAACATTAATTAATCTGTAAAAATATATATACATTATATCAAAATCAGATACATAAATAAATGAAAAGGGAAAAATTGGCACTTTATATAAAGTGTGCTAAATTCATCTCATTAATACAGAACTTGTGTTACAACGGGGACGGGTTGGGTCTATTCTAAAAATAAAATTAATTATCTATGTTTGGCGGTTTTAATAATTCTGTATCGCCATTATAGGATTAAAAAAACATTTTTGGTGAAAAAAATAGATTATCTATGTTAATAACCGTTTTGCATCCTGATTCGAGAGTCTGGCATCAAAAAGTATAACAATCTTGTGGCAAATTATCCGGATAAACTTATGAAGGAATAGCCTCCATATTCTCCCTTCTTATACTCTTATCAACATTGTAGCATTTTGTGTCACCATACCATAGTAAGATTTTACAGCTTTAGCTCATGGGATTTTATGAAAACAATTAATAAAAAAGCATATTCAGAAAATAGCAAAATAGCCCTCCGTTTTTCACACTTTTCTTACTACATAAACCCTTTTTGACCGTGTTTTTGTGCCTTTATAGTATAAATTGAGAAATTGCACTTCAATAATATTATTTCTAAGATAATAAAATGTCGTTTTCCATTGAAATCTCAAAATCAATTTTTTGAAGGATTTTCCTAATAATTAGACTCAAACCGACCTTTAAGCTCTGAATTACAAACTGATATATAATACAACCTAACTTCCTTTCTCTTTACGACGATTCTCAATTAAATTATGACATCCACATCACATTTCATTACATGAATCATCATGAAAAAATCTTTAAAAAATAAAGTATTTAGTATTAGTAACCAAGTTAATTGGTCCATAACAATTACTGATTTTAAGTTTGAGTAAAAAAATAGTGTTAACAAATGTTGTGTGTGTGTGTGTGTGTGTGTGTGTGTGTGTGTGTGTGTGTATATAATTTTTACAAGTTATGAAACCAACTATATGAGGCAAGTGAAAATGATGTGGTCTCTATTTTAACCTTTCCAAACAATATAACATTGATAACAAACCGTGACAAAATTAAAAATTAATCAACTAACATCTAAAGAAGTTGTTAAAAGTGATTATATATATAATATAAAAAATGCGTAAGGTTAAGTTTTTTAACAAGTATCACAGTAACTGCAAATATTATTTGAAAATAACATCGTAATGCATCCTATCAATTAACTGAATTGATTTTAAAACATATCAGAACTATGATATACTTAATAAAGCATGCACTAGTGGGTCAAGTTACGAGGGTAAGAGTAATACTAATATTGTCCATGTTTTCTTTTTCCTCTTGACAAGGTCTTAAATCAGCTACATTGTCTTCTTCTCTGTAATAATCAAAAAAGAGCAAATGGTTAATTAAATTAATCTTAAATTACCTCAATACTACCAGAGATTCTTCACGAGCACAAGTGAATTTTTTAATTAAAAAAAAAATAAAACATGAAAATATCCAGTGTAAAAATATAAATATTGTATTTATCGGTTAAAGCTTTTTCCAGTAGGATATCATGAGATAAACTATGAACTGAGACACTGTTGTTTTTCATTTGTTAGCAATGAATAGTAAGTTTGGCTTATAGATGAAATATCACCATCTGCTTACCTCAGTTCCTTATTATTATAAGCAATGTGGACATCCTTGGTGGCCTTAAGCAGTTTAACACCCAGGCGAGCTTTGATTGCTAGTATGTTTTCCTTAGAGTTGACGTTCATTCTGAAAATAATTAAAGATTTATTTAAATCTTTAAATTTAGGTAAATTGCATATACATACCTGAATATACGAGGGTGAGTCAAAAAGTAATGGGGCTCTGCTTATTTCATTACAACAAATTGAATCAATACCATGCATTATATCTCAAATTAAATCATGACATTAGCCGAGTAAAATGCGACTTCTCAACATAGTTTTCGCCTCTCTCAATAGCCACAGTCCACCTTTTTGTAAGGTCATATATCCCGTCCTTGTAAAGCTGAGTTGACCGAACTTTGAGCCAATTTTTCACTACTGTCTTGGCTTCTTCATCATTTTCAAAGTTATGTCCCCTCATTGCCTATTTCAGTGGACCAATAAGATGAAAGTCCGAAAGTGTCAAGTCTGGTAAATTAATAAAAAGGATGAGACAGCGTTGTCCATCAAGATGATGCAATTACCTCTCTTTTCTTGACACGTGTTTGTGGAAGGGCATTTTCATGCAGAAACAATACTCATTCCATCTCCAACTAACTCACCGTCTAACTCGACGAATTCTTGCTATCAATTGATTCAAAGTCTATTTGTACCGTTCAGAGTTGACAGTGGCTCCCTGTAGTTGGAAATCAACGAGGATTACACCTCTAATATCCAAAAACACTATTGGTATAATTTTCCCAGCTGATTTCTCAGCTTTGAAGTTTGGCTTTTGAGAAAGAGGAGTGTCGCCATTCCACTGATTGTCTCTTCGACTCAGGTTCAACCCACCTAGAAACACAGCCTCTACAAAATACCAGAGTTTTATAGACTTTACCAATGCATTTAAAAATGTTACTCAGGGTTTCTTCTTCAAAAACAAGAAATTTACTGACAGCTTTCTGCCACTGACGGACATCCATGGGGTAGTCATTTTCAACTGTCATAACTTTTTTAACTTTTGGTTTAAAGAGTAATAATAATAATAATAATAATAATAATAATAATAATAATAATAATAATAATAATAATAATAATAATAATAATAATAATAATAATAATAATAAAAATAATAATAGACTCTTATAGAGCACACAGTATCCTCAACCATGAGGCTCTTGGTGCTTTACCTCAACAAAAAACAATATCAAAGAAAGTGCATGACATCAAGAAAGAAAGGTTTTCAAGGATTTCTTGAATACAGACAATTATTTGAACTCCCGAATGCTCTGTGGAATGGTGTTCCATACAGATGGTCCAAAATGAGAAAAGGACCTTGTTCCTGCTTTTGTACGAATGCGTTTGATAGCCAAACGGGTGGTGTCATTGGAGGAATGCAACGATCGGGTAATCGAATATTTCTTCAGGAG
>NC_088360.1:73121101-73161101 GCF_034508935.2 Berghia stephanieae | reverse complement strand
ATAATAATAATAATAATATAATAATAAATAATAATAATAATATAATATAATAAATAATGAATAATAATAATAATAATAATAATAATAATAATAAAATAATAATAATAATAATAATAATAATAATAATAATAATAATAATAAATAATAATAATAATAATAATAATAATAATAATAATAAAATAATAATAATAATAAAATAATAATAATAATAATAATAATAATAATAATAATAATAATAATAATAATAATAATAATAATAATAATAATAATGATAATAATAATAATAATAATAATAATAATAATAATAATAATAATAATAATAATGATTTAAATAGATATACTGAATATAAGACTACAATTGACATCTATTTTCTGAATACAGGTGGTATTTTTAGGGGTGTTTCTTTTTTTACGAAACCTGCCAAAACACGCTGAACCCCGACAAAGTTATGGGAAGTAGGTAGCAGTGGGGAGTGAACCTGGGACTCAGGGAAGTGTACACCATTGGGGAGTCAACCTGGGACTGGGTTTCGTAAAAAAAAAAAGCAATTACTTTTTTATGAAACCCGACAATATCCCACAAAGTTATGGAAAGAAAGTAGGCAACAGTGGGGGATTGAACCCGAGACTCAGGGAAGTGTAGACTATTGGGGAGTAAACCTAAGTCTATGGTTTTTCGGTGGGTTTTGTAAAAAAGTAATTGCTTCATTCTCGTCTGGTACCCAACTCCCATAGTCCGGCTTCATTTCCCACTAGTATCTATCTTCCATAGTCCAGGTTCATTTCCACTGATATCCTCTTCTCACAGTCCCAGGTTCACTCCCAACCGGTGTGCACTTCCCTGAATCCCGGTTCATTGCCCAATGGTGCCCCCTTCCCATAACTTTTGACAATTTCAGTAGGTTTCGAAATAAAAGTACATTCTGAGCTCACTGTCTACTGGTATCAGCCTCTCGCAGTCCCAGGTTCAATCCTCATCGGTGTCCAAATCTCAGATTCAATCCTCACTGCTGCCTACTTCCCATAACTTTGTCGGGTTGTGGCGGGTTTCGTAAAAAGTAATTCCCCCTCCCCGTTGGTATTGCTTTTTTACAAAATCCAGAGTCCCAGGTTCACTCCCCACAAGTGTACTTCCCTGAATCTCAAGATCACCCCCCACTGTTGCCTACTTCAATAACTTTGTCGGATATTGCCAGGTTTCGTTGGATTTCGTAAAAAAGTAATTGCTTTTATATGAAACTCGCTGAAAACCACCAAAAACCATAGTCTCAGGTTCACTCCCCACTGGTGTACACTTCCCTGAGTCTCAGGTTCACTCCCCACTGTTGCCTACTTCCCACAACTTTGTCTGATATTGCCGGGTTTCGTAAAAAAGTAATTGCTTTTATATGAAACTACCTGAAACCCGTCGAAAACCATAGTCTCAGGTTCACTCCCCACTGGTGTACACTTCCCTGAGTCTCAGGTTCACTCCCCACTGTTGCCTACTTCCCACAACTTTGTCGGATATTGCCGGGTTTCGTAAAAAAGTAATTGCTTTTATATGAAACTACCTGAAACCCGTCGAAAACCATAGTCTCAGGTTCACTCCCCACTGGTGTACACTTCCCTGAGTCTCAGGTTCACTCCCCACTGTTGCCTACTTCCCACAACTTTGTCGGATATTGCCGGGTTTCGTAAAAAAGTGAATGCTTTTATGTGAAACTCGCTGAAACTCGCCGAAAACCATAGTCTCAGGTTCACTCCCTACTGGTGTACACTTCCCTTAGTCTCAGGTTCACTCCCCATTATTTGCCTACTTTCCATAACTTTGCCCCATTTTGTTGGGATTTGGTGCATTTTGTAAACAAAAAGTAATTGCTTTTTTTTTTCAAAACCCGCCGAAACCCAGTCCCAGGTTCACTCCCCACTAGTGTACACTTCCCCGAATCTCGGGTTCACTCCCCAACACTGTTGCCTACTACCCATAACTTTCTCGGATATTGCCAGGTTTCTTTCGAGTTTCGTAAAAAATTAATTGCTTTTATATGATGAAACTAGCTGAAGTCCGCCGAAAACCATAGTCTCAGGTTCACTCCCCACTGGTGTACACTTCCCTGAGTCTTAGGTTCATCCTCCCAACTTTGCCTACTTTCCACAACTTTGCTCGGATATTGCCGGGTTTCGTAAAAAAGTAATGCTTTTATGGAAACCGCTGAAACTCGCCGAAACCATAGTCTCAGTTATCCCAGGTGTACACTTCCCTGTCAGTACACTCCCAATTTGCCTACTTTCCATAACTTGCCCCATTTGTTGAATGTCATTGAAACAAAAATAATTGCTTCTTTTCAAAACCCGCGATATCAGTCCAGGTTATCCCATAGTGTCCTTCCCGATCTCGGTTCACTCCAAACAATGTTGCCTACTACCCCTGAACTTTCTCGGAATTGCCAGGTTTCTTCGAGTTTCGTAAAAAAATTAATTGCTTTTATATGAAACTAGCTGAAGCCCGCCGAAAACCATAGTCTCAGGTTCACTCCCCACTGGTGTACACTTCATTGAGTTCCAGGTTCACTCCCCACGCTTTGCCTACTTTCCACAACTTTGCCGCATATTGTCGGGTTTCGTAAAAATGTAATCCCCCCCCCCCCCCCCCATATTGTTATTGCTTTTTTACAAAACCCAGAGTCCCAGGTTCCCTCCCCACTGGTGTACACTTCCCTGAATCTCAGGTTCATCCTCTCTCCTCCCCCCCCCCCCCCCCTACACACACACACACACACACACACACACACGCTGCTGCCTACCTCTCATAACTTTGTCGGATATTGCCAGGTGTCGTCGTGTTTCGTAAAAAAGTAATTGCTTTTTATTTGGAAACCCGCCGAAACCCAGTCCCAGGTTCACTCCCCACTGGTGTACACTTCTCTGAGTCCCATATTCACTCCCACAGCTGCCCTCTTCCCATAAATTTGTCAGGTTTCGGGAAAAAAAACACCGTATTATAGTGCAAAACCACTATTCAGTGTCAGATACTGAATAGTGCAAAACCGCTATTCAGTATCTGATACTGAATAGTGCAAAACCACTATTCAGTAGAAAACGGTAAGGGCTGCCTGAAGCCGGTGATCGTAAAATACTAACGAAAGAGTGAAAATGGAAAGGCTTCGTATGGGAACAAAACAGACAATGGACGTTTCGGGTACAAACCCTTCGTCAGCACAACAATACACAAATAAACGTGGAAAACAAATAAAATATAATGAAAAATAACTTGTATCGTCTGTACTCAATGGTGGTTGCAGTATGAATGAAATGTTAGCGTGGCGTGGGTAGAGGATAGGGTGCCCCAGGGGGGTGATCTAATTGATAAGCAAAGGTCAGCGTCAGGGAACCGAACTTTCCAGACTATAATGGAAGGTAAAAGACATATTGGTAGTAGTAGTAGTAGTAGTAGTAGTAGTAGTAGTAGTAGTAGTAGTAGTAGTAGTAGTAGTAGTAGTAGTAGTAGTAGTAGTAGTAGTAGTAGTAGTAGTAGTAGTGATACTGAATAGTGCAAAACCGCTATTCAGTATCTGATACTGAATAGTGCAAAACCACTATTCAGTAGAAAACGGTAAGGGCTGCCTGAAGCCGGTGATCGTAAAATACTAACGAAAGAGTGAAAATGGAAAGGCTTCGTATGGGAACAAAACAGACAATGGACGTTTCGGGTACAAACCCTTCGTCAGCACAACAATACACAAATAAACGTGGAAAACAAATAAAATATAATGAAAAATAACTTGTATCGTCTGTACTCAATGGTGGTTGCAGTATGAATGAAATGTTAGCGTGGCGTGGGTAGAGGATAGGGTGCCCCAGGGGGGTGATCTAATTGATAAGCAAAGGTCAGCGTCAGGGAACCGAACTTTCCAGACTATAATGGAAGGTAAAAGACATATTGGTAGTAGTAGTAGTAGTAGTAGTAGTAGTAGTAGTAGTAGTAGTAGTAGTAGTAGTAGTAGTAGCAGTAGTACAAGTACTACTACTACTACTACTACTACTACTACTACTACTACTACTACTACTACTACTACTACTACTACTACTACTACTACTACTACTACTACCAATATGTCTTTTACCTTCCATTATAGTCTGGAAAGTTCGGTTCCCTGACGCTGACCTTTGCTTATCAATTAGATAAGTAGTACTACTACTACTACTACTACTACTACTACTACTACTACTACTACTACTACTACTACTACTACTACTACTACTACTACTACTACTACTACTACTACTACTACCAATATGTCTTTTACCTTCCATTATGTCTGGAAAGTTCGGTTCCCTGACGCTGACCTTTGCTTATCAATTAGATCACCCCCCTGGGGCACCCTATCCTCTACCCACGCCACGCTAACATTTCATTCATACTGCAACCACCATTGAGTACAGACGATACAAGTTATTTTTCATTATATTTTATTTGTTTTCCACGGTTATTTGTGTATTGTTGTGCTGACGAAGGGTTTGTACCCGAAACGTCCATTGTCTGTTTTGTTCCCATACGAAGCCTTTCCATTTTCACTCTTTCGTTAGTATTAAAACCACTATTCAGTATCAGATACTGAATAGTGCAAAACCGCTATTCAGTATCCGGTGTGTCTTTTTTACGAAACCCGCCGAAACCCTGCGAAACCCGCCGAAACCCGCCGAAACCCGACGAAACCCGACGAATCCCGACAAAGTTATGGGAAGTAGGTGGCACTGGGGAGTGAACCCAGAACTCAGGGAAGTGTACACCATTGGGGAATGAACCTGGGACTGGGTTTCGGCGGGTTTCGTAAAAAAGAACCAGTGCTTCACTCTCCACTGGCGCCCACCTCCTATAGTGTCAGGTTCATTCTCCTCTGGTACCAGCTCATGACTTCACTTTCAATGTATCTCTCCTTAGTCCAGGTTTATCCCAGATACGTTCATGTCCAGTTACTCCCAACCTCTAAGTGTAGTTCATTTCCTCTGGTACCAAACTCTCATATCGGTTCACTTCAATTATTCATCCCTTTAGTCCCAGGTTTATTTCCCAATGATATCCTTTTTACATAGTCCCAGGTTCACTCCCCACTGGCGCCCACCCCTATAGTGTCAGGTTTCTCTCTCCTCTGGTACCCAACTCCCAAATCCGGCTTCACCCCAATGGTATCCACTCCCTTAGTCCCAGGTTTATTTCCACTGATATCCTGTTTACATAGTCCCAGTTCACTCCCCATTGGCGCCCACCCCCTATAGTGTCAGGTTCATTCTCCTCTGGTACCAAGCTCTCATATCCGACTTCAACTTTCAATGGTATCCATCTCCCTTTAGTCCCAGGTTTATTTCCCACTGATACCCTGTTTACATAGTCCCAGGTTCACTCCCCACTAGCGCCCACCTCCTATAGTGTCAGGTTCATTCTCTTCTGGTACCAAACTCTCATATCCGGCTTCAACTTTCAATGGTATCATCTCCCTTTAGTCCCAGGTTTATTTCCCACTGATATCCTGTTTACATAGTCCCAGGTTCACTCCCCATTGGCGCCCACCTCCTATAGTGTCAGGTTTCATCTCTCCTCTGGTACCAACTCTCATATCCGGCTTCAACTTCCAATGGTATCCACCTCCCTTTAGTCCCAGGTTTATTTCCCACTGATATCCTGTTTACATAGTCCCAGGTTCACTCCCCATTGGCGCCCACCTCCTATAGTGTCAGGTTCATTCTCCTCTGGTACCAAACTCTCATATCCGGCTTCAACTTTCAATGGTATCCATCTCCCTTTAGTCCCAGGTTTATTTCCCACTGATATCCTTTTTACACAGTCCCAGGTTAACTCCCCACTGGTGTGAAATTCCTGAGTCCCAGGTTCACTCCCCACTGGCGCCCACCTTCTATAGTGTCAGGTTCATTCTCCTCTGGTATTCAACTCCCATATCCGGCTTCAACTTTCAATGGTATCCATCTCCCTTTAGTCCCAGGTTTATTTCCCACTGATATCCTTTTTACACAGTCCCAGGTTAACTCCCCACTGGTGTGCAATTTCCTGACTCCCAGGATCACCCCCCACTGTTGCCAAACTCCCATAACTTAACCGGATATTGTCGGGTTTCGGCGGGTTTCGTAATAAAGCACTAATTCTTTTTTACGAAACCCGCCGAAACCGGCCGATAACCTTAGTCTCAGGTTCACTCCCGACTGGTGTACACTTCCCTGAGTCTCGGGTTCACTCCCCACAGTTGTCTACTTCCCATAACTTTGCTGGATATGTCGGGTTTCGCCGGGTTTTGGGCGGGTTTCGGCGGGTTTCGTAAAAAAGCACTGGTTCTTTTTTACGAAACCCGCCGAAACCAAGTCCCAGGTTCACTCCCCACTGGTGTACACTTCCCTGAGTTCTAGGTTCACTCCCCACAGCCACCTACTTCCCATAACTTTGTCGGGATTCGTCGGGTTTTGTCGGGTTTCGGCGGGTTTCGGCGGGTTTCGCAGGATTTCGGCGGGTTTCGTAAAAAAGACACATCCATTCAGTATCTGATACTGAATAATCATAGTGCAAAACCACTATTCAGTATCAGATACTGAATAGTGCAAAACCACTATTCAGTATCAGATACTGAATAGTGCTAGCCATTTGAAAAAGTCACATCGTTTCCATTATTTTACTTCCTATCACGTTGACTGGAGTTGCAGACTAGAAATTCAAGTCGGATGCAATTTATTGAATTTTACATCGGAGAATATCAATAATTAATCAATTTCAAATGAGCAAAATTTCTTTGAGCAAATTTACCATTGAATTCAAGATTGTAATAGAGTGCATTGGGTTTGACAGAACTCGACCAGGCATAGTCTTTTCTTTCCCCAACAGTCTCACTTGGCTTGGTCCTAGTTCCATCTTTGGCATTCCAACCTTCCCCGTAGACATAGAATATCTTCTTGTGCTGAGCGGAGACAGGACCCTTGACTACGTAATAAAACTTGAACTGGTCTTCTTTCTCTTTGGAAGCTTCTGAAAATGTATACAATCAGATTCCAAATTCCTTGTTATGCTTCTATAGAAAATTTGATGATTTCATGACAAAAGTGTAATTGACTCAATCACTGATATGATGGCCATGACATTATCATCGTTTCAAATAAGCATTCTTAAAATTGATGAGTTATCATAAATTGCTAATTTGAGAGTTTCATATACTATGGTTCTCTATGTACATAATTCCCCCACAATTACTTAATTTTTATGATAAGGTTACTAAACTACACAATGATGATACATTCTATCTTTTTTTCTTCTAAAATGATTTTATACAGTTATCATTAAAAATTTATATCTTCAGTTAAGATTGACAAACAACGAATCTATCAAAACAAAAATAATTAAATCTGCTTAATTCAATATTAGATTTGGCTCTGATGACATCGACAGTCTATCATACAGGGTGTCCAAAAAGGTCTTTCCCTGATTTAAAAGACTTATTATTCTAAAACCATTATAGATATTTGCATCAGGTTTTCATTATTTTTAACGGAAAAGTCATTCATTTATGCCCATTGGTCATTGACTATTATTACATCACCAACGTTAGCAAAATGAACATGAACTTAAAAGACCTAATTTTTCTCTTTTTCTATTTATGATGCACAAAAGAGTTAAAGGCCCATCTTTTGTTACCGTGAAAACGATTAATGTAAATGTCAATTTTAGATATGCTAGAATTTTATGCTGCATCCCATCTTCATGAATGAAGACAAAGATAATTTTCAAGAAAGATTGTGTTCCCCCACCTTGAAGACAGGCCATTCACAAATTTCGAAATGACACATTTTCAGACAGATGGATTTGGATAAATGGACTCAATTGCCTGGCTGCCAGGGTCACCATACATTTCTCTGTATGACTTTTTTTCCTATGGAGCTACATCAGAGACATTGTTTATTCAGTTCCCATATCTGATGTTGGTACGCTTATCATAAAAAAGAGCTGTTATTGAATCCATCACGCCAAAAAAGCTAAAAAATATACGGAAAAACTCGAAAATATGTTGAATTTACTTGTAGGTAGCCATGGCAAAAATATTTAGGCACATTAAAAAATACTGGTAAACAAAATGTAAAGCATTTATGTATTCATAGGTCCATGTTTAAAGAACATTGGCTATAACGTCTTTAAGAACACACTGTATATTCATTAAACTGCGTAGATAAGCATAGAAAAGAAAGTTGAATTCATGACTCAAGGAAAAGATTATAGTAGTTTTAGGATAAAAGTACCTTTAGGGACAAATGGAAAAAAAGTGGGCCAATAAAAAGATTTTTCCAAATATTCTACAATTTCCCAGCCATGAAAAGAGGTAAACGAACATATTTTGTACCAGTCTAGATATAAAACTATTTTTGAAGACAAAAAAACAGTCTAGAAAAAGAAAACATAAACAAAATAAGTGCATTCAAATTGGGGAGAAATGGACATGGGATGGGGAGTCTACCATCTCGATGGAGTGAAGTGGGCCAGGGCAGAATATGTTTTCTGCTGATATGCTTTATGGATATTGTATTTCTTTCTGTTTTGACTGGCAGTTTCATATACAACTATTCGGATCTTTATCTTACACCATGGCCTGCTCTCTAATTTATCACTTTTAATGTCTTCATACTTGTCCTTTTGTCTTCAATTTTTGCTCATTTGGGATAAAGGTGGGGGTTCACATCGGAAACGTGTTTCCTTGTGAATCATAATATAGGCACTAGATTGTCCCATCTATCGTTGTTAATAGTAGCATGTCTGACAAGTAATAAGGTCTGGGAATTGATCTCCAGTTGAAGCAGGCTGATTATTGGGATTTTTCTTTTCTTGTATGTTTCTTTTAACTTTGTCTGGAGGTGTTTCATGCGCACCTTTTCAGATTTCTATGCCACCTTTGAATGTGATTTAGCTAAACTATTTATTTACCTGTGTTGCAAATAACTTAAGGACTTAGTGTGCCATTGTAATGTTGATTTCGTTTGGATCCTAACACTCTCATGTTTCTATTTTCTTTCTTTAAAAAAGAGAAGAATGTACATATAGTATACCTATTGAAGGCTATGACATGGGCGTAATGGTGTATCTTTTGGTTGCCTTAGACTGCATATCCAGTTTCATCCTATGATTAAGGATATTTTGCCTTTTTTGCAACAGTCATCCCATAGGCTTTTGAGCTTATTGTCATAATCACTTGAAACATATCAGCACTTGTTGCCAAATACTGTGCAATACTTCTGTGTCTATGTTTGAGGAAGACTTTTTTTAAATCTTTTTGTTTTTACTCTCTGTATCTATCTGACTTTGTACAGGAGATTACATACTTCAGAAGCAAGCCAGCCATGGCTACCTATCAACACATGATAATGAAAGAGAAGCATGGATGCTAATTAAATGAACATAAAAATGTGTATTTGTATCCAACACTAACCCTTATCTTTCTAACGATATGTAAAAGTTCAATTTTTGTCGAGTTGAAATAAAATTGAGGTGATTTAATTATCTGAAAAAGTCAGGGTTTTGAGGGGGGTTTTTTTTCTTTGTATTTTTTTGTTTGCTTGTTGGTTTTGTTTTGTTGGGGGTTTTTTTTTTTTTTTTGTTGTTGTTGTTTTTTTGTGTTTTTTTTTTGTTTTTTTTTCTTTGTTTTTTTTGGGGTTTTTTTTTTTTTCAATGAAAGTGAAAATCGCTTCTATCTGTGTTTGCGATTAATGAAGGACCAAAAGAAGAACATTTCTGAAATAATAACTGATCAGACAAGTTTTTATATTCATATCAAAATAAATTGGAACCCACGACTTAAAAGTTTTGAGGGGGTGTCAACTTCTCCCCACTCTCTCCTAATACACTGCTCAGCATGTGTAGTAACTAAGGCACAGCTGGTGGTGGAGGGGGAGGGATGGGGAGAGATGAATGCATGAACTTGAAAATCAAGTAAAAATCAAAGCTCTGCGCAATATCAAAGAAATTTAGAGGGTCTGCAGCTCTGAAGCACCTACAACTTTCATTGCAAAAGCAAGAGTGTTCAGTCAATATTAAAACTTTCAACTTGTCTAAAGTTATATACTTTTACCTGGACCATACTTGTTGAGTCTCGCATGATAAAAATAATGTTCCTTCTTGTCCAAGTGATCTTCAGGTGTTTTCTCAAATGGTTGTTCCTTTCCTTTCAGAGACTTATTGGGAGATTTTTGTGTTTCAGATTGCCTGTACCTTACAGATCCATGGTCAATATCGACAAGGACAGGAGCATCCATCAATACTTTCTGAGTGAGAAGAATTATAAAATTAACTTAAAGCAATAGAGTGATTCAAATGATATTACGGTTACAAAAAAGAGCTATTTAAATGTCTCAAGTTTTATATCAAGTTCTTTTCTATTGTAGTTACTATGATCCCAAGGACTAGAAACCGAAGAAAAAAATATGCAGTTAATAATCCCTAATCATGTCTCAGTGCCCTGGGAAAACGTTACGATGGATAATTACCTTTGGTTAGAGTTAATATCTTTACTTGACTTGTGGCTGTAGCATGAAACTTTGCCTGTCTGTCTGTCTGTATGTATGTATGTATGTATGTATGTATGTATGTATGTATGTATGTATGTAAGGATGGATGGATGGATGGATGGATGGATGTATATATGCAAGTATGGATGGATGGATGGATGGATGGATGGATGGGTGTATATATGTATGGAGGAGGGAGGGTTGTCGCACAACATATTTTAACAATTTTCCTATTTTGCATCATACATGCTGGTAATATTACTTAAGATTTATGAGACTGAGTTTTACAGTCATCTTTTTCTATAATCAATTCTTTCCAGACCATTTTATCTTTTCCCATAAGGAAAAGGCAAACTATTGAGAAAACAATATTCGGATTGTGGTTAATTAGAATGATACTGTAATTCTGAAGTCCTTCAACCATTAAACAGGGCGTGAAAAAGAATAAAATCAAAGACATTATACATTACAGAGCATACCTTCCCTTCTTTCCTCTCCAAATTATTGGAATATTTGACTCGTGGGTTTACTGGAACCCCAACTGGTCCTTGGCTAGCTCCACTACCCATTCTTTTTCATTGCCAATACCTAAGGAATCAGTTTCAAAAGGTCATCAATATTCATAATGGTAAGCCTTTCTTAAAATAGTGAGCAAAAATACAAGAGGTTACAAAATATGTTCTTCTCTTGTTTTTTGCTTGCTTAATTGTTTCTTTCTTTCTTTATTTATTTCAGGGAGGGGGGGGGGGGGGGTTTTCGTTATTTAAAGGAGATATACTTTTGAATTATATATTTGAGCATCGGTAAACAGAAGATAATTAATAGATCTAATTACGCTTACAAGTAAGACAAAGGACTGGTTCATATAAGGAACAGAAATAGATCTTAAATGATCATAATAGTTAAATCTCAGTTATGACTTTAAACCCTCTTGCTTCACACATACAAAAGACATTTTGGGAAAAGTAAAGCAATGGGGCAGTTGAATCCGTTAAAGAACATAGATAAACAATCAGGGAAAATACAAAGGTCAATGACAGAGAGTGACAATCAATTCGTTCAGAAAGGCACTAAGCAAATGCAATTTAAATCGATATTTCAACAACTAGAAAGCATTAATCTTTAGATATCAATGTAAATGTGACCAATCATCTCAAACATATATTATGACAGGGTGAATTAGGTACCATAAAAAGTGACTTAAAAATGAAAGTGATTAAAATGTGAAATTATAGCTCTTGTCACTTGAAGAAACTGTGTCCATTGTCTTCAACAAAGCATATATTTTCTATCTTAAAATCAAAATCTAAATAAATTCTACATAATATAGTTACGAGACGGTAAGGCTCAGACTGTCACCAGATGTGGTCATAATTAATCATCGATCAAGATAGTCATTTTGATGACCACAGTTTGTTTACAGGGTGTTAAGTGTGACTACGATGTGTCGTATGAGGGTGGTTGGATGGGAGCATCACCCTTGAATCATATACCTATGATGTTCGCATGGGTGTACGATCCGATAGTGATGTCGTTTCTTCTCTTTACTAGCCTATCCTGCTTCTTTGGTTTGTGATTGTATTTTTGACAGGGGATATTTTTTTTTTCTGTAAATCTTCTGCCTGTTTGTTCTTGGTTATTTATAATTTAGCTTATGATATCTTTAGGTTATGATTTTGATTTACATTTGTACTATTTTTGTTAGATTGCTTGTTTTTTTGTTCAGCGGTCTCTCATATAACCTCAATTGTGTTGGAAGAGACCTAAAGCAACAAACAAACAAAAATGTGTCGTATGATGACAAGATTAGCACCTGTACTCTTTTCATTTTTTATTTTTTTGGTGAATTTCTTGATTTCTTGCATGAGTCTGTTGACAAATCTATTTTAGGCTATATATCTGCACACGGACAAGTCTATTTTAGGCTATCTCCCCTAGTGTTTGTAACATACGAATGATTTTTTAAAAATCATTATAATCTATATTGTAAGAACCAAGCACCTCTTATTCTACGATATTTTAGTGATTATTGAAAGTCCATAATGGTTAAAAGATTAAGTAATATAATAAAAGTGCTGTGAAACTACGGAGGTCCTTCCATTATCCCCATTATTATTATTATTATTATTATTATTATATTATTATTATTATTATTATTATTATTATTATTATATTATTATTATTATTATTATTATATTATTATTATTATTATTATTATTATTATTATTATTATTATTATTATTATTATTATTATTATTATTATTATTATTATTATTATTATTATTATTATTATTATTATCGTCATCATCAGATTATGACCCTTCTATGGCCCTTCATTCCAATATACTGAGCACAGCGTGCTTTTAATAATCTTAACAAAATCACATTGAATCACATGTAAATTTCTCATGATTTCATGGGCAAGATGGAAGCAATAGATACCTAATCATTTTTTAAAAAATCTTTGTAAACAAAAGAGTTCAAACTTGAAGACGACATAAATAAAATAGTATTAATAAGAATTTTATATTTTCGACTTACAAATAACAATATTTGATTGAGAGAGGTCGTCGATTTCCTTTCAGATAAATTTACAATTATTGTCAAATAAAATTGAACAAATGGCGTCCTAAGCAACAGCCAACATTCTTAGTTTCGTTTCACTCGGATTATTCAGACTTTTTTAACAGGAAGTTAAAGGAAGTTCGTTTGTCAGACTTGTCGGTCATTTGAAGTCTCCTCTGTCTGTTGTGGGTCATAGGATAAACCATATATCATATCATCATGGCAGCAGCATTGTTGAGATCAACTACACAAATTTTTAAACGTTCCATATCATTGGCTGCTGTTAGGTGTGGTGGAGGCCCGCCATCAAAACCAGTTGATCAACACAAAGGGAAAGTGGGTATGTGATTTGTTTCTTCTCTAGTCAGTGATTCTAGACTTGAGACGAGTCGAGTATAGATAGGCACTTTGATAACTCCAGTTCAGTGGCCGCCGATAGGCTCACTGTAAGGTGAAACTCGTTTTTTGGAACTTTATTTTTGGCCCTTTAATGTTTTGGTCACCATGGCGTTATTTGTGAACCTATGTGACTAATGTTGGTATCATTTTAAAGGGCACAAAACAAGCTTTCTAATGAAATGGTATATTTTATTCTTAATTCCTGATTGTATTTCTCAGAAAGCTATTGAAATAAAAATTTATCAAATTTTGACTTATAAGAACTTTTTAAATTATGGATACATTTTAATTATACTTCATACATCGATAGACAATCAATTGAAGAACATCTCAGCCAAATTTCATCAAAATTGATACACTCGCTCATTATTTTATTTTTTCCGCCATCAACCCCACTTTTTTTTTTTACAAAAACCTCATATTTTTTTCCATTTTCATTTATCCTTAATTTTGTCCATACTTTTCATACATGAAAATGATTTATATGAAAATAAAGCTTATTTTCTGACCTTCAAAATGATACCTAACACTTGCCATTTATTTTTTAATTGAAACAAAATTACTGAAAACAATAAGTGGGCCATGTTGACTGCAAAACTCAAAATTTCCCGATAGCCGCGAGATGCTGGTTTTGAGGCAGCAGTGAGATCACAGATTCTCTCTGTAAAATTGACAAAAAATGTCAACAGAAAAATATAAATAACTCTGGAACCGTAAGTCGTAGAGAAACAAATAAGGTATCAAATTTTATGTTTTTTCAAGTCCCATCCCCTGACTGGGTCAAATTAAGATATTTTGAGTTTGAAAATTTTATCAAAGTGCCGAGTATAGACAAATTGAATAAATAAACGCATGACAATAAAAAAAAATCCACGGTGAAAATACAAATTAATAGAAATGCTAGCAACAGGAGCTTTCGGAAGGCCTCCCTTCTTTTGTTCCTTCAAGACCAAGATCGTGAGATTTTACGTAGTCACATGATCGGATTTCATTGTTTCACTGCATTTTTTTCGCAAGCATTAGAGTAGGAGGAGGTCACTGTCACTGAGTATCTTTTGTTTTGACTGTCTTTTGTACTGATTTATAGCCAAGATGGCTGGAAATATTGAAGTCCTAGTAGTAGGAGCAGTGTGTTCATGTTTGGTGTGATTCCACATTCAAATTCAAGTCCCCCCTTAAACTTAAACTTAACTTTCACTTACTTGACTTAGATGCCTTTCGCGTCTCGACCGAAAGATCGGGTCGCCTTGGCTGTTTCCAGTATTTCCTGTGTGAGGTGTCTCCAATATTGCCGGTCCTCTGCTAGGGTTCTCAGATTTTCAAGGTCCCCTGCCGTTATGAGACTAATGCTTTGTCCAAGTGTTGTGAGGTTTTTGTTTAGGATCACGGGGAGTGTTGTGATCGGTCTTCCTCTGAAAAGGTTCCCGTGTTTTTGGAAGTATCCCGACATGGCTTGGTTTGCTGGTATGTTTTTGTCCCTGCGTAGTATGTGACCGAAAAGTTGCCATCGTTGTTGTAAAATGTCAAGGGAGATTGGTCTTTCTTTTGTGATCTTATAGAGTGATTCATTTGAGATCTTTTTGGGGTATTTGATGTCCAGTACCCTTCTTAGCTGTGTGCGATGGAAGGCATCCAGATGTTCTTCTTCGGATTTTGTCAACGCCCAAGTGCCGCAGTTATACAGAAGTACCGGTTTTACAAGAGCATGGTACAGTTTCAGTTTGGTTTTTCTCTTTATTTTGTCACCTCTAATCCATACATTGGTGAGTTTACTGAGTGCGGCGTTTGATAGCTGTTTTCTTCTTTGTACATCCTCGGTGTCTCCAATTAGTGAGCCGACTTTCTTTGTTCTTTTCCATTCCTCTTTGTTCCTCGATATTGTTGTAAATTCGGTTTTATTGGCATTGACTTGGAGGTTATATTTCATGAGGGTATTTTGTATGATGTCTATATTTGCTGGTGTTGATCCAATAAAATCGACATCATCTGCATAGGCGATTTCTCTAGGGATTGCATTCTCAATATGAGTCGTTGGTTTTGGAATGACTTTTCGAACTTCTTTCAGAGCGTGTTCTAAGTATATTGTGAACAGAATCGGGCTCAGACTATCTCCTTGGGGGTCCCGATGTTACTTTCGAACTGCGTCTGTTTTGTGGCCCCGTATATCCTTGGTTGTATCTTTGTGTTGCTGAGGAGAAATCGGATTATTCGGAGCTCGTCTTCGTCTACTATTTCTGTTAATATCTCCAAAAGTTTTCCTCTGTCGATCGTATCAAAGGCTGCGGACATATCGATTCCGGTTATTGTTATGGATATGTTTTCTTGAGTGCCTTTGCTGCCAACCATTTATGTGTCCATACAACGTCCGATGTGCTTCGGTCTTGCGAAACCCGCTTTGGCTATGTGATAGATAATTTTCTATTTTCGGTCTAATTCTGTTGAGGACAATAGTTGACAGTGTTTTTCTTATGGTATTCAGTAATGTTATTGGCGCAGGTTGTTTACGGGTCCTTTCGTTTTTCCTGGTTTTTGTATTGTAATTAGGACACCGTGTTTATGTCCCAGTCTTTGTGTGTTGAGAATGTTTTGTGTTCATTATGTTTGCAATGCTCAGATCCAGGGAGAGGTACCGCATTTCACAGTTCAGCGGGAATTTCATCTTCGCCTGGGGATCTGTTATTGTTTAGGCACTTTATGCTATTTCTAACTTCAGTTGTTGTGATGCGGTTGTTTAGTCTCTAGGGTTTCCTGAGAAGGGCGATATTTGTGAGACTTGTTTGTGAAATTTCTGCTGGAAGTGGTCAGTTACAATGTCAAGGATATCGTTGGGATTTGTTGTCTGTTTGCCAAATTTATCCTGTAGTTTTGGGTTCTCGAATGGTTTTCGGTTCAGAGATTTCGTCGCTTTGAACATAGACGATGCGTTATTTTTGGACTTTTCTATGTCTTCCACTTTTTTGTCTAATTCCTCATTTCTGTGTTTTATTGTACGTGATCGGATTGAATTCATTATCATTATCATCCCCAGACTCGGACAGGTGATTATTATTTATATCAATAAATAAAGGATGGGGGTTCTTTTTTGTATTTTTTTTTCCAATGATACTTTTGCCCTTCACTGCTAAAATAAATAATTTAAAAAGTTAAAAATGGAACTTTTTAAAAACTGATTAATTGATAAAAATTCAACAAAAACAAATGTGGTAAACTAGGCACTTGCAAGCAGCAGCCCTTGCAATTTGAAAAGAGGCGAGGATTTCTGTTTTGGTTTTTGAGAGGAAAAAGTTTAGCTGTATTTTTTAAGGCTGCGGTTATTCAGAGTCGACTCTGAATAACTGTAGACAGTTATGAGTGATGAACTTCCAGTTACCAACCACACGGTTTTTCTGTTTTTTCTTCTCTCCCGCCTCTGTTTAACCCTACGGGGGAAAAATCGTTTTACTTTTTGGTATTTTCTTGTCTCTTCTGTCATGGCAGTTTTTTGCATCGGTGATTTGCATTGCGGCTGCAAAATTTGCAATTTTTTGAAAATTTTCGAGATTTTGCAAACAAAAAAAAAGAAATATTTTTTAAAATATAGTGGGGACCAGTGATGATAATCTTCCGCGGATTTCTGGGATTTTAGGATTTGTTCATAAATGTTCCGTTGTTTTTGTCATGTCAAACATTTTCTGCTCAGTGGTAGTTCAGGGGAAAAAAACAATTATATGCCTTCTATCATATTTTGACACCTCTGTTCAGTTGCATGAATTTTGGTGACACTCCTTTATTTATGACGTTAGTCTAGACACGCTGGCTTCAAATGTCAAAAGTAGCACAAGACACCTGGTGGCCATGAATGAGAAGATGATCGAAAGGGAGGGGGATGGAGCAAATGGGTGTAAATATTTGTGTACTTTTTAGCTGTAGCATGATAATACATTCATTTGACTATTTTATAAGTTTTATAAGCGTGTCTTTTTTTTCTTTCTTCCTTTTTAATTTTTGTTTTGTTTTTGTTTGATTGTTCTGAATTTATTAATAGAATTCATTACAACTTGTGTCTAATTATAAAACAATTTAAAAAAAAAAAAAAATTAATTCATTAATTCTCTCTCTCTCTCTCTCTCTCTCTCTCTCTCTCTCTCTCTCTCTCTCTCTCTCTCTCTCTCTCTCTCTCTCTCTCTCTCTCTCTCTCTCTCTCAGCCACCCTTCTATCTTCATATTATGTTTATAGATATCATTTGGTAATAGAGAGATATTAAATTAGGCTGATCGATTTAAGAAACGATTGTTTATAGGCTAATTTAAATTTGCTTTGTTGATGGAATGTGTTTTGCAATTGATTAAAGATTCTTATTTATAAGCGACTGGAGTTGAAAAATCGCCAAGTTTTAAGAATTTGGCACTAAAATTGCGAAAGTAACCGTAATAAACTGGTATCAAATTTAAAGAAACTCATCTCGCAAGAACTCAACTCGATAATTCGATAGGCTACTCGGCTCTTAATATCTGTACAAATGGTTATCCAGGGTGGACTCTGAATAACCATCTACAGTTATCCAGAGTCGACTGAATAACCACTTCGATTTTTTAAATATTCATTCTCAGTGAAATGAAATGGCAAATGTTATTTATCACTGGAAGGGACATATAATTCTGCATATGGCCATACTAATATTATTATCTTCCTATATCATGATTTTGAGGAATCTTGGTGTAAGGAAAGTATATATGTTTATTAGACCTGTAAATTCTCAGTCAATTAACTGAAATCAGTCAATTTGTCAAATTCAAATATTTAAAAAAAGGAAAGAAAGAAATTAAAAAAAAAAAGAATTCACAAATCGTAGTCGAATGACCGTAAAGTAATTAGGAGTGTTCCACAGGGCTACGCGTAGCTCATGGGGACCGTTTATATTAACGATGTATATATTGCCAAGACTAAGCGACACTTTTTATAAAAGGCGTGTCTGAACACATCCCTGGGTATTTTCACACATCCTTCGTTAAATTATTTTTTCACTTTCCAAACCTGTCGTGATCCCAACTGTGGCCAATTTTAACTGAGCCACCGAGCGATAAATTTCACTGTTTCATCTAAGCCAAATTGACCACATTTACCTGCGAGTCTCAAAGTATGATAAAGTAAATTGCGAATGTTATGTAGACACCTTCAAATCGAAAGTTAGGATAGATTGCTACAAGCACATTTCGATTGCCTCACGTTGTAAACAAACTGGTTGACCATTTCTTCACTGATTGAGTACCTGATTATAAGAACAATGGTAAGTAGCCGAATTAATTCTTGTGCAAATCAGGACGTTTTCTGCCATTGTTTTGCTCAAGCCCAAGTGAGCTTGCTGTTTTGTGGCGATTTACCTTCATTTCGATTCTTTGAATTTTTCCGCTACCTACGCCTGCCGAAGTTTCTTCTTGATAATTCACTTCTACTTAATAATTCAGTGTATTGGCCAGAAGTCATATTTTTTAAGTTTTTTTTTAATGTCATTTACTGATTGAAAATCAAGTTTGCTCATTGCTACATTATTCTAATGTTCTCACAATGGCTTAGCTGTTCGTGGATCGCAATTCAGACTTGTCGAGCATCGATAAAGATGTGAGGAATAAATTCAATAGGTCATGGCTAGAAGTTAAAGATGATAATGGTGATTATTTTTCTGACTATGTCAAAAAAATTCCAGAGGCAGGAATATGATTTTGATGAAGTCATCTTTACCTATATGAATGACATGCTTATTTAGCATTCCTTCTACATCAAATTATGGCAGTCATACTTTCCAGTAAGAAATACACCCACTATCCACTATTTTAATGTATTGTATTTATCACTCTCCTCTCAAATGATGCCCTTATTTTTAAAAAATAATTGAATCTTCAGTTTGTCGAAGAGTTTCAGTCAATTTTTATAGAGCTCATTTACAGGTCTAGTTTATCCGCTTATTACTTTTATACCTGAGATGGTCCTTAATATGAAGTACTTCCTTCTGAGATATATATTAATGTAGCTTCTCTAAAAATTTAAGAGCGAAATATGTTTGCATTCAACAGTTAGAGCTCCCCAAAAAGCGGTATTTTTTAATATCTTATATTTCAGTTTACTTATTTTTGAAAAAAGTGCGAAATAATGCATTAACAGTTCAATAATTGTAGACTACACACTCATTCAGATATATCAGGGTGACATGAATGAAAAAAAATATCCAGCTCCTTTGGATTTAACATTTTGTGTGTTGGAATGTTTCAGTCACAATTGATGGGGAAAAAACTAAAGCGTTTGATACTTGTTAATTTGAATGAACTACATGTGGAACCTTCTGTTTTTTTATTTTGACATTTATCATTCTTTGACTGACGAGCTGTGATCCAATTTATGGGAGCAGAAGTTTGTAAAATCACCTATTTATTGATACTAATACGTCACCTCACATTTATCAGTCCATTTCTGTGTGTTTTTAAGGTCTATTTTCATTTTGAAAAGTTCAGAGTGAACAACTAAACGACGCCAATTCAGTGGTGTATTTGGTCATCTATATATGAGTAAATGTTTTATTGCTGACATTTCCAAGATTTCAGTCATATTTAGTGGTCATTCGTCTAAGCCAAACTTACCTGAGGAAATTTTCGGGTTCGAAACGTGCTCATTTTTCTTCCTATCATTATATCATGGAGTATTGATACAGACAGACCATTATTGCCTGAAAATTGTGTCTCTATCTCATCTTGGTATTAAGATATGTGAGTGTATTTTTTATGATTTGCATGTCGTAATCTGTTTTTCCTTGATTTCAGTTGTTTGTAATGTATTACAGAGATGTTGAATTGCCACATGTAAAAAAAATTATTTTTCTTTGCTAAATTAATGTCTGTATCTCTATTTCGAAGAATTCTTGCAAGCGCCTAGGTAAACGAATACTGATGATAATGATATAACATTATAAGATAATGATAATAAATATCATTGCTTTCATGATATAATATGATAAGCAAACCAGTTTTTTTTGAATACATCTAATAACAGTAACAGTATTGATAATAGGCTAAATATTTTTATTTTTTTCAATTATATAAAATACAATTTTTAAAAATAACATTAAACAATTGTTCTCACTGGGAATCCAACCAGGTACCTTCAAATTTATAGTCCAACAATTTAACCACTAGGTACGCTATAAAGCCACTTGGCTAGATGTGTATTTATTTGTCCTTCTAGTCGAAAATCGTTTTACCTTTTTGAAGTTTTAAATTTTGCTCGCATGTCAGCAACACATCAAGTTTTATACACAGTAACAATAACAAAAATTGCTGGTACAGAAAAACGACTGGTTAGAATGCACCATCTACAGATGTGCAGAAGAACACTAAGGTCCTTTAGATTTATCCACTTAGACTTAGATTTGTTCTGATTATTGATAATTCGTTAAATAGTTTCAAAGAATATATTATGTCTCTAATGATAAGAATGGATGTACAAGTAATAATGTATTACATATTATAATTACTTATTTATGCTACTATTGATTTGGTTTGAGTTTGACAGTTGATTGATACACTTTCCTCCCTTTTGACAGATTGCCATTATCATCACTGTTTAGTGGGTATTTCTCTATATAAATGCTAACACATTACTCTAGAAGATCCAAGGCAGTTGATTTATATTTCAGAAATCCTGTTATCATACTTTGTTACAATCAATTACCTTTTGATTTGGAATGATAGATTTTATGATGATTGTTTTATGGCTTTCTTCGGGACATTAGTCAAATGATTAAAGAAAATCGTCATGTCTTTTCAGCCTCTGATGATGTTGAGTTACCAGACTCTCTTGGACATGCTGTTGGGGTTGAGCGATACGAGCTGTTGGCAGAAGAAGCTGGTGATGATGTAAGTAATGTCATTATTGATTTTCAGAATATTTTCATATTTGTCTTTTCCAGTGCTCTTGTTTCTTTTCTTCTTTTTTTTTTTGGGGGGGGGGGGGGGGGGGGGGGGGGGTTATGATAATAAACGTCATTTATATAAAAAATAATCATGATTGTAGGTATTATCTGTCCTTTGATTTTTCCATAGAGATGTTCCCTATTTTTATGCAACTGTTTCATTAATAGTTGCATGGCCTCATACATACTTGCCGAATCTTACGAATTTTTTCTGGGTGGGGTTCCCAGCATCCCATAGTGGGCAGGGAGTTACTTGCTGTGGTTTTTCTGTCTTTGTCTTTGTATGAGATAACTTGGTTTTGTCCTGGCACTGGCCGGAATCCTTGGCTTGGAGGGAGACAGTCGAATGTATAGTTCTACTTTTGGGAGTATATTTTTCCTTGTAAATCATCTCTCTGTTATGTACTGCTATTTTTTTTTTCATTTTTAACATATGATTTATAAACATTTGAGTGTATTCCTCTCAGTGGGATCTTGTGCTGGTGTCTGGGTGAGGCTTTTACGTCATCTCAAACTAAGTACACTGGTGGTGTGCTCTTGGAATCTACATCTGTTCCCTTTTTGAACCCTTTTTCTTACTTTTTTCTCATGTCCTTTTAATTGTGCATCTAGAATGTTTTTACTATCTAATTTTCTTCCTTTGTACTGGCACTAATATGACCTAAATGTGTTGCATACGCCGTAAAACCCTTCAAAACAAAACAAATTTTTCGTAATTTTAGACAAATTTCTGAGCCAATTACGAATAATTGAAATTGTATGGAAAATTACGAATTTTTAATTCTCAGTAATACTTCAATAATGATGATAATAATAATAACTACGTCTACTACTACTACTCAGTGATGCCACCTGAAAAAACTCAGTCTGAAGCAAAAAATTCCAGGCTCCGGGCAACTTCCGTCAAATTCCGGTGAGGTCAATTTGTTCCAAGGATACTCCCCCCCCCCCCCTTTCCAACCACCACATCATCATCTCTGCCTCTAGTATTACAACCATCATCACTACCACTACTACTGCTACCACCACCACATCATCAGTACCACAACTACTACTACAGCCACCACCACCACATCATCAACCACTACCACAACTACCATCACTATTAAGACCTGTAAATTCTCAGTCAATTAACTGAAATCAGTCATTTTGTCAAATTCAAATATTTAAAAAAAGGAAAGAAAGAAAGAAAGAATTCACAAATCGTAGTCGAATGACCGTAAAGTAATTAGGAGTGTTCCACAGCGCTATGCATAGCTCATGGGGACCGTTTATATTAACGATGTATATATTGCCAAGACTAAGCGACGCTTTTTATAAAAGGTGTATCTGAACACATCCCTGGGTATTTTCACACATCCTTCGTTAAGTTATTTTTTCACTTTCCAAACCCGTCGTGATCCCAACTGTAGCCAATTTTAACTGAGCCACCGAGCGATAAATTTCACTGTTTCATCTACGCCAAAATTGACCACATTTACCTGGCGAGTCTCAAAAGTATGATAAAGTAAATTGCGAATGCCGGAAGTCCGTTATGTAGACACCTTCAAATCGAAAGTTAGGATAGATTGATACAAGCACATTTCGATTGCCTCACGTTGTAAACAAACTGGTTGACTGTTTCTTCACTGATTGAGTACCTGATTATAAGGAACAATGGTAAGTAGCCTAATTAATTCCCGTGCAAATCAGGTCGTTTTCTGCCATTTTTTTGCTCAAGCCCAAGCGGGCTTGCTGTTTTGTGGCGATTTACCTTCATTTCGATTCTTTGAATTTTTCCGCTACCTACGCCTGCCGAAGTTTCTTCTGGATAATTCACTTCTACTTAATAATTCAGTGTATTGGCCAGAAGTCATATTTATTTAAGTTTTTTTTTTAATGTCATTTACTGATTGAAAATCAAGTTTGCTCATTGCTACATTATTCTAATGTTCTCACAATGGCTTAGCTGTTCGTGGATCGCAATTCAGACTTGTCGAGCATCGATAAAGATGTGAGGAATAAATTCAATAGGTCATGGCTAGAAGTTAAAGATGATAATGGTGATTATTTTTCTGACTATGTCAAAAAAATTCCAGAGGCAGGAATATGACTTCGATGAAGTCATCTTTACCTATATGAATGACATGCTTATTTAGCATTCTTTCTGCTTCTACATCAAATTATGGCAGTCATACTTCCAGTAAGAAATAACACCCACTATTTTAATGTATTGTATTTATAACTCTCCTCTCCAATGATGCCCTTGTTTTTTTAAAAATAATTGAATCTTCAGTTTGTCGAAGAGTTTCAGTCAATTTTTATAGAGCTCATTTCCAGGTCTAACTATTACAACCGCCACCGCCACATCATCACCATTACCACTGCTACTACAACCACCACCACCACATCATCACTACCACTACTACTACAACCACCACATCCACATCGTCATCACTGCAACTACCACTACTACTACAACCGCCACTGCCACATCATCATCACTACCACTACTACTACAACCACCAGCATCACATCATCACTACCACTACTGCTACAACATCATCATCATCACGACCACTACTACTACAACAACAACCACTGTCACATCTTCATAATTACTACAACCACCAACACCACATCATCCTCACTACCACCAATACTACAATCTCTACCATTAGGTTTTTGCGCTTTACTTTATCTGGAATAAGGAAACTTTGGGGTTGTATTTGGCAATGTGTTTATGTATTATAATATAATTCTAAAAAGTTATCTATTTAGAACTATACAATATGTCAGTATTTCCTTCTCAAAATTCAACATTAAATCATGAATGATAAGCACACTGTTCGAACCAGCAGCATAAAATAATAAATCAGCCTCTTAAGAAACCCCTATAATCTCAAGACATAATGTTTTTACTTCCGCAACGTCTGTTTTCACTTCCATTCTACTTTATGGACTTGTCTTGTAATTATATTGCTTTGTTTTTCCTTGGCCCTCTCTGGGATCCTTAACCGAAAGGGTGCAGTAAAAGTAAAATGTATTATTCCTATAATGGGGGATGATTTTTCTCTTTGTATGATATTAGGAGGGTATCGATATATACGTTGGCAGTAGAGTGCTTTCCTCTTATACGGAATCATGCGCTTGTGCCCAGCAGGTGTCTTTTGTGCCCTCAACCCCCTACCACCTCAAAGTCTTTTAGCGCCTTGAGGTCTATGACGCATGACTGTTTCCTGATTTATGTGTTACTGAATGAACTGCTACCGTTTAGATAGGACGCTAGTCTGAAATAAAGTACTTTCCGCCACACACTACCTGAAGACCTAGCCACCGGATTATTTATGATTAACGTCCCTTTGCTTGAGAGGAGAGTATTGTACGAATTGAGGTATCGCAAATCTCACCAAAACCAAAACTGAAAAAAAAAAAGATCTCTTTATTTGCTTCTTTTCTCGTCTTAATTTTACATCTCTTCCCAATTTAAAACAAATACATACAATAAAAAAGATACAGCCAAATACAAATAAATACACGTCATCCTATTATCCATTTTGATGCAGGTTTATTTCGTAAAGAATTATTAACTTCTACAGATATACTGCTTCATTATCCTCTAGTAACTTTTATTGTTCCCATACATAGTCTATCACTATCATGAAAGCATTGGAGAAAAAAAATGTTAGAAAACAAAGTGGCACTTCGAAGTCTTATTTCTCCGATCTTATAACCATTATCTACAAGTACCACTTTTCCCAAATAAAATAAACAATAACAATGCTTTTTCAATTTTCTAGCACATTGGGACGAATCATTGTGTGTCTTTTGTCCATTTATAAACTAGAAGTAGTGTGTATTCCTATGCAATTGTTTTAAACACGACATTCACCTTCGGCCGTAAAAATCTACTTCAGTTCTAACAAGGTCAAACAATCATTTTGTCAACAAATAAACATCGAGAGACAAACCATATATGCAAAAAATTACATGTATAAAATGCGTAAAATAGGTGAACAGTCTTTTCAATTTTCGGCCCCCCATTTTTGGAACTCTCTCCCATCACACGTGAGATGCTCGGATTCGTTGACAACGTTCAAATCTCGCTTAAAGTTTTATCTTTTTACGTCATAATGTTGCAATATTATTTTCATATTTTGTTGTTGTTAAATTGAATTCGTATCACGTTACCTTCACACTTGTCTCACTGTAATATGTTTTGTTTTATATCACTGTAAAGCGCTTAGAGCCTGTGACAACGGGGTAAAGCGCTATATAAATGCCATTTATTATTATTATTATTATAAATTGATAAAAACAAAACGTCAAGGCTAGAAAGTCATCCAAAAAAGATTACACGTTAATAAAAACCGGAAAATTGAGGAGTTTATTTAGGCTGTTCCATCATTAAAACATACCCACTTACCGACCCGAGTTATCAATTGAAATGACAAAATTTATCATATTCATTTTGTTTTAAACTATCTAAAACATAAACTATATAGGTACTTTAATAAAATATTCATGTGGTTTTCATGAACTCTTTTCTTTTTGTCAATAATTTGAGATCTCATTCTCAAGGCATTTTGAGTGCTGTTACAAACTACAATAATAATAATAATAATAATGGTATAGATTCATAGTGTGCCAAACATCCCTTCATCAGGAGTGCTCTGGGCGCATAACATAGATTAACTTAATCATTAAGCCACAGTACACGAACAATGCTAATTATACACATAATCAAAAGAAAGCCTGTCGGAATAAGAATGTCTTCAATCGACGCTTGAATTCCTCTAGTGAAGACGAAGAGGTGTAAAAAAAAAAAATCTGATGACACCCAAAGGTGAAAACAAGGATTTGGTGGGCTTTTTTTTAATGCAATACCTCGGCCATTAAACAACCTTCATTAAAACAAATTGGTAGAAATAGAGATAAGATGTTTGTCTTTTAGATAGACTCGGATCAAAATTTATATCAATAATATGTCGGGATTTTTAGCTGCTGAAAAGTTTTTAAACGGCATTTTTGAACCTTTAATGTCCATTTTTTATTTTTGAAGTGGTATAGGAATAAATCTTCCTCTTTAAGACGATACCAAATTTAGCTCTGTGCGTTTTTTTATGGCCGAGGTATGAATGGTTGAATGACCCGAGTTAAAAATAGTCCTTTTCTCGACGCGTGACGCAAAATATATATGGTTTTTTTTTTGCCACAAAAAGGATGTCTATTGTGGTACCTAATAGCAATATACATTACATTTTACACACATAATCGGAAAACGTCATTTTCAAGGTAGAAATCGTGAGACTAAAAGGTGGGTGTTCGATTTAGATTTGAATACTGGTATTGAGTCAGCACTTCTTATATTCTGGGGAAGATCGTTCAAAAGATGGTGTGCTTCAAATTCAATCGATTGTTCACCAATTTTGCGGGATGTTTTAGGTTTAGATAAGATTGTTTTATCGCTATTAGATCTTAGATTTCTACGCTGAAAGTAGGAGTGTACAAGATCATATAAATAAGCAGGGGAATGACTATTAAGTGTTTTATAGTCAGTAGAACATATTTTATGGATGATGTGTTTCTCAACAGGTAATAAGTGCAACTCTCTAAAGAGATCAGAAGTAGATGGTTTTTTATCTTTTTTCAAAACTAATCTAGCAGCATCATTTCTACCTCCTGAACCACATCATCATCACTACCACCTCCATTGCAACTACCACTGCCATATCGCCATCACCACAGCATTATCATCATAATTACCACCACACCAGCGACAGGGTTTGATATTTTGATGACATCTTAAATCCTTTATTTGAATTTTACTGTTTTTCCTTATATTGTTGAGTATATTTGTTTTGGAATTTTAATATTTTTTACCCCTGAAGTTGAAGGAACCTTGTCTTTAGTAGATGGTATGAGAAACGAGACAGCGTATGTTTTTGCAGATAGAGCACTCTCCAGAATTTTATTATCATCTCATTTAATATAAGATCTAGTGCTGGAACTTTGTTAGTCTCTACCAAATATTTTTGTGTCCCCCCCCCCCCCCCCCCCGTGCTATTTTTTTTTTTGGTATTAAAACCGGTTCCAGTTTGAAGTACTTATTTCTGTGCAATGTTTTGCTTGGGCTTTTTGTCTGGTTAGGAGAATCTTGACTTTTATCAAATTTTAATTACCATTTCTTTTTAATTGTATTTCAGGATCCTTTCAACCTGAAAGTTTTGAAGAGGACGAAGGGAACATTTGAAGAGCCTACTGTGATACAGTCCTATGGAGTCAGAAGAACGGTTGGGTGCATATGTAAGGAGTGTGATTGTTAATCATTTCAGTTTTATATCTGATTTAGATGACAAGGGACAGGTGATAGGCATATAGGCTACACTCCTTATTCCAGGGATGTAAATCTTTCAAAATTTGTCTGAATTCAGATTATTTCAATTTAGAGGGGGGGGGGGGGACAGAATAGAGATATATAACAGTAATAAAATAATTTATTTTTGAAAAACCTTCTTATTGAATACTACAACAATATAGTATCGTGCATATTTTATTCAGAAAAGTGAGTGGAGCAGGCACTTATGTTGGTAACAACAAGATATGAAGTGAGTAGAAAAGTGCCAGAAGACAATAGAGAATAAAAAATTTTTTCGCGGCGGTGGTGGGGTTCGAACCTGCGACCTTATTGGTACGACAACTCCGCCTGGCAGGTGAGAGCGTGGCTCTACCGTGTGAGCTATCCACGAACACAAAAATATTCGTTTCAAACCCAAAGTCATTTCTAGATCCCTCTCTCACCCACTTCTTGAGATCGCCGATTCGTTCACCACCATCGCGAAGTAATTTTGACCAGCAGTTAAGCTTAATAGCCAATATTCTCATCACAAACATATAACATAGAAACGATTGAGACATTGAGTATGCTCCGGTGTATGGGGTGAATTTTTAATTCAGAAAAGTGAGTGGAGCAGGCACTTATGTTGGTAACAACAAGATATGAAGTGAGTAGAAAAGTGCCAGAAGACAATAGAGAATAAAAAATTTTTTCGAATCGGCGATCTCAAGAAGTGGGTGAGAGAGGGATCTAGAAATGACTTTGGGTTTGAAACGAATATTTTTGTGTTCGTGGATAGCTCACACGGTAGAGCCACGCTCTCACCTGCCAGGCGGAGTTGTCGTACCAATAAGGTCGCAGGTTCGAACCCCACCACCGCCGCGAAAAAAATTTTTATTCTCTATTGTCTTCTGGCACTTTTCTACTCACTTCATATCTTGTTGTTACCAACATAAGTGCCTGCTCCACTCACTTTTCTGAATTAAAAATTCACCCCATACACCGGAGCATACTCAATGTCTCAATCGTTTCTATGTTATATGTTTGTGATGAGAATATTGGCTATTAAGCTTAACTGCTGGTCAAAATTACTTCGCGATGGTGGTGAACGAATCGGCGATCTCAAGAAGTGGTGAGAGAGGGATCTAGAAATGACTTTGGGTTTGAAACGAATATTTTTGTGTTCGTGGATAGCTCACACGGTAGAGCCACGCTCTCACCTGCCAGGCGGAGTTGTCGTACCAATAAGGTCGCAGGTTCGAACCCCACCACCGCCGCGAAAAAAAAAATTTTTATTCTCTATTGTCTTCTGGCACTTTTCTACTCACTTCATATCTTGTTGTTACCAACATAAGTGCCTGCTCCACTCACTTTTCTGAATTAAAAATTCACCCCATACACCAGAGCATACTCAATGTCTCAATCGTTTCTATGTTATATGTTTGTGATGAGAATATTGGCTATTAAGCTTAACTGCTGGTCAAAATTACTTCGCGATGGTGGTGAACGAATCGGCGATCTCAAGAAGTGGGGAGAGGGATCTAGAAATGACTTTGGGTTTGAAACGAATATTTTTGTGTTCGTGGATAGCTCACACGGTAGAGCCACGCTCTCACCTGCCAGGCGGAGTTGTCGTACCAATAAGGTCGCAGGTTCGAACCCCACCACCGCCGCGAAAAAAAAATTTTTTATTCTCTATTGTCTTCTGGCACTTTTCTACTCACTTCATATCTTGTTGTTACCAACATAAGTGCCTGCTCCACTCACTTTTCTGAATTAAAAATTCACCCCATACACCGGAGCATACTCAATGTCTCAATCGTTTCTATGTTATATGTTTGTGATGAGAATATTGGCTATTAAGCTTAACTGCTGGTCAAAATTACTTCGCGATGGTGGTGAACGAATCGGCGATCTCAAGAAGTGGGTGAGGGAGGGATCTAGAAATGACTTTGGGTTTGAAACGAATATTTTTGTGTTCGTGGATAGCTCACACGGTAGAGCCACGCTCTCACCTGCCAGGCGGAGTTGTCGTACCAATAAGGTCGCAGGTTCGAACCCCACCACCGCCGCCAAAAAAAAAATTTTATTCTCTATTGTCTTCTGGCACTTTTCTACTCACTTCATATCTTGTTGTTACCAACATAAGTGCCTGCTCCACTCACTTTTCTGAATTAAAAATTCACCCCATACACCGGAGCATACTCAATGTCTCAATCGTTTCTATGTTATATGTTTGTGATGAGAATATTGGCTATTAAGCTTAACTGCTGGTCAAAATTACTTCGCGATGGTGGTGAACGAATCGGCGATCTCAAGAAGTGGGTGAGAGAGGGATCTAGAAATGACTTTGGGTTTGAAACGAATATTTTTGTGTTCGTGGATAGCTCACACGGTAGAGCCACGCTCTCACCTGCCAGGCGGAGTTGTCGTACCAATAAGGTCGCAGGTTCGAACCCCACCACCGCCGCGAAAAAATTTTTATTCTCTATTGTCTTCTGGCACTTTTCTACTCACTTCATATCTTGTTGTTACCAACATAAGTGCCTGCTCCACTCACTTTTCTGAATTAAAAATTCACCCCATACACCGGAGCATACTCAATGTCTCAATCGTTTCTATGTTATATGTTTGTGATGAGAATATTGGCTATTAAGCTTAACTGCTGGTCAAAATTACTTCGCGATGGTGGTGAACGAATCGGCGATCTCAAGAAGTGGGTGAGAGAGGGATCTAGAAATGACTTTGGGTTTGAAACGAATATTTTTGTGTTCGTGGATAGCTCACACGGTAGAGCCACGCTCTCACCTGCCAGGCGGAGTTGTCGTACCAATAAGGTCGCAGGTTCGAACCCCACCACCGCCGCGAAAAAAAAATTTTTATTCTCTATTGTCTTCTGGCACTTTTCTACTCACTTCATATCTTGTTGTTACCAACATAAGTGCCTGCTCCACTCACTTTTCTGAATTAAAAATTCACCCCATACACCGGAGCATACTCAATGTCTCAATCGTTTCTATGTTATATGTTTGTGATGAGAATATTGGCTATTAAGCTTAACTGCTGGTCAAAATTACTTCGCGATGGTGGTGAACGAATCGGCGATCTCAAGAAGTGGGTGAGAGAGGGATCTAGAAATGACTTTGGGTTTGAAACGAATATTTTTGTGTTCGTGGATAGCTCACACGGTAGAGCCACGCTCTCACCTGCCAGGCGGAGTTGTCGTACCAATAAGGTCGCAGGTTCGAACCCCACCACCGCCGCGAAAAAAATTTTTATTCTCTATTGTCTTCTGGCACTTTTCTACTCACTTCATATCTTGTTAGTATCGTGCATATAAGCCCAGACATGGCGAGCTCTTTCTGTATACACAGAAACACCCCACTAGCTGTTTTGAACGGAAGTGGTTATTTCCACTACGAAACACAAGTCTTCGTTATTCACAGGCCATGAATTCAGACGGAAAATTTCTGAACTACATAGCAGTTATAAGAGGTCCTTCAGAAAAAAAAAATTCTGAAATTTTGTTCTGTAAATAGCCACCGTGGCAACATAACGAACTCAGTGTAAAAACATCATCACAACAATCTATAGGTGTTTATTGGAGTGTGGCAGACTTTGTGAATTTCTTCTTGGTTTAAACTCGAAGCTAAGTTGATAATTTTAGAAAATTGTTTTTTTTTTACTGTTGCATATGTTTGTTTTTATTTGATGTTGCACTGATTTCACCTGTTTTGACTTAGAATTCTCATTTCTCTCAAGTTCTCATTCTCATACTCATATTCCTGACTAAACTAAGTTAGATAAGTAACTGTGGTCGTTGTAGTGTAGTTGTAGGGCAGACAAGTCATGAAATTACTTTGCTGTAGTAATGACCCTTCATCCAGATTAGATCTGTCCTTAGCTGTCTTCATTAGTGCTGGGATATCCATCCTTCTCCATTCTTTTACATTGTTACTTTTGCCTTTGTCTGTTTGATTTTGTGTTGCATCATTGATTTGAGATTCTGATTCTTAGAATAGATTTTTGCCATCCAATCCCTTATTAGTAGAGTTAGGCTAAGGAGACTGAGCTTACAATATAATCAATTGGACATCAGGTGATTTTTTAACAGATTTATCAACCTTTGTTATATTTATATATTCATCAGTTTTCTTCGCTTCCACTTTGAAGTTATAAATGGACTATGAGAAAAATACATACACAACCATTTCCTTTTATTTGAACCATTAATTTTGTAAAAAGGCAGTGTGCGAGTTGGTTTCAGAATTTTTTGTCGTTTGCCATTTACATGCCTGTTATTCTTACCTTGGCTCAAGCCCTGCTCATAGTTCGTACGTTCCAGAATCCATTTTGTCTTGTGCCAGAGATACTCTCATCTTCCTGTCAGTGATTGTCAGTATCTTCTTGCAGCTTCCTCCATCCATACGGGCCTCATCTGATGACCCAATGAGTCCAGTGTTCGCCTGTAGATTCATACAAATACATTTCATTGTTGTCCCGTACCTTGCTTTTTTTCTAGGATTGGGTTGTTAGCCTTGTGCCAAACCCCCAGACATGGAGAATCAGTATTTGTTTTGAAAATTCACCCCTTGGTTTCTTGCTCTTCCAAGCTAAAGAGTCATGCCTACCCTTGGTTTTATTTTATTTTATTTTGGAGTGTCTATTTTTATAAGAATTGGAACAAATAATGTCAGAACTTGTATGATAGATGGCTCAAAGACTCATAATGATACCTAAAGTTGAGAATAACTTTTTATCGTGTTAAGTAAGTTTGCAGCTTTCTTTTAGTATTAGATTTTGGTGGTGATTAATATTTTCTCAACTTAATTTTCTGTTAATTCCACAGGTGAAGAAGATTCTCTTGTTATAAACTGGATGGTGTTGCATAAAGGGGAGCCCAAAAGATGTGAATGTGGCTATTGGTTTAGGTTGGATCAAGTTGCTCCCAAATCATATTAGTCTTTATTGCCAATCTTTTGTTTTAAATTCTCACTGTCAAGTGTATTTTTTTTTTTTAGAGAGTGTGAACGTAATTTGGTTGTATAATAACAATGGCCAGCAGCTATGTTATTCTTACTGGTAGACATTTTTAGACATGGCTAAGACTAAGACAGGATTAGTACAGTCAGCTTCTTATACAGACTTGTATATGTTTTGTATGTAAAGATTGATGGTCATTCGTAAGTGTGAATGTTATATTCTAGGAATGCTTTGAATAAAATTCAATTTAAAAGAAAATAGTTTGTTATTTATTCCTTAGGACTGTTGTCCCATACCACACTGATATACAATGCACCTCGGATTCAACAAAACCTTGGACAATTCCCATTTTTTGCCCTTGGCTAGCGCTCATTGGTCAGTACTGACCTTGTCGGGTTTTTTTTTTTATTCAAATGCCAATATGATAATGCCACACAAGGACGCAAATGCACACATCTAGTTTGTAAACTGCCAATTAGTGTTATAACTATGTTGGTAAACAGAGTTTTCCTAAAATGTATATCGTTATTTTGGGGTTTTTATTACTAATAACATATTTAGCAACAAAATAAAATCAGGACCAGAGGTCACTTTCACAATTCAGGGGTGTCGTTATCCAGAGGTTGCATGGTATTCTTTTATTTCGTTTGACGATTCAATTTCCTCTGTTTTGACTATTATTATCACTGGTAATAAGTCATTACCGCCTAGGAGCGTCAGTTTTCAGAACACGTTTTGAGCGTGCTAGAATCCAGTGAGTAATGTATTAATATTAATAGTAATAAGGGTTGTTCAAGTCATGTCATACATCTAGCCCTCCTGTTTAGAAGGTTTTTTTGGGGTCCTCTTTCTTCCTACATTAGACATCCCTTTTTACTGGCTCTCTGGCCTTGTTCTGAAAAAGATGCCCAGGGTTTGCCCTCAGCCTCACTCCATTGAATGGGTGTTTTTGTTTTGAGATATATCGTTTTTCACCAATAAATATCTCTGAATGATGGTGTTACAAAATATTTTTAACCATCATGCATTACACAGCGCATTTTGAGAGTACACATGCACAATGCGCTCTATACGTTATAGATCATTTATAATGTACAGTGGGCAAGCATGGTCCCATAAAAGCAGTAAGGGTGAGACATCAAGCACCCTGGTATAATTCAGCAATAAAATTGACTGGATTAGCCAGGAGGCAGGCAGAAAGAAAATAGCTCGAGTCCAGAGATGCTGTTGATAAGAAACTGTACATCGTTGCTAGAAATCATGCGAAAGCCGTCAATTTCAGGGCAAAGAAGAAATTCTATGAAGACAGCATGAAAAACGTTGGGCGTTCGAGACAATTCTTTGCCTTGACCAAGGAACTGCTGGGACAATAGACACAAGCAGCTCTCCCATCTTTAATCGATCGCGCAGATCTACCAATCGCTTTGGTCAATATTTTAAAGAAAAAACAAATATCATCAGGAAAGAACTCTCATCAGAATCGATCCAAACAACATTTGACAAGTTTCATGGTGATTCATTAGCAAATTTTTCAAAGATCACTGAAGCTGACTCGCGTGACTGCATTATGTCGTCTCCAACTAAAACTTTTAAAAGTTGTGATTTCGACCCTGTAAATACTGCCATACTAAAAGAGTGCAATGATGTAATTTTAACACCATTGACATGTATTGTTAATAATTCATTGCAGTCAGGTTCTGTACCAGACATTTACAAAATTGCTCATGTCAAACCCCTTTTGAAAAAACTTGATCTTGATAAAGAGGGCTTTAAAAATTATCGTCCTGTCTCTAGTCTTCCTTTTCTCTCTAAAATCTTAGAAAAGCTCATTTTGAAACAATTACTGTCTCATCTTAAAAATTATTGTCTTGAAGAAAAATTTCAGTCGGCTTATAGTAGGCAACATCATTCGACAGAAACCGCACTTGTTAGGGTTAATGATCTCCTCTCTGTTATAGACAATGGTTCATGTTCTTTGCTGAATTTGCTTGACCTATCGTCTGCTTTAGATTCTATCGATTATAATCTTCTCAAGCGTCTTGTAGTTGCTTATGGCGTGTCTGGTGCAGCGCTTGATTGGTTTAGGTCATATTTGTTTAATTGTAAACAGATTATTACAGTGGATGAATATATAATGTAGATCTGAGGAAATCATTCTTGATTGTGGGGATCCCCAGGGTTCAGAACTTGGACCCGTTCTTTTTGTTCTGTACATTGGCCCTCTGTCTAAAATCATCAGAAGTTTCGGTCTGTCTTACCATCAATGCGCTGATGATACGCAATTGTACTGCGTTTCCAATACGAGAAATGTACAAGAAATATCAGCTGATACAATAGAACATGAAAGTAACGTACTCGGAAATAGCGAGTAAAATCTAAATCCCCGTTTTTTTCCCTTATTTGAGTCAATGAAAGTAGCGAGTATGAAAAAGAGGTCAACTCGGAAATAACGAGCATTTCCTGCCCCAGCCTAGGACTGCGAACGAAGTAAAGCAAAACAAGAGACAAGGGCGATTTAAATATTTTTAGCCTAGCTTCTTTTCTTTTCTTATTTTTCGTTACGAGTAATATACAGTACATAGACATAGTAGCCTAGTCTGTAGTAGTACATAGTAGACGAAACAAATTTGGGTGGGGGTTGGGTTTGTGTGTATTGGGGGTGGGGGTCAATTATTCACCCAATGAAAATGAATACCTCCAAATCAGTATCTACCACATTTCATCTCAACAACAGAGAGGCCAAAAAAAGAAATCAACATCATAGCTGGAAATGCCAGACTGCCCTCAGACCACAACCCAAAATACCAAGGTGTCACGTTGGACAGACAATTAAACTACCGCAAACATCTTGAAGGAAACGCAAACAAGATCTCAAAAAGAAACTGTATCCTGAGGAAACTGGCAAGTACTAATTGGGGAGCCTCACAACAAGTACTTAGAACATCTGCTTTGGCACTTTGCTATAGCGTGGGAGAATACTGCGCTCCAGTCTGGATGGATGAGGAGCCCACGTGCCAAACTGATTGATGTCAAGCTAAGAGAATCAATGAGGATCATAACAGGATGCCTCAAGTCAACCCCAACCCAATGGCTCCCAACACTAAGTGGCATAGCACCGCCTGGTATCAGAAGACAAGAATTAAACCAAAGAATGCATGCCAAAATTGAGGAGGTCACTGACATGGTCCCATTGAAGGAGGTCATAGAAGAAGCCCCAACAACGTCAAGACTGAAATCAAGGAAACCTTTCAAAACTTCAAGACAACATTTCAACGTGAAAGAGGAATGGATGTCGATGTGGAACCAAGACAGCCCCAGTGGAGGCGACATCATATACCCGACCAATGACTTCTTATATAGGAGGACGAGTCGCCGGCGAAATTTTACGTTCTACGGGGCCGGACAACCATCGGGACAAATACATACAGTGCAATATGTTATCTTTGGTTGTATTTATCTATCAATTTGTATGTCTGTATGTCTCTATATATCTATCTATCTATGTATTTATTTATCTATCTATGTATCTCTGGGTGGGGATCCTGACCTCCCATAGTGGGCAGGGAGGTACATGCTGTGTCTTCTATCCCCCCATACCCGTTTTCCAATTGTTACCTGTCATTGTCTTGGAATGAGATTACTTAGTTTTGTCCTGATCCTTGCTGGAGTTCCTTGGCAGGGAGGGAAACAGTCGAATGTATAGTTATAGTTTTGGGAGATGATATTTTTTTTTTCCTCTGTAATATCAATCTATCCCCTGTTATGTCATTGTATTATGTATTTAGGGGTTTTCTACATTAATTTTGATTTTTATGAATTTGTAACACTTTGATATGACCTTAATGTGTTGGAAGCGCCGTAAAGCCCTTAAAACAAAACAACAAATATCTATGTATCTATCTCTCTATCTATCTATCTATCTATCTATCTATTTATGTCTCTATATTTTTTTCATTATTATTTTCTCTTTAACTTCAACTCCCACTTCTCCGCCTCTTCCCCCTTATTCTTCTTTTCATCCATCTTTAGATGTTATAGATTCCCGGAATTTATAAATGAGAGAGAGAGAGAGACAGAGAAGGAAACACACACAGAGGGAGAGAGAAAGAAAGAGAGAGAGAGAGTGGGGTGGTTTTAGTCACAGGGCCTGATCGTTGTTGGGACAGGTATATTTTACTACATCTCTCTCTCTCTCTCTCTCTCTCTCTCTCTCTCTCTCTCTCTCTCTCTCTCTCTCTCTCTCTCTCTCTCTCTCTCTCTCCATCATCCGCTTTATTTACCTATCTATCTATCTTATCTTATCCATCCATCTATCTATCTATCTATCTATCTATCTATCTGCAGGGACGGCTGGTAATATTGGGCAGGGTGGGCAAATACCAGCCTGTTTTTTTTTTCAAGTTATAAGCTGTATTACCAGGTCCGAAATAATCTAATTTAAATTAGATAATTTTAAAAGTTAGTACTTAAACTTGATACTTCGTACTGAAATCAATTTGTATGTATTTTTGATAGATTGCGAATCACCATGCACCCCGTAATGCATAAACCAGGATACGCTCCTGTTCTTTTTTATCACCCCCCCCCCCCCCCCTTTCCCAACCACTCCACTCCGCCCACATCGTCATCTCATCGTCACGTCGCCTGACGGTGATTTTGCTGTCTGGCCTCTCTAGTTCTAGGTCGGGCTAATTCAAATGAGCCCACCTTATGAACCAGTGAGCACTAAATAGAGATTTTGGCAAACGAACTTTTTTTTATTTATTGCCTTACTTGTGCTGGTACCATTGATGTAATAACATTGGGAAGGTTCCAGTATTGAATTAAATGTATCAATTTACTAATATTATATCAAGTTAGTATCCAGCGGCGTAGGGCCTTAAAGGCTATTAAGGCTAAGCCACAGGTCGTCATTGTCTTGATGTGTAAGAACTTAACAATAAAAAGTCTAATTTTTCATTTTCTGTTTCACAAACAATGTTAAAAACCCCTTACAGAGCCTCAAAACTTGAACCAATCACACCGCTTTGAATTTACTACAGCTCGAGTCGTACTCGTGCCACTGACCAATCAGTACAGCGTGTGGCTTTAAAGGCTGAGAAGGTTTCCAGCCACATTCCCACGGTACAACTAAGCGATACATTTCACGCGTGTCGTGTGCTATGACTATGACTGTGGGCATGAGGAGGCATCTTGACTTTGAACTGAGTCATTGTGGCTTTCTTACTCGCAGCCACATACAACGACCTAATTAATGGCAATCGTGTTGTACCTGTTACCCATCCCTCTTCAAGGCCGTGTCAGGCATGTGATATTGAATTCCCCTTGTCCTTTTATAACTTGAGTGTGAGACTGTATGTGTGTTTATTGATACCCCGAGTGTTTATATGATGTGTGCAGTGTCTGTTTATTTTTTTAATGTAATTAATTGCTATTAAGTGTGATGAATCACGTTGATTATTTGTTGACTATCAGTACCAGTTCTTTGAATAGGGAAAATAAACTTTTGATTAAAAGTCTCGGTCCCCATCAGCCAGAAGATTTTGTGCTCACTATTAAAGACGGGAAGCAGAATCGGTCATTTAATAAAGATTGGTATAGTCGTTTTCCTTGGCTTACGGTGAGCGTAGAAAAGAAGAGTTTGTTTTGTTTTAATTGTATTTTGTTTGGCGATAACAGCAATGCAGAATTGTCTTGGACAAGAAGTGGATTTACCTGTTTGAAAAATGTAACACAGAGAGCATTGAACCATCAGAAGTCTAACTTACATTTAAATAGCACCACTAGATTGAAAACCTTTGGTACTGTTCACATAGGTGCACAGATTGACAGTGGCTATCGCTTATCCTTAGCCAGGCATAATGAACAAGTTACAAAGAACAGACAAATTTTAGGTAAAATAATTGAGTGCATCAAATTTTGTGGAATTCATGAGCTACCGTTAAGAGGCCATGATGAAAGACAATCTTCGTCAAATAGAGGTGTGTTTCTAGACCTTGTTGACTTGTTAGCGACTTTAGATGAACAGTTATCAAGTCATTTGCAGACAACGACCGTCTGTAGATACACATCAGCGCAAATACAGAATGAAATTTTAGATTGTATTTATGAGGTGTATATTGACGATATTAAGAAAATTATTGGAAATACTAATTTTGTTTCTGTTGAAGCTGATGAGACGACTGATGTCTCATGCCGCTCACAGTTTGTTATCATCCTTCGTTTTATTCAAGATGGAGACCCTGTTGAACGGTTTTTAAAATTTGTTGACGTCCAGGACAGGACGGCAATCGGTTTGTCAACTGCTCTAAAAGAGGAGCTTCTGCCATTTGACATTAAAAACAAGCTGATTGCACAAACCTATGATGGGGCCTCTGTCATGAGCGGTTCTTCAGGCGGTGTGCAGACATTGATGAGAATTGACTACCCACGGGCCCATTTTGTGCATTGTTATGCGCATCAGACTAATCTTATTCTAAAGAAAGTGAGTAGTGTAGTATTAGAAGCGAGAGTGTTCTTTTCCAATCTCTCTGGATTTTCTACTTTCTTTAACTCATCGCCAAAGCGAGCCGATGAACTTAGAAATGTCACAGACCGTTCGCTTCCTCGCACCTGTGAAACAAGGTGGAATTTTCAGTCCCGGGTGCTGAAATCTGTTTCTGACAATAGAAGTGCAATTCTAGAATGTTTGCAGACAATCATTAACTCTGACATTTGGGATGACACCACTGTTCGTGAAGCAGTCGGCCTCTCATCTCTGCTTCAAGATGATTTTTTCTTATACTTTTTAGGGTTTTTCAATAAGGTGTTTTATCACACCGATATTTTGTTTAAGCAATTCCAGTCAAGAATTACTACTGGCATCGAAGTGAACGACACGCTATCTGCTTTCTGTAATTCAATAAAACGCATTAGAAGCGAGCTTGTAGAAGAACGTTTGTGCTCTGGAAGAAAGCGACGAATAGTTGACGTGAGTATTCCGGCAAAAGAAGTTTGCGATTTATCCTTGGCCAAATTGAAGATCGTTTTAGTCAGTCAAACTTTTTTGCTTCATTTGCTGTATTAAACCCTGCTTCTTTTGAAACTCATAAAGAACAGTTTCCAACACAACATATTCATAATTTGGTAGAGAACTATCCCTTTTTGGCCAAGGATGCTCTCACAAATGAGCTCAGTGTCATTTATTCAAATGAAACATTTAGTCCAGAAAGAGTTTCAAGTATAACACAGTTGTACAAAACACTTAGGGAGGCAGATCTCGCCAGCACAT